>NC_052017.1:106752553-107448178 GCF_015832195.1 Motacilla alba alba | reverse complement strand
AGCTTACAGACCTTGAGCTCATGGGGATTACAGTTACCTGCAATTTCCTTTTATGACCTCCACTGGCTTTGGGGATAATAAAAAGCAATTGCAGACTTCCACTTTCTATACATATATATATATATATATATATATATATAACTATATATAGAAATCTGTGAGTGTATGCATTATATATTTATAAAGTATTTTATACATACTGTTATATATTTATATTACATATATTTTATTGTATATTAGATTTTAATATAAACTACATTATTTAAAATGTATTTATAGTACTTTATTTTATATTTTTATAGATGTATATACATATGTATATGAGTATGTAATATATATGTGTATAAAACATGAAGAAGCATATATGCATACATTGCCCATGTTTTTAAATATTTATATGTATATCTATAATAATAGATAATATTATACACATGTATTGCATTATAAAACAAAAAAATATTATATTTCCTCAATATTTAAGTGAATAACACCCTCTGGGAGCATGTAGTCAGTAGCTCATGTAACTTTCTGCTGTTATAGCTACATGGCTACTAGTTTAACTTATCAAGACCTTATTATGTTTATAGTAAGTATAAGGGAAATGTGAATTAGTTTGTTTGGCAGATCCACTGAAATAATCACAAATCTGAAAAGCGCACTCTAGAAATTTCTATCACTTCCACTCTACAATGACAAAATGGAAAATGCTTTGGGAGAGGGAAATGCGTTCTTGCAAACCCCCCAAAATAGTTAATATGGCCAAAAAAGACTACAATAATTCAAATTTTATTCTCTTTTTCCTTCTTTCTCCTTCTTCTAGAAAACCAAGTTTTATTGCATGAACCCTGTTCAAAAATATCTGTGCCTGTAAATGAATTGGTATGCTCTGAAACTCCCTGGACATGCTGATTTATTATTCTGGATTATGTCAAAGACCCATGCATTCTTCAGATAGCTTGGGAGGCCCATTTCCACAGTCATTATTGTTTCCTCATGTAGAGGACCAGTGATCATAGCAAAACCTCAATATTTTCAGCTGTACTTCTGTAATGCAGAATTTTTATTAAAAAAGCCAATCCATCAGCCCTCTCATGTCTCATAAAATCTCTTACAGAAGATCACTGAGAAGGTGTCAGTTGCTTCTACTCACCATGGAAAATGAAAAAGACTCCTGAGCTGCTTGTGAAAGAATGTGGAGTTGGAAAAATAGTTGGTTCCCCATTCTTTACTTATTTAAGATCTTCATCTTCATTCAGTGATGTCTCCTTAATAGTATACAAATATTTATCCCTCAACTAGAACCTGGCTAACTTTTCTCACTAAACTGCAAACATTTAATTTGCTCTCCCATGAAGTAGTGTTGCTTTCACTTCATAAAGAGATAGAGCACATAAAGAGTGACTTCAGTTATTGTAGGTTGCATGGTGATTCAACACTGATCAAAATAACTGGTCAAACACAAACATTAAAATCAGGACTCTCAGCAGTATCTGTATTCAGATCCTTCCTTACGGAGCAAACTCTGTGAATGAAATATAAACTCTAATTCCTCTGTGACTTGGGAGGTTTAGGTTTAGATATTGGGAGAAGATTTTTCATCCCTGAGGGGCACTGGAACAGTCTCTCCAGGAAAATGGTCACAGTACAAGTCTTTCAGAGTTCAAGAAGTGTCTGGACAATGCTCTCAGGCCCGAGGTGTGATTCTTGGGGTTGTCCTGTGCAGGACAAAATGAGCCTTGTGGATCTTTCTAACTCAGAATATTCTCTGATTCTATGAAAACTAAATAGATGCTTATCAAATACTGGATTCTGTCTCTTTAACTGTAGATTACAATAAATCCATCATTATAAACATCCTTTACATACATATGCAATTTTTTTAAATGTAAAAACATTTTTATTTTTTAACATTCAAAAATCCTTATTAAATATTCCCAGTTTAGTATGTCTCTGATGATGAGTGTATGTTTACATTCTTCCAGTGTTAGCTTGAGACACTTGGGAAGCTTTAGGTCAGATATCTGATCCCACATTTCAGAAGTGACTGAAGCTGTGTGGTTAAAAGCCACTGCTGTAAAATCTGGTTTAAAACTTAGTTGACCTCAAATAAAGGATAATTTCACCAAACAAAAAGACCCCAGAGCCTCAAAGAAATAGAGAACCAATTATCACATTTGTTTTAGTGCTAAATTTTAGTGGTCAAAATATCTTCCAAATAATTTAGTAATTATAGACTCATTTGGATTACAGGCCACCTAGACCAATTCCCTGCTCAGAGTATTCTGAATGAGATCATGTTGCTCAGAGTCTTGCCCAGTCATATCTTTAACATCTCCAAGGACAGAGATATTGAATCTCTTGAACATCAGCCTGAATTAGGAAAATAAAGGCTTGAAAGCCAGATCAAGGATGTGATCTACTCATTGAAGTTTTGAAGGCAATTGCTGGCACAATATGCTATTTTTTCTGTAAAAGGCCATCTCAGAGGTCAGTTGAAGCATTTCTATTCCAAGATTCTTATTGTAGGTGTGGTGTCCAAGGAAATGAGAAAAATTAAAATCTAAGCCATTCCACATACTGATAGAGTCATACTGAGAGGGTTAGACAGGATTGAAGCACACACTTTTCTAGCAGTGATGCAAGTGCAGTAGGTGTCTAAATTCTAGATCAAAGTTAAACCACAATATCTGATTTTCATGCACGTAATTAAAAATCATGAAGAGTAATAAAAGCCTCCATCCAACAGACTGAAGCATTCTATTTCAGGATCTGTGACTTTCATGTGAAATATTTCAAGGGTTGTCAAGGCAAAATTCAATTAACTTTAAACCACTAGTAGTATAAAAGTGTGAATAGGAGGGACACAAGCACCCAAACTGCTTTGCTATTGATCAGGTTTAAAAACTGTGAACACTAATAGAAAGCAAAAAATAGCTTGTCAAAAGGCACAGGGAGGCTGGCACGTTTCTGTCTAGCTTGTTCAAGTGTGGTGTTGTTCTTTTTTCAGCAGATAAAACGCATTCAGACATCTCCACAAAGAAAATTATATTGTATGGCATTTTTTAAAATAAGATTAAAAGAGCTACTTTTACCACCAGTGACTGCCATTAATTGGTATGCTGCAAGGGAGCTGACGCATCCCTGGATGGCACATCTATTAAGTGTAGACTGCAATCAGTAAAATAGGTTTTCCAACAAATGACTTGTCAAAGCCTTGACACAAGAATTACTTATGCTTGTAGTCAGTCACTTACTTTTCCCCAGCTCAGATGCTCATCTTCTGCCCCCACACTGGAATCTGAAACACAGTTAAATGTGTTTCTCCATTTTTGCTTGAATAAAGTCCTAATGCATGGAATAAAACCAAATCAGTGAGTGTCCTAAGGATAGCCCAACAGACTCAGAGTAAAAAAGCAGGGTGCAGGAATGCAACTTTCTAATTTTCTTTTCAAGCAGCTAGAGTTTCAAGACAGTCTCAGATTTTCTGTGGTAATAGATGTGAACAGAAAATGTCTTTCAACTGACAGCTCCACCACCAAGCTCACTAGACCAGCCTGGCTCCCTTTGATCTTCAGTCTTTCTGGAAATAAAATTCATTATCATGCTACCTAGCAGCAAGTGCACATGTTTTACCTGGATAAAATCTGGAAACATTCAGTGACAAGACTGCTATTCATTGTAGATGCAAAATGTTCACTTGGGAAACTCTCTTTTTTTTTCCGTCTTTACTATCTTTTTTAAAAATTTATATTTAATTCTATGCATGTTTTGGCTTAAGTACTGAATTTTAACTCTACTTTAGCATGTGGAAACCTGAATGGATAGGAATGATCTTCTCACTAAATTGCCCAAATTCAACTAAGATATAGGTCTCTATTAATAGGGTCACTATCTACTCCACCTTTTCACCTGTGTTATGAGTGACAGCTGTTTTTGATAAGTATTGCAACATAAAATTAAACAATAATACCCAATTTGCTTTTAGGAATGTTTCCGGGGCAATCTGGGAGCAATTGTAGCAATGAACACTAAGGGATAGGAGTTACCTTCACCTTTAACCACTTATGTGTCACTTGTAAGTTGAAGAGACAGATTCAGAACTTGATTCATTTTAGGATTTCTCTTTAGCTGATAACTAAAAGTCTAGCCAGATACCTTATGACCAAACAGAAGCTAGGGAAAATGAACAGCAATCCTAGATTACTATCTTTAATGCTGATAGACTCTCACCGCTCTGGGGAAAACAAAGTCAAACCGGAAAACCCTCATGAAGTAGATTTACAAAGGTGACTTCACTGGGAAGTTCAGATTTTTCTAGTGAAGTCTCCTACAGTTTGCAGAATCTGGGTTTGCCAGATTCATTTTCAGTGTCTTGATTTAATTTTTTTTCATACTTTTATTTTAAGTCATAACTAACACATATAGCCAGAGAAAACAGATTATTTTTAGCTGACAGGTCCTTTTTTCAGCCTGAGAAGACTTATTCAACTGCGGGAAGGAAATGACAATGGAATCACAGTGATCCCTTGTGAATTCTGTCACAAATATTACTGGGAACTGGGTTCCATAAACCTATGCTGTCCATGGATGCTTATTTACACAATTTGCACTAAGTGGAGATTATCACTCCTGTTGAAAAGTTATAACTCTTGGGAATTCTGTTTTCCAAAGCATTGTATTCCTAAGAGTTTACTGGTGTTTTCCTTTTTTCCAGCTTGATGCATGAATAGAATATACTTAAGACTTTTGTAAAGAATTTGTCTTTTTATCAGGGGCTTTCCAATGAATAAATGAACTCTCCATAATACCAATAAAGCTAGTATTAAATGGATTAAATATTGGCAAACTAACTGTTCCCAGAGTAGCTAGTGAAGTGGAACCACCCCTAAACAAGGATGTTGATAACAATGTTTTGTAGTCATTACTATTAGACATGACCTTGCTCAGTGTTCCTCTCAGTGGTCTGGAAATAAATATCAAATCACTGCCTTTTCAAATGACATATGGATTTGTACTGCATCAAATAATGGTGGCCAGGTGTTAATTCCAAGCAATTGAAGCTGTTGACTGCATCAGACCCTGTCATTAAATGAGTCCTAATATAGTCAAAGAAACAATTTCACAGAGACCCTGAAATAGAATCTATATCTCCAAAATTTACAATTCCATCCTAGAAAACAAGGATTGTACCAAAAATCCTCTTCATTTCAGAGTAGAACAAGGCCAGGTGGGATAGGATTTTTAGCAACCTGGTCCAGTGGAAGAACTAGGTGATCTTTCAGGTCCATTCCAACTCAAGTGATTGTATGATCCTATGATCCTATATCTAAAATAATTCAACATGAGCTGCCTGTGAGAGGCTGAGATAAATCAGGCCAATGAAATCTTAAATCTTGACTGTAAAGTAGAGGCATGGCCCGTTATACACCTGTTCTTTTTATAAGTTTGTCCATACCAGTAGTTAGTTGACATTTGAAGTTATTTCTGGGGTGTTGAACATTTGTACAGTAGAAAACTAGACAAGATGTGAATTAACCATCACATACTGCAAAAGTCTGGAGAAGTTCTTTCATTAGAATAAAATCTAGAAGCAATTTCTTTCACATGTTCATGGTTTGGCAGAAACATAAGGGACAGATATAACAGATCTTGTCTTAGAGAAAAATCTCCAGAGAAACACTGCCCCAAATGCTGTCTTTTAAATAATCTATTAATGTATTCGTACAAAAAGACATGGTCATGTGCCTTCCCTGATTTCAGGGGTAACCTAAGCACTCAAATTACATCAGCACTGACTACATTACCATGGCTGTCATGTTTTTGTAAGTTAATTAGACAAGTATCAAAACACCTAGTGTCACAACAACATTAGTGTACTATACACACATCACAGATTAGCAGGACAATATTTATTAGTCATGGAGACACAAGCTAAGAGCTCTTTTCTAAGCCAAATATTACCTCTTATAATTCATTTCACTTACAGTGACTAACAAACTCCCTATTTATTATAGGTTGAATTCCTTTTCATTTGAATATTAAGTGGGCAAAAGGCTTCATAGAAAATCACTGGATTTTAATGAAGTATAATTTCCCAGTAAAGAGGTATATCTCAATATGTGGCATTGTCAAGACTGATACTAGAAGGGTTTATTCGACTTTGCTGCCTTCTGTTTGAAAAAGGAAGAAAGCTTCGAAGAGCAGCAAAAGGGATGCAGAAACTGGACAAAGAAATACCTCTGAGTGACAAGATGGTCTTTCTCTTACAAAAAAAAAAAAACAAAACAGCATGTTACTCACATTGTATATATACTGAATGTTCTTCATAGCAATAAAAAAAAAAAAAGGAAGCTTATGATCTCATAGAGAAAGCCATTGCTGGAAGCATCTGATAATTAAAGCTAGACTACTTTAAATTTCAACAAAACATTTTTTATTTTTAAACAATCAGTGATAGAGCAATGAAATTCCATTACCTAAATACACTGTCTAGGAAAGGTGCCAAGTGCCATCATTCAAGATCTTGTAAAATGTAGTAGATAGCCATATGCTAGTGAAATACGAGTAGTTTGCATAGAAAGGAATAAACTGATGAAATTCTATGGCAACAGTCATAGGGAAGTTTCCAGTAGATGTGGTTGTGTCCTCCTGTACTTGAAAGCCACAATGTTCCTGCAAATTTCATGAATTTGAAATCACATGAGTAAGAGTCATGGGCAGAATATGATAGCTAAGATTTAGGAAACAGAAATCCTGCTGAGTGTCAAAGGTATAAATGAGTTTAGTTTCTTTCAGATATACTTGAAAATCCCATCAATATTATAACGGGTTTCAACTACTTTTATTTATGTTCATAGAATATTGGTGGAATGTTTCTGAAGACTTAAAATTTTGAAATTCCTGAAGTCTGTTGTGCATGCCATTCAAAACCTGTAACCTCAAAATACCAGGGTCCAGTCATTTTAGATCATGATATTAGGTGAATTTATTGATAAAAATTTGTTCTTACCAAGTGTTTGTGCACAGTTCACTGGCAGCACGTACCAAAGCACCAGCAGACAGATTATGAGGGGAAGCATGACTGTATTTTGCAGAAGTGCTGTGGATCACTGTTATTTACTTCTGTGACTATTTCTTTAAACAAAGACACTTGATGTTTAGAAAGGATAAAATCATTCAAAACACCTTTTTACTGTTTAACATACACAAGACCTGCAATTTGCTAGAAACTGCCCTCAGATAGGCATTACCTTCTCTACAAAAAAAAAATTATATTAAGATTTCTAAAGAAAAAAAATAGAATGTGAATTTAGAAAAAAAATCAGCCTTGGCATAATGAAAAATCAGAAAGTTAGTTCCATTCTAAATTAAAAAGAAAATATTTATAATGTATGATGGATTCTTTCAAGTGTTGCCTTGATTGATCAGTGTAACATTGAAACTTTCTTTTCATGCTTTTAGTTGGAATAGGGATTTTGTTTTGTTGAGGGATTTTTTATTTGACGTTTTTTGTGAAATATGGTGCATTCCAAGTGCAAATATCACAGCTAGTATATTTTCTTTTCTTTTTAAGCCAGGCTAGTATATGCCAAATAATTGTGACCACAGGAGCTGGCCCTGCAATATTCCCTAAACAGTTAGCTAAGAAGAATGGGATTGTTCTTTAAGCTCCTTTATGCTTCTTAGCCAGAAAATTTTCTGTAGTTATTAAAAACAAGATAAATTAGACCATTTTAAGCTCCAAATTGCTGCAGTTAGATTCGAAGTAGGAAACTGACCTTCAGCTTTGTTCGACTGCTACAGTGCCTTATGCAATGGAAACACATTAACAGCAGCCATTCTGGACAGACTGTGTCTCTGGGATGAACCCCCTGCATTTGGTCCCAGCCCATTCCCTCCCTTTGCAGCTCTGTCCTTGCAGAAAGGGCTGCTCTGTTCATTTTACATGGATTTGGAGTCAGCAATGCTGAACCCCTAATAAAATGGCTTGACTGTGTGCAGATGTGTGTATGCGCACCCCAAAAGGGAAGTAGGAGAAACAGAGCCACCAGTGACTTACTTGTAGAAAGCTTTATCTTGCTTTCACCTATTTCTCCGGAACATGTATATTCTGTATATATTTTACCCTTAGAGTTTTAAACAGTATTTGGAGTTTGTTGAACCACAAGCTTTGTTTTTTTAATTACACATTTTCATGGCAACAAAATTTAGGGATTTAGGTGGTACCATAGTGGGGTACACAACAGTACAAACTACATAAGAAAATGATCAAAGAGCACTAGTAACCTCAAATAGGTGGCAGAGTTCCTCTGGTTAAAAACTTAAACTTATAGGCATGCACAACATTATGGAATTACAGGTCATGCCCTAAAAGGAAAATCAAGAAATAATTTAATTCAAACCCAGTGCTTGTATCTATTCAAATTCACATTGAACTTCCTCATAAAAAGAAAGCACTTTCAAGGAGAAAGGCAAAGCAAGAGGGAAATATTATTCTTTTCAATACCAAGAAATAAGTACTCTAAAATAAATTGTTGCTTGTATAGGTGCTACTTTTCTACATGTAATATTAGTGGTAATCATATTGGCAATTGTTTCTAACTGACCGATTCAGGGTGACTTCATTGTTTTACAGAGGCATTTTTCCACTTGACTAGTAATGCCACTATAAAAATTCTTGATTGCATTTCCTCGCTTTTTGACATTGTATTCTGCATTTGTCATTTGTATACATACATATGTAAACAGCTTCATGGCAAATTCTATTTGCCTACTCACCTTGAGTGACCCACAGTGTCTGTGATTACAGGATATAGTAAAAGGCATATGAATTTAATACGGCCGCTTGCTCCAGAAATTACTACAGTCTTGAGAGAAAAAAAGGTAGGGAATATATGAGTTTGGAGTTGATAAGAAAATATGGGAAAAAGGCATCAAAAAGATGAATAATAAGACATATCACACAAACTCTGAAAAAATGCACAATATTATTCTAATAGAACAGGCAAATAATTTCATTTTTCCTCTAAATAAATGAACTCTTAAATTATGTCCTTACTTCCACAGACAGCTTTGAATTCTCAAGGGACAAGAAGCTGTGGAGCATCTGAATGTTCTCTCCATGAATTACCATGGCTGTGGTCAACCACATATTTATGTGGTCATTTTGCACTTGCGTAAAAACACAGCAAAATGCTGTGTGACCACAGGTCAGCAGAGTCCAGGTGCCACAAGCGAGTGGTGAAAGGAAAAACAGGGTATTGAGAAGGGTTCCTGTTTGAAATGTGGTCTGGAAGGGACATATCTTGATTTACAGTCTCAGACACAGATAGATGCTTGCTTGGCTGTTCCCAAATTCCTCTTCTGGCTGCTGACCACAGAAGTGATAACTTCTTAGGCAAATTAGACCTTGAAATACTCAGGGAATCCCAGTCTGTTTTCTGTCCTTTGTGGCAGAATTGTACAGCATTTATTGTGACAGTAGCAAGCACTTGTGCCTTGAATAGGGAATTTACTGTTTTAAAAATACCCAGGTTTATATGTGCTTCCAGAAAATGCAACAACTTCACTAGAAACAGTTTTCTTCTATGTGTTTGCCCTCTGTTATCAAAAAGCTAACAAGGAATAAGCTATGTCTTTCTGTGCCCAACACCACACATTGTTAAGTTCCCTTCTCCCTAAGTTTAATATCTAAGTTTCCATGTAATTAATTTTACAACCTTGTGATTTATTAATTTTTTTCATTTGAAGATGCATCCACAAGGGTGTGTTCACATAGCAAGATGAGAGGCTTTCCTTTTAAAACAATCGGATAAAAATCAGAACATTTAGCAAGATCAGAACTTGATCTTAGAAGGTATTTTTTTTTTCATGATATACATTTGAGATTTTTAGAGGTCTAACTGCAACACTTGGATATTAATGGTGAATGAGATGCATCCTATTTTTCAGACTGCCTCCATCCAGTATTGGATCTTCTATAAAATATATTGAAATGGGAAGAGGAACTGTGAAGCATGCTCATTTTTCATTTTTCTTGAGTAAAATTCAATTGCAAATTTTAAATTACACATTCCAGAAAAATATTGAGATTCAGTTTTGGAGGAAATCTCATTATATTATTTCTGTGTATTTTTTTTACCAGAGCAAGGGTGAAAAAGCCCAAGGGAAAATAAACAAAGAAAAAAATCAAAAACAAGAACACAAAGGCCCCTGAAAAGACCCCCATCCCCACTACCCCCTCAAATAACAATCCTATCACCAAGCAAGGTAATGCCAACCATGGCATGATTTGGATGGCACATCCTGGGTAATGCATCCAGACAAAAATTTCTCTTCTGGCAAACTGTTTAAAGAAGCAACTTCTCGTACCCGTATCATTAGTCAGACGAAGACCATCCCAACGTATGGGACAGATGGAATCTGTGACCACCAAAACCTCTCCTGAATATGCCTTCAGGGATACCTGGAATTTAGACTGTAAGTTAAGCAACCAGAGCTGGAACTTGAGACAACATACAAGTGGTACTGTTGTCTGAGACCTTGGGGGAGGTTAAAAAAGTTGGGGAGAAGAATGTATCACTGACAGTGGACATAAAGAATGATGAGCCATACCAAAAGCCTACTCAGCAACTGTGCTGAAATAGGCTTGAAGTGGGTAAAAGATAATTCTGGCAGGGGGAGATCACAACAAGATCATAGCCCACCAAATCAAGAAACACACAGACTCAAAAGAGAAAGAATGAGCATATGACTAATTAACATTAGTTAATTAATTAACAAGAGAGTAATTTAATCAATAAAATAAAAGAACTGTGTAGCCATTGAGCATTCCCTTACTTGCTAAAATGTATAAATACTGAAAAGAAAAATGACTTTTGGGTCCCCACCACTGAGAAGAGCAGGGTCAAAAAGAGCCAATGGACAGTCCTGTCCCTTTCCCTCTCCTTCTCCTTCTCTCGATCTCTTTCCTTTCCCTTCCCTCCCTCTCCTCCCTCCTTGCCTCTCCCTCTCTCTCCTCTCTTCCCCCCCCCCCCCCAATCTTTTTTATTTCTTTCTACCTCACATCTACTTTTAAATAAAATACATATTATTGACTTTGGCATATGGACTTAATTGCATCTTTATTTGGACAGAGGTATCTCTCAATAACGAATGATAACACTGACACTGTGCAATCATGCATCAGGGAGAAAATGAATGGCACCTAGTTCTGCTTTAGTTTTATAGCACACCACAAGACTGGTGCTTTTGTGAACCAGCCAGCACACTTTGAAGCCAAACCCGACTGAGTGAGACAAGAAAGTGGAAAATAAAGGTGGAAACATTTTCTTTATTTTCTAGTTAATTTGCTCTATAGTATCTCCTGTCACAGACCTGCTGGACACACACAACTCAACTGTACCAGCAACCCAGCCACAATCTATAAAGGCTTCATTTAAGAAAAGGGCAAATTAGCTTGCAATAGCTGAGGAGCTACAGATATTAATTAATCTGTTACATTGATTCTTGATCAGTGTACATTTCCTAACCATAAAAATAAATTTGTGTCACTGAAATCCTCTTTTTGGGTGTTTAACACTCATAAAGTCCTTGATTTTCTTTAGTTAAATAAGTTCTCTCCTTGGTTCTGAGCTCTCTCAGTCTGATTACCTGAGTTATATTATTTTCTATTATTTGTGTATTCTAAATCTTTTATGGTAGAAAAAAAATAGACGGAATAATAAGATAAAACTGGTCTCTTTTCTTTCCTGCATCTTCTCAATGCTTATCTTTTAAATCAAGCTTCAGGAAACAGAGCTGGAACATTTCTATGTGGAGAATAAGTAGAAGCATTATAAAGCTAATGGCTGCATCTATATCTTTAACTGAGATACAAGGGCATAGCTCCAATGGCACTGCCCTACCTTGTTCTTGTGAAGTCATTTATTATGCATGTGGTCACATATACTGTAGATCAAATCAGTAAGATATCTTTGGGACACAGTAATGCATCTTCCTCTCTCGTTTGTTTTGTTTGTTTTGCTAGAGATACTGGTTGTTACAATGTGCTAAAATTTTGTTAGATTTTCCTTAATATGATTATTTTAGTGTCTTCATCATTGCCTTAATAATAGGTCCAATCTGATTACTTTTCACTACCAACCTCTGAATTTACATTTGCTATTAAAAAATATAAGGACAGGTAAATAAAGAAAAAAAAACCTGTCAGGTAAGAATAATTTTCTGGGCACCTCGCTGACTCTTATTGGTAAATACATAAAGCATCAGCAAACTACAGAAATGCCTTATCAACCTTTCTGAGATAGTGACAGAATTACATTAACAGTTCTTACTTTTTTCAAATTATTGTATATTTTCCCTAGTCCACATCACCTGTATATGGTATCAGGACTAATAGATGCATTTATGAGCATAACTGGATGCACCTTTTAGAAATTAGAGAAAAGCATGTATTAAAATATGAGATACAAATATTTCATGATATACTGCTGCGGCAATGAGTCTTCTTGTCCAATTAGCATAGGAATGGCATTCCTGTCTATTCTAGCTCATGGGAGAACAGTGACTGTCAGCAAAAGGTAAACTGTGCCTAATCTCAGTTTGAAAATAGACTGCATATATTCTATATGGAAATCAGCAAACTAACCTCTTTGCTTTTGCTAAAAATGTGATTCCATATTATTGAACCTTAAATATGCCTACATTTTTCATTTGGAGTACAAATACATCTGCCAGTAAAAACACTCTAAGTTTGCATTTTACATGCATAAAAGCTTTGTATTGGGATTCATATTCCAGTGTGACTTTTATTCTTCCCACCATACCAAGAACTATATGGTAGGTCGGAGGTTTGGATTTTGCAGTGTTTTTTGGCTTTAGTCTCTCCTAAAAAACATATATCCAAAATATTATGACTGATAAGCAACTGTTAAGTCTGATGAAAAATCTCAGCTTATTCAGTTTGACTTCCTGAATCAAAAAGATAGCACTGAATAATCTATACTTGCAAACACTGGCAGGGCACCTGGAAATTATTCCACCCTACCTATGGGTAGGGTGACTGTTAGCAAAGGTGTACAACCACTCTATGCTCCTACATGTAGATTGCACAATAGGCAAATATATGAGCTGCTTCTTTCCAAGAATCCACAACTCGCAGGACACCCTCCCTAGAAAATGCAGCTTGGATAAACAGGAGACCACACTAGAGTTACCTCATTTTATAATCAGAATGAGTACAGGCAGGCAGACTGGAGCTGACAGACTGTGAGAAATGACTTGCATGTGTCCCCTTCCATTTCTTCAGACATCTGAATTTTATATACAGTGTTATGAGACACTGTTTTCCTCAGTGATTGGCAGTGAAAAGGCCACAGAAATATTCAGGCTTACTTTTGTTAGCTAGAGCTATACATGGAGGTAGGCATATGGGTAGCCTTATTTTGCTGGACTTCATACATCTTTCTTCAAGTTAGAGGTTATTTTAGTGAGAGAAAGAAGTAGCCATTTTTAATGCACCTTAGAAATGATGCTTAATGCCTGTCCTAAGGAGGTGAGACACTGAAATACTGCATACACTGGTAGTTAGATCATCGGGTGAAACTGGTGTTCTGTCAAAACCAATTCTTAAATGAGGAACAACAACATTCAAGAGTTCATAAATTACCCCCACTTGAGCAAACCTGTACAACAAGCCCCAGAGGCAGTACTTGCCCTATACCTGCATTTCATGTTTCCCTAGGTAGCTGTTCCTGAAGGGAAAACATAGACAAACCTCAATGCCAACTGGAGGATTTTGTGTTAGGTTTATGGCTGAACTTAATAGTCTGAAAAAAATGATTCTGTGATTCTTTAAAATATTTAAGGACTCTCGCTAACCCTGGATACACTACAGTAAAAATATATTTCTCGTGGAAACTATCAGTGAAGAACATATTAAGGGCTACAGCTGCTTCTTCTATATAATATTACTGCAATAAGCAGAACTGCCTGAGGGCCACAGTAAGTTTGGGGGTTTTTTGATAGGTTTAGCAAGTCATAGATATACTGGCATGACCATCCTAATTCCAGTCATCTTTTTTAACTCATCTGAGTGGGAAAGGAAGGATCCTTAAAAAGTTTTACACAAATCCAATCAGCAGGTATGATGCACAGGTTGGATTTTTTTTTATTTTTGTAACCTCCCCTTATAAGAACAAAAAAGAGCTGTTAAAGCTATAGGTCTGATTTTTATGTGTCACTGGAAATAGACTGCATTTGAAAGGGCAGCATATAAGAGGAGTCCCTTAAGAAAGTTCTATGGAATTATAATCTTTCAAAATACTTCCAGTATGAAGAGGTGCCTTCCTTTCTATTGTAGAAATGCTCCATTTCTACATTTTGTAGATGAAATGTTTATTATTTCGCTTAAATGACTTTTCATTTCACTGATTCTTTTGTACACTGTAGAATATTACAAAATAAAAAAAAAAAAAAAAAAAGTAATCTTACTCATAGTAAGATAAATCTAATAAAAAAAACCCAGGTGACTTCTCCACTTTATTTTGCTAGTAAGTATTACATGAAATACCAAAATCCTTCCCCAAGTGGTTCAGGTGATTGACTGTGGTATACTTATACTCTGTTGTGCTCGGGCAGCAAACCGAGACTGACTAGAAGAATGTTCACTCCCTTGGCCCTGTTGTCAAAGGCCTCCTGCTACATGCAAGCACGTGATGCAATGCAGAGTAGTACATTTACATGCAAATTGTCTCGGTGGCATTGCCCAGGTGCTGGCAGTGGTGGGATGCAGAGGTGTTCTCCATGTGTGGCATTCACATTCTCTGAACAGAGAGAGATAATTCTCTCTCCCAGCTTTTTTCCAGCAGAGGCACAGAAAGAAGAGAAAACAATTCTAATCTCTACTTGCTGCTCCTGTTGTTTTTGCACATGTGGAATGTGTTAGGAAGATTATTTACCTGAAGTGATTTGTCAGTTGGATTCTGCTGAGGATTTTTTTGATTCCTTGGCCTATTGGGTCAAAGCTGTGTCCTGGCTGTCTGGAGTCAATCACAGGTTTTTCTTTAGTATGTAATTTAGTATAGTATAGTATAGTATCTCTTTAATGTAGTTATAATATAGTAATAATGTAATATAGTATAGTTTTAATAAAGCAATTGTTCAGTATTCTGAATCAATGGAGTCAGATGCCAATCATTTCCTTTGTCAGGGGCACCCTGCTATTCGACATCCATGAGCAGAGGACCAGGCTGCCCTGTGCCAGACACAGACAGTTCCAGATGGATCCATTGCAGCCCCTGAGACTAGATGATGGTGTCACCATGGCAGTGTGTTTAAAAAAAAGGCAGAAAATTCTGGGGAAAGGGAGGGGGGCAGGGAAAAGAGGAGCAAGAGAATATAGGGGACATCAAGTTTTAGGGTGTTGACACTCCACTGTGGGACCCATGGAGGACCCACCTGAAGCACAAGAAAAGGGTGAAAACAGAACCACAGGATAACAGAATCATTAATTGGAAGAGACCTTTAAAATGAGAGGCTAGCAGAGCTCAACCACCACGCCTTGACCACAACCCTCCATGTCTCCCTGAAGGGGTGTAACCTGTGGCAACCACAGTGCAGGGAGGAGAGGTATCTGCAGTGGAGGAGTAAAGTTGAGCCTGGGAGTGAAGCTGACAACAACTGAAATGGGTGGAAAGGTGTTTTCACTCTGTGTGTAAATGCTTGCCGCTAGTCCCAGCTAGAATGGTGACAGGGAGAGTGACAAACCCCTACTTTGAGCCCCATTGAATCCCGGCTTCCAGCGATGGTGCAGCATAAACAAAAGAGCAGCACCACAGTTCCTGGGGTAACTTTATTCGATGATAAAACTTCCCCTCTTCAGCGTCCCAGGATGCTGAACTAGGGGCAGACAAAGCTTATAAACAAGGGGAGGGCTAAGGGGAGGATACAATCTTCAACTAATCAGGAGAAGTAGAGATAATATACAAGGCGGGCATACAAATATCAACCAATGAAGAATCCCAAGGGAAAAAATACATTTTCAGTCAACTAATGGAGTTTGAAGAAATACAAAACTGACTGGGAAGTTTCTTGAAGGAAGGCAGGCTCGGGGAAAAACTGGCATTTAATGAAAGGAGGAGTGAAGAAAGTTCTGGGAAAAGGGCAGAAACCAAAAGACAGCATAAGGAAATTACAAAATTACAAATCAAACAATAATCATACTAATAAAACAAAACCACACCACAACAAATGCTTTTTTCTCTACTGGTTTACTGTTGTATCCCAATATCCTAATCAGTATTTTTGTTGTGGAGATGTGGGTGCACTGTTTAGTAATCATCAGTTCCCCAGTGTACATAAGATTTTAGAAGGTGAAAGGGGTTTGAGTACAAAGGTGGACCTCTGCCTTTTTCATGCACATATTTCAGAAACAGAATGAGACCTGTTCCCAAGAGGAATTCTTAGAATATATTTTCTTTCAATTTCAATAAGGCAGAGCAAAGACATTACTTACATCATACAGAAATCTATAATATTAACAGCTGTCAGTGCATTAAAAGTACTTTAGGCAGTTGTCTTTAGTTGTCAGGATTTATAAGGATAAGAAGATATTGAGGGTGGGGAGAATTGCACAAGGGGAGCAAAAGCAAAACACTCTCTCTGACTCCATAAAATCAGGAAACCCTGAAAGAACATTTTGTCTGTAAAGCATTTCGGACCTTGATTGAAGCCCTTGTTTACAGCCTAGCAAAGACACTATTATATCAGCAAGGCTAGTTTCACTATCAGGCTCATCAGCACAATACAGCCAGCAGGGACATTTTAAAAGGTCTCTTCAGTTACACCCTAAAGTGGTTTCAGTATCTATTCTTTAAAAATATGATCAAGAATGTATAAAAATAAACCCCTATATTTCATGCTGATGTGTTCCAGTGCATTGCTGTCAGACTTTAACCCTGAAAGGAATAGCCCTTTTGTGCAAAGAGAATAGTTAGAAAAAGATTCAGGGAATAATAAAAGATTCAGGAAACCATTATAAAACATTGGGTTTATCCAGCAAATAGGAATGAAGCTTAGATCTAGGCCTTAGCACTGCTGTTCTTTCTAGCCCATTAAAAATTAGCTTAGCTGGCAATTAGACAGACTATGGTTGCTCCCTCCTTGAATCCCTCCACTGGCCCTTCAGCAAATCATCTCACAGACTCTTGTCCTTGCTTCAAGGTCCTGTGATGAAGTGTAGGCTTCAATTTACATTTCATGTCTATTTCTGCCATCAGGAATATCTACCTTGTGAGTGAATCAGGCCATCTTCAATAGAAAACTCTCAGATTGTTTGAACTGTACACCATTCTAATACCAGTCTGAATGACCAATATTCATATTTTCTTTCCAGACTGAAAGCTACTTGAAGCCCAAGGATAGATTATCTTGGAGAATATTTATATTAGAGCCAATTGACTAGGGCTAACATTGCTAGTTGTTTGGCATTTTGCTACCACAGTTTTAAAACCAAAAACCTAGAGGAGAAATCTATGATGGTAGGTTAATATAGATTCATTTTCTATTTTTTTTTCTCTAAAACAAAAATGTAAGAAGAAAGTGCAAAAGAGAAAAAATGCTAATTGTTGGTTGATTTTACCCTTTTTACTTATAAAGTGAAGTTTCTCACCAAAATATGGGGTTTGAACAGAGGATAAGTTTATACCAGTGATGCTTCTGAAGGAGTTTTAAGAACATGTCCAACCATGTTAGTACAGTGCTCCTTCTTCAGGGTTTATATAACCTGTGCAGCTAATTATCTGTGTAGATGTATCTTTCATCATAAGAGCTAACTCTGATACTGCTTTTGCAGTGAAACATACATTTCAGCTATATTTAGAAAGTCTGGATATGCTGCTTTTAAAAACTTATGAATTGAAATGTTTACATATTTGAGAGTTTGTGTCAATTCAGTTGTCTTGCAGTTGAAAATTTTCACTAAAACACTAAATAAAATTTAGTCAAGTCCAAAACTCTATTTAAGATGTGTAAGCTGTACATCAGAATGGATGTGTACATTTTTTCTATGTGCACAAAAGATTCCAACAAGTTATCTTTCCTATTCTTGAAGAACATGCTTTACATTGCTTTTTCATTCTTTATTTTAGTTCATGATTTTCTGATGCCCACACATAAATAATGGACAAGTCTGCAATATCAGCAGTACATATGTCTCATTCAAATAAGAAAAAGTAAAAAGGGGAATTTTTCTTTATTAGCTTAGCATAAATGAAATGGTTTGATTCTATCCAGCAGTGTCCTGTGTGTACAAGACCCTGAAGGACTTAAATCAATATATTTTCACTTGGTGGGATTATTTAGCGATCTTTAATGTATCACATTATTGTCAAGGACAGACAAGTAGACACAAGAAAAGAATTCAGAGGGGCCCACCCTTTTAGATGCATATGCTTTGCTAATTGTTATAAAGTTTAAAACAACATAACAACCCAAATATCATACTCATTAATGAATCTACATGCAGTGGTTGCCAAATATAGCATATAATTAATTACCATTAATATGCAGATGGTATTGGGTAAAATGACTTGATTTAAAGTGAGACGAGTGATAGCTGACAGGATGCTCTAGAAGCTGAAAGCTTTGTATTTCTGTCAAGAGAAGAGCAGATGCATTCATCTTCCAGACAAAAACCTTAGCTACTTGAAGTAAAGGACAGCATTGTTAATACCTGCTTCATATTCTAGACAGGATCACTCTAAATGCAATTATCTGAAAATTGTAACAAATATATTACTGGCAGCTGATTAACTGCTTATTAACTGTATCTGTAAAATCACAGGATGCAGAAAATGAAGCAGAAATCAAGGGTTGACCAATAAAATAATGCACAAACTTTATTAAAATATTGTTCAGAAGTCAGAAATAAGGAGGAATATTTACAACTAAAAAGGAACATTTAGAATCACCATGGTTATGATCAACCAATTTTATTTTTTAAATGTCATTTTAAACCCTCTGCTAAAGCCCCAGCTTCTTGTTCTCTTTTTTCATGCTCATGATATTAAGAGTATATGTGGATGTAATACTGATTTTCCCTTGTTTTGTATTATTCTGCTTCAGTTTGGACATTATTGCAACAAAAATGCATGCTATTAGTCATTGTCTCATGTTTTTCTGTAATAATAGCTTGAAATATTTTAAGAGTAAATAACACCTTCAAAGTATAAAGGATACAGCTCTTTGTGTAGAGGTCTAACGTGATCCCAGTTTATGAAATCGACATAATTTTTTTTGTGTTGGTCTGGTGAATTGAATTTGATCATACCTCTAATTTTCTCTCTTTTCAGTGTTTTTTCATTAGAAGACATTAACAAATATTATTTACTGATTCAGAAATGAGACAGGAACTCGGCAGGTATTCTTTATCAAAAGGTCCTAAATGTAAATAATGACAGTTACCTCTACCCACTCACTCCTCCTTAGTTAATGTTCTCATGGACTACTTAGAGAGTGAAATCACAGGCAATTTCAGGGAGATCTAAAGGACTAATACATGGATTTTTTTTTCCCCTAGTAATCAAAAACCCATTCCAAGTTAACCAGTCAAAAAATGTTATTATGAAACTGTAAACTTTAGCAACCAAAAGAATAAACAAGGAAAGTTCATAGTGTTCTGTCACCAATTCTGAAAAAAATAGCTCACCATCAGTGGGGAGATAGAGACATTATTCTAAAATGTGTGATCTAGACAGAGATTGATAGCTTTCTTAATATTAAAAAAGAGACAATATATCCTTATACAAAACTGCTACTTATCTCTCAAAAAAAAAAAGAAAATAACCCTATTTTATATCACTTTGGTGTGCATTAAAGCAAAAACTTTATTTCTAGTTGTTTCCTAAAAAGAGATATTGTGGTGGAAATTATGAGACATTTTCAGAAGAAACAGTCTCATTTCCTTTCATATTAGCTCTTGGAAATCTTTCATGAGTATACAGACACTTGTGAAAGCATGTGTCCATTTTATGACACATGCTGTAAATATAAATTGTTGAGGACATTTTCACTGACAGGTGACTAGGAACAGTTATCCCTTTACTCCCTTGCAGGTTTAATTTAACTCATCACACATACACACACATGCAAGGCGTGAGCAGGTTTCTCACACAGAGACAATCATGTGCTCTTTACTTGAAATAATCCCAATCATAATTAACTACTACCTACCTATACAGTATTATCAACTCTTTCTCGATATCGTACACTATGCAGTCTTCCTCTGAGACCCTGGGACTTCACAGAATCCCTCCCTGTTCTTGGCATAGTGTCTGTGTAAAGGCAAGCTTCTCTAGCTACTTCATGGCTCTGAAGTCACAGATTTTTTTTTTTTTTTCCTCTGCACCTAGAGAAAAGAGTTTCCAAATGAGGTGTAATCCTTGATGGGAATAGTAGACATTGGTAAGGAATTACAGGTAGGTAATAGAATTTTCTGTAACAAGAAACATTTATAGGAATAATATAAGTTATATCATATCAGACCAAAGAAACAGCTATCCCAGTTTTATGTAGCTGACAAAACCAGTAACAGATGTGTAGCAATCACTGCAAAGACACTCCTTAAAATATACATCAAATCTATAGCACTTAGGGACACTAGGTAGGGAGGTACTACTCTTGCTGTGTAGCTGTCACTATTTTTTTTTCCTTCATGAATGTGACACTCAGTTACCTACAGTCAGAGCATGTCTAATTTCCTGTGGCAGAGAATTCCATGGATAGCTGCATCTGAAGTATCTCCCATTTTTCTGTTTAGAACTTCAGACATACTTGTCTTATCTGATGCTCCCTACATCTTGTATTAGAGGAGACAGTAAACAATCTTTCCCTATTTACCTTCTCCCTGACACTTCTGACATTCTGCCATATCCACCTTAGATCATTTCTCTTCCAGGTCAGACTGCTGTATTTGAATGCCCTTCTTACAGAAGCCATGTCATACCTTTGATCATCCTTGTTACCCTTAGCGCAGCTTTTCTTGTTGAAATATCTCTTTTCTTACAGGAAGGAACCAGAATTGTTCAAAAATGTCTAAGATTTGTTCAAATTTTTACCCGGGGAAGTCAGGAGATTTGAGCAGTACCATGCATTAGATGGGATTATATTTCTATCCCCTAGTACACCAAGCCTGTCACTCTAGTGTGAGATACAGTAAGGCATGTTCTCAAGTGAGAGCATTCTCAGCAGACTTTCAAATCTGTCAGAGAGCAGAACTTCCCAGGTTGCTGTTTTAGTGTGTGTGTGCGTGCGTGCGTGTGTGTGCGTGTGTGTGTGTGTGTGTGTGTGTGTGTGTGTGTGTGTGTGTGTGTGTGTACGTGCATTACTATCTTGATTTCTTCAACAGGTTTTAATTACCTGGGTTCTTGGAGGTTGGTTCATCAGGAGTTCATGGTTAGAAGTTCATGATTGGTGGCTGAAGATTACCTTAATTGGTGGCCTGATGATTACCTTAACGGAAGGCAGTTCTCTCAGGTCTGTGGTCTCAATCCTGAAGCAAAGCTATTCAACAAAGCTAAGGAAATGAGGTGTAGAAATTTCATCTCTTCACATAGGTGGCATGTTAGTTCAGCCTTTCCCTTAATAAGTATCTACAGAAGTACAAAGAACACAATTTCATATGAGCATAAAATATGACCTGTATAATCCGCACTAGCAACCTTGAGAGGCTCCTCAAAAAACTCATTCAAAATTCACTTTTTGGATAAAATCATGATCTTTCCACAAAACTAATCCATGAGGGACTGAATTCATGTAAGAGGTACATGATGCACATACAGGCTTCCAGGTACAAAAATGTTCTTCAGAAGAAAAACTATTTTCCAGAATGGGACAGAGAATTGAGCCTTCTAGCAGGATGGTCTAGATTTCCATCACTTCTCTCAAATAAACTAATGGCAGAATGAGGCAGAGACACTGACAGGACACTCTCTCACACCTTCTCCAGAGCTGGGACTATAACAGGCTCATTTGCACAGTGCCAGCTCTTGTGTATCACTGACTCCACGAACTTGTCCTGGGATAGCTGCAAACCTCCACAAACAAGCTGTGCAGTCACAATGCAAGAATGTACACCCACACACAATCTGTACCCTGCTGAGTGGGCAAATAAATAGCAAACAACAAACAGATAATATAGTGCAAAATTCAGTGCATAATAACTACATATAAATGTTCACGAGAAAATTATAAAACCATAAATTATGGAAGGCAGTGCTTTCTATGATACATTATATCTCTTTTCTTTATAACTGTTAACACCCTTTGGAAATCAAATTTTTGTCTGATGAAAGTAAACTTTCAAATTTGTTCATAAACAAAACCACTGTTGAAGAATCTTCCTTTGAGAAGTGGTTTTAAGACAATTGCATAACTGAGTGACTTCCATTTTTTATATTAAGACAGCTTCTCCTGATTTGACAGCAGTTTTGCTATTACTTTTTTCTCAAGGTAGAAGCCAGCAACAGCAACATCCAGAATAGCCTCAGAAAGTGTTTACATGGAACTCTTGGCCTGACTGTGGTACCGAGGCAGCTGTATACAGCAGAACAAGACAAGACTAAGCAGAAGTTCTGTTTCAGCCAGAAAAATCTGGTTATTCCACAGGAAAGTTTTTAATGTTTTTTTTTACCTCAGAAATATTTTTTGTGAAAAAATATTATAGTAGCAACATGAATACTACTAATAATCATGCATTGAAAGAATATTATGCAGTATATCATTACTTTAATGGAAAACAAATATATTCATATTCAAATACATTTGCATTCTTGATATTATGCATTTGGAGTAATCTTAAATACCCTAAATGGAGTTTGTGAGGAAACTTAAATTCAACACTTATTCCACTCTTCTTATGCAATTTGTGCTGTTTGCCTAGTTTTCTCACTTTTCTCATTGACAATAAGTGTAATAGCCTAGAGATTTTCCTGCTAAGTGCATATGAAAGCTAGAAAGGATGAAACTACTTAAAAAAGACTAGTGTAATACATATTACTTGATATATAAAAAAACCCCACTATCCATGAAATATAAGTTATTTTATGGCACCTGCTTTCTCTTACAATAAACTTAAAATTATAGCAATACATAAGATATTTGAGAACAGATAAGAAGTGTGGGTCAGGAGAAAAGGAATAAATTAATAAAAAACTTAGAATCTTTGCATCTAAATGAAAAATGTATATTTAAATATTTTCTCTCACTGATACAAATATAAATAAAACTAGTAATTTTTCTTACTGATGGATTTTTTTATTGTTAGAGCTTTAGGCATATTTAACCACTAAGATTATATGTAACCCTATAAATGCAGAGCTACATGGTCTCAGTAAAGTGGACTCTATGTGGTGAAAAAATTCCAAGAGACGAACTTTGGTTTGTAGTCCTCATTATGGTCATGTTTATTGTTATTTTATGGGTGTATTTCTAGAATTTTCTCAGTAGTTGCACCTTAAGGTGGGTGTAAATCTGTATCTATGAAACAAGAAAACAGTATGAAAAAATATTTATTTGCAGAAGCAACAGTCTATAATTTATACTTTTGTTCCTTGTGTGAGCAATTTTGTAAATGCAATGTTCTGAAATTCAAATTTGAAGTTTATTATATATTAAAACAAAATTTCTCCAAGGGTGGTTGCATGTGTGTGAAATTTCCTTACACTCTCAGCACATTTTATGTACTCATGCCCATCTTTTCAGATCTAAACTCATCTCCCGGTAGACTCCATTGCTTCTTCTCTCTGATCTTAATTTTGATTTGGAGAGGTGGCATGAAGCATATGTTTCCCAGCTGGATATTCTGTGGGGGAATTTTTATCTGTTCATTGCATTCAGTTCCAAGGGACGTTAAGGTCCCATGAAGGAAAAGATCATCATGAGAAACTATCTGGCTTTCCTCTTCTTATTTTTCAGCAGAAATCAGAATGTTACTTTCTTAAAAAGCTTTAACTGGTGTCAAGCCAAA
The DNA here is from genome assembly GCF_015832195.1 of Motacilla alba alba. Classification (NCBI taxonomy): domain Eukaryota; kingdom Metazoa; phylum Chordata; class Aves; order Passeriformes; family Motacillidae; genus Motacilla; species Motacilla alba. Next base: position 107,424,153 of record NC_052017.1, on the reverse strand, counting down.
ACCAATTTTTTCTCTTTCTGGATCTGATCCAGAGAAAGAGTCACATAATCAAATAAATATGATTTTCAGAATATAAGACTAAAAGATGCTTCACCTAAAATACACACTTCCTGCTATAGGAAAAAAAACAAAACCAAAAACTTCTTTGATAAAAATAAACATGTTTTTGAAAGACATATGAAAAGAAAATGTTTGCATTGTATCACATCAGAGAAGAAAATAATTGATTGGTGATTTGTTTGTGTTTCATATATAATACATATAGAAGAATAATAAAGGATAAGCCAGGAAACCTCAGTAGAAGTTTCCTTATCTTCATTCATTTTTTTTCATAAATTTTCTTGTTGCCTTTATTTTCATAAAGACCTTATATAATAATAAATGGGAATTGCATCTTGCAAAGTTAATAGGGCTAGAAGATGCAATATTACTTAAATGAAAATTATTAACTTGTAAATGAATTCATAAATAATGCTTCCTTTCAAAGCCACAAGAGTGGTTAGATTATATATACTGAGCTAGTACCACTGTAACAACTATGTTTCATTTTCTTTAATGTTTAGAGAAAGGTGTCCATTAAAAAACCAAACCAAACAAAAAGCTTTCAACCAACCACACTGAAATTTTTCAGGAAAATTTCGTTTCCACAGTTATCTTATTCACAGCTTTCATCCTGCATTGGACAAATCCCTGAAAACAATTGGAAGACCTGAGAATGTAGGGAAATTGAAGTAAGGGAATGTATATTCTTCATCATCAAGTACTCCACAAGCCACCTGGGAGATTGTCTTTGTAGTGCCGTAAGAGCTGGGTCCACATCAGTTGAGTCCTTTGGAAAGCATATTCTGCTCCATGGCAGATCCCAAAAGCTAAGCATCTTTCTTGGTAGACTCCAGGGAGACCCCCTGTAGGAAGCCTGCACCTGCCGAAACATTGGCTGGAGGATGGGAGACAGACAATTAGAGCTGGTTTTCACCTTGTTGTAGCTCAACAGTGGGAAAAGCAGAAAAGCAAAAGGAAATTATAGGGCAAGTCCAGCCAGAGGTTTCAGGTGCTAACATTCCACAAGATTCTCAAATATTTAGTTTAAATTATTTAATGATATGTCCAGTAAAACACCTAATGCTGTAAGATTCTCATTCAAAGTTGAAATTTCTGAGGCTTAGCCATAATTAATAATACCTGGCTTCTATATCTAAGAATAGCAGAAGTTTTTCAAAGCCCTGTATTACTCAATGAGAGATGAAAGACTCAGTCCTGCTGTAGAGATTATCACTTTATGGTTATACAGACACTAAAATAATCTTAAATGTATTCTGAGAGGATTGATGCTGCATTAGATGTATAACTACATTATAAAAAACAACAAAATATGTTTTAAGAGGTTCATGAATTTAAGAGAGGCTTTCTCTATTTAGGATTTTAACTTGAATCCAAACTATCAGCTACAACACAGCAGCTTTATATTTACAGGATGGAAGGAGATGTCTGACGAATTTTTAACAATTCTGAATGGCTGAATAGATTTGGACAAAATTAGCTGGTTATTCATACCACTCCCTTTTTAAAACTGACTCAAAAATGTTCATCTGTTAGAGATGTTAGCATTCCTTTAGTTTTCCGTCATAGTTTTTAATAATTTCTCTCCTACATTTTCAATCAAAAATAGAAATGCCTAATTTCATTCAAACAGTCCTTTAAAGTCACTTTATAATCCATGGGACAGATATTTGAGAAAAGCTTTTCTAGTCTTTTGGGGAAATCAGTTCCTTCCCTCTGAGCTCTTTCAAAGTTACTTGTTCAAAGTCAGCCCTTTGGAAAATACAAAAGGTACCGAAACAGAGACTCAAAGGCATTGTGAAATATAATGACTTAAAGACCATATTCCTTATTTTCTATTAATGAAATAGAAGTACCACATTATAAGAATCTGTAGCTCCCTAATGCTTCAGTATGGGAAGTCTCATGGACCTTAAGGGAAAATAGGAAGACAGAGATGTATTTCACACTAAGTACCTGATATGGGTGGTCTGAATGACAGGTGACTCTCAGATAATATTCACATATCATGTTAAACGACTGAATGATGACTTCTGAAATGCACTTATATTAATCAGAGTTCAAGAGTAGGTATATTCCCTATCAGCCAGCTGAGACTTTTTTTTTTTTGAGTAGTTTCATTCAGAGAGATTAAAATTCAATGGGATAATTAGCTCACTTACAGCTGTGAAGACCAGCTCAGGTAATTTTACTTGCAATTTAAAATTTAAAAAAAATCCTAGGATTGAAACTAATTTTTTATTAAAAGGTTTTTTGGCTCTTTTATCATCAACTCTTGACTAAAAGGACTGCAGAAGCAAAGAAGAAAACAGGAAGGACTCATCATGAACTCTCCTTGGTGAACACCTGCATATAGAAGTGGACATCTATAACAGCCCTCTAAAGACAGGAAAATAATGATCTGTTACAGAAAGGTTCCAAAATGAAGGCATTTTAATGAAAAGCAGTGTTTTTCCATGCAAATATAGATTCACAAATAATAACTGAATTTTATTCCTCAAGTGTCAAGAAGGTGGAAGATTTTTAACATTGTTGTGTAGTGTACTGTCCCATCATGTTTCATTATTGAACATTATTCTTCCTTCTGCACCATCTGTTCATAACACTTCCAATAATTGTCCCCCATGTATAATATTAGTGTATAACAGAAAGTAATATTTGCTGATAATTCCCAAGGACATTGTTTTAAACAGCAACCTGATATACATATAAGAAAGTGTCAACATTTAGCAGTTGGGAATAAGGTAGTGCATTTGACTGGATACTGTGTGCAGAACCTGATTTTCTCTAACATAACGCCTAAACTAAACCATGTGAGCTGGAAAAGAGCCAAAATTTAGGTGAAGTTGTAAGATGTTGACATTTGTCAGAAATTATGTGATTCAGTGTTATAAAGCTAGTAAAAACCAGAACAAAATAAAAATGTCAAATGCAGTAATTTGGTTATTCTTTGACAACTGAACAAACTATAACTTTTAATTGAAATAAAAGACTGGATTATTTCAACCATATCTAGAGTAAAATCACTACTATTTGCAAACAACAACAAAAATGCAAACATTGTCATTTTGCCAAGATAGAAGTATTTATTTTTTTAGCCTATTGCACTAGCATAGAATTTTGGGTTTAGCTTAATTAGTTCTTTTACTTTCTAGATGCTAAAGGTTTTCTCTAGTTTGACAATATTCACAGGAAAAGAAAAAATCTAAAAACTTCATGTGGTTTCTCTCTTATTATGAGTGTCTCATTTTGCTTGACTACCATCCTATAAATTGAACAAAAATAGCACAATGCTTATTCACAGAGTGTGCTGTTGCCATGTTCATTGTCATTAAAAAATAGGTGGCCTAGTTTTTGACTAAGAGACAACAAAAATGACATTTTAAACACACACGCAACTGCTGCTTCCTAATCAGATGACATTATCCTGCAGAAAGATAAATAAGTTTATATCCTGTTAAAGCAACATGGGATGCCACCAAGTATATCTAATCACCCATTCTAAAAAAATATTGCCTTAAGATTTCCAGAAAGATACAACTGTAGGATTACTTCCAGTCAAAAAATTAGTAACAAATGGTGGGGACAGGAAGTGCTACTCAAAACCAAATAAACATTTTATTAAAGTGATTTATATTTCAAGACAAGAAGAAGAATTTGGGGTTTTTTTCAGGCCTTATTCAAGACTGTAGGAATAATCCTTAGAATATCTGAGTCAGATCCAGCCTCATCTACTTCTCTGCCCTTTCTGATCTGCTCTTTAAGAGTCAAGATGTATAATAATCATGCATAATACATCATACCTGTAAAAAAATAAAGCATCCATACCCAAGAGAGGATGAATTAAATAGTTGCATTTTCCAGCTAAAAGGCATTGCTCAATACCTATTTGAAGACAGTCCGATAGCACAGTAGAAAAAATATGAAGTAGTATAGAGGTGTCCATGTTAAAGACAAAAGAGTTAGAGAACACGTAGAGATTTCATCCTATAACATCAAAAAAATCAGTTTTATAAATTGTTCAAGTCTCGAATTTAGCACAAAACTCTACAATTTAGGCTGATAAAGAGCTCTAAGATAGCAAGTCCAACCACTAACACAGCACTATTAAGTCCACCACTAAACCACGTCACCAAGTGCCACATCTACGTGTCTTTTAAATACCTTCAGGTATGGTGGTTCAACCAAATTCCTGAGCATCCTGTTCCAAAATTTGACATACCAGGTCCTTTGTCATGGAACAGCTTTACAGTCATTCTTTCCCTAGCCTGTGGCACTGCCTGGGGTTGCTGTGACCCAGGTGCAGGACCTGGCACCTGGCCTTGTTGAACCTCACACCACTGGCCTCAGCCCATTGATCCAGCCTGTCCAGATCCCCATGCAGAGCCTTCCTGCCCTCCAGCAGATCAACTCCCACACAGCTTGCTGTCATCTGCAAACTCACTGAAGGAGCACTGGATCCCCTCATCTGGGTCATTGAAAAAGATATTAAACAGAGCTGGCTACAGTAGTGAACCCTGGAGAAGGTTTTACCAGTCGCCAGAAGAATATAACTCCTGTCACCACCACAGTTTGGGCTCAGCAATCCAGGCAGTTTCTTTAACTAATGAGTTGTACATCTGTCCAAAATGTGTATTGTCGGCCATGCCCTTCTTCTCAGCTAAGACTGATTATCTTGTTGAGCTTTCAGGTCAAGTAGAACAGTTTAAATGACAAATAAAATATACATAAATAGAAAGTGAACTCAGATATCAATTATTAGATAGAGAAGATGCTGAGTAATGGAATGAACTTATAATGTAGCTGATGCAGCTAACTAACACAAATGTATTAAAGAAACAAATTAAGCTGAGGAGAATAATAAGTTAAAGATATTAATCAAATTTGGGTTTTTGTGTAACTAGCTGGCCTCCTAAAAAGAAATATTGCTTTTATTAATATTTTATTAAAATTTTAAAAATCTTTTAAAATTAATATTACTTTTATTTACTATTATGGTTTTCTTCTTTCTTGTGCTAACCTTCATATTAACAATTTCCAAGATTAAACTATTCTATCATTATGTCGAATGGAATGATTCACTGAATAGCTCCAAATGGTCACAAAATTAATGGCAGTATGAGATGAAAAGGAAATAAAGCCTGAAAGTTTCCCTCTATGCATATACATGAATGTGTCCTTATTTGTCTGTGCATATGTATGTGTACATATAAAACATATATATAATTTTTCTTTTTTTTAATAGTCCTTCGTGGCAACAATAATATCTGTCCTGGTGTTATAAGGAGCATGGTTTTCAATAGATTCATGTGCATTTGAGCAGCTTTGGAGTTTAAGATAGAATAAGCTCCAATTGAATATTTCCTGTAGTAAAGGTATGTATTCTCTCTCCCAGATTGGTTGTCCCATGTCTGGTAAAGCCAAACTCCTTTCTGCATCTTCTGTTAGAAAAACATTAGGATTTTCCTCCTTTGTTTGGCCATGTCTATTTTACAAAATTGTGGAAAATCTAATTAGCTGATAAGCACCTTCTTCTGCAAAATATAGTCAGAATTAAGTAGCTCCAAATATTGAGATGTGATCATCACCCTTTGTTATTTCTGTAGGAGATGAAATTGAAGAAATTTTCTGTGAGTGTAGCTAGGCAGCCCTTCAGAAAAAAATTCCAGAGAATAGTCCTCTTTGGTGCTTTTCACTTACAGACAAATTTTTACTCATGGACCTTAAAACAACTGTCATCAGTACAAGGGAAAGTGTTACATGAGTATATTTAGGAATATAAATATATGGATATGGATACAGATCTAGACCCACAGACAGGCATGTATTTGAGAAGCAATATATGTGAGAACCACAGCATTTTAAGAAACAGAATATTCATCCATCAGCTAGAAGGGCACATAGCTATTGCACAAATACTGGTACAGGTGTATTTATATATCATTTGGGATATTAAAAAAAAAAACAACCCAAACCAAATCAAAACAAAAAACATTAGAAGGAATCCTGGATCTGGTACTAGAAGCAATTGATTTAAGTATTGCAGAATTATGCCTTAGAGTTTGATACTTACCTAGATTTTTTTTCTGTTTTTTCTGATAGATATTCAAAGACAAACTCATAGGAATATGTGACAAAAGAGTTTTCCTCTATATGAGACCCGTGGAACAGTAACAGCTGCATGGAACTCCACTGACTTCATGAAATACTGCAAATATTTAACCTATGTATATTCTACTTTTTGAAGTGCAATACTCATTGCTGGTACAAAATTTTTTTGGTTTGGAATGGATCAGTTCTCAGAACCGTTATTCAGCCCCCCACTGAAATCATGCAATTAAGATTGTAGATGACAAAAGTATACAAAACTGTGATCAGTGTAATACAGCAGCAAGACTAGAAGTTAATCCTGTACAATGGCTGGGCAGTGAGGCTAAGCAAATGGAAGTACTTCTGCACATTGTAAGTAATTAGATCATAGAAACCTTTGCCTCAGGAGATCCTAAGTGCTAGGTTTATAAAGGCATTGAAAAATCACAATGTCCCTGGAGAGAGGAAAAAAAAGAGCTAGTAAAAAGCCAACTAAATATGAAGGGTCACTTTCCCAGTGAGGAAACCACAGCTTGGAAGAAGCTGGGTGCCATCACCCATGTATTGAGCTGAAAACATACATTTCCCTCAGTCAAGAGCTGGACTTAGAATCCCAGCTTTGATTATTCCTTTCTTCAGCACAACAGAATAGTTCAGGACAACTATTATTCTCCTCTTAAATCTGCTCTTTTTTGTAGATTCTGACTGTGGTGTGACAAGTTATGTAAAATTAGTCTACGTATATCATAATTGTTTCACTAAAATTTCATTCACTAAATAACCAATTATAAGATAATATTTGACTTCCTTCAAAAGAAACAACATAGGGTGTTCCCTGAATTTATTTTTATTAGGACTCTTCCAAACATTTATCTTTGAAAAATTGAAGGAAATGTCTCCCAAAAATGTTGGGGTGCTTTTTTGCTAATTGCAGCAAGTATTTTTTCTAGATTTTCATAGAGTCATAGAATGGTTTGAGTTGGAAGGCACCTTAAAGGTCATCTAGTTCCAAACCATCTGCCCATTGGCAGGGCCAACCCATCTTCCACTGGACCAGGTTGCTCAAAACATCATCCAACCTGGCCATGGATAGTTCCAGGAATGGGGCTGGATGACATGTCCCAGCATCTTACCAACCTAAAAATAAAGAATTTCTTCTTAATATCTAATCTAACCTTATTCGCTTTCAGTTTAAAGCCATTCCCCCTTATCATATCAATACATGCCCTTGTCAAAAAAGTCCCTCTTTGGCTTTCTTTTAAATCCCTTTCAGGGACTAGCAGGTCTCTGTAAGGTCACCCTGGAGCCTTCTCTTCTTCAGGCTGAACCCTGACTCTCACAGCCTGTCTTCATAGGAGAGATGCTGCAACTAAATTGTGTTAGCATAATTTTTCCTAAGCAGTTTCCTGTGCCATATTTTATAAAAATATACAAAGCAGGTACATTTGTTGGAAAGAATAGTGAGAAAATATGTTTATTACAAATATCTATTTTAAAGAATTGGAAGGAAGTACCATAATTCATTTCTACTCTAAAGTGCCTTTTTTTTCCATGTGTAATAGATTCTGGATGTGCTTAATCTCTTGACAAAAACTCCATAATTTGCAATACTCTTCTAATGATCACAGGGTATTTCTTCCACTCTTAGGACATTACCACTCTTGTGGGAATTATGGACACACTTTAAGAGGATTTGATTCAGTATTAGAGCAGCAATTGTGTGTTAATTAAATACCAATTGATTATTTAAAATGCTTGTGCTGAGTTTTAGGGATATAATTTGTAAATCTTGATTACGATTTTTTGAATGATAGATTGCATGCTCTGTTATAACAGAAAATTTTTGAGTGATGCTCAACAACAAGTAAAGCAACAGCTTCATGGTGGAAGTGGGTAAATGCATGTTCCTTGTTAAAATATATTTCTCATTGATTGTTTTGCCTAATACAGTAATTTATAAAATGCACTGAGTCTAAGGGATTTTTTTGCTTTGGTTTTCCAGCACATGAGCAAGATCACAGAATCACAGCATATTCTGAATTGGAAGGGACCCACAAGGGTCATCAAGTCCAGCACTTAAAATACCATATTTTCTTTCCTAAAGAAAAGAAAAAAAAAACCAAAGGATTTGGAGAAAAGGTACAATTTTTATTTTCTCAGAGCCCAGGGATTATGCACCCCTGGCAAAAAGGAATTTCTCAGATAGGTAGGTTTTTAATACCAAACTGCAACTGAGTACTATGCAGCTGTTCACACACTGCACTGACCCATGACAGGAGGGGGAGGAGAATCAGAGAAAAGAAAAAACAAAACCTCCTTAATTGAGATAAGAACAGTTTATTTATTGAAAAAAGTAAAATATTTTTATTAATGTTCTCATTATTGATAGAACAAAACTGGCCCCCCCAGACAGCTTCCCTGTTTTATATACTGATTATGATGTTCCATGGTATGGACTATCCCTTTGGCTTGTTCAGATCTGCTGTTCTGGTGGTGCTCCCTCCCAGCTCTTCTCTACCTGCTGGCTGGCAGAGCATGGGTACTGGAAGTTCTTGGTGCAGAGAATAAGCACTACTGGGCAACAATCAAAACATCAACAGGTTATCACTGTTTTAGTAATGAAACCAAAGCACAGCACTGGATCAGTCACTAAGAAGAAAGGGAATTCTATTCCAGCTGAAACTAGGACAATAGTTTTATGCTATGTCTTGTGTTGAATAGCCAGTAAAATGAGCGATGGGGTTTTTTTTGGTTTTTTTAAGTATTAGGTCATGCGCCCTTTATAAAATCTGATCCATTCACACTTGATGTGAGACTGAATGAAAGCTTAAGTTTCACTAGAAGATATAGCCAGTTTATTACAATCAGCAACATTTTGCTGATGTTTGGTTTACCAGGGGCTGTGCTGGGAGAGAAAAATTCATCAGGCATGATTTCTGTACTAAGATGTGAGCTACAGATCAGGCTGAAATAATTTTATGCTTTCATCACTTTACAGAACTACGTCATTTTGGGTGGTGTGTTAGCTGAGTAAGCAAGCTTTGTGTATAAACATGAAAGATACACAGATAAATTAATAAAATTTAAATCAAGAAATTGTAGTGGGAAACTAAATGGTCTAAGTGCCAGTGTTAGCAGAATAGGTATTATTATGGTTAAAAATGACTTCTGATTTATAATCTTTATAGATTAGATATGTCCAAACAACTCATTTAATCTGATTAATCAAATATCTTCCAAAATATGAAGAATAGAAACACAGAAAAATTCCTTTGTAATTTTTCTACATTGGGCTGGTTTTCTTCCTGTGGTAAAAAGTTCAGGTTTAAATACATAGGTGCCTTAGACTATGGGGTATTATAGAGGGAATGAGAATTATTCTAATATCATTTGGACAATAGCAGCTGTTTTTATCTGCTGTGCCAGAATAATTTTGGCATCATTCCTGCTGTTTCCTGTGTGCAAACCCAGTGGGGGTGAGGATATCAAGACAGAGTTTGTGTGAATGGTCATTGCCAAGGTTCTGCCTCTCTATGGAAAAGGAAGAAAAAGAGAGCCCAGATTTGAGCAGATATTGGACTGACAAGCCTAAAGACTGACTTTCTGTGTTTACCAACAGAATGGCTGTTTAACTAACAGAGAATGGCAGTCCAGGCTTCAGCATGCGGTACTGCCAGCATCCTTGTTCAGAAAAGATCAGGGTTTTGAGTGAGAGGCCAGAACAAATCTTCATGGTCATATATCCTGCTCTCCTGGGTTGCATTAGGAGAAATGTTAGAAAGTCAAGGGAGGGGACCCTTCCTCTCTGCTCAGCACTGGTGAGGCCACACCTGGGGTGCTGTGTCCAGTTCTGGGCTTCTCAGGACAAGAGAGGCATGGACATACTTGAAGCAATCCAAAGAAAAGCTACAAAGAGGATTAGAGGACTGAAGCATTTTAACTGTGAGGAAGAGATGAGAGATCTAGACTCTAGGACTCATCAGCTTGGAGAACAAAAGGCTCAGAGGCTACAACGGTCTACAAATCTATCAATGTCTGAAAATACCCAAAAGGAGGGTGAAAAGATGACAAAGGCAGGCAGGTTTTCAGTGTCACCTGGTGACAGGAACAGAAGCAGTAGGCAGAAACTGAAACACAGAAGGGTCTATCAGAATATCAACCCTTTTTTTTTTTACTGTAGGGTGACCAAGCACTAGAAGAGGTTGCCTGTAAAGGTTGTAGAATCTCCATACTTGGTGATATTTAAAAGCCATTCGGACATGTTCCTAGGCAACTGGTTCCAGGTGAGCCTGCCTGAACACTGGGGTAGGATCAAATAACTTCCAGAGGTGCCTTCCAACCTCATCCATTTTGTGATTCTGTGATTCAGCCTCCCTGCTGTGATCACTAAAAAGGACACAGGGTAGTAATTTTTTGTGCCTGTATAAAAGTTGGGTGAAGACTAAATGCTAAAACTTCACTTAGGACACTGAACAGACTAAAGTCAGTCACCAGCCAGCAGAACTCGGAACAGGCAAAGGTCTCAAGGTCTGTGTTGTCATCCTCTTTGTCCCAAGTCACTTCACAAAGGGTGTCAAGGTCTCTGCTGATACTCCATTGTCCTCTCTGTCCCATGGTCTCAGAATGACAGGCTTCGCTTTCACAGGCTTTAATAAGAATAACTGTGGGCCAGACTGTGCACTCAGGTGGAATACAAGCTGCAATACTTCATGAATAGCTCTTTACACCAGCATACTTCAGAGAGAGTCTTCGATGTCAATTATTCATATGGGATATCATGGAAGCAGAAATTCCTATGCCAACCAGTAATACTTAGCATGAACCCATGAAGCTATGAAAGAATGCAGACATTTTTTCGCCCTCCTTCCCAGCAGGACTGCGTCTGATCCTGCTAAATTCCAGCCTTTAGAAACAGTCAGATAATGACCTTTTATTTATTTTTAAGATCATCGATGCCTCAGAAAGAACACAGAAGAATGTTTGGTATGCTTCTTTCTTCAAAATGTGAGTCTCTGGTTTCAGTATATGTCACTCTTTCATAATTGTTGGAAAGCTGTAGCAAAGGCAATAAGAAAAAGATTTTACTTTTGTGGGGGTGTTTTGTTTGCTTGGTTTTAATTTCAGTCTTCTTTCTTCCTTTCTCACATCTCTCCAGAAGTATTATGTACAACTTCATGACTGGGTGGAAAAACTGTAGATAAAGCTATGCGGAATGCCAATTGTCATGTATATCTTATTCTACTCACTGAGAACAAGACGGAGCTCCACTTGAAGGTTTGGAAATTGGGTATTATCTCCACTATTCAGTATTGAACAATAACAGGTTCTTCATATCACAAGATAAGCACAGAAAAAAACACCTAAGAAGCTCTTTATCAGTGAAAAATACTCTAAGAACAATACATAACATTTGGATAGAAACAGAGAGTGATTACATTTTCACTAAAGTTTAAAAAAAGAGCTGCTCGCAAATCCCTTAGAAAAAAAGAAAGTCAGATAAATATATTCTACCAACAAAAACAGTTTAATCATATATGCTGCCTAATGCTGTTTTGTGATTGCAGTGACCAGCTTGCAAGGAACAGATTTCTTTGATGAACAACTCTACAGATAAAATACTGTTTCTCTGTGTGGAGCTTGTTAGTCATATCCTGATGTGTCACTGATGTCTCAGAGAGATAAAAAGAAAAATAAGGGAAACATGGTTGATCAAACAAGTATCTGTTCACAGAACTAATTCTACATATGCATATATGCAAACTTCTATGAACATAGACATTTACTCAAAGGTATACATACATAAGCAGTTATTCTAAATCTATGAATTCAAGAATGGTTTCCAATACAAGACAGCATAGAAAATACTGAAAAACCTGTTTACTTTTGAAACAACTGAAGAAGAAGAAAGAAACTCAGCCTTCCCACCCCACAAGGTATTCTAATTGCAACATACAGTATTATATAGGAATATACTGTGCGCAGTTAAATAAATACAAGACTAAGTGGGCAAAAAAGTTATTTGAAGACTGCATTGTTTTAACTGGTCAAAGTGTGGTCAGTAGAAGAAGCAGACACAGCTCTGAAAGGAGATAGCACCTGTAAGGACATTCATTCTGTATGAAGCATAATATTCGTTTTTTTTTTTTTTGTGAACCCAGTGATTTTCAATCCAGATAGGCTTGAATTAGAAGGAAGGGTGGTATTAGAAAGAGAAATTAGGATGAGGAGTCAAAATCCTAGCTCTCTTCTAGCTTCCTATTCTGAGATTTGAGATGGCTACAGATGCACTTAGAGCTCTTCACTTCCCTTGTGAGAGACGCAAACACTTGTGGTGGGTGGGAAAGCCAATGATCCAAAACATGATTATTAATGTCAGCTCAGGAAAAAGAAACATTCTGTTGCTGATTCAGCAGGTTTATGTCTAATTTAAAGCATACAAGTAAACCACTAAACCACACATTGACTTCAACATTACTAAAATTTTTGAAATTCAAAGTAACTGACTAATAGCTTGACAAACTGAGCTTAAAGCCATGATACTGGGTAGGTATGTTATGTGTATCTATACGTATATGTTTTTCTCTCCCGTGAAAGCAAATTTTTAAGAATGGATTGACATGCCTTACTTTCTTAAGGTTATTTTGAATATAACTTCTTTTTAAAAAGATTTCTCCAACCCATCCGCCCAAGTGTTCTAGACTAGGCATCTCATTCTCACACTGTGTATCATGAAGCACTCAATGCATCATCATAAATCAAAATTAGAGAGGAATGAATCATAGCAGATTGAAAGTTCGGATGGCTCACTTTCCATGTATGTGATTTGGAAAATGGGGCTGAGAGCTCAAAAGATTGCTGTTTTGTCTGGCTTCTTTTTTTGTCTAAAGATAGAAAAGAGTTAGTAAACACTGGGACCATCATAATTCAACTGCTTCCAGTATTTACATGGGCACCTTCTTTCTGTTTTTAGTTAGTGTTCCAGATGTTCTGCTCGTACTACTTCTTCCTCCAGACACTGTTTTCATTTGTTTCCACCATGCAGCACATTACTCTTCCCTTTTCATAAAGCTAACAGTGACAGCTCTAGTGCTGCCTCATGCAACCCCAATAAATAAACGCAAATTGGACATTCCTGGCTGCACCCACTAAGCTGTATTGCTGTTTGCCTCCTGCTACTGCAAGAGTATGTCTAGAATCTTCAACCCTGTTCACAGGTTCTGTGTATTGCATGTCTGGTCCTTGAAGAAGTCCTTAAATATAACCGTAATCCACAAGTATATTATCCTCCATTTTAGGCCACAACTGGAATCCCAAAAATAGAAAAACAGGAAATAAGGAAAACCCTTACAAGTACTGTTGAACCACAGACCTACTCTTGAGTGAAGGTTCTGGTCTGTCTTTCTCTTCTGCAGATCAACCCAACCATGCCCTGATGCAATTAAAAACACACTGGTGTGTCACCCAGTGATTCATCATCCTGCAAGTCAGAATTAGAATAAACATTTCTTAAACAGCTAAGTACCACCACATACTAAAAGAAAAGCTGACATTTTAGAAATGCTTTTCAAAGATGTACTAGTCAATACCCCCAGAGAAGTTGCTTAAATAAAACTGTAGATTTTAAGTCTATGCTAAATGCTTGCCCTAAAGCCTTATTCCAATTCCATTGATGCTGATGGAAGCAGAATCCACTGAGGCAGAAGCAGAAGGCTGGAGTAGTTAAACTTCAGCTGTGCTAAAATTCACAGCCTTTTGCAGTCTCTTGCTAATGCAGAAAGAATGAGGCCAATCAAGTACGGGTTTTCCCTGTTTCTCTTGTCAAACTCATCCTTAATGCCCAAATATTTTCTGCTTCTTAATATCTGCTGAGTGTCTTACAGTCCCTATTTTGTAGTTCTGGAGGTGATGAACCTAGAAGGTTTGACAAATAAAATATGTCAAATGTATGAGAGTATGTGCCTTCATGCTTTGGACAATGGTTCATTCTCATAAAGTATACTCATAATCTCTGATGGTCATACCTGTCCTATACCATTTCTTAAGCCTTCTACCTTAAGCTAGTGCTTGATTTGTGCCACAATGCAGTAGTCTTTATACTCTTTTTTTCTTTTTCATCTTATCTAAAAATGTTCTCATTATCCATATAAATGACTGTTTTTCTTTCTGAACTCTCTGTCTCAGTGAAATCTTATGGTGGTGAGTTTGACTGACTAATTATGCCTTGTAAAAAAAAAAAATCCTTCCTTTTATCAGCTTGAATTTATTTCCTTTCAGTTTCATCTACTGTCCCATTATTCTTGTCTCATGACAAAGGGCAACTTATCTTGGTTTTAAATCCCTTCATATCGCTTTTCTTTGATGAGCACCATTACTATATCCCCATTAAGTAATACAGCAAGGATCTCAATAGGTCTTGGTCTTTGGATATTATTGGCTTTCATTTTGTGGCCTTTTTTTTTTTTTAATATCAGAACACTAAAGGCTTTCTAGTAGATATATAGGTCCTGATTAAATGGATTATCACTGTGTTTCTAATAAAGATATTTTGCAGATATTTAAAAGCAATCCAAAGGTCTCCAGGTCAAGGACTACCCACTAAAATCTATTGTTTCTACACTGACCTGTGATCAGTGTTCAGCACTCTGCATATTAACTTGATTTCTGAAAGCCTTGCTCATTCAGTGTTGGTTTATGTTGCCAATAATCTCTAATTATCTTATCTCCAAACTATTATTTCTTTTTATTTTTATTTTACTCTCTTCTTATGTGAAAGCTTTTGTGTGGTTCATTTGTTTCACCATTCGTTTGCCCTTTTCTTAAGTGCTCTGCAAGCACACAGCAACCCTAAAGATAATGGGTGCTTTTGAGCCTATATCCCTTCCAGCTCATATGGGGCAGCCAAACAGCAGCACAGGATAATGCAGATCTACCTGCACAGCCATTGCTCCTTCATCATTTAAACTAGGTTTGAACGGCGAAGGGGATGCAGCTGAGCTCTCTGGAAGCAGGCCCAAGGGTGGTAAGCCTGAGTTAGGAGGTGAAATCAGAAGCCCAGCTGAAGTGCATTTATACTAATGCACGCAGCACGGGCAACAAACAAGAGCTGGAGGCTGTGGTGCAACAGCAGAGCTATGATGAAATTGCCAGTAGCAAGGAAATGAGGTGGGATGACTCACATGGCTGCACTGGATGGTTACCAGCTTCAGGGACTCACATGGCTGCACTGGATGGTTACCAGTGCTTCAGGAGAGACAGCAAAGGAAGAAGAGGTGAAAGGGTGGTCCTTTATGTTAAGGAGGCTCTTGACATTATGGGTATTGAAACTAATGATGATGAGGTTGAATGCCTATGGGGAGGAATTAAGAGATAGGCCAACAAGGCTGGTGTCCTACTGGGAGTGTGCTATCGTCCACCCAACAAGGAAGAGGAGGTGGAGAATTTATTCTATAAGCAGTTGGATAATGTTTCAGGATAACCAGCCCTTGTTCTTGTAGGTGACTTTAACCTACCAGATGTCTGCTGGGAACTTAATACAGCAGAAAAGAGGCAGTTCAGGAAGTTCTTAGAGTGTGTGTAGGACAACTTTTTGTCACAGCTGTTGAGTAAGCCCACCAGGGGAGGAACTATGTTAGACCTGTTTTTTGCAAATAGACATGGGCTGGTGGGATATGTGGTGGTTGGAGGCTGCTTAGGGCAGAGTGATGATGAAATTATAGAGTTCTTGATATTTGGTGAAATCAGGAGGAGCATCAATATAACTCTTACACTGGACTTCTGGAGGGCAGACTTCAGCCTATTTAGGAGACTTATTCAGAGAGTTCTTTGGGAAGAAGTCCTTAAAAACAAAGGAGTCCAGGGAAGGTAGGTGTCTCTCTTCAAAACAGATCTTGAGGGCACAGGAACAGACTGTCCCTGTGTGCTGAAAGATAAGTTGACAAGGCAAACGTCCAGCCTGGATGGGCAACAAGGTTTCAAAGGATCTTAGGAATAAAAAGAGGATGTATTATCTTTGGAAGGAAGGTCAGGTCTCCCAGAAAGTATTTAAGCGGGTTGCTAGAGCATGTAGGAAAAAATTAGAGAGGCCAAAGCTCAGTTCAAACTTACTTTGTCAACTTTAGTAAAGAATAATAAAAAATGTTTTTACTAATATGTTAACAGCAAAACGAAGGGTAATACCAACCTTTGTTCTCTACTGGATGGAGGAGGGAACTTAGTAACTGCAGGTGAGGAGAAGGCAGAAGTGCTTAACTCCTTCTTTGCCTCAGTCTTTAGTGGGAAGACAGCTTGTCCTTAGGACAACTGTCCTCCTGGTCTGGTAGATGGTGTCAGGGAGCAGAATGGTCCCCCCATTATCCAGGAGGAAGCAGTCAGAGAACTTCTGAGCTGCTTGGATGTTCATAAATCTATGGAACCAGATAGGATCAATCCCAGGGTGATGAGGGTGCTGGCAGATCAGCTGGAGAAGCCACTCTCCATCATTTACCGACAGTCCTGGATCACTGGGGAGGTTCCAGATGACTGGAAGCTGGACAATGTGCACCCATTCACAAAAAGGGTGAGAAGGAGGATCCTAGTAATTATAGACCAGTTAGCCTGACCTCCATACCCAGTAAGGTTATGGAGCAGTTTATACTGAGTGTAATCACACAGCACTTACAGGATGCCCAGGGTATCAGACCCAGCCAGCATGGGTTTAGGAGGGGTAGGTCGTGTTTGACCAACTTGGTCTCCTTTTATGACCAGGTCACCCACCCAGTGGATGCAGGAAAAGCTGTGGATGTTGTCTAGTTGGACTTCAGCAAGGCCTTTGACACTGTCTCCCACAGCACACTCCTGGAAAAGCTGGCAGCCCACAGCTTGGACAGGAGCACTCTTTGCTGGAACTGGCTGGATGTCTGGGCCCAGAGAGTGGTGGTGAGTGGTGCTGCAACCAGCTTGTGGCCAGTCACCAGTGCTGTCCCTCAGGGGTCTGTGCCAGAGCCAATTCTATTCAATATTTTTATTGATGACATGGATGAGGATATTGAGTCTGTCATCAGTAAATTTGCAGATGACACTAGGTTGGGAACGTGTGTCAATCTTTTGGAGGGTAGGAGTGCTCTGCAGAGAGACCTAGAATGGTTGGATGGATGGGCAGAGTCCAATGAGAGGGATTTTAATGAGTCCAATGAGAGGAAGTTTAAAAAGTCCAAGTGCCAAGTCCTGCATTTTGGCCACAATAACCCCCTGCAGCATTATAGGCTGGGGACGGTGTGGCTGGACAGTGCCCAGGCAGAAAGGGACCTGGGGGCACTGGTCAAGAGCCGGCTGAACATGAGCCAGCAGTGTGCCATGGTGGCCAAGAAGGCCAGTGGCATCCTGGCCTGTATCAGGAACAGTGTGGCCAGGGAGGTCATTCTTCCCCTGTACTTGGCACTGGTGAGGCCCCACCTTGAGTGCTGTGTCCAGCTCTGGCCCCTCACTTTGGGAAGGATGTTGAGACCCTTGAACACATCCAGAGGAGGGCAGCTAGGTTGGTGAAGGACTTGGAAAACAAGCCCTGTAATGGCTGAGGGAGCTGGGGTTGTTTAACCTGCAGGAAAGGAGACTCAGAAGTGACCTTATCACTCTCTAGAAGTTCCTGAGATGCAGCTGTAGTCAGGTGGGGGTTGGTCTCTTTCACCAGGCAGCAACTGACACAACCAGAGGACAAAGTCTTAAGCTGTGCCAAGGGAAATATAAGCTGGATATTAGGGAAAAGTTTCTTACAGAAAGGATGATATAGTACTGTAATGGTCTGCCCGAGGAGGTGGTACCGTCACCATCCCTGGATGAGTTTAAAAAAAGATTGGATGGCAATCAGTGCTATAGTTTAGTTGAGGTGTTAGGGCATGGATTGGACTTGATAATCCTGAAGGTCTCTTGCAGCCTAGTGATTTTGTGATTCTTAAGGTTCATACATCCTTATTTTGCTGTGCTTTCATTTGTCCTGGTGAAAAGATAAGCAGTCTGATTATGTGAAAGTGCTTGATATGCACTCATAAAAGGCATCTACTTTTCAACAGATACTTGAAACTGGTATACAAACCTGCACATAGCAATAGCTAGCCTTAAGCTGCCAGGAGAACCTCAAAAGTCTGTTTGATACTATTTCACTGATTTTCTTTGGGCTGTAGTTTGAGCAGAGCTCAATTAAATGTGCACAGGAGAGTCTGGTTTAAAGTCATTCTATACTACTTCTCACCTATTGGTCTCAGCTGCTGCCTAATGTAATTACATTTCCAGGTGTCTAATTTCTAGCAGTGGTCAGAAGGGCTGTATGGAAATAATCACCCTCAAGGACTAAAAGGTTTCCTGGATTGTGTCACCACAAATGAAATGTGGATGGCAGACTGTCTTATTCACCTGTCTGTGCAATGGATAGTCAAGCTCTAGGAAAGATTTTAGAAGAGGAAAGAAGAAAGTAAAGTTTAAAACCTTTGACAACTAAATTGCATTTAGTATAATCAAAAAATAATTTTTAATCCAAAGTTTTAGTATGAATATGACATGGTTTTACCTTCATATTATTTTTTTCCATATTGTAAGATCAGTTTTTAACCATGTTAAACAATATTCTCATGATACAGAATACTGAAGGAGGAAACTGGTAGCATCTTACTATTGCAGGGCTTATAGTTTCCTCCTGGCATTAGACTTGTGCCTTCTTACCCAGAGCTGTTCATCTGACCACATGACTGTGGTGGAGGGGAAGGAAGCACAGAAAAGAGCATGACAGAAAAATCAAATCCTCGCTCTATTGAAACCATCTTGCTTGGGTTTAATTAGAGGATTTCAGGAAGCCCCAGACTAGTAAATGGAAATCTTTGTGATTTGCCTTGGTAATTACTGGAATGAAATTTCAGGAGCTGAGATAATTCCCAAGGGAAAGTGCATCTGTGCACTTCAAATTAGCTGCTTATATGCTCGCTTAGATTCTTTACATGCCTTCCAAACCATGCTGGCATACTTATAAGGTATGCTCATGTTAGCAGATTTAGAAGGAGGGAATCTTTGGCAGATTACCTTGGCAGAAATCTCCTCTCAGTGTGTCTTGTGGAGTGTTTCTCTCCTCCTAGAAAAGATATCCTAAGGGAATTCAGCTCTTTCTCCAGAGATATCTCCCTAAATCCCAAGAAATCAAAATCAGGAGAATAAAAGCATCTTATTCAAGATCCTCAGCCTCTCCTGAAGCAATGCACACCTGGCAGGCCTGGCTCTGTTCCCAGGCTGGTGTAATTTCAACCCCACATTTGAGTAGCAGGCTGACACAGTTTAAGGTTTAGTGTCCTGTGACCTCATAGGACTAACAAATGGAGTAAATATTATCAGAAAAGGGGGAGGCTTTGGTTTCTGAAGGTACAAGCATTGTGCTTCCAACCCTAACCACTTTCAGGTATCAGATTTTGAAGATATGGATTGTCTTTTCAACTGTTTTATTTGGAAGGCTTTACAGCTTCCCTTATGTTTACATGCTAGGGCTTTACATTTAGGGGTTTAAAAATTGTTCTTGTAGGCTTGGTGCTTTTTCTTTAACTTTTAAAATCTTTCACTATTCTTTTACTTATTTGTGAAGTTACTATAAGGTTTTAATTCCTTACTATTTATTCCTGTTTTCTGCCAGTGTGAAGCTCTGAAAAAAGTTGTAATTTTCCTGCCTGAAAAGTTACACATATTTTAAACACAATTCTTCAGACCACTTGAGAGATGCTATTGTGTTTCTATGTGAAGCTACCAGCAGTTAACAAGAGTGGACAAAAGCGAACCCAATTGCCCAGGTACACAGGTACCCAGGGCTAATCGATGTACCTCAGGTAATGTTTTTGGCTTCCAGCAGCCCCCCCCAGAAGGGCATGAGTCTCTTGTAGTCCACTGCTGTGTATCTGCCAGGCCTCCATAGCTTTACTATACCCTTTCACTGCTGTTGAGTGCTTATTCTGAGTTGACTGAATCACTGGAAGCTGGATTTTGAACTCCTTCTGAGGCTTTTTTTTTAATATTATGCTTTCAGAAATCTCTACCAAAATCTATATATCCCCCTGGCCTTGTTTTCCATATAGGCACAATTAAATGTTGCTATGTTCCATAACCTACATGAAGTGGAGGGAACCTGAGCATTCCTGGCTGCACTCCTACTGTGCCTCAGTCTCAGTCTTGAATTCATAAATAAAAATCCCATGCAAATTAGCTCATTTATTTGCAGTCAGGATGATGCTAGCACTTGTCATAATCATGTATTCTACATTTATTTCTGTCTCTCAGGTTTTTTTTTCCAACTATTCATATTTTTGTCTCCTGTTATTTATTTTCCTATAGTGCAGCCCAGCTTGCCCATTACTGTGGCCAAAGCAGGGCTGCAGCATTCAAATAAATCTTTTTATTGTCTCATCTTTTCTTCCATTTTTGAGAAACAAAAGAAAAACCAAACCAAACCCAATAATAGCAACAAAAAAAAGTATTCTAATCTTTTTCTTCTTTAAGAAGGGAGTGCTAGTCTCTTTTGCTCCATGGAAGTGAAGCCAATTATTTTTCTTTTTGTCCCCCCTCCAAAATTCAATAATAAGCATTTAGATTTAGATGACATTTCCATTAGGTATAATTGATTTAGGGATAGCTTCAACAAATCTGAAGAAACCCACGCAGACTGAATTTTGGCTAAAATGCACATTGGAATTATGTCATTGTACTTCAAAAGGCTGCTTCATGATCATTACCAGGATGAAAATCTGAGTAGTGTCTTGACGCAGTTCCTAGAGAGTCAGTGACAAGTCTGGAGTCAGAGATAAAATTGCCATAGTAAAATTTCCTTTTGCTGACTAAGATACAAGAAGTGTATTTAAAAGTTTCTTACAAAGTGTGTGTCCTTTAGTTTTCTTCAGTTTCCAGAAACATAAGCAATGTCTGGTTGTGTCTAAGACTCAGGAGTACCCTGTTTCTCAATTCACAGATCAGCTTAAAAACATTCAATTCCTATGCCAAACTGAAGTAGTGCTCACAACAGCCACAGCAGAAACACATTGGGAGGAGGCTATTAAAACCAGACACATCTCAGCTAAGATGCTGCCATAAAGGAAAGGTCCATCTGAACAAAAGAAGGGACACAAGTTCCATCGTGCTCAACAATAATCCCTCTCTTTAGCCTTGAACACACAATTTACTATCCTCCTTCACTTTCCCTGTCTCTGAAAAGTTCCTGTTTGAGAAGCATTTGGAAGTTAAAAGGGGTAATAGAAAAGTTGTGAATTACCATCACCAGTCTTCTCCTGTAACTCAACTAGTACAACAGAACTTTCTATGGAATTTATTTTTATCTAAAACTGGTAGCCTCAAATGGACTCTGCTTTCCATTAGGTAATGAAAAATTCCTGAAATAAAATAGGAGATAAAGGTGAGAAATAAAATTGAAAAAGGAAAAAGGCAATAACTGTTAGTATAAAGAGGAAAAGCCTGGAAAACAAAAACAAAATCAACCAACAATAAAAACCTCCACAAAGACCAACAACAAACAGGGAACATATTTAGAGTCAAATTGGAGGGTTCACACACTAATCAGTTAATGCTGAGTATAAATGCGAGTCTCTGCTGACTTTATTCTATGAAGGACAAAATTACAGAATGCATTTTCATTGTTTGACCTAATTGCTATTTTGAAAATGGCTTCCTTATCTCTGAAAGCTAAGGGAATGTGAACATGCTTGCAGACCTTTGTTCTTTTATTGAGAGATTTATGTTGCTAACCTTCAAACACTGAGTGATATATGGGTTCAGATCTTTACTGACAATTTCCAGGTTCCCTGAACTCTAAAAGTTGGAATGCAGGTAAAACAGCAAATACAACTCACTTATCAGATTTCTCAGTATGAGGAGAACTTAAATGAAAACCATCAGGAGTGACTATCAAATGGCTGTGACCTATAGCCATCCCTGACAGCTAAGAATGGACTTGATCTGTGTGTGCTTTGTCTGACATGTAGAAACTGCTACCCAGGCAGACAAAAGAACAATAGCTTATAAAGGAAATATTCCAGAGAGATTGTATTTCAGATATGAAAGACAAGATAATTTATGATGAGCATTAGAGACATTAGAGACACTGTTTTTCTAGGTAGGTAAAAAATGCGAAATTCTATTTAACAGACAAAAGCCACAGAGAACTGGTGCATTTGGGAAACTCCAACCCTTATAAATTTGTATTAGAGCAGACTGAGAAAGCAAATGAAGCCAAGCTATCAGCAGTCTTAAAATCAAATGTGCAAGTAAAGCAGTAAGATCAAGTAAAGGTCAGATTTTATGGCAAAAATCAAGGATTAAATCATGGGAGCTGTCATCATTGATGGTATCATATATTTCCTTTTTAATACAAAGCATGGTCATGGGCTGTGTTTCTGTGGTAACAGGAAAGGTTGACATCAGAATTATGATGTAAATGAATGGATCCTCACATATCTTCTGATTCACAATCAGTGAAGGATGCACATAAGGAACTTAGATGTAACTTCTCTGAGAAATCATTAAAAAGAACAAAGAGGAAAGGGTATATGCACTGACAGAGGGCTCTGCACATTTTTTGACAGAATAGCAATAATGAGCGTGAAGCAAGCTGTTATATAGCATGGTTTCTTTTTCATTTCTCTACTCCCATCTTCTCCCTTTATTTGCTGTTCTGGTGTCTTTCAAAGATTGCATTGCTAGCCCTAAAATATTATAAACAAAGTTGAATAAGACTAATTGACAAAAAGAATGAAATATATTGATTCCAGGTAAATTTGTCTCCTTTAAATGCAAGTTTCTTCATAGATTTTTGTGTATTGATAACTGCATTGAGTGCAAAGCATGTTGCTACACTAGTGAGGACAAAATGTCCTTGAAGGCATAATAAAGCTGGGAATGGCCAAAGGACCAATACAAAGATGATGCTGGTTTTCACTTGGAAAACTGGTCTTTATATGCTTCAATGAACTTTCATTTGTTTGCACGTCCTCTTTCAAGCCAGATATTATGTGCCAAAAAGTAACCCTGAATGAATTACATTGTGAGGTTCTGTATTTGTTCTGTCTCAGTGACTTCCGGATCAAATGTGAATGATTTACAAGTTCAAAGATTATTTTCTGGCTGCCAGAGCTGTAAATTCAATCTGGGATCAGAAAAATAATCATTGTTTTTTCTGGGCCCAAGTGAAAAGTTCACAATAAAATGCCAAACACATCGAAAGCACAGGTCACTGCATTTTAAGTTGATTTTGCTTCTATGGTCTTGTTTTCATTTAGAACTGCAAACTTATTTTTTTCTTCCATGTCAAGATTTGACAGTGGTACAACACCTAAAGTAGAAAAAAAGAAATGTAGGTGAATAATCCTGAAAGTTGCTATTTTGAAATCCAAGGTAGTGAGATGAAAATCTGCCCTTGTATTTTTACTGAGGATCTAATGAAAACTAGTCTTTTTTAAAAAAATCCCAACCCATCAAACAAACAAAAAAACCCAAAACAACCCAAAACACAAAAAAAAATACAAATAATATTTCATAATAATGTTTTAAAACCTTTCAATTTTAAGATTTTCTTTTGCTATTTACATTTTTATATTATTTATAGAACGATCATTCCACCATTTTTCTGACAAAGATTCTCTCAATTAAGTTTTTACAAAATTTTGATGGGCTCGTGTTATGGCACAGGATTAACCTATATCATTATTCTGACTATAGTAAATCTGTACATATAACACCTGTTTTGGAAAGCCTGAAAAAATAAAAAACCTCTAGCAAATACCCCAGTGAAAAAAATTAAGATATTTTCAATTACTGTTTCTACACATTTATATGATTCCTTCTGACAACATAGAGTGGAGTGTGGGACTTGCAGCTATGGCTGCAAGATGCCCAGTCCAGAAGTTTCTTCTATTGAGGCAGCCTTTTCAAGCCATAATATTTCAGTGAAGCGTTGTAGAGATACAATTAGTCTATTCAGAAATTGTTGGGAAGTTTATGTCCATAATTTAAATAAGTGTGTCATAGGCCAGAACTAGAAGTACATGTAGAAATAAATATGAATATGGTGAGTAAGCACACACTGGTTTTAGTTTTAATCCTCCATCCAAATGTATTAACACTTTTATTTTTTAAACTCTGTAGATTTTTTTTAATAAAAGAAGACTTTTATTATGTGATTTCATGTAAACTTTTTGATTAATTAGCTTTTGCCTTGTTGTATGTTGTTGTGTGCTTTCCTTGACTAGTCCAAGAAGTCAAAATTCAGTCTCCTATGCTAACGGTCAGGCAAATCGTTTCATATTAGCACATGAAAGAAGCCATTTCAGCTCTGTTTATATGTACCAGAGTGAACAAACAAAGAGAAGCAAAATCACACTGCAAAGGTGAACAATTATCATGATGCAACAGAAATGTCCAGACTTTGCAATGTAAAAATATGGAATAAAAGGACATTGCAGAATAAATTATAATAATAATTTGTTGCCCAGAAAAGTTGTGGATGCCTCATCCCTGGAAATGTTCAAGGTCAGACTGGATGGGAACTAAGCAACCTGATGGAGTAAATGACATTCCTGCCATGGTAGGGAGTTGGAACTAGTTGATCTTTAAGGTCCCTTCCAATCCAAATCATTCTATGATTCTACGGTTCCCACCATTCGAATGTTTTCCAGGAGTAAAAAATGTCTACATAGCTCACGGATGTGCGACACCTGAAGTCCTTGGAAAAGCTGGCACAGATATTTTTCTTTTCTGGGTGAGATATTTTCATTTTCCATATTATTATTTTTCTTAAATAATATCAAATTACACCAATAACAATGGCAACCAGCAGCAAGTCAGACAAAGGAGAAATTGCACAGTAGTCATGGCATCTCAGGATGGTGAAGAGACAATCCTAAATGAGTCCCAGGATAGGAATGCTTCACACCAGCAACTTGGCCGAAAGACTCAGCATACAACAATTTTATGCCGAGCATTCTGTGTGGATTAGACTAGAAGAATAGGGAACATCTTTCCACACAGACATTGAAACTTAATTCTACAATCAGACAGCAACATTGAAGCTTATAAAAATGGTCCTCAAAGCTGCACTAAACCTAACTTCTTGCTTCCCTCTACCAGAAGTCTTTAAGAGGGCAGTCAAAAATATCTTCTCCCTGCACTTACACTCATTTTATCTCAGTTTTGTTGTATATAGAGATGTGATGAAAAATCATCATCTATTTATACGCAAGTTGAAAAAACATGCTTTGACCATGTACTCTAAAAACATCAGATGCCATCTGTAATTGAAATTATGTAAATCTCTTCTGTTGAGGGACAATTAAGAAGCATTTCTAGGAGTATTTCTGATGTCATTTAACAATGACATCCTCAATGGATGTGAGGTTTCCGTGTAATTAATTTTAATGTTGTCCTAATATTTAGGTGAAAAACAGAGAAGATATGTATTTGCATTAATTTATTACAACTGTGCCTGACAGTTGACTAACAGACTGATTAAAATTGTAAAAAAAAAACCAAAACAAACCACCAAGCTTAAGTGTTGCGTGATTTTGTCAATTAGACATAATTCAAAGTTATCAGTTCCTACTGCATAAAGCAAGAATCAATTAAATCCCAGCTTTTTTGGTTTTTTTTTTTTTTTATGGGTGGAATGATAATCTCACCACAAGATTTGGTTTTTAAGCAAATTCCACTTTTACAGTAGTCCACTTCAGAATCCTTCAAGCATGCCCTAAAGGCAAACGTATTCATGCTGTTTTAGGGGAGGAAGGAAGAATGAATTTAAAAACTAAAAATTCAGCAAGGAATAAAACCTAGTAAAGTTCCCTCCTTTGAACAGTAAAAAGCTTCCATTTATATGTGTACTATTTTAGCATAGGTTGATATCACTTTCATTATCACTGTGAGGGAGTGCCTTCTTCCAGGGTGGTGTTACCCAAATTGGAACCTACATAGTCCTAAGATATTAGAAAGCATTGAAATTCCAAGGAAAAATAGCCCTTGGATTCTGCATGAATTTTAAATGAGCAAAAAAAAATAAAATAAAATAAGAAAATTATTAAAAGTACAAAAAAAAGTTGTAAATAAAGCTTTTAAATAAATTTAATGTCCAGTAGTTTTTAAAAAGTCTAGAAAATCTATTTGCATTAGTAGAATCTATGAATCACTGTATTAAGCACAAATTATTTCTCAAGAAGAGAGGGCTCAAAAATTTAAACTGCACATACTACAGCCAAGACTTGGAAACTGTGAGTGACACTGGCATTTTACCAGTGGAACAACTTCATTACCTGCTTTTCTCACTGATTATAAAAGGTCTATTATTTTTATGATGTGCTGTTTTCTGAAGTATGACGCCATGTGGCTGTCAGAATCTTGAAGTGACAAAGGGGCCTTCAAAAAAATAAATAGAAATAAAGAAATAAAATTGTAATTTCTTCGCCACATGCAAATAAGAGGTGATAATCCTGGCTTCTACTAAAAGCTCTTCATACAAAAAAATAAGAAGAGCTAGAGCCCTGGATATCCACACAAGTGTTGAATATCATACACAGGCAGGCATGCCAGATCTCCTCTTGCGAGGATCATAAAATTTGTTTTATCCAGAGTGATCCTGAGCTGGATGCTTTGCTTTAAATGCTGCCAAAGCCTGAAAAAAAAAAAAGTGGCTCAAACATTGATTTGGAAGAATTCGCGACATGATGTTGGAAGGTGGAAGGTTTATCTTCAAAGGGACAATACACACTGTAATTTCACCTTCTTCTTTTAAGTAGAATCTGTGTTTCCTTCACTTTTGAAGAACAAGGAAAGCATAGGATTATTAGGACCTTTCAAGAATTATACTTCAAAATGAGCAAAAGCTCAGCACTATAATTGGAGGTTTTCAAGTGCTAGATCAGAGAAACCATGTCAGATCAGTTCTGTTGATTCCTTACAGACAAAACTTTCTAGAGGTACCAGGAAAATCTCTTCTACCTTCAGGAAGCACACTATTTATGGAAATATTTCTCATCATTGATCACCAGAAACTCAAAAGTTTCATGACAGATATCAGAGTTCCAAAAGTGAGGTTTCTGAAATTTTTCTGATCTCCAATTTTTTTTTTTTTCTGGAGGAATCTACAGAACATATTGTGGACTTTAAGTAAAGGTATGTTAATGAAAAGAGGAAAAAGAGAAACATTTAGTTAACTTGGTTAATGCACAGTTTGAAAGCTAAGGACATAAAGGTAATACTTGTCACTCTCTTTCAAAATTCCAAGTTGTAAAAACTTTAAAGTATTCTACATTGCCCAGAAAAAGGACTTACAGTCAAATTTTGATTTGAAGGCAATTAAAATATTTAGTGGCAGAAAATGTAATCAATACCCATATTCTCAGACTCACTGAGAGTATCCTCATTCATTCTTGAAGAGGGCATTTCCTGGGATGGTCCCAGAACTCAAGGCAATATACACTATCAGGAATAAAAATTTCTGAGACCTTCTTCTGAAGTACAGAAACTACAAGAAGAAGAATCTATGTGGAGAGAAAGCTTAGAAGCCCGTAAGCTACAAACATGAAATCTGTTCTCAGTATGGCGCACACTTGTTTTCCAGGTAGGATTCAAAAATACCTCCTTAGAAAAGAAGACCTTGATTTATTTTGATGTGTATTTACTAAAAATTGTTTGATATACTTCTTGCTTCCAATTCTTTTTTTTTTTCCCTGTAAAAGGAAAAAAAAAATTTATGGAAAATTATATACCAAATCTAGTTCTTAAATTCTGTCCTTTTCAAAATGTTACCCAGATTGACAAGGAGGTCAGCGATGTGCTCAGTGTTGTACAAAGATTACAGAAAGTGCACTAAAAGTGCTTTGACTGTCAATGCCTTGATGGCTTTAGAGCACATTACAGTGTCTAAGAGGTTTCTGTTATCACTGAACACAGTATTTCACCCACAGGCTTTTCCTCAGCTGAGTGTGTCATGGACTCAGAACACATATCAGGTATAAAGCTCATCCAGGATCTCAGACAGAATTTAATGTTTAAAAATAATTTTTTTAAAAATAAATTATTATTTTTCCCAAAAGACCTCATTCTGCTTTCGCAGAGGCAGAGTGCTTAACCTGAATCCAATCAATTTTTCCACAATGTAGCTGACAAATTTCCCCCTAATCAAGAAGCACTCCTATCAGTTCAGTGAACAGATTCATTCAGGGTTAACCAAACAAGGTGCCCAGGCACTGTTCTGATTGAGATTTTATGGATGTTCTGATGCCAAGTCTTGAAAAAAAAATATGTTTACAACTCCAGATTTCTGTCTTTACCACATTAAAAAAGGAAAGTATAAATCACTGCTATGTCAATATTTTAAGGAAAGTAGGCACAGATCATTGCTAATTATAGCAAAGAGGCTGTTTTAAAGTCTACCAGGAAATGGTCAAAGTGAGCTGTCAGAGGGAAGAAAGAAGAAAAGAAAGAAACACAGAATAAATTATTTGTAGAAGTCAGAAACAACTATATAGACACACATGCTGCAAGAGAAACCAAAATCATGACCCTATCTGCAAAATATAGTCCTCCTCGCCCAGTGTTTGGTTTTTTTTCAAATTCTCTGTGTTATGAGAGCCTTATGCTCTGTCTGGTCAGGCATCACTATCACCTAAGTTAAACTCATTGCACTGATTGAATGCTGTTCTTGTCCATCAACACCTGAATTTTGACTTTCTATTTAAAAGTGACACTATTTCCTCTTTATGTTATACTTCTTTAATACTACTGATGCTGCTTCCTAATCAAGGCCTGCCAATGTTTAAAGGAACATTCAAATCTCAATTTCAAAAGCAGGTATTTTCAAAGTTTTACTTGTTTTGTATAGCTAGCATGTTACATTTGTTTTGGTTTTGTTTTTTTAATAGGTGCTTTTGAAAAAGTAATTTTCCATGTAATGGTGAAGTAATAGTCGAGTTACAAAAAAGGACACTGAATATCTGTGGGTAAAGCAATTAATTCCATATTAAAATAATTAATCACAAGTTACTCAGAAGATCATCTTACATTTTTTTTATCCATCAGGTTTTCATATAAGAAAGGTGGCAAGGAAATTTCAATAAAATAATTTAAACTTCTGGTAAATTGAGTGGCTAGGTTGGGGGAAATAAAAATAAAATAAAACAAGTAAAAACAAAACCATGGAACACCTAATTTAAAATTTTATTTGTTCAAAACATTTTATTTTCAAAATTACTCACTGCCTTCTAACATGGAAAAACAGTTATTTGTATGTCATTTCTAGGGAAATAAGCTCCTAATGTTATAATTTTGTGGGATTTTGCACTACTTTTTAAATTTGAATTTTTTTTCTATTTAACAAATTTTGTTTGAGACTAAAACACTGCGGACTAAGTTTTGTGTGGATCAAAGTTGCAGAATTCAGTTATGATAACAACTTTCTCAAGTCTGTAGAAATCCAAAGGTTGCTTTTCCAAAATGACAAATAGATGTGAATAGGTAGATAGAAAGATAGATAGATAGATTAGATAGATAGATAGATAGATAGACAGACAGATAGATAGATGGATTTATGTCTGAATAAATATATATATATATACATAAATACATTTATATATTTATATTTATATATCTTTATTTCTATAGGTATGCATACATACAAAAGAATTAGTTTTGTTACAAATTAGTTGAAAAAAATATCAATGTGACCTGTAAATATGCAGCTTGACGTAACTGTTTTACCCTAAAACCTTATAATTAAAATTCATTTCCAAAACTAGTCGACAAGTAATTCAGTATACAATTTTTCCTATCCTGTATTCTTTTGTTTTACTCCAGTTTTGAGGATCTATATTTATGATAGACATTTGAAAAACCTTTGCTTATGCCTTCAATCAATTCTTGTCCTTAGCAAATATTTCCTGTGGTTATTTCAATGTTATATTTGCTCATGTGCTTTTCAATCAGCAAGATCAGGACAATCAATCTTTCTCTGGAAATTTTCCTGTGTGCATAAAAAAGTGTATTTAGGTTTATGGCTGATTATTGATGACTAATAAAAACAATAAACTTTACGAAACTCAGAAAAATAATGTTAGAGTAAATATTCTCTACATAGTGTACAAGTTAATAGCTAGTCATTTCAACTATTTTCAAGGAATCTTCCTAACCCACTGCCATCAGCAGTAGAAACTGTGAATCACAAAATTATGTCAGAAATAATGCTTTTCTCTTAATATCTTCCTTCTTCTCCTTACCATTCCTTTTTTTTTTTTATAATGCTTCAGATATTCCTTGCAAATACTACGAACATTTCACTGGAAACCTAACCCCTTTTTCCATGATGATTTTATCTTATTGCTCAGTCAACACCACACTGAGGATATTTTACAGCAAGAAAATCTTCCTATGTTCTAATCAAAAGCAGAATAAACATTTCTCAAAATTATTAACATGCTATTGGTATGCAACCTCACTTGATTTTTCAGCTAATTTCACTTTATGATTGTGAGCTGATCAGGGAGAGAATAGGAAATAATTTCCTAACAAGATAACTAAAGCTGTTTAGAACTGACTCAGGTTTTGGGTCAGTCCCTGGTGTGCACAGCATCAGCAGTTCTGAATGGCTGCTTCATCTTAAGTCAATCATTTTTGCATTCAATGCAAAATACGTGAAACTGACTGCTTCTCTATAAATTATTCCACATTTCAAGATAAAATGTCATAACACTATTTTAAACTCAGAGAGCATGTGGCCACACACTATGTATAGCATCAATTAGCATAATACCAGATAACATGAGGTGATATGCAAATAGGAGAAGAATGCAGTATTGGCATGGCCCAGCACAGCAAACTCTGACATCTGTTTGGCAATATTTTGCACGTGTAAATTCTGCAGCTCTGTCTGTCTGTGTTTAATGAACTTGTCTGGAAATTCAGAGCACCTAACTGAGAGATTATCTGAAGTAACAGCACAGCAGCAGTCTGTTTTAATTTAGGCTGTCTGCAAGCTACTGCTATGAAAATTAACAGCTCTTAAGTGTGTTAAATAATCCCTGGCCTTCATAATAATTGAGCAGGCTCAAAGAAGTCATACAATTTGTATTATCTTGTTGTCAAACACCAGCTGACTTTTTTTCACCTTGTATATTGATTTGGAGAATTAAGCTGCCTCTGGTTAGATATGTCAGCCTGGAAAGATTTTAAGGACAGCTAGCAAAATCCTCAGGCTACCAGTTTTAAGGTAGCAATGTCAAATGGGATTTAGTTTCAGACCCTATGTTTGTACCTCCTGAGCAATCCCAAGAGAGGGCAATTGGGGCACAAATTAATTGCACCTCTGCCTATATATAAGGCTTTAGGCCAAAAAGTAGTGACTGAGAACTGAAGACAAGCTCACTTGTATGAGGTTGATAACAATTCTCCACAGGCTCAAAATGTATGGTCTTTATGTTTTCCCATAAATTATGTCTAGCAATGCTTTCTCCAATCAATTAGCTGCCCTTCACTGACTTATTAATACAGCCATTTTATGTGCTGAAGTCAGACAAAGAGTGCCTTTCTGGCAACAGCATGTTTGCTTAGCACTTACTTGGTGATGTTACCATCTGACACTGGTGGCACTCTCGCTCAGAACAGATGGGAGAGGAGAAGATGACTCATGGCACTGGAGGTATCACAGAACCTTATTAACATCAGGGATGCTGTTGCAACAGTGCCAAGAAACCCTGGCTGAGGCCAGCACATTTTGTTGCCAGGCAGAGACACACATAAGAGGTGGTTCTAAAAGTGTTTCTCTATCCTGGACAAAAATTCTGAAGCTATGAAACTCTTCAAGAAATCATGTGGATTATGCTCTACTGCTGCCCAGCTCCTCCAAGCTCAAGCAAATATAAACTTCTTCAGGCATATCTTATCTCATTTTTCTGCAACAGCTTCTGATTGATGGCCAGTCTTGTTTTGTGGTGACTTTAAAGAGTCAGAAGGTGATATTGATTTTGGGAGAACTAGCTCCGAGGTGACTATATTTCCCACTTCTTTGGCACTGAGAATAACTATAAGTTTGCTTTTCCAGAAGTTTGATTTTTAATTCTCTGGTAAGATACCTAGAGACTAGAAGAGCCATTAATTATAACATTTTTGGTTCATGGAACAGAAAATATCCAATAAAGATGTGCATTGTCATGGGATAAAGACTGGTTGAAGACCTCAGTTCCTGGAATATAAATACAGATGTGGATGGATAAGTCACTGCAGGCAGGTGGAAGACATCCATCATTGTCCAGATAGTTTCCTGGATTACTTCTGTAGCTATCACCAGGGAGAGACCATTACAAATTGGTGGTACTGATGACTGAGCTCCTGCTTTGGGGTCTGACCATGAGCAGAGAGATCTTGGAAACTTCTATCTTTTTCCTTTAATTTCAGTTCACTAACATTTCATATCAGAAAAGTTTTGTTTCTATGCTCAGTAGAGAATTCAGATGAAAATTTTGCACTTAAACATACTTTGACTTATATTACTTCTGTAAAAGTATGACTGAAAACAGTCCAGACATTTTGAAATATTTTATTCTGAATATTAATTAAACAAAGGACACAAATATCTATATTTACTTCACCATAAGTGATCCTTAGGCAAATTATCAAACTATCTTCTCACAGATACAATAGGTCCAATTGAAAATATGCAAATTGCAGAAATGCACCCACCAATGAGTATAATTTAGTGAATTTAGTTGCAAGTCTGACAAAACTAAATATTTTGTTATAAATAATACATATAAAATGGTTTCATCGTGAAGATATTTTTCTCATGCAAATATAAACACTAACATGTTTATGGAGAAATTCATGCATCTAGTGCATCAGATAAGGTTATTCAGTGGCCAGTCCAAAGGGAAAAGTAGTATATTTGATAGAAGTTGAAAAAACAATAATAATGTGTTCCAAGGTAATACAGGTAACATTTTTCTTGTTTTTCTTGACATGAGACTTTAAGAGTAAATGCTCTTTTTCACATGATACAACCATTTTTTGTACCAACAATTTCAACAAACAGAAAGCTTTGAAGTGAATGCTATTTTTTTTTGTTTCTGATTAAATCTTTTTTTGGTAGCTATGTGCTGTTTGGAGTAAAACTCTCACTTTTCCACATTTAAATATTTGAACTGAAAAAGCTTCATATTATCTGTCTGGTTTTGATTTTGCTCATGGATTTATTGTCAGAGAAAAGTTCTCCCCATTCTGATTGCATAGCTTGAGTTGAATGAGTGTTCATAAGTCATCACAGAAGGATTGAGTTTTTCAGAGCGAGACTATAAAAGAAAAATATTGGCTATTCTCTCTATAAATGAAAGAATGGCAAAATAATTGTTTGATATATCCATATAGTTCTAGACAAGGAAGAAATTAATGAAGTGAATCAAAGACTGAAGATTTTTCCTAATTTCTATGAGACCACTGTGTTTGATGGAATCTGTACAGCAGAACATTGCAAAGCTCTATGCCTTGAGAGTCTGAAGCAGAATATTCTTCTGGTGGGAGACAAGAATTCCTCATATAAGTATCCTCTAACTTTCTAGGATAGAATCTCTTGTCTGGTTCAAGTATTGATTAATAAAGACCAAAGCTGGGAAGAAAACTCTCATTCCTTCATCCAAAGAGACTACATTTCTCTTTGTGAAGGAGACACAGAATTTATTGTACATCACATATGTCAGTTTATGGCTTCTTCACACACTGTGCTTGGATTATGTTTCATGAACTGTTATTAAAGAGTTAATATCTTCAGTTTTATCAGATCATGTTTAAAAATAAAGTTCTTAGAGTAATAAGAAAGCGTATAAATGAAGATTGATCTGGCATGCATTTTTATGATATTTAGCACCTAAGACAAGTCCTGCTTCCATGTTTCTAAATCTGTCCTTGAATCAAATCCAAGCCCCATGCTCATTATTTCCATTCAGCCAGTTTTGTAATCATAAAAGGAACGTTATTCACTTAGGATGGTTAAGGAAAATTGTCTTCAGTAAGACAAATCAGAACTGAGCTCATATTAGGTAAAGCATCCTAATTATGACAAAAACAAAGGCTGTGGACAGCTGACCAAAGAGGTTGTGGAACATCCCTCACCAGATATATATATGTATATAAATGAAAATGAAGGCTTCATTTATTTGAAACTAGCAACTCTTTTATTGAACCTCTTTTCAAAGGCCTTTTCTTGGCTTTATTTTTTACTACCTTCCAGATATTCCTAATCTACAGTCTTCCTGTTCTGTGGAGAATAGACATTGTGATTTCTTGATCTTCAGTGGTAGGTAGTCAATTCTTATAATCACACTGCATCTCCCAGACTGTCAGGGACACAAAAGACTGAAAGTTATGTTATATGATTATGAAAATAAATATTTGTTCATGCTCATATTCTTCAGTTGTATGAATAAATGAAGCTGGTTTCTCTTTGGAGTAAATACAAATGGAAGCCATACACAATTATTCAATTATTATTTTTACTCATATGTTAATTATCATAAAATTCCTCCAAAACCTTTAACTTTAGTGACACATTCCAAATCTTTTAAATTGGCATGTATATTCTAGAATAAATTCTATACTTTTTTTGCCAGCTCATGGAAAAATTGCTGCGGTGAACTAAGTACTGGTGGATACTCTTTTAATTTAGCAGATAACAAATATAGATGTTCCTTTATTTCAATCTACATATATATTACATTCATAAAAGTATCTTTTTGGCCTGTAAGAACTTTAGTATTACATATGTGTGATCATCGAAAACTATGAGAAAAATGGAAATAGGGAAAAGTGTATTGGGTTTGCACGGTCAGGTTTTGATAGAAGTGGGACTACAGGGGTGGCTTCTGTGAGAAGCTTCCAGGAGCTTCCTCCGTGTCCGGCAGAGACAATGCCAGCTGATTCCAGGATGGACCCACTGATGGCCAAGGCTGGGCCAATCAGAAATGGTTGTGATGCCTCTCTGATAGCATATTTAACGAGAAAAACAAACCAGACACATTATTGCACAGTTGTAATTGCTGACAGAGAAGAGCAGGATGAGAACACCTTTGCATACACCGAGGTCAGTGGAGAAGGATGGTAAAGAGGTTCTCCAGGTACCAGAATTGAGATTCTCCTGCAGCCTATGGTGCAGCCCATGATGAGGCAGCTGTGCCCCTGAAGCCCATGGATGCCCAGGGGGATGCAGAGATCCACCTGCAGCTCATGGAGGAGACCTATGCTCAAGCAGGTGGATGCTGGAGAGGAGACTGTGACCCTTTGGGAGGCCTGTGCCGGAACAGGCTCCTGCAGAAACCTTCAGAGATGTGGAGACAGGAGCCCACACTGTAGCAGTTTTCTTGGTAGAACTTGTGACCCTGAGGAGGACCCACACTGGAGCAGCCTGTCCTTGAAGGACTGCACACTGTGAAAGAGAGACCCACGTAGCTTGTGGACAGCTGTTGCCCTTGGGATGGAGTCACACTGGAGAACTTTGTTGAGGACCATGTCCCATGGGAGGGACCCCACGCTGAAGAAGGGGAAAGATTTTTCTCCCTGATCAGCATAAGTAACAGTGTAGATGAACTGCCAATATCCCATCTGCTGTCTCTCTGCACTTGTGGGGCGTGGCACAAGGTAGATCTGGGATGGAAGGAAGGGTGGGGGGAAGGTTTTAAAAGTTTTTAAAGATTTTGCTCCTCATTATACTGCTCTTATTTTGCTAGCAATATATCCAATTAATATCCTCAATCCAATCCATTTTGCCAAATATGGTATTTGGTGAATGATCTCTCCTGGACCTTATATCAGCTCATGAACCTTTGTTATATATTCTCACCCCTGTCTGGAAGGGAGTGATAGAGTGGCTTTGGTGGGTGCCTGGCATCCAGTCAGGGTCAACCCACTGCAGAGAGCAAAACAACAATATAGACAATGATTATGTATTTCTTTCATGTTCTGCTTTTGCATAATGTAATATTCTGTAGCCTTGGTGACTGGGATAGTTTCGGAATAATAAAGGATTAGCATCAGTGGCATTCTCACCCTTGATAATATTCTTTAAAATGTATGTTGTGTTTATAAGAAATTATAAATAGCAATCTTCCAGCAATAGCATGACTAGGCATGGGTCATTAGCTATATTACCATGTAAAAGACTAAATCTTTTCTCCAGGAAAAAGTACTTGAACATTAATCTGGTTGAGCAACCTAATCAATGGAGCATTTTTGTTTTTCTAATGATACTTGGATAAGTTCAGGGCAAAGAGAAAAGAAAAACAGATTTTCTTCATTTTTTTTCTTTGATTGCTATATGAAGCAAATAGATTTTTAAAAATTCTGATTGCTATCACTCACATTTTAGAAATACACTTTTCTCATTATTTAAGTAACCTGCTGCTGCCAATAGCTATTGAAAGTGTTACATAGGTTTCAGGCTTGGTATTTTTTTCCTGAAGAGTATAATCTGCTGCAATTTTATGTCAGGGACAATGTAACTGATATGTTAATAAAGCACAGATGTTCAGACATTCATCTGGAATTTTTTTACAGCAGTCTATGTTTATATTTTCAGATATTTGGACTGTTTATGATGCTGTTCAGGATACAAGTTGGACTCAGTGATCCTTCTAATTCCATGGGTTCCTTTCAACTCCACTTATTCTGTGACTCTGTTATTACTTTAATTTTAAAGCTGACAATGTTAAAGTGTTATCACTTTTTTTGTGAATTAGTGAACCATAAACACAAAGAATGACATTACAGAAAGATTTGATTGAATGATTTGTGTCAACACACTTCTTATGACATGCCATCAAAAATTTATTTTACTTTAGTTTCTACTTTTCCAGCTTTTCAATGGAAAAAAGAATAATTTCCCCCCAGTGTTTTTAAATATCTCCTAAAAATTAATTTGGGTCTTTCTTTTGTTCTGTATTGGTTCTAGGGTTTTGTTTTTTTTTTTAATCTGGTATGTACCTTTTGAGAAGACTCATTTACTCTATGATGAATATTTTTGAGCTCCTGCATATTTTTCACAGTATTTTAATTCAATCTCTTTTTTTCTCTGAAAATATTCCTAGACAATTTGAAAAAAAAAAAAAGAAAAAGGTTGTTAATTCTTTTCTTTAGTAGTGTCAAAGTAATTAGAATTTTAAGAATGGCTCTAATCTTTGTATAGAAGCACAAGAGCTCTGACACACTATTCTTTGCAGATATATCTGAACAATGCTTATGCTCACTGCTTGCTTAACTTAAGAAAAGAACTCTGGGAACATTAGAGAGAAAAAGCTTGGGATGAAGAGGCAATGGAAAAAAGGCAAATGTTGATTCAAACCAATCATTGTGAAATAGTGTTACTTTATTTTGAATCAATTTAACTCAATTACTTAATGAGGCGTAGTGGAGGAAGTCAGTCATGCAAGTGATTCAATTGTTTAAAAATATTGGAAAGAGTAAGGGGGGAATACAATATATTAGGATTTTTAAAGTAAAGAAAGAAAATAAGAGTTAAGAGAGACAATGATGGAAAGTCACCTTTTATGGGAGGATGTGGGCAAGTGAAAGTTTGAATTCTATCTTATCTTAGTGTATTTCAGTTTGATCTACAGGAACCAATTGCTTTTACAATGAAAGAGTGATTTAATTTCAGGTTTTTCTTACCTTTCTTTGGCTAGTGTCTTGCATGTGATGGTAACTTAGTTTACCAGAAAGGCTAAGCAAAGGCTTTTTCAGTTATGATGGCTAGTAGTTCATATAGGCATGCTCCAGAAGTCAAAAATTATGAACTGAACAAGAAGTAGTGGAAATACATTGCAGGAGGGGAAAGGAAAAAAATAAACCCTCAATTATTTTCCAAAGAAAAGAAACAAATACATCCCCTGATATTCTCCTAGCTGCATGACGAAAACATATTTGAAATGTTAAACTATTGTTACAATTTGGGAAGCATGAAAATTGCAAAAGCTGCAAGCTGAAAATGCTACAGATAACAGTGAATCACAATTTAGTGGATTTTCACTCTTTCTACTAATAACTGACAAAGGATGCTTTGATCAAGCAGATTCTGTTGACAGAGACTTTCCGCAGCAGACAGAAGCTCTTATCTTCAAGCTATGAAACACAAAAAACATTCATAAAGATCACTTTGAATGCCATTTTCTCTGTATTATGTAAGTTTAGGGATTACTGAGCACAAAAAGGTGTGTGATGAAAGATACAAGACTTGGGAGATATTCTAGTGCACAGTAATTCACTGCATTTATTACCATTAAATTCCACATTCTGCTGGTAAACATTATTCCCTAGTTAGAAGTTGTGTCAATGGTTCTAGCAATTTTCATAAGCAAAAATTCTGCTCCATCAAATAGATTAACCTTAAAACAACACAGGCTTTCAACATTTGATACAATAGTTCTTTCCCCTCTTAAACCAAAGCTCTTCTTCTGGAATATTGCAAGATATTTAGCATGAATTTCATTAACTTACTAAATAGAGAGTGCGGGTCTGTTGCTGGGTAGAAGCACTTTAGGAGCATAGTGCCTTGCTTGCATTTTCAGAACATCTTAGGAAACCAATTAAACCAGCTTTTATTTCAGACATTTGTTATTGCTTTCTGTGCTTTTTCCAACACTATAAAATTCTTTAACTAACCTTTCAATATTGAGTATCCCATTATGATTTTACAGTTGGCCTTCCAAAAACATTAAAGAACTTGACAGGGTTATGAATTACAGATTATTTGTCTCTCTGTGGGCTAATCTATCAAAAGGATTGAGATAGGGTCTGTATCTAAAGGGCTGGTGTTGATTCAAATTCAGTGGCAAATTAAACTGGGAGAGGGTGTGATTACCTTACACACACATCCATACTGCTCCTACAGCTGAGGCTTACTTACTCCTAAATCATTGCAGTTTTCAGAGCAATGTATTGAAGCTAAGTCAGTAATCCTACAAAAATCTATAGCATATTGTATGGACATGTCGTTTGGGATCAATACTAACCCACAGGACTCTTCTCTGTCTTATACACAATGATAATCACTGAATACCAGGGTATCTCATATCTTATCTTTAGGGCTTAGATATCTGAATCAGGATTGCTTCACACATGTTGTCAGTCTTGTAACAAACTGGAATTTGCCACTCAAGACTTTATGAAATACAGTACAGATGCAACAGCTTTCTTAAAATAATGAAGCTCCTTGTGAAAGCAGATCCATTTTATTTTCTGTGACCTCAGTCAGTAGTTGATGCCTACAATGTTTTTTCCAGTGTCACAGAGATCATTTAATTTTATCTCTTCACAGAATTAAACAGTCAAAAAGATAATGACAAGAAAGACAATATTAATCTCTTTTTTTATGCTTTTCTCTTTTTTTGTGTCTTATTTGATTTTTGTCTCTTCATCATTCCAGTTTTGCCAATATTGTCATTCAATGACCATTCTCAAAATTATTAGCTCCTTTAAAGTTTTATTTGATTTTTCTCCTGAGTAACGCCAATAATGTAGCTGACAATTGCTTTGAGTATTCATTTCTCTACCAATGCACAGACAATCAGATTCACTGCCACCTTGAGACTTAGCTATCATCAGTCACCTCAGCCTATCAAACCAGTCAATCTACATAATGAGAAAATATAAAAAAAACTGGGGTCAGAAAAGAGCTCTTTCTACTTGAAAGCTACAAGGAATATTCTATTACAGTTCCTTGCAGGCTTCACCTGGATACATTCACAGTGCAGGTCAAAGAAATGTTTGTTGTGCTGTCCTCATTTGTTTAAACCACTCAGAAAAACATTTTAAGTTGTGGAGTGTTTTTTCTCTGTATGTTTCTACTAGGTGGTTTAGGGTTATTTACTTAGAATAAATATATTTTTGTGGATTAAAGTAAATGACCAATGAATACCTGAGTAGGAGTAATTCTTGACCTGAAATAAAAATTACCCTTTTCTCTATTGAAGCAGGTTGTAGGAGGTCCAGAAATAACGGAATATTAAAATCTGGTGAAATTTCCTTTTAACTCCCTAGATCTGATAAAAATTCAGCTGAATTTAAGAAAATATTCCCATCAAATATAATAGGCTTTCACAGAAGCTCTAGTTTGTGAGCAAGTGTTGTTGTAATTCTAATCATAGTTTAACTTTTAAATCAAAGTATGATTTCTGATATTAGCTATGCATATGTGGCAATAAAATTTGTTCCTCAGAAGGAGTAGAATTTGTTCTTGCTTTGATATTTTTGAAAGTCTACAGTGTGCCTTTTCAAGTAATGATGAGAACAATACTAAACGTCAAAAACTAAAACCAACAAATATTAGGGGAAGGTGGGAGGACTCCTGGAAAATAAAATATTACCTTTCATAGATTTCTATAATGAAGTAATCAAATCCTTCCTGCCTGCTGATTCTTAAACTGTCTACAAGAGAAGGTCTCCAATTTGAGAATCAAGTCATTTCAACTGCAGATGTTTGAAGTTGGTGCAGTCAACAGAAGCTAACCACTGCATTCACCTTCCTAAAATCACCCTACCTTTTCAGAAGCTTCAGAACTAATTATCACCCCCCCTGAAAACAGAAGACCTTCACTGCTTTTTTCATGTAAGCCCATTTCTCCTTTTAGCTCTAGATCTTTTATCTTACATTCCTCAAAGTAGGTGATAAAAATGCTTTAATGTATAACAGATGTGCACGTGTACGTTGCATAAATTCATTGCAGATACAGTACACACTCTCAAAAATGTCCTTTTTTTTCCTGTTTTCAGACGATGAACACCTGCATCTTTTACAAGGAATGTGGTTAAAGAGGAAAGACAGCTTGCTATACTTTCATCTAACTTTCTTTCTGCTTGTATTTTAATAGCAGAATTATTTCTGGATACTGTTTAATGACATTATACATGAACAATGTATACATGTATCAAATGTATTTATTAGTTATTTCTCAACCAAGCAGTATACACATGGCATTTTTTTTTCCTTTTCAATATGCACAATTTCAATATTACGACACCTTGAAGATTAATTTTCATTACAGGAAAGCCACTTTCAAAAGTGCCAGGTGCTCATGGAAGGGAGGACTATAGTGCCATGCATTTTACAGGCATTAGTAAACAATTCAGTAAGAGTCCCCACAGCCAGATCTGACTGCCTTTTCCACTGGCATTAATGGGGATTTTTTCAGTACTTTTATGAACTTCCTATTGGAAAGAAATCAAATCAAATCTCAGAAAGATAAGATTCCTTACCCAAATCCCTAAAGATATCTAAGAAGCTAAGCTTAAAGAACAATGATGTTGCAATTAGTAGACATAAATTTCAGTGGTGGTCAGTTAACAAAACCTATAAAAGAAGGAG
Source organism: Motacilla alba alba (assembly GCF_015832195.1). NCBI lineage: Eukaryota > Metazoa > Chordata > Aves > Passeriformes > Motacillidae > Motacilla > Motacilla alba. The sequence goes on along the minus strand of NC_052017.1, from coordinate 107,382,620 downwards.
TGTTAACCAAATGGATTAGAGAAATGGAAATGTTATGGTAGACTTTGCTTAATTTATATGCCTATATAACTGTCAGAAACATATGAGCCAAAATGCCTTACTCAGAAATATTTATTTCATTTGTAAGCAAGACTAGAGTACTCCCTTCCATCTCTCTGTTGTCTGCACACCAGCTAAAGAACTGGTAAGAATGTGCAAAATTCAGAACAGATGTTACACTGTTACTGAAGTTTTTTATGGTAAATTTGGTCGCCGAAATTGCAAAGAGAAGAAAAACATCACATAAATTACAAAAATTGATGATTAATGAAGACTCACAAGACTTGTACAGATTTTAGTGAAAAGAGAAAAACGAAAAGCAAGTGTTTCTGGTGGATTCTGTTGGTTCAGTTTTCAATGGATTTCATCTTACATTACTACCTGCAATTCTAGTACACTTAATGGTGTAATAAAACATCATCTGGGAACATTGTATTTTATTGGGTTTTTTTCATCATGTCATCATTACTTAGACACTGTTATTTCCCTTACAGAATATCAGTAGAACATGAAAATGGTTAAAATAGGAAACAAAGTATCACACTTGTATTCAAAGCTCCAGGGAGAGAGAGAGACAGTTTTGACTGATTCACATCCTGAATGTGCCTAGAAGTTTTGATTTTGACAAATATGAGGGCTTGAAAATGAAACAGGAGATCAATTGGTAAAATTTCCATTCCTTTCCAGTGGAAAATGCAACCTTGCATATGTAAATCACTGCAGGCTGGAAAACAGCTTCTGTCCCAAATTTCCCGAGACATGTCTGTTAGCATGTGACTGCGATCATGCTAACAAGGCTGCCCCCTAAAAAGGACTGGAAATAGCTGACACAATCTTATACAGCTATGCCACTTCAGGAGCAGAATTTTCATGTGTTTAGCCACCTTGGAGTGCTGCACTGATAGCAGGAGTTTAGAATCAGGACTTTCAGCAAATCCGAAAGTCAGAGGCTGAATCCTCTGATGCCATCGTTTCTCCACCAATAAGAAAGTACTACTAACATGAATGCCTTTTGCATGATATTATACTATCACAGAATCACATAATGCCCTGGGTTATAAGGGATCTTGAAGATCATCCTGTTCCAAACCCCCTGCCATGGACAGGGACACTCTTCATTAGACCAAGCTGATCGGAGCTCCATCCATCCTGGCCTTGAATGTTTCCAGGGGTGGGGCAGCCACAGCTTTTCTAGGCAACCTGTTCCAGTGCCCACACAGTAAACAATGTTTTCTTAGTATCTAATCTAAACCTCCTGTCTTTCACTCAGATAGAAATACTGTCTTTCATTCAGATAGAAAGTTAAAAAGTGATACATGCTTCCAATATATAAAACATCTTCTAGTTTTGACAGCACTGTTTCAAACTAGCACCAAACATGAAAGTCATAACTTAGACTCTTCAGTTGCTAGCAGTGCACAGCTGCATGCAAGGCAAATACAATTGGAACAGAATGAGTTAAATTACTATTCACGTACCTCACACAGTTATCTGGGTCAGTCTGACCTGTATGTGCGGCTTTAGTAAATGTGCAGCAGCAACTCTAACAGGTTTGATATGGGAGTCACTTCAAAAATTCAAAGGCATATGTAGTACAGAAGGTCAAACTTGATGATCACAGCAAGCCTGTCTGGTCTCAGACTCAGTGAATAAAATTGTTTTAACTAGGTGGTTACAAAGCCAGCCTCATCCTTCTTTCTTATTGCTGTATCAATGCAAAACAGTGAGAACCTATTGGTGAATTTGATCCTTAAATTTTCTGGTGCTCTTGTAGTTGCATTAGGTTGATAGCTGCCGTTCTGCATGCATCAGTCAGTTAAGATCCAAACTACATTTAATTGACATCAAAAGGGGTTTTATGTGAGAACAAGTCTATCTTGGCCATGTTATTGATAATACAGCAATTCTGATCACTACAGTGATCTTTTGCCTTCCAGTAGCTTGAAGGGAGCATGACGGAGCACACAAGGAAGCAAAACTCTCAGTTTGTACTGGCTTATGCTGGGGTAATTTTCTTCATAGTAGCCCCATAGATATGGGGCTATGCTTTGGATTTGTGACCAAAGTGTTGATAACACAGAGATGTTTTCCTTATTGCTCAGCAGGGCTTGCACAGAGTAAAGGCCTTTTCTGGTCCTCGCCCCATCTCACCGGTGAGCAGCCTGGGAGTGCATAAGGAGCTGGGAGGAGACACAACCAGGAGAGCTGAGACCAACTGACCTATGGGACATTCCGTACCATATGACATCATGTCCAGCATATAGAGCTGGAGAAAGAAAGAGAAAAGGGTGGACTCTTAGACTGATGGTGTTTGTCTTCCTAAGGCATGGTTATAGATGATGGACCCTTTCTTTCCTGGTGATGGCTAAACACTTTTCTAATCATGGGAAGTGGTGAATGAATTCCTTTTGTTTTATTTTTTCCTTGGATGGCTTTGCTTTCCTTATTAAGCTGCATTTGCCTCAACCCATGAGTTTTCTCACTTTTACCCTTCTTATCCTCTCTTCCATCTCACCAAGAAGACCAAGTGAGCAGCTGGGTGGAGTTTAGCTCCCAGATAGAGTTAAACCACAACCGTGTTGCCAAGTGAAAGGAAAAATCAACACCCTGCTTCTTACCAGCATTTAGTCCCTAGTTAGAACCGACAAAGTTTGTATAAGAGATATAGGCAAAAATAGGTGAGTTTTCAAAAATTATTGAAAACAGTGATTTCTGTTCTAAACACCAACATAAAGCCTGAACGCTCCATTCCATAAACTACATGAATGCCCTTGCTTCATCATTGTTTCCCCAGAGGTTTTTATAAGATATATTGAACAAAAAAAAAAAAATAAAAATAAAAAAAAAAGAAAAGAAGGAAAGGAAAAAAAAAAGCACACAACCAAACCAAACAAAAAATAACACACTTCATTTTTAATCAGCTAACTTTACACTACATCTTTGTATCAATTTCTACTCATCTTAGTTGACACCAATACAGACCATATGCCTGGTGCAAGTCAGCTGTGTGTTGACACTACCTTTCATCAGCATGTACTTTAGGAAGAAAAATGGAATTAGAAAGATTGTTGTACTAGTTAGCTAATTTGTATAACACATTGAAGATAAAAAATTACAATATATGTTCAGAGTGTCATTATTTTTAATTTCATCAACTGCTATGGCCATTTGTTCAATTGACCAATTACAAAGGAATAACCAGGGAGTGCATGGGGTGTAATCACTTTTTTTTATGATAATGTACATTTTTTTTTCTCATTTGATTTGACAAAAATTGACACTGGGATATCTAATTAATGGCAATTCCCATGAGAAAATGTCTAAACAACTTTAAGAAAAAAATAGAAAAAAATAGAGGAGCTCGAAGTTGAAAATAGATTCAGAAAAGGGCACAGATCTTAAATTGTGCCTGTTCTTTTTGTTTGTAAATCTGCTCCTTCCTTGACTGATTTTTTATAAGAAACTTCCTGTCCTCACATTTGCTACATTCAAAATACAAAACTTGACCCGTACCACATTAGTTAGACGGATAGCAGGAAAAACATTGCCACAACAGTTTTCCTCCACAAAGCATGAGCATCCAGGTGAAATCTTGGCTCTTTTACAAGTAAAGAAATTTCATCCTGGTCTTATGCATGTGCTAATATTTAATCCAGATGTCCAAATTAAGCTGTCATATCCAACGGTTTCCTTTGAGACTAATGGTTCCAAAGTACTATTAATTTAGCTGAAAATTTGAGAAAATCAGAAAGTTTTCACAAGCCATCTGATTTCTCTTCAACTGTGTGCTGCCAAGATAGACCCAAAGATCCCTCTTACTTGCTTATCTGCACCTAGGAAGGAAGGAAGTATGAACAGAGTTTACTGAATATTTCAAATATATGTAAATCGAGATGGCTAGATCTGCCCTTGGTGTTGAAAATAATATTTGGTAGTAAAGGAAAAGGTGAAAGACAGATTGCATGCAATGCACAAACAGTTAAAACAAGCAAGTTACTTGGAGGATAATTACAATTGCTAGAAATTGATTTCCCTTTTTTCCCCCAATCTCTCAGTTTTTCTAAAATATTCCCTTCTACAAAATATTATAAATGATAAATGAACATGATAATTTATATTTACTCTCTGTTTTCAAGGTAGTCAGACATTTTTTCTGTAGCTGCAAATTATTACAAGGTTGCTATACATTAAAACTCTGTGTGCTTTAGTATCCTGAATAGAATGAAGCCTTCATACAAAAAGATTGTGTGCCATTATTTGTTGATAAACAAAATATACAGTGGATGCAACAGAATAAGAATTTATCTTAATTTAATGTTTCTCAGCAGCCAGTAAATAAAAGCATAATAGTATTTCTGATTTACAACAGCAGTTCAAATGAGCACATTTATTTAAGGAAGACCATTCACATACTGGGAAAGTCTTGTACAACATCATTTTAATTTTATTTTCCTGGTAAAAAAGAGAACTAACAGTTAATTTTTGACAGCAGTCAAGTACACAGAGTATTTTTCTCTCTTTGCCCATTTCTCTTCTTTCTACCGTCTGTTTTCATAACATGATAATTACACTGGCTTGTCATTGTAAAATACTATGATTTCATCACAAGAAGAGAAATCCAACTGAGATGAACTGTGAAGAAAAGCACAGAGAAAACTACAGGTCATCCATCTCTAATATTCATAATAACTCCAGCAGTTTAAAAAATACATAGTTTTGAGCTTCATGTGGCAGTCAGTACTTACAGATCTATTTGTTATAAACCATTTTTTTTAAATCTGTTTACTAAATATGTGTTTCTGGCCTCCTAAGTAGATCCAGAAATGAAGTTTGGTTTTCCTTCTTCTTTTTTTGCCAACCAAAACAACCTTCTTGTAGTTTGAGCCAAAAAGGGGTGCCCTGAGATGCTGGCAGTGCCCTGTGTCCAGCAGGAGGAAATGCCACATAGTGAAATGCAAAAACAGAGATATGAAAGGTTCATATTTTTAGCTGGAAAATATAATAGAATATAATAGTCTGAAATGAAACACAATTTGTCACAGTGGACTGTCTTTCTGCATTACTGAAGAGTCCTTAAATATATTCATCTTAAATGTGTGGAGGGGAAGCAAAAGAAAATAATGACTAAATACTAAAAAAATAGATAAATAAAGACAAAAAACCCAACAAAATTAGAAATCCTTTCTGAAAGCTGGGAAAGGAATAAAAAGAACAAAAAGAAAAAAAATGGCTCTAAATCACAGCCAAAAGGCTTTAGGATAAATCTTGCCTGAAAATTGTAGATGCAAACTAAAATTTACCACCAAAAGAAAAAGAAACTTTAGCTTCATAATATAGTATTTTTGTTTTAACATTCAGGAGAACAGGAGAATGTGAGGCTTACTGGCTACATTGTCTATCCAAGAACCTACAAGCTCTTTCAGCTTCTCTTGAACTCTGTTTCAGTTCACTCATGTTGGCTTCACTGTTGTTTCCTTTATGTCACAAATGAACAATTTAAGGTTGCTTAAATAACCACCATCAAAACTATTAGCAAAAATTATTTTAATATCATTGGATTTCTAGAAATAATACCGTTTAATATACAGAAATGCACTGTAACAAAGTTTGGCAAGGTTTACTCTATTACTTGGATGAAACACTCAAAGCAAAATCAAATTAGAATGTATTTTAAAAAATACACAGAGAGACTGAAGATTCTAAAGGATAAGAGAGACGCTTCCATTGACTCATAAGGTTTAGAGGCAACTTCCTTGATTTTTGGACTTCTCATGGAGCCCAGGTGTGTCTAGATCCAATCTTAGACTGACTTGGTCAATGGTTTATGTCTAAAAGTCTTAGCTACATTAATTTAATTACCATTCATTTATCATGCTCTTAGCAAGTGTTGTTCTTGAGGGCCTCTCTACCTTGGGCAAGGATGGATCGGAGTCTCGGGTAAGGAATCTCAAACCTTGATAGGCATCCCAGGTAAGAGCATGCAGTCCAGCTGCAATTTGGAGAGAATTCAAATCGGACTCATCCAAAGATCTGACGTTAGTAGAAAGGTACATCTGCCACAAGGAGCAAACCTGGGAGGAATCCCAGCTCAACTGGAGACCATTGACATACAGCCACATCATCTAGCCAAGAGATACTAAAAAAAGCTCACTTAAGCCGTTATATTTATGGGATAAAAGCATTGCCATGTCAAGTTGTATACAATGGGAGAGGTATGCATGAGATTCCTTGGGCTGACAACTTTTTTTTCCTTGACAAACAAATCTTGGAAAAAACAGCCACCGTTCACGTGTTAATAGCATGATCTGTGTCCAAGTTCATATGCAAACGCTCACTGGGTCACCCTGCTCAACTGTGGGTTTCCTGGAGGAGTTCTGGGCCCAGCTGTGATTCAGGCCTTTGCCTCCTTTGGAGGCTCTATCAGCTCCTGCTGGTTTGACTACTGGGATCGAGTGCGTCCATCAAACACTTTAAAGTCCTCAGTAATTTAAAGCACAACATCAGCTCTGCAGGTGATCCTTAAGTATTATTTGTGTCTTTAGAAGCACATGGTGGGAGCTTAAAAGACACAGCAGCCATATTGGGGTTTTGAAAATAATACCTCTCTCTACTGTCCTTCAGAACTCACAAAATTCACAAATTCAAATCCCCCCTTTACAAACCACAAATACCATAGCATTTTCTTGCTATGTTATTTTTCAATTTTTTTCTTTCTTTCCATTATAAAAATGTGAATCAATAGGTACTTTATTTGACACTTATATGCAAGAACACCTGCTTATAAAATAATTGAGATTTATTTATTTATTTAAAATTCAGAAGCACAGCAGGCAGGAAAATACATGAATATTTTTAACTTCCATGGAGGAAAGCAGACACCAGCAGTGCTAAAATAAAAAAGGACATTAGGAAAGGGCACAAGAATACCAGAAGCCTAGGGTAATTTTCAGATAATTGCCTGATAAACATGTGGTTTCATACCTCATTGATAAGACTCAAATGCTTGGTTCTCTTCCTTTTGCAAGTCCCCAAGCAGATGACATCCAGCATTTAAAAAGTTCCATGAGTTAAAAATACAGGGTCAATTTCCCGAATTTCAAATAATTCTAATAGAAACTTTTTGCTCTTTTAGAGTGGCCAAGTTTTTTCCACTGTTTCATTTTATGAAGGTTTCACAAGTGGACAAATTGCTAGTGGTGTCTCTCCCACAGCCTTCTCAGCAGACAGCAGAGCTGATTGCAAGGAAATTTCCAGTCTTGGAATATTGTAGGAAGAGTGAACAAATCTTCTAACAATGGGTACTCACAGGGTCAAGGAAAAAAGTACATGTAAGTATTTCTGGGCAAGAAGAAAGAAAATTGACAGCTGAAGGATTGGCTATAAAATGGAACAACCTAAAAGGCAGCTACAGGATAATTTTGAAAGACATTTTTCCCTCTTTTCCCCACCTGAAGAGAATTCAATTATGCATGTTTTGTGGGTTCTGGCAGAGGAGTTCTAAGTGACTACTAGCATCAGTGAAAATAAAGGAAAATGGCCATGCCATCTACTTCTGATTGTAAAGTAATTCTCTGAACTCCATGCTTCTTCCTCTCTCCCAACTTTCTGGAGGTATCTATTGCTTTCTGTGTCTGCCTTATGAGGAATCTATTATAGTATATGTTTGGTCGTCTGAATCCCATCTTAATTTGACATCCAATGGAAACAAAGTGAACTGCTCTCAGAGAGTCTGTTAGTCTCTTCCACACCCAAGTAAGGAGCTATACATATTTTCCAAAAACCTATCCTTTCCTGACATCAGGCGGACCCTGTCATTTTGAATTAAATTTGTATGAGAGCTTCCATTTGGGTTTAAAAGAGATTTTTTTTGGTTCTGTATTCACCCAGAAGACTAAGCTAAGAATTACAGCTCCTCTCAAATGCCTATGAACTCAGTCATTATCCAGTTCGTAGGTGAAGCACAGAGAAATGTGCCTAAGCAACATCAGAGTTTGGAAGAGAGCTGTGTTCTTCCAACTCTAATTCTCTCCAAGATTTAACCACTGAGCTGTACAACAGTATGGATCACAGCCCATGAGATAAAATAAGGTCCAGTGAGTACTCTTGTCTGAACTATCTCTACTTGCTTGGTGTTTTCACTTGCCTTGGCAACATCCAACTGAGAATGAACTGTTCACATTTCTTCCGCAATCAAGCCAAAGTTGAATGACTGTGCAATTATAAGAGTTCACGGGTACAAAAAAATCAGAACACCAGTGTTGTTTTGAAGACACCTTGTAATAGGCTTTTTTTCAAGCCTCCACATCATTAAGGGCAAGTCCTGCCTGACCAACCCTGTGATGTTCCATAGTGGAGCATCTACATCATAGGATAAGGAGCAAGCTGCAAATGACATTTATCTGGACTTCTGTACAATCTCTGACTCAGTCCTCCACAACATCCTTATTTCTAAACTGAAGAGAGATGGATTTGGTGGGTGGACTGTTAGATTGATAAGGAATTTGTTGAACAGTCACATGCACAGTGCAGTGGTCAATGGCTCAGAGCCCTGAAGGACATCAGCCACAAGTGCGTCCCTCAGGGGTCCATACAGTGACCAGTATTAGTCAATATCTTCATTAATGACATAGATGAAAGGGTCACCCTCAGCAAGTTTGCAGATGACACCAAGCTGAGTGGTCCTGTTGACACACCTGACAAGACAGGATGCCATGCTAAAGGACCTGTATAAGCTCCAGAAGTGGGCAGAGGGGAATCTCATGAGGTTTGGTAAGACAATGCAAGGTCCTGCACCTGTTGGGGCAACCCCCAGTATCAACACGGCCTGGGGGATGAAGGGACTGAGAGCAGCCCAGCTGAGAAGAACTTGGGAGGGTTGGTGGATGAGAAGTTGAGCATGACCTGGCAATGTGCTCCTGCAGCCCAGAAAGCCAAATGTGTCTTGGGCTGCATCAAAACCAAGGTGGATCGGGTGAGGGAGGGGATTCTGCCCCTTTACTCCTCTCTGGTGAGACCCAAGCTGCAGAGCTGCTTCCAGCACTGGGGTCCCCAGCATAAGAATGCCATTGACCTGTTGAGCAAGTGCAGAGGAAGAAAAACAAAGTGATTAGAGGGATGCAGCACGTCTCCCAAGAAGAAAGCCTGGAAGGATTTGGATGGTTCACCCTAGGGAAGAAAAGGCTTTGGGATGACCTAATTTCATCCTTCCAGTACCTGAATAGACTCCTCAAGGAAGATGGACAGAAGCTATTTACAAGAGCATTTAGTTACAGTACAAGGGGGAATGGCCACAAACTGGAAGAAATTAGGTTTAGAATGGATATTAGGAAGAAATTCTTAATTGTGAGAGTGGTAAAGCTCTGGAACAGGTTGTCCAGAACAATTCTTCGAGACCAGGTTGGATGGGTCTAGTGGAAGGTGTCTCTGCCCATGGCAGGGGGATTGGAACAAGATGATCTTTAACGTCCTTTCCAACACAAGCAATTCTATGATCATAAGAAGTACCTCTGCTTCATAAGCGTTTACAGCCCTGACTGTGAATGGGGAGAAAAAACAAATGTTATTTATATTTTGGAGATAGGGAGTATCTATCTGATGCCCATTCTGACAGACTCCTTTGTGTTCCAAAATCAGCCTAAGGAAGTCAAATCTCCTGATTTCATCCATGGAGCTTTGTGGCTGACTGTCATTTTGGCCACATGTAACTGATAATACTTTTCTGAGTTGTAAATTCCAGAGGAGATGCAATTACTGGTACTTGCATTACAGGCAACCTGAATAAAAATCTGTTCTGCCTTTGCCACAGGTGGTGCCATAGAATCTTTAGAAGCTCAGGCCATTTTGGCCTGAAGTTGTGATTTTTCCATAAGGGTGGGAGGAAAAGATGAATGGGCTAGGCTGCTTGGGGATGTAGCAAACGACAAGTGCCAAGGTTTTTTCTTCCAGAAGTTATTAGCCACATCCTGGGACCAAGGGACTTTGTATTCCTTAGCCAAGGATGGTGATTGACCCAAAAGGAATATGTCTTGTGTGCTTAGGACACAATACTGTCACGTTGTCTACTTGCCAGCTGCTTGCAGTGTGTTCAAATCCCTTTCACTCTGTTTCCTCCCTCCTCTCCCTCCAATTCCTGCATAGTGCACAAGTGAAAACACATATAAAGGCAGCAATCTAGCCAAGACCTTCCCCCAGAAAGCACTAGACTCCATTGTAAGAGACCTCACAATGTAAATTTAATTGCTTCATAGGTTTGAACTTGACTGACAGTGCATATATACGCAGTCAAGAGCAGATGAACTCTCCAAGACATGTGGAAAATGTTCAGTAAAATGAAGCTCTTCTACTATTGATATTTTTTCTTTTCAACATAAATCCTATGTTGTGACTTAACTTTCTGGCTTTCTACAGTTGCACCATCTTGGCTTTCTTCTTTCATGTCATTATTCACAACAGAATTTTATTTAAAATGTCTAGGAACTAAGGCTACATCTAAATTTGTCAGAGGTAAATAGCTTTGTAGATGTGGGCCTCTGTTCTCAAAGCCTATTATCTCCATTCTTCTTTCTTTCCACACACTATGAATCCCTGTGACAAATGGTTATGGCTGTGTTTGATTTGAACATTGACTGAGAAGTACACATAGGGCAGGGGGGAACAGAAGGGTATAGGGAGCAAATATTCAATTTAAAAAACTTGTGCTATAAAATACATAATAATTTTCAAGTGAAAAGGACATCTTCATTTTCTAAATGGGTCTTTTAAAATGATAGGCAATAATGGGAGAATAAGTCCATTATTCATTTATAAGGGAATTAGCATAACAAAGCTGCTTAATGTGAGAGTTCAGAAAGCTCTGATTAATAAATTAATCCTTATATTTTACAGTAGGTCTCATTTTTTTGAATAATCTCTGTTAGAAAATGTTTTAATAATCTCAATGTTTTTCTTCAGAAAATTTAACTCTTTGCAACCTACCCAGAGCAGAGACCAAGATGAACTTCAAGTGTTGATGGGTGCAAATAATTATAGCTCTCAATAACTGATAGCATTGCACAGGGAAAAGCTTGAGGCAGGACCAAAGAGAGCCCCACTGGTGCCTTTGTGGCACATAGGGGTTCATCACATTGTTGCTAATAGCTAAGCAGCACAATTTAAATTAATCTGCATGGTAATTAATTTGAAGGAAGTAAGAATTATGAGCCTTCAGTTTTGAGAATAGTAGCCTGAATAGAGACCAATTTATTTTTTTACATCTCTTTAAATCCCTTTCATAATTTTTCTTCCTATAAGTTACATTTTAGTGAGGACACAGTCTCTTAAACTTGCCTGCTCTTCACTAGATAGACTCTACAGTACAATTAAAAGCCTTTGCTTTTCTGAAAAATTTTGTTCCAGATGAAACTCTTTCCATATCAAGTCATTGCTCCGCTGTCTTGCAAAGACAAGTAAGGCATCATTCTCAATCTCCTTTTCTTAAAAAAGAGCCTTTTACTCTGTCTTCTTTTTTTAAGCTTCGGTGAATCTGGCCTTTTTATCTGAATAACCCATAAAACTGTTTTTTCCAGGTTTATTTTATTAGCAGCATTGTTCTTACATAGTTGTAAGCAAGACCGTTTGATGCATGGCATCATTTCTTGTCTATTTCTGTATTAACAATTTTAGCTAGTAGCTTTTCTCTTTTTACAAGAAGACACTAATGAAACCAGCACTTTTTGATTCCATTCCTCTTTCCCACCATAATTGACCTCTAATGCTGTTATTTCCCTTGATGCAGGTCTAATGGGAGTGGACAAACCTTTCTGATTACTTTTAGAGGGCCAGAAAGGATGCTCACAATAGGAATCTTGAGATAAAATGCCAGTCACAATGAAGAAGAGAATGCTGAATTTTGCTCAGGCACACCATGCACCACAGAATGCCTGATGTGACATGCCCCAATCTGCTTTTGAAACATTTGGGAAGAGGATTAATGATGTAGAAACATAAGAAGGAAGGCAGAAAAGAGAAAATAATGATGACGTTGGTAGTTTCACCTTGAACAATGTGAATGCCACTTTTAGTGAGCTTATCAGAGCACTCATAGTGTTGTTTGACTGGGGAGTGGGAAAAAAAAAAGTCTGAGAGGCTCTTGCTGACCTCAGTCTAGGAGCTCAGTCACTGCACAATGACAGAAAGTTTCAGCCATTGGGTTTGTGTCCTTCCTTTGTACAATGCAATTGGAGTTTCCTTCTCTGGTCTACTGCCTACACTTCAACAGCAAAACAACTGCAAATTTTCTTTGGGCTGTCAGAGTAATAAAGTCTCATTTCTGATACTACCGACCTCTGTTCCTTCACCTGTGGGCTCTTCTGGTATGTTGAACTTGTCTGCTCTCATCACACCTTTGTTTTGTAAATCTAAAAGACAAGGCACTGCCTTGTTAAATGGAACAGGACAGCAGGGAGAAAAATCACTGTACACAAAAATAACAGTTTGAATCTAGACTGCACAGCAGTTCTTCACAAATAACTCTCACTTCAAATGCAAGCCAGAAGCAGAGGATCTTTGAAAGGAAAGCACTTGACAGATTACATTCTGTAAAAAGTCTCATATTGCAAAACAGAGGGGAAAGCACTATTAGAAAACTGTTCCTAATTCATGTTTTATTACAAATTAATGATGCAAACAGGGAAACAGAAACTCTATTACTTATTTGCATAAGAATTCCCCCATCAGGCCTTCAGTTTATTTGTAATTCCTGCTACTCTTGCTTTGGTTAAATTTATGATTTATATCTATTATTTTTGCCTATTAATGTTTTCCTGTTGTCTAGAGTGCTTTAGAAAGAGCTGTGAAAACTTGGTGAAATCTATTTGGCAAAGCAAGACAGTCTTTACAGAAAAATTAACAGGGTTTTCCAAGCTCATGAGCCCAAGGGTTGTATCATTTAAATCTTTCTCTTATGCTCAGTGAAAAAAAAGAAATGCCCTTAGAAATTACTTATTTGGCACTCAGCACTAGCCTCCATTTAATTGTTCTTCCCGTTGGCATTGCTGCTTCTCACAAGGAAAAAAAGTCCACTTTTACAAGTTCCTTTAAGGTCCTATTCATATTCTTCCTCCCTTCATTTCTACTGTCCTATTTTTTCTCTTCAACTGTTCTCACCATATTATATTCATAGAAGACACCTTTCTTTTTCAGCCAAGTCCTAGGCACAAACCAGAGATTTGGTGACAGTTGTCACCAATCACAGACATTATCTTGGAAGGTCTGTTGAATCTTTTCCAACCTTAATGATTATCTTATTCTCAAACTTGCAAGGATAACAATTTCTCTCTGTATAAATGTTTGCCCTATGCAAATTTGTGTATTTAAGCTTCCATATGACTGTGCATTTTCAAGACTTCACCATGGACCTAGCAGAACTAGCAGAAAGCCATGGGATTTAGGAATACAAGTTTGCTGAAGTTGACTAGCCAACTCTTATTTGTAGATATTCAAGAAAGATGATTTTTACATTAGCATTTATAGTTTTTCTCTATTATTCAAATTTCTAGAATAGCAGTATTTCTGTCTCAGTAAGGATTTAAGGTCTACCTATAGTCTTTAAATACTCTCTGTGCATAATTTTTTCTTTAGGCCCAGAAAACCTGTTCACATCTGTTGACTAAGTATTTAATGTGAAATGTTTCATCAAAGACGAGTCAGGGTTCAATATTTATAAAATAAAAGGTAGAGTCTGATAGAATGGCATTGATTCTGTCCTATCCAAAGATAGCTGCCAAATTAAAAACAATAAAGTATAAGTTGAGACACACAATGTTTCATTTCTGGTTAGCAAGGGAGAGTAATACATGAGCCACAGCCAGGTCCATCAATCTCATCTGGCCAGAGATGAAACTCCATGTATAACGGCATGTCATGTTGTTTTTGTTTCTTTTTGCTTTGCTTTGTGGCTTTCCCGTAACATTTATCATTACAGTAAAATGAGAAAATGAAAAATGATGTTTGAGTGGTATTCAAAATTATGTATACTGAAAAAAACACAAAACATCACCCTAACAGCAACAGCAACCCCCCCCCCCCCCAATAAATATTTGGCACAGCAAAAAAAGTATGATTTTTTTTCCTTTTGCAAATACGACAATCTAATAACATACTTATTCTGGAGTCCATTCTCTTGAATATCATGTTTGTAGTCAGAGATTTTTCTAAGCACACAGACAGTACAGAAGTGGGGGGCACGAATGTAACCAAGAGCAACCTTTGTAATTCCTAATTTCCAGGTTAGCCAGAGTACCAACTAAAGGTCAGAGCAGCTTCATCTGCAGCTCCTTCTTATGGCATGGAGTATCATTGCCACACTCATTGTGAGGCTGGGAAGTAGAGGAAAACAAGTCCAGTGGCCATAGTAACGTCTTATCCTTGGCTTCAGGCTCCAGCTCCCCAGCTCAGCACCAGAGCAGGTGCTGAAAGTAGACTAACAATTGTGTCCTTCAAGTCATCCCTGTATCCTTCTGATGACTTAGGGATCAGAGATGAGGCTTGTGTAGGGTTTCACCGGAAAAAATCAAGTCTGCTCTTGCTCAGTTATCCATTTGGTTTATGGTGGTGGATGAATGTTAAATATGTTATTTTTTCTTTTCTTGAGACATGAGAATGCCTGTGGGAGGAGAGAAGGCTGTCCATTAGCCAGGTAAGATATCAGTCTGCCAATCTTCCAGGAGTAAAGAAAACGTGCCAGATATGGATACAGAAAAAAACACAACAAACAAACAAACAAACAAACAAACAAACAAACAAAACCCTAAAAAAACTAACACTTTCATCTTCATGTTCCAAAGCTTTAGAAAAGCTGATGTAGTATATGCTGATGCAGATACTCCCTAGGAACTAGGAAAAGTCCTGGTCTTCTATCAGAGTGCATTACAACTTAGCCTGAGGTTTTAAAACCTGTGGACAACAGATATCATTTAAGAGCTAACTTCCAAGTTAAACTTCTGAACTTGCCCAGCTTCTGCTTGGGATTAAACTAACACAAAGCTCTAGCCTGTGAGAGCAAGCAAGTTTAGTTTTTCTATTTCTCTCATGATCAAGAAGACTTTAGCCTTATAATCTTATTTAAAGTGGCGCCCTTGATCAACCATGTGCTTAACGGGATCACTACTCTCTAGATTCCAGATCAAGTAGCACACAACAAATTTACTGCATTGCTTGTCTCTCATGACTAATAGTCTATCCTCTTCAAATGCAGAACACGATCAGGCAAATCAAAAGCACTACCAAAAAAAGAAGATAATGAGTAACCTTCTGTAAAAGCAATATATTTAAATGTAATTCCCAAAGCAATCCTTAAAAAATAAGCACCATAGCTTCATAACCAGTAAATGAAGAAAATCAAGGCAATGAAATCCAGTTTTATAAAGACCTAATTAGGATGGTCAGCAGGGTTGTTTGGCTTACCTCTGGGATTTTTGAGTGTTTTCTGCTTTTATTAAAAGGCCCATAGTGAATATTAAATAGTGAAGAAGAAATATTTTTTTAGGAGAAGGATTCATAGCTTTTTAATACTAAAAACTCCATAAGCTGCTCAGTACTAGAACTTCCAAAGGAGGCTTACCCTATGTTTAGTTTTGCTGTATGTCCTTGAGAGATTATTTGCTCCTAACTATGCAGAAAAAATGAGTAATGTATGAGGGTGGGATTGTTCCTTTTTTATTGTTCCACTCCTCTGTATTAATAGATCTTACTCATGATATCTATATTTTTTAGTGAATCCTTTTGTGAATTTCGCATCCAGTAAATTTTCAACGTGGAATAATACTTCCAGCAAAAAAACGGATTGCTTTTCCTCATAGTGGGAAGAGAAAAAAATTCATAGGAACGGTGGCAGGTTATCCTGGATGATGGAAAGGGTTAGACAATAAATCTCAGCCCATTTTGTAGTTATGGCTTGCTTAAATATGCATATGCATATTACTTTAAAAGATTCTAAATACTTTAAAATAAAGAATGTAAAGGCTGAGTCTAAAATCTGTTGCAGAGTGTCTTTATGACCTTTATGGCATTATTGCCTCAGAATGTGTGAAAGGTGCAAAATGTACATAAACCAGGCAGAGCTACAAAACTCTCAAAAGTTACACCCTGAGGCATGTAGCTCCAACACCACTTGACACAAAGTGTAAAAACAGCCATTTTACAGGAGACCTTATTAACTACATGGAAAGATTTTAAGAGCTACTGTGTGCAAATAACGCTACAATTAGAATACTTGAAGATACATTTTAAAAAAGGTTTAGATACTGAAATATGGAGGAATTACTCTACCAGGGATGCCTAATTGAAATTTCAGGAGGCTTAAAATGGTAGCTTTCCATTTGTCTCAGGAAAGTCAGCTATATACACTTACGTCAGTGTCAGTAGTGCTAACTTCAAGCTTTCAAAATTCATGAATCAGCCTAAAAGAAGTTTTATCATTCGCCTAAAAATCATTAGGTTAAATAAAGGTGAGTGGCTCATCCATTCTTTTCCATCTCTCCCTCTGTAAACTGCCTGGCTCATTTGTTTTCAGGAAGTTTTTTCTTAACTCTGGAGACCAGAAAGTTGTGCATATTTCAAATGAAAACTAGGAAGTCTCTTGGCACACCATTAAGCTTCACACACGGCAACCAGGGAAAAACAATAACTGTAGCCTTTGTGATTATCACAGTTTCTATCTCAATTTTAATATGAGAAGAGTCTGAAAATCTCATGACTCTGAGTGTTAAGTTTGGTATAATGAATAAAGGGCCTTTGGCCCAACACTCCTTTTCCCCTTTTAAAAAATAGTGTCAGGATACTACCTGAATTTTAGAAAGTCCTTCTGAAGTCACAGAGGAATATGTTTCACTTAGAAAATCTGCAGTTACTCTCACTCATTTTTCAGTTTTCATGTAGAAATAGGGAATTATGGTGGATTTTGTGAACATTCCTCAATCTCTTGACTTTTCTCTTATCCACTTTTTTGTCAGCATATTCAGGAAGGGTTAGTGAATTGAGTTCAGTCTAGACATCACAGAAATTGTGACTGCTATAACTAGACAGATAAAGACATAAAAAGCCCAAAGAGTCACCTCTGTTAGCTAGTAAAAAGATTTCTAAAGGTCTGGAATGAGATAAATTTGAGGATAATATATTTGAATAAATGTGTCCTGTCATTAGTAGTTAAAGAAATGTTTCTATCTTTTATCCTGATTATTTAAAAAATAAAAATGAAATTGCAGAGGGAGCATCTGGGGTCTCTCTTCTTGCTGGTTTTACTATTTACCTATGAACAGTACTATATTCCTTCATTAAATGGACTTTGTTGGGAGTTTTCATTCATCATAGACTTGATGTTGAATGGGGCAACTCATTTAGTTCCAGCAGACACCTCTGTGTCTGCTGGAACTAAACGAGTTGGTATTTCATGCCCTGGATTTTGTTAATGAAATTTCCTCCAGGAAAAGGAATAGAAAAGCTTCCAACAATACAGAACAGAACTGATTTGGATGCCCCTTGGGTAAATCCCTATGGGGCACTCTGAGGATTCTGAGAGGTCTGGTTACCCACATCATGAGTATGATCTCAACTATTTTTGAAAGATTGTTGAGATCAAGGAATGTCCCAATGGCCAAAGAAAAGGAGATGTTCTCCCCATATCCATAAAAAGGCCCAAAATGTAATCAAAGGACATCCTGCCCTAACCAGTCAACATCACCTCAGGCCCTGGAGAAAACATCTAACAAGACCTCTTGGAAGCCACTTCTGGATTCATTAAGTAGAGGAAGGTGATTGAGAATATCTAGCAGTAATTAAAGCAGAAGAACCACACCTGACCAACCTGATAACTGTCTTGTATGAATAAATTACTAGATCTGTGAATTAGTGTAAGGCAGCAGATATTGGCTACTTTGGATTTAGGACGGCATTAGACACAGTATCTAATGCAGGACATTATGATCTAGATGAGTGAACTACCAGACAGCTGGATTGTCAACCTCTACAGAGAGCAGTTTGAGGTTGGTACTCTACCTGTAGGCTGATTACAGAGGTGTCTGTATTGGGACTGCTCCTTCCAATCATGATGATTTTTATGGTTGCTACTAAATTTGCTTTCTAGCCAACATTAAACAAAATTTCCTAGGTCAATGGTAATGCTAGTTTTGTTGGAGAAATTGTGGCAAAACTAGAGACTGAATATATCAGAGACACTTTAAATCTAGTGAACTCTCTAAATCTTGATGCCTCAAAATTCAAATGCTTTTTTGATTTTCAAATAAAAACGTGGGTTTGTATCAACCATTTAAAAATAAGTATTTTGTCCAAAATTAGAATAAAACATTTATGTGTCTCAAAGCAAGTTTTACCAGTTTTATGAAAATTAGAAGAATTTTTTATTTGCTAGTCAACTGAAAAAACCAATTATTTACACATATTTCCTGAAGAAATATTTGTTTCAGGCTGTGACTTGGTTTACGTCTTCATTGTTCCAGGAGATTGTAATGGAGTTTATTTTCTATACTGCAGGGAAGTGATATGGTACTGAAAATTGTGTCAATTAGAAGGGGGAGCCAAAGTGTCACCAAAATACCTTGTTCACTTCTTCCTCCTCTGTTACTGTGATAGGTTTGTGTGTGTGGGTGGATGCATAAATAAACAAACAAGAGTGTTTCCTTATTTCTTCCTCTGTCTTTTGTCAGCCTGTTAACTGAGGTATGACAATACCTTCACTTTGAAAAATCAAACACAAATGGATTACTTTGAATTCAAAGTATAACTCCAGTTCCTAGTTCCAGTAATGTATAGTGGAAGTTTCCAGACTGATGATTCTACAGAACAGGACGAATCCTGTCTCTTCATGTTAAACAAAAAGTAATCCTAAAAGTAAATCAGTCTCAAGAAGCTTGTCCCAAGAAACCATGGTCTGAGCAGTTAATATACAAACTATGATTTGAAACTCAGATGAATGGGAGGAGAAGCAGGACAGAAGTCCAGAATTCCCTTTTTTTTTTTTTTTTTTTTTCTGGAAAAAAACTGTAGCAGAGGTGTGACAAAGTGGACGAAGCAATGGAGTCTAATATCTCATTCATTAAAATGTCTAGAAAATTTCAATCACAATCATATTCAGGATGTGTGCCTCTCTCCCAAAGCAGATAATTTTTCCAGTAAAACAAGCACAAAGAAATCATCAGTGGGGCAATTTTATGTTCTCATACAGGAAGTCCCATAGTGAGGCCTTTGCACAAATGGTCCTGAAAAATATCAGTCAAGAGAGAAGAATGATGATCGCCTAAGTGTAATAGTTTTGATGTACCATCTGGAAAAGGAAATTTTGAAAAAAGGAGGAAAAGGACCCTGAAAACTCTTCTTGCCATGATACTTTAAATACAAACTCAATTCTTTCAGAAAGTGTATTCACTTTTAACTTCCATGAGGCTGGTTTCTACTCCCAGAAATGTTTCCTTGACCCCTAACAACCTTATCTGAATCAAGGACAAAAGGCTTTTTTCACAAGTGAAAACTAGAGGAATGACCTCTACAGCAACATCAGCAAGAAACTTAAATGCACATTCAAAGAACAAGTTAAAACCCTAATTGTGAAATTCATGAAGTGGCAACTTTGAGATGCAGATCAATCAAAGGCAGGATTGATACAAGGGCAGGTATAGATTCCTCCATCTTCATTCACTGGACAGTATGTGTAGACTGCATTTTGCTGCAGTTGTTTCTAAGCCCAGGACCCTTATGATTCATTGGCAGAAGATACACTGTGTCAGCTGAAATGGAGTCTTTCTCTGCAGCTAGAAACTGCATCATGTTTCTCTTAGCAGAAATTTCTCCATGCATATCTGACAGGTTATTCTGCAACCATATCCCTAAAAATTTTTAAAAAGGAAAAATTCATGTTTTTCTCTGAGACAGCCACACTCTATTTTCTGGAATATTTAAAGAGTTATTAGAATGCTAGTGAGTTCCTTTGTATTAGCAGCATCTCAAAATACCTTGGCGTAGATTGATCCTTCACTGATTTCTTCTGACTTGTCTGGAAGGCCAAGTGTGTTTCCTGCTGAAGGAAGAATTACAAGAAATTCAGGCCAGCTTTCTAAAACTGCATACAGCAAACACACCCAGGTTATATGTTTAACCCTGTAACTCAGAATAGCAAGCAGGCAGGTGAGAGGCTAAATAAGATTAGGAGATGGCAGCATCAGCTAACCTATTGCAGTGTTGGTGGGAGGTGGAGAGGAAGGGGAACCTGTTCTGTAGCAGCCAAACATATCTCCAGTGTTGTCTGCTCAGTATGCAGATCTTTAAGATTACAAGGTTGAGGGAGGTGTTCTTTATCAGGCTCCTCTTCTAGAGGTGCATGATTTGTGAAGGAACGGCTGCTGAAAAAAAGGAGCACGGACAAACACGCAAATAGGTACTCCTTGTATTCCTCCTCTCTGATTTCTTCTGCTGTGTCACTTGGGAATCATCACCAACTTCTGTATTTTCATGTGGCAAAATCAGAAGCACTGTCAGCTTGGCTTGATGTTAATGGACCACTTACTGTGAGGATCAAAGGTAGTTGTAAGGAGCATATATTTTTACTCATTATTCAAATCTAACCTAGCCTTCATAGTGCCATAGTGATAATATTCTATGAAAGTTTAATAAGTTATAATGAATAAGTGAAATTTATGAAGCATGAATCCGGGATTGTTTTTTGTGACATTCATATTTTCCATTCTACAGTAAATAAATGGCTATTCATTTGGAAGTGTCAGAGATAACTAACAGGAGGTATTTATTTAAGCATCTTCTCATTTTGCACATGTGCAGAGCAATGATTGGTATTTAGTATTTATGAGTCTAGGGATCTCTTACTGTGTTAATGCAGTTGTAGTTCTCATAAATTTGTATCTTTACTACTTAGAACATCTGTATGTTTTGGTGAACATAGTGGTAATGCAATGTGGAAGGCAGTACAGTCCCATTGCTTTATCCTCGAATGAGTGCTGTGATTCTTGTATGGCTTTCAGCAAACCATCCCTCTTCCTCTGTGGTTGGTAATCTGTTTTTACAGTGGTCCCTGGAAGAAAGTTGCCACACTTTATCTGTGTATTTCTCATTGTTCTGACAATATACTCAGAGGTTTTACCCACGTCTTTAGAGCAGCTAGATGAAAACTACACTTCCTTTTTATCAGACCTTGATACTTCTTTATATTAGACAAAATATGTGATAGGAGAGGATAACTAGCAAATAGGATATAACTACTGTCCAAAGATTAGAGTTTGTGACTTCTAGTCTTTGGGTCCAGGCATTATCTTGGTAATTTACACAGAAATATCTTTTTGCATTTCTCAAGGACTCTCAAAAGTTGTGATCGTTCTGGCTGCTACTTGGCTTTCCTGTAAAGACAAACATAAGGAAATATTTTTTTTCTACTGAAAATACGTGACGGTTGTTCCCTTTCTGTTCTGAGAGAGGTGCATGTCACTCTGAAAGAGGAACGTTAGAAGGTGAAAATTGAAGTTTGCTTTTTATTTCATGTAACATCAATTCCATGAATGTTGTCCTTGCAATCTCCCAGGAGTGTCCCTAAGGGTTCAGACTCCTCTTTAAAGGTGGATAATGTTGCCAAGGAACTTTGACATTGCTGATAAATGATTCTACATAAGGGTGAGTCATTGATTTATTGTCTGCGGTGTGAGATTGAAATTTGTAAGAATGGAGTATCTATGGACTTTTATAGACTGTTATTTGTAGCCATAGTTTTCTGCTGGCCACTTCTAAAAGAGTGATAATGTGGAGGGAAAAGGAACAGATAATGTAACATGGAAATTCTTAAGTATTGTGGAGCTGGAAACTGGTGAGACATCATCAGTCACTTGACCTTCAAGTGAGCAATGGAAGTGTTTGTCACATAAAATAAAAGCTCTTTGGGAGAGTTCCAGAAGGGAGATGAGTGGGTCAATTTACTGCTTGGCTCCTGTCTGTCTCTGCTATGTTTCTTCATTCTCCACAGTCTTAATGACACTAGCCAGGCTCAGAGAGGGAGAAGAGTCTTTCTTTCTTGTCTGAAATTGCATATCTAATTCAATGTTAGCCCATTAAATCTGAATTCTGCCTTGGTGATAGCCATTTTATAATCCTCTAATCAAAAATGAGAAAAACTCTGCAATAAGCACACAGTTATTTCCATTGAGCCAGAAAGTCATATTGCCATCATTTATCTTTGTGGTTATGTCTCATTAAGAAAGTTTTATGTTTTTACACTTTTCTTCCTCTTTACTTTTTATTCTATATGGGTGCATGAAGAGAGGTAAAGGGGTACTTTAAAAAAAATATTCAGTTTGTAGGCAATTTGAATCTCATCTAATTAGAACAAATATTTTCCCACAAAAAATGGGATTTAATTGTAAAGTATGAGTGATAACCAAAATGTATTGCAAGTGTTTCTGAAACTGGACTTCCTACAATCAACATTGTAATCCACACATTGTAGTTTACACAATCCACTTAAGTGTTTGCAAGATATTAATTTGGACTTATTTGAAAACATTGACTTAAATCCTTAAGACATTTACAATATTTTGGAAAATTGTTGTCTTTTAATTCTTTCCAGTAGCTAAGCACCTTGGAGCCACTTGCTCACCATCCTCCTGTAGGGAGAAGAATCGATCCGTGGTCTGAAATAAAATGTCTAAAAATTGAAAAAAAGCAAAATATAACAATTATATTAATAATAGTACTAATAATACCAATAATAATAATAATAATAATAATAATAATAATAATAATAATAATAATAATAGTAAAGAAAAGGAGTTAGAGACAGTAATTAAACCCAAGAAAATAAAATTGATACACAATATAATTGGTCACTGCTTGCTGATCAATGGCCAGCCTGTCCCCCAGTAGAAATTGACATCTCCCAACAAAGCTGGCCCAGGTTGTATACTGGCCACAACATTCTGTGGTATGGAATATCCTATTTGCCAGTTCGGGTCAGTTGTCCTGGCCATGGTCCCTCAAAGCTTCTTATACAGTTCTTCCCTAGCTGAGCCTGGGAAACTGAAAAGTCCTGGACTTAGGGTTAGCAACTGCAAAAACATCAGTCTGTTATAAATATTATTCTCATACTGAATCCAAAGCACAGCAGTGTACCAGCTATGAAGAAAAAAAATAGCTCTATACTAGAGGAAACCAGAACGTACACTAAGGAGTTTTACCAGCCACAAGCAATTTACAAACAGAAATATGGATCACATCCATCAAATCAGTTATTATCACTCACACACACCTAATAAGAGTAATGATAATATGATAATGTGTTTTCAAGTGTGTTCATGTTTCGGAAGCGGATTCTTCTGCCTTTAACTTTTTCTTCTATACAATTGTCTTTAGTAATGAGATTATTGGAAGGAGCTAAAAGCATTCCTCTCCTCTCCTCTCCTCTCCTCTCCTCTCCTCTCCTCTCCTCTCCTCTCCTCTCCTCTCCTCTCCTCTCCTCTCCTCTCCTCTCCTCTCCTCTCCTCTCCTCTCCTCTCCTCTCCTCTCCTCTCCTCTCCTCTCCTCTCCTCTCCTCTCCTCTCCTCTCCTCTCCTCTCCTCTCCTGTCCAGAATACAGGGAAAAGATCTTTGGAGAATGCATTTCCCAAGAGTAGAACAAAAAAGTAAAGACAAGGGATGGATCCTGAACCAACTTCCATTATTATTACATAACTAAGTGAATGTACCTTACTTTAAAAAAAAAAAGGAAATATAGAATGGAATATCAGTAATACCTGTCCTTACAAATTCCTCTTCTGACCACTAAAGCATGTCAGTGTACATTCTGAGTTCATAAACACTTTTCCCATAGGTGTTTTTTGGTGTGGTTCCACAGAGATGGTTTACAGTGTCAGGACATGCATGCCTGTCCTGCGCATGGCTTGTAGACATATCTGACATGGAAAAGTATCCTTGCCATCTAGAATGCCGGGAAGTGTCCTTGACTCCCATGAAACTAATTTCCCAACGAGTTAATTACTGGAGTAAGAATTTCTCAAGACAGTTATTGTACCAATGCACATGCAGGAATAAGAGGTTTTTTTGGAGAAAGAGCAGAATGAAGGCAAAAAGAAGCTGAAGGAAGAAAAATGAAGCATGTAAATGAAAACATTTCTTTCAGCTATGGATTATTCCTACTTTTTCTTGGTGTAGCATCACATCAAGTGCTAACCAAAGCTGCAAAATACTACATATTCCTGGTCTCCTACTAAGATTAGATATTCCTAGTTTCAAAAAAAAAGCTAAATGAAACTGAGTAAAGTACTGTATTTCAATTACAGCTCTCCAATAATGAGTATCTGGTGTTATCTACTCAGCTGTACAGCTTGTCCAGCCTAAGAGTTCTGTAGTGTGATTTATAGACATGTCAAAATACTGAGTAAGCTTAACAGGTATGCTCTAGTTACCTTGCAGCACAACAGAAGCATAATACTTGCTTACTCTAGTTTTGCCAATCCCTTCCTAAATACTTTGCATTATCAGATATGGGTAGATGCAAATTTAATTGAAAAGGAGGTGCTGAATAGCTGCTACCACCTAATGGGCCAGTGCAGACAGAGTTCTTTTGCATTTCTGTCTGCATAAATAGGTGAAGATAAAGGTTTTGACATCCTAAGGAGCATGCACATTGGTTCTGTTGAGCAGGTATGAGCTCTGACTGTTGTTCTTCAGCATCTCTGGTATATCAGCATGCTCTATTGCAGGACCACAAAGAACCTGACACCTGCTGGGTAATGTCAGTGTCCGTGTTTCTCTGCAGAAACACCCATGTGCCATAATCCAGGAGCTCAGGGGGGCCGCCTCAAGCAATTGGTTCTATGCCTCTGACTGGACAGTTAAATTCCTAGAAATCATAGATGAAAGCAGTGAATTGGTAGCAATATTGTGGGCAGAGAAAAGCTGCAGGACACCAAGCAAAAGCTGTGCTCATTTCTAGTCTATAATTTATCTTGCTTATTTCCATGTGATATCAAAGGTGGTATTCAGATAGTTTTAACAGATAATTAAGGAAATGGCCTAAGTGTACCAGAACCTGATGTAGTGTCAAGCAAATTGCCTTACCAGTCATTATTTTTGCATCCTTTGCCATCTTCTTCCATGCAGTGCTGGAACATTTATTTCCACTGAGAAATGCAATTTTACTATAATCAAAATAATGTACTTGTCCACTTTGGTGCTCAAAGCAATTGGGAAGAAAGCCTAAAACTTCATTATTTCTTTGATTCATTTGAATAAAGTCAAAAAGCGTTATTTTAATGAAGTGGAAATATGCTTTCTGACTTGGATTTTGGTTTGAATATTGTAGGGAAATGTGTGGCTTCAGTAGGTGTGCTGCATCAAATGTTAAGTGCATTACCATATTTTACATAAGGATATAGAGAGTTGCTTGAAAAACTTGATAGGACAATTTTCTGTTGTTTAAGGCACTCAAAA
Source organism: Motacilla alba alba (assembly GCF_015832195.1). Taxonomy (NCBI): domain Eukaryota; kingdom Metazoa; phylum Chordata; class Aves; order Passeriformes; family Motacillidae; genus Motacilla; species Motacilla alba. The sequence continues at coordinate 107,357,108 of NC_052017.1, read as the reverse complement.
TCAAATGCTTCCCAAAGAAATATTCTTGATGCCACCAAGGATTCTTTTCAGAAAATTTGCAATGATGTTGTAATGTTTCATTTTTACATATCTGCATTGAGGCATTTGACAGTGCTCATTTACAAATCATGCATCTGATTCTTACTGGTTTTTGTATCCTTAATAATACAGTAGCATTTCTTAAACTGTGTTAAAAATAAAACATCCAAAGTGAGTGAACATTATGTTTAGTTATGAGTTTTTTCAGGTTCTGTTCAGAACAAAAAAAATACTCATATTAGGACCTTTTTAATATTTTTTTACTGTGTTCTGTTCTTTTTTCTGTCTCACTGAATAAAAATAACAGATACTATTGAAATGAAAATAATTCATCATTGCTAAATTAAGGATTTTAATAAAAATAAATGTCCCATTTCAGTTTTCAGAAAGTTTTTCTCTTTGCAAGAAGGTTTTTTTTGGTTTTTTATGGGTTTTCTTATTTATCTGTGATGGTAACATCTTTTTTAGTTTCTATGTCCATATTTTCTGTGAAAAGAGAATTCAATTTTTTGACCAGCATAGTAACAGCTGGTAGTATATGCTGGACATATGCTTTGTAGATACATAAAAATAACATTTTTCATTTGTTACCATTTTATTGTTTTGTCCCAAATAACATGTTGCCATGTCAACATACTGTCAGGTCCAATGGCTACAACTGGTTGCAGCATAACACACAATACATGAGGACAAGGTGTAGAAGAAGAGATTAAAATCTGCGTTATTCTGTTTTGAGGCAGCTACCCACATGCTGTTATTTCTGGTAACAAATGTCAGAAGCGCTTACCGCCCAGCCGGCTCAGAGATTGGTGGGTGCTCCTTGTTCTCTGTGACTGAAACTAATTTGGGATCATTGTCTGTTTTCACAATCCCCCTTTCATTTCAGAAGGACAACAAAAAATGTCTGCATTCGGTGGGTGCCTCCTTCTCTGGAGTGCAGGTGGTGGGACCAGGCTATTCTAGGGGAGCTGCCCATACGCCCTCCCACGAGGAAGTCTGCCAGAGCTGCACAAAGCACCTTGTGAGTGACTTGGGAAGAAATCTTTCTGGAATAACTTTAAGCACTGCTTGCCTTCCTTAATTTTGTATAGAAAGCTCATGCTTTCTCACATACCTTTCCTAGCACTGAAAACTAAAGCAAACCTGCTTTGCAATTTAAAACATTCTAACCTCTCAAGCCACAGCTAAAGTCACAAATTTTCTGCATTCTCTGACCTGGCCTGCAATATATTCCACGGTTTGTCTTGCTTTTGGGGGTGCATTTAAATAATTTCCTAGTCAGAGTAACCTATTCTAATCATCTATCATTATTATTTTGGCCCACATAATTCATTCAAAGGAAAAGAGCTCCCTCATCCTTAGTTCCTAGGAAACCTTTTCTGGTAATTCATATTGACAGCAGTGAGTTGTGACATTTATCGGTGAGGTGAAGCTGACCAGCTGCAGGGCTCCTGACTGATTTACTCAGCCAACAAGCTGCTCACGATTCCAGCCAAGTATTGACTTTTCTTTCCCTTCCCTCCCCTCTAGTTAGAAAGAAAATACAGAGGCATTTTTTATCACTACATTTTTTTACCAGTCATATTGAAAGCGAAAATATGGACCACCAACTATATCTTCCCTCTAAAATTTAATTTCTTAATGCAAAAGGATTTTAATATGTTTCAAGGAAAGAAAATTAACATTGAATCTAAAGAAATTGAAATGTAAAATAAACAAGCAGATTTGATATAACATTATTGGAATCACTTACTTCAATAGCAATGAGCTTCAGTCTCATAAGGAACCTGCCTGCAATCAAATGACCTTTGTGATAAAAAAGCTAAAAATTCAAGCTTAGCTCACTTTCACTCTTCAAGTTCAAAAGCAAAAGTGAAATGTTCTGCAAGTATTCTAGGATTTTGTATTTTTCAGGCTTAGATACCTATAGAAATCAAGGATAGAGAATTTTCTGTATTTCTCTCACTTTTCAAGTCCCTTCTTTTTGGACTAACATGCCTGAGCCACAATCGAGCTTAAGGAAAGCATGAGTATTTCTAGAACTGACATTTTCAAGCACCAGTGAATTACTGAATCACTCATTCTTGGCACTGATACATTATATCCATAATTGTTCTGCTTGAGGAGGTGACATTTCCAGAAATGGCAGTTCAGCGTGACAAAGGACACAACACTGCTGGGAAGATAAGTGAAAGGTGACAAGACCATGCAGCTGCCAAGGAACAGGATCTCTTTGGTAACCTCACGTCAGCACTAGATGTAACCAAGTTCAAGTGTTGTAATCTTGATGGAGATTCAAGTCAACCTCCATTGCTAATGCTCGCATCTGATTTCTGTGATATGGACTGCATGGAATTAACCCAAAAGCTGTTACTGAAGCCTTTAAACCTGATGAAAGTCATCCAGAGTGACTGCTGAGAACAGCATAGGGAACAGGTGGGTAAAACAGGTGAGAAAAAAGGGAGCGCAAAGTGGCTCAGAAAAGAACAGTCAGAAGGGGGCTGCTGATGGATCAAGAAGAAAAGTTGCCACCATTATGACAAGAACTGTGGGACAGATCAAGTTGTCACTGGCACAAATGCTCTCACTTTGGTGATGACTGAAATTAAAATATAATTTACTGAAACTTCAATGTTTGTGCTAGAACTATTAAACCAGTTATTGCACTAGGGATCACTATACTCAAAGTAATCCCAAAAGTTAATCCATAGTTATTAGGCATGTGCAACTCTGTATGTTGCACATACCATCCTGATTGTTACATGAACCCGTAGAAACTAAAAGACATATGTACCTACAGCCAGCCATTCTTTCCTGTGTAAAGACATAATGTATTATGATGCCCATACATACAATGCAGCTATGTTTGAAAAAAGTGTGTATTTCTACAGATGCACTTGGGAAAAGAGCACATTTTCAATCTGTCCTTAGAGCAAGTTCTTTAACAAGAAAATATATTAAGTTGCCTGTGTTTGAAGTGCTGTGGCTTCTTCAAATGTAGCTGTGAAAAACGCCTTTTGTCATTCCTCCCCAGTGCATTATGTTGTGACAAGACAGTCATGTTACATAACATGATGGGGCTGATACCAAATAGCATGTGAAAGGTTTGATCTCTTCCCCATTTAGTACGAATACCCTGAGCTGTGAGTGGCTGGACTTTGGAGGGTCTTTTTTTCCTCTTTAAAGAGAAGGAACAAAGGAACACTGTGTTTGAAAGTCCTTTCATAAGATCTGCCATCAGAAATTTTGCTAATATTTTCTTTACATCTACTAGCTGAAAACCATCTTCATCTTTAAAATATGCACATTGTTTCTGGATCCCTCTTTCCACTGTCTTATCAAGAGCATATTTTTAATAGGGCCTATAAAATAGGCTTTGAGAAACTTAAGCACCTAATCCTGTAGGGCTCATGGCAACACATGGTGAGGTGCATTCTGCTCTGTCAGTGACCTACTGGCTTGACCCATTTACTTCTTAGTGCTGACAGCAGCAGAGGAGAAGGAGGAAGGAGGGCACTGAGAAGTCACTAGGAGAAGGAGGGACCAGCAGGGACGTAGGAGGCTGAAAAGGGGGGGGTTCTTTCCATCTACCACCATGTATTTTTGAAACTGTTGCCATTTCAGACTCGCTGAATCCAGTGTGTTGAGAAAGTTGCAACTTTTCAGAAGTATACTGAGGAATTATTTCCCCTGCTATATATTAAACCACTACAATGTAATCCAAAAACAGTGTAATCCAACTGCTCCTAATAGAGTTATCCAGGGATAGCATTGGCCCATCAGTGTAATTGCTGTGGGTTAAGTAGCCTCAGAAACCATGTTAACTGGAGATTTACTGTGTAACAAACAGGTTTTTTGCAAAGAAGAGTTTGAAAAATTAAAGAGACTAGTCCTTCAGTTGAAGACTTTCAACCAATAAACCCAACCCCTCTGTCCTTCTGAAAAATAAACCATTTCTGCGTTTTGCTGACCTGCCTGAAACTGTTTTCATACTCAGAGGTCAGCAGAAGCAGCTGGGACAATACTGTAGAAGAAGAAAGAAAACAGTGGACATTAAAAAATACAAGACAAAAATTCATGAAACTTTATAGTCATATCATATTTGTATTTAATAAGTGTATAAACAATGTTTTCTTGATGAATGATATTGCACAGTATAGTGATAGTACTTGCAAAACTCTCCCTGGAACTCTCCCAGGCATAATCCAAACCATGACAATGCCTTTGATTACATGTTATACCATCAGTGACACACATTTTCAGTCACAGACTTCAACATGAGCAAATAGCAAACACAGCTTTTAAAAAGTAATCATCAGAGGGAAAATGAAATAACTCCAAACATTCAACCTAATGTCAAATATATCAGTATGTCAACTTCCTAACACGATTGTTTCTAAAACGAGAGATTGTGAACTGACAAGTTAATAGATATGTGCTTTCATTATTACATTTTCCACAACTCCAGAAAGTGAGGTCATGTTTACTTTTGCTATCACCAAAACTCAGGAGACAGACTACAGGATGATATCAAGGCCCTAAAATATGCTGTTGTAGGAAGACTGGGATTATTTTCCTGGATCAATCCATGATCTCTTCTAGAGCTATGTCCTGCTCCTGATAAAACTCAAGATTTTATGAATCACAAGACTGTTAAGAGACATAATAGTCTACATTTCCAAGTGTTTCAGTGAGACAACATTTATAAATTCTATTTTATTTATTCTAATTGTTCTAGGGAAAGGGTCTTTTTAACACACTGTTAAAATTCGATTTTACAATTATTAGAAAGATGCTTTTGCCTGAATTAAGGGGCAAACAAGACTATATGCTGAAATCAATAGTATGGATTTTATTTAACAATTAACGTGAGGTAGAGAGAGAGACAGAAACAAATAGAAAAAAGAGAGCAGGGAAAGAAATAGAGTGTCAGAGAGTAAGATTAAGAGAAAAAAATCCACCACCCTTTGGTCCAGATGGCATCCTGTTGGTCCTCTTCTGGTCTTCTCAGTGGCAGGGATCCCAAGGTCACTCAAAACTCACGATTTATACATTTTAGCAAACAAAGGTATCACTGCTCACCAGCTAACAGTTCTCTTATCCTATCATTTAAATGAATCCCTCCTTCCAATGCTAATCAGTCCCATGCTCAATCTTCCTCTTTTGAGTTGGGCCTCAAATCTTCAGTCAGTGGGCTAATTTTCAGCACAGCTGCGGAGCTGCCTTTCCTTGTGGGTACATTCTTCTCCTCCAGTCTTGTCTAATTGTCCTAAAACCCAAGATAATTGGAAAATAGTACCACCTTTATCTTATGTCAAGCCAAGGTGCTTAACTCACATCCAAATTTACGGAATCCAGGAGGCATTTTCAGGGAGGGGGTAGGCAGAGGGAGCAGATCAGCAGTTGTTTCTTTGCACTGTTTGCTGCAGTGGGCAAAGTCCTTCTTTGATCTTAACAGCATTTGGGGCAATTAAATCTCTTACACATGTGCTAACAACTCTTCAGATTTTCAACAGTGTGTTTGCATAGTGCAACATCTCATTTATTGCTCAGCTGTAATACCCCCACTGTACTCCTCCAGCAGTGCTGCTTATACCTCACTTCTACCTCAGTTTACTGGTTATTCAAATAATGATGAATGCATATGTCTGCTTTAAAGACAGGCTATCCAAAAAATGTAAGCCTCTACTCTCTTTTAGTATTCTGGGAATAGCACATTTAGCCGTCTGGTACAACCCTTTTCAAAAATTCTTCAACCTTATGTAACTCTTATTCCCAGACTGAAGACTAGGAGCCAATACTGGCCCTGTCTCCATGGCTTTCCAGTCTTTTGAGAATTTAGTCTATTTGTTAAGGCTCTAAAAATCCATTAGTCATTCATTATCCAAGTAATATAAAGTACCTGAACACTGAAATCAAACTAAGAATTAATGGTAATCATGACATATAAGCATTTTCTACACAGCACAGAAACAGAAAGAGTGCAAGTTTATAAGTTGTGTTTGTTAAGTATGTAAATTTTGTAAAATCATGCATATTCTCTGTGTGTGTTGGCTCATCCAGTAAATAGAAAAATTCCCCTTTTGGACAGTGACAAATGAAAAGCTGCTTCTGGTGAAGAGAAACTGGAAAGCACCAAAATTGTTTGTAGATTCAAATGATCTACAGGTTCAAACAGGCTTGAGTCCCTAATCTCTTGGTTGAAGATTAACTAAAGGCCAATTGTGTGCATATTTGGAAGCTGTGTATTTATTCAGAATATTAACTGAGTCTTAAGACAGGAAGAATAAAGAGTGCCTTCACTCAAAGATAATAAACCTCAGCTGTTCAATATTCATATCACTTAACAAAATTAGAATTATATAGCAGAGCCTTGACTGATTGTGAAGTGAATGAATTACATGGTCAAAATGGAATTCCAAAGCAGGACACTGGAGAGAATGACTGAGTTAGAGTGTAAATATTACAAAGAGAAACAATTACATGGCAGTGTCTCCCAGACATTATACTTTATGACTTTGATTCAATTAAAATAATTTCAGAGCATTCTAAGTGCAAAGAAGAGCACTCAAAGCCAGTAAAGCTATGAAAATTGGCTTCACAGATGGCTGGTTTGTTCTATAAGAAAGCAGCAGGTCTACTGGAAACTTTCAAAATATCCTCCTGACAAGTCAAAATTTGAAGAGTTGATATCAAGGTGAGGAGGACAATCATACAAATTAGTTCCAGGAAAATGGCTTGGGAAAAGAGTTACCTCATTAAAACCACTTTTTTTTGTCGTAGACTCAACAAATTAGTTCTTCTGCAGAAAACACTCGCATTTTGCAGCTATGTCTTCTAGGGATAGAGTCATCCATATCTTCCTACTATGTAAATATATCACATTTAAGATACTGAAGACCATATTCTGGCCACGTGTTTATGCAGATAAAAAAGTAAATAAAGATGAGTCCTCTGAGATTACAACCTACTTTGGAGACTGAACAAATACTCTGCTGAAAATTTTGCAAAGGTAAACTTGCATCATGATGGGATTTCTATTCTCCCTCTCTTCCCAGTTTGTTACATTTATTTTTGCTTACCTTCCCACTTATAAGAGATGTGCCCTTGAATTATCATCTAAGTTTATGTTACTGTTCTTTTGGACTTTCCAGGAGGTTTATCAGTAACCAAAGGCAAACTATAATTGCAAGGTTTGTACCATCAATGTCTAAATATTCAGGTTGCATAAAGAAAAGATTCTTATGTCTGTAAGTGTACTTTTCACATTGTTATAGAAGACATCCCAAATATCACACTTACCTACCATGATGCCAGAAGACCACTGTGTCACTCAGTTGCTCACACCTCACTTTAACTATTGAATCAGGTGCAAGGCAGGTTGCCATTTATAGTGTTTAATATGTTTCCTGTAAATGTGCAGGAAATATTTGTTTGAAGTTCTGAAGGAAGCAGTACTGATGTTCACAGAGATGCAACAAACTACTTGATGAAAGAAATCATTTTCAAGAAAGAGTCCTATGGGAGAAACAGAGCCTGTTTATTTACACAAAGATCAAAGCAACTTTCATATGAATTGATGCTAAATATTTAGTACTTGAATGACTAGTAAAGAACCCTCTAAACATCTGAAGGAAAGAATAAAAATGGGAGATCCTGATATATAAATATATACATAGGGTCTCTTGGCAAAATCTTTTCTTATTATTTGCATTACAGTACTGTCTAGGGTCCAACTTGAAATCAGACCTACTCTGTCATACTGTATGTAAATACTTAGGAAAATACAGTCTTTTTTCTGACAAGCTTACCATGAAAGCAGGCAAAGTTCAGGAAGGAAGACAAATTCTGATTCAATTTGTGTGAATTTCCCTTATAACTTAAAAAAAATGTACATCAAATAAAATTAAATAAAATTGCCATTTAATTACTCCAAACAATGGAAATTTATTAATGTGCATGTTAGGAAAACTAAATACAAAGAAAAGACCCCATATACTAACTGCTCCTGACAAAAACTTTCCTTAGAAACTTTTGGTTTTCTACCTAAATTCTCATTTTCTTCATCATCCAAATCAAGTTTAATTACAAAAATCATAGTCAGAGCTGAGTTTTCCTTACACAACTACAGGGGATATTCAGACACAGACAGCTCAAGCACAAAAATTAGATGAAAGACAAGTAGCACAGGAATAGACACCCACGCACCAAAGAAAACCATCTCTATAGGTTGTCAGCAGCCTCAACCTTACCCAGAATAGATGTCTTTAGCTGGCAGAAATCTCAGTCTCCCTCCTTAAAGGTGAATCCTGAGGTTTCAGGAGGAACTGTGCCAAAACTGATGAATATATCTGAGAGCCAGAATTTCTGCAGTTAGGCAGTGAGCAGGCTACAAAATAGGTCAGTGGCACATATTTCTCATAGATCACCACCTTCTTTCCAGCCTCTAGCTGCAGATCCCTAACCCTTCAAGACCTTCCTCTAGAAATCAGCACAGTACTAACGCACATCTGTGACTCTGGGACCATGGTTAATCTGGAGCTAGGCTAAATTCACACTTCCTCAAATCAGAAAAGCTTTGTCCTCCTATGTGTAATGTACTACTTTCCATTGTATGGTCCTGAATAGTCCTCATTTCTGCAATACTTTTCCTAATAGCACATTAAGTGTGTTGTCACCTGTGGCTTGTTCTCTCTCTTGTTCTTACTACTTTCAATATAAAATAACAGATAAAGAGTTGGAAGAGTAGGGTTGTTGGCTGCAAACAGCAAATAAAGTGAAAAATTGACAGCAACCTGTAACAGACATTTATGAAAAAAGCCTTTTCTGTTTTTTATTTTTTCACATACTCAAAGAAGATTCTTCAAGCTACAGTCACTGGTACAGTGTTCATTACTCTTTCCTTCTCCTCAAAGAGGAATTATGGTTTTTTAAATTTAAATAGTGAAGATTTTTCTCTCAGTGTGAAGGTTTATAATAAGCATGCTATTATATAAATTAGACTACCTCAAACAAACAAAAAAGGACCATTGCTTTAAACTCCTAACAATGGGAAACCAGTAAAAAAATTAGAACATAATCTACCATGTACTAAACCTTGTGGACAATTTCAGGCACTGAACTATATTGATCCCAGGAGAATTGACTCCCTTCTTTTCAGTGTCTAATGGAGGTCTTGTGCTCCTTGGTTCCAGCAGCTACAGACTTGTGAAGTATCTGCATTAATTCTCTGTGTGACCTTAGATGGGCTCATTTGCCTGTCATGGCACAGCTGGTCCCTGTTGGATACTTGACCGCTTAAGTCTAAAAAAGTCTGGGCCCTGAAGTTTTGTCCAGCCTCCTTGCCATGGGCAGAAACACAAAGAATTTTCCATATCTTCCCGTGAGAGCTCAGAACCATTGATATAAATGTCAGACATTGATGTTATTGTCAGAAAGATTTCCTTGAAATTATTCCATTTTTCCTCTTTTCAATTTCATCTTATTTTGTTGGATAACAGTGCACTTTCTGTAACCTAGGATTTTTTTTAATCAGAAGCCCAGCAACAAATATTAGAGCTGCTTGGAACCTTTCAAAATTCACCTTTTTTTTTGGTTTTTAATAGGAGTTAATTGATACCAAAATGTTTCACAAAATTGTATAGATTTCAACATCAGTTTTGATGGCATGCTTTTCAAGGTCATGGATGAAATCTGTGGCAACCCTAAAAGGCATATATAGACAGGAAGAAATATTAGAAAACTAATATTTTCACTACAAAAATGCATGTACATTTTTGGAAGAATAGTTATTATTATCCATGTTTTAAACCCAAATTACAATATCTGTTAACTGATACAATAAAACCATATTGTCAGTTCTCAGTCAACCATTATATGCATATATTAGGAGAGTGTAATTATGTCTTCAATTTGTTTTTCATCAGAAATACATATCTAACAGGATACATTCTAATGGTCTGTCTCCTCTGGGTTTGATACAATTAAATATTTTCATTAATGATCTAAAAGGAACAGAGAGCAGGCTTATTAAGTTAACAGATACCATTTCCTGGGAGGGACCAAAAGAATGTTAGAGGACAAGGACAGAATTCAAGATGATCTTAAAAATTCAGAGATATGGACAGAAAACATTACAGGATTTAGTAGGAGTAAAAGCAAGATCCCATACTTAGTCATGATTAATTCACTATATAAATACAGGATGAGGAATAATAGTCTATAGACAGTTCTATGAAAAAATAAATGAAGGATTGTAAAGGGTCACAAAGTGAACATGAGTCAACAGTGTCATGCTGTTGAAAAAAAGCAAATGCCTCAGAATCTGTACAGCAGGATGTATAAGAAAGACTGTGACTGGAAGGAAATGTGAAGTAATCCCTCTGCTTTGTTCAATGTTTTATTCAATGCTATGACCTTAGACAGAATATTGTGTCTAGTCCTGGGCAGTATACTTCAATAAACTCATAGATCAATGCAGAGAGTCTAGCAAAAAAAAAAAAAAAAAAAGATCAGAGGTTTAAAAATATGGCCTATGGGTAAAGACTAAAGGAAATGAGTAGTTTTATTCAGAGTAGAGAAGACCAAAGAGTGGCATTTGCTTTAAATAACAGTTAAACAAACAAAAGGATGAGATGATTTCTTGAAGTTCTTTTCTCGTCCTAGAGTTTCATGATTCCTGACTGCTGAAGTAAATAGAACTATAGTTTTGTGGAGCAGAGACACCAGCCAGAAATACATAATACCTCCAAAATAAAACTAGAAGTAGCTTTAAATTTCTCAAACTCTTATTATAGGAACTTGGAGAGAGAAAAGATAGTAGCTGCATCAGAAAAATACATCATTGTTAAGTAGCAGCAAAGAGTCTGTGTAATTCACTGGATAAGAACTTAAGGTCTATTTGTACCCTGCCATCTCTAACTTATTCCCACTCCAAAATTCATAGAATTAATCATAGAATGGTTTTGGTTGGAAAGGACCTTAAAGAAACAGTTCACAAATGTGTTCCACCTCCCTGCCATGGACAGGGACACCTTTCACTAGACCAAGTTGTCCAGAGCTCCATCCAACCAGGCATTGAACACATCCAGGGATGGGACATCCACCACTTCCCCACCATTGCAAAAATGTCTTCGGATTTTCATAATCATTTTGCAATCAAACTAAAAGTAATTCAAGGTATAGCTTCTATTCAAGTATAATAGTAAAAGAGATATATTAGATAGTACAGGAATTTAAATATCTATGTCTGTAAAATAACCACTTTGGAGCTTTTTTTTGTATGCATAAAATCAGAAGTAAATATTAGGTCCTCTAAAAAAAGTTTTGAGTGACTATGTGCTGTACTTCTCAATGCAGATATCTTTATAAAATCCTTAAATCAGCTCTTTGTTATACTCCCCAACTGGAAAAAGTGAACTGGTGAGGAAGTTTCAGAATTAAGTAATGGGAAATGTGGTGGTAAAAATCACTGCAAAATGAGCAGCTTACACAATATAGGTCCTGAATACAGTTAATTCTTACTTCTACTGTGAATACAGGTTCTGTGAATCCCAAAGGAAACAATATTCATCTTTTCATCCTGGAGGAAGGAGCTGCCTAAAAGGAAGACTGCTGAGAACACAAAGCACTGACACAATGTTTGAGATGTTCTATAGAAGCAACATACAGAGATTGCACCATTCATCAAGCTGCATATATTGCTCCTTTGCAAACAGTTTTTTCCCCCTGTTTTTTTTTTTTTTTCTCAGCTGCCAAAGTGGTAAGGAAAATCATTTAGTTCGTCATGTGAGTCCCCTGTGAAGGTACTGAGCTGGACAGTACTTGCTAAGACTTCCAGACAAAAGAGGACAATACAGACAACTCAGCAGGGAGAGCATAAAACTAGAAAATCTTGGAAGTTGTGGTTGCTTGTCTCCTCACTCAAGGAGCTACAATGAACTGAAAAAGTTGTACCCCGAAAATTCCCTGAAATCTTTCCTGTTTGGTCTCAATGGTGCCATTGAGACCAAACTGAAAAGATATGGGGCTGTCTAAATAGGAAAACAATTCCCTAGTTCAGAAAAAAAAAAAGGTACTGGACACCAAAAACTTTGTGACTTGATAAATGGAACATGACACTAGGTAGCAATAACAAGAAAAGAGTTTTCACTTTAGAAAAAAAAATCTTATCAGCCACCCACCATGCGCTATAATTTAAAAGCTTTTGAGCAAAAAAGCACTGCTTTACTGCTAAAAGGTTTAAAATGCTGCAGTATGTAGACCAAAAAGTCTTGATTAGCTGTGGCAGATGAGTCAGCAGAGAAACAGTTCACAATGCAGTGCAGCCCTTACATTTTGACATGTATTGTTAAGGGCTCCCCAAAGTCATTCCAAAGAGGCAAAGTAAGAAGGAAAAAAGAAAAAAAAAATTGAAAAATAAAAAGAAAAAAGAAGAAAAGGAAATTTTGGCATAATGAATTCAACCTTGAAAATAACATAAAGGAAAGGATATGAAAATGGAGGGCATAGCATTCTTCATCAACATAGATTTTGTGGAGATTTTGGAATTAGCATACAAAATTTAGTCTTTCCTGTCACAGGGGATTCCCCAACATGTCTATGTATTGGATTGTCCTGGCACACTCCAGGCAGAAACTTACTTTTGCAGCCAGGGAAGCAGTGTTTTAATATTATGTGCTACAACACAAGCTCTTTTCTATTTTTGAGAGAAAGAAAATGTTACATAAATACAGTAACAGATGTGCAGTAGTGCTGGATGACTACACATTGTGCATCTATATGTGACTCTACTATCTAAAAATCTAAAGAAACAAAAATAATTTGATTGAAGGCCTGGATAAAACATATCCCAGTAACAAGCTGGTCCTGCAACACTCATGTACAGTTAGCTATTTCTTTCAGAACATGATGAAGTTGAGCTCCCAGAGCAGAAGTCAAGAAGGGAAAAAGGAAGACATAAAAAAGAGGTTCTGACAGTTCCAGATCCCAAGATATTTCTAGCAGGAGTCAAAATTCTGTCATTAATATTCCAGGTTTTTACAGGACTGAATTCCATGAGCATCACAGACTATCATATGAGATTACAGTCTGGCTTAGAAGTGAGATGATTTTCTTTAATCTCTCAAGGTCTGAAGAGTTCTTGTTAAATGTGAGAATGCAGAAGTTCTTTTGCATTATTTAGCATGGCTGCATGATGGGAAACATTTTACAGTGTCCTCTTGTTGGAATTGCTACGCTTCCCAGTGCAGCAACCAGCTATAGAAGTGACTTGGATCAGGATATTGCAAGAAAGAGTTGCAGAACAAAAGCAGCAGCTCATTGCCAAGAAAAAGTTAAATGACAAGTCCACCCTCCTATTGGGGCTATAAACTCAAGGGCTTAGGTAGCAGCCCCACTTTCTCCTTAGACAGGGATACATAATGGACTCACAGCTGCAGCAACATGGGGAAAAAATAATATGACAGCAAAGCTTTTCTCCCTGCCTTGATAATACCAGCAACAGCCTCTGTCTCTCCACACTGAGCTGTATATGCCTAAATTTTGAAAGATTACCTTCTTTTTTCTTTGTATCCTGAGCTTGAACTGAACAAATAAGTTATAAATAATTAACACTCAAGCCTATTTAAATTTCAAAGGTAGTGGAAGTCTTCCTCTCTAATTTTCTAGATTGGTACACACTGTTTTGATTCCAAAATGTTTGTTAAATCAGCAGAGGTGGAGTTTTTTCCCTGTACTTTTTGGAATGTGATCAAAGTCTAAGAAGGTATTAGGATGAGGAAGCAGTTTCCAGAAGCATAATTTTAACCACTGTGGGTTAAATCACACTCTTTTTCTAGTATAAGAATCCTCTCTTTCAGTTGTTGCTAATACAGTTCAAAACTGACTTAAGAATATAAATAGAAATACTGATGGATTTCACAGTTTACTGTTAAATTCCTATCATTCTTTCACATCATGAGAGGTTTCTAACCACACTGTTAAATTTTATACAGTTCTTTACACATTATTATTTTCACTAGGCTTATATTTTACTGTCTTATAACTGTACTGCATCTAAAGAGAGAACCATAGGGAGACAAGTAGATAAAAAGTGCAGATGGTGCAAAGAAAAATCTTTCAGCAGATCTTAAGCCAGACAGAACTCTGTGTGCTTTATATTGCAGCTGTGTGCAGTAACTGTAGACCATCATACTGCACAGATGGAAGTGCAAGTTTGAGGGCTATTGAGCATGTGGATTTTCCCAGTGTGTCACAATTACAGAAACATCTGTGCTAAATAACTTCAAGCTGATCCACAGCAAAAATTGGCAATGTTCAATAACTCTCAATATCCTCTTTTTCCCCTGTGGTGAGATGGCCTAGTGATTGTGAGTCGGACTATAGTATAAAACATGTAGCTTCATTATTTCAGGGCCTATTTAGAGATTTCTCCCATGGTATATTACCTAAAAAATCCATATGTTTTTCTTTACTTAGCTCTATAGAGCCTGAGTTTCAGAGATGCCACATGCCTGCAGCTATCATTGACTTCCATTAGAGGTGTGGATATGTAGGTTCTGTGAAAATTGAGTCCTGTGGGGATATTTTTAATTGATTTTGATTTGCGCAGGGAAAGGGAACAGTCTGGGTGCGTGATCATAAGAGAACAAAAGAGAAACAGAGGCAGTTTGCCTGTAGGAAAGGATAAAAATCTATGAACACATCTGATATTTATATTGTGCCGTAAAACATAGAAAACATTCATCACTTTCTTCTAGTGGAGACAGTGGAGACAGTATTCCCCTGAAAAACTGTTGCAGAACAAAAAACATTCCCAAATACCCTAAATGATATAATTACACAATCTTCAATATAGTTAGACCACAATGCAGTTTGGTAAACTTTACTGTTCCTTATCTATGACTGAATTAGGACATTGTTTCTCTCCCTAGATTCTCTTGCAGCATTGAAACCCTGAGGATTTTTACTCATCACTCAAATATGACACATTACCAATTCTTCATGCACTGCCACAGAATGACTTTTCAATCCTTGTTGTCTTTAACTTCATCTAGAAAAGCACCCCAAAGCAGTTACCAGATTTTTCTCACTTCCTCCCAGTAAAAGAAATAGAAGGATTTATATATTTTTCAGCTGCAATACAACACTAAAACCTCTGCCTAATGTACATTTTTCCATGCATTGCCCAATGCCAATTGGGACTTTCCAAGTGTATAATATTGTTTCTCAGAAACTGTGATCACTCTTTAATGTAATAGACTCGGCAGTAGGATTCCTTTCCTTGTATCTAGTGTGGTTTTTATTTTCCTCAGTTCCACCCCAATTTCTTCCAAGAATACTATTATTCAACTAAATATTTCCTTGACTGCTTTGATGTTCAGACTCTTGAAATATTAGCGAACTAGTGACATGCATCTTATCTGACATTCAGCCAACTTAAACAGTGTTAGTTCTTTCATCTTTATAAACCAGCCTCCAGTTTTGGATAATTACTGCTACCTGGTTTTAAATTCTTCCTAGTTAATCTCTGACTCTCTGTGTACTGCAGCTACTATAATATTCTAACTACCATCACATCTGAACTACAGAGGAACTATAATCTTCTTGGTTTATGATATGACTCCTCAGAGGGAACAGCCAAAATCATATTGGCTTTTTATGCAGCCTTATCTCTTTGCCAGCTCTTGCATAATTTTGTTGCACTTCAATATATATTCATTCTAGGGTGAATGCATAGCTAGATGATGTCTGAATATAGGTCATCTCTTGTTCCTTTTTCAAAGATTTTAAGCTTCTAAGTAGGAACTCTGTAAAAAGAAAAACCAAAAACAAACAAAAAAAATCAAAAAATTCAAAAAAAAAAAAGGAAAACAGATGAAAAAAACCACTCCAACATAAAGGAGAAATTGAAGGATTGAAAGAATTTCTCAGTCTTTTTTCCTCCTAGCCACCCATCCATCCCCAGTGCACACCCACCTGAAATCATCCAACAGCCCCTCTCCCAGAGTTCTCCCTGCCAACTCTAACAACTGCCAAGTTGTCAAATGATTCTGTTATTGTGTCCCCATAGCAACAAGCTTTCTGGCCTGAGTGACAGTATTTCCATATTTTCAACTGGAAAATGTCCCAAATAACTCTAGGAGCACCTGGAGTTTTCCTGCTAAGCATGTATCTTTTTCTTTTCTCCTCCCAGTGCTTCATGTATTAAAAGGAAGTTATTTATACTCATTGCAAAGGATGGTATGATGACAGCTGAGCTGTTGAAATTTGCTTTAAAATTCTGTAAATCTGTCCTTTCTGTGGAATTTATGTTCCTTTTGAAATATAATTTGTGAATTTTAATGCCATATTTAAAATAAAATTTAAAAAGAAAAGCAGTAAGTAACATATCAAAATCTTGATAACTGAACAGAGAAAATATGTAATGTATTATGCGACACATTCTTCAAGCTTTTAAAGTCAATGAGAAATATAAGAGAAATGCAAAAGAACTGATGAAAATGTTTTCCCTCAAGGAGGAACACATTTCTAACCTATGTATATCTAATACGTTACTCTACCGTATGCTTTGACTAATCTTCCAGAGCAACAGTGTTTTGAACATCCAGACTGATTATGCATATATTAAAAGGAAAGCGAGGTGAGGAATAAAAGCACAATAAATTCCACCAGTCTAAGCAAATTGGGTGAAATTTATACCCCTGAAAATATGGCAATTATGTCAGCCATTTCAAATTTTAGCAGTATTTTTCAGTTAGATAATTTCATCTCACTGATTTTTGAAGATGACTCCCAGTCTATTTATTGTGGCCAACTAATTGCAACAGTAAGTGAGTGTTCTTGAAGCATGTGGAAAATACATTTATCAACACCATTAAAACATTCACATAATATCACTCCAAGTTAACACATGAGTAAAGGGAATAGAAGCCAGTTTACTGTCTTTTAGACAAAATGTGGGTCTACAAAGCAATTGGTGAAGTCATCCCCAGCATCCTTGTAAAGTGCAGGTTTTGTGCCTAACTCTATCACCTAGGTTACCAGAATAGTGTCAACAATTTAACACCATCATATCCTTTTATTTGGCTGCTTTGCTACATATTAAGCTTTCAATAATGAGTGACAGCTCATCCTATTAATTGCATATTGCTAATTTTGTGGGTTTAAGATTATTATGGTGCTTAATTAGCAACTGTTTGCAATGTTCTTTAAGAGGCTTTATTGAATAAAGGATTGCATGTCCAAAATATATCAATGAAAATAACACAAATTCACAAATTAAAAGCTTATTCTAAAAACTATGATCCCATATATGAAGGTTAGCTATATGATAAGAAGAGAAGCAAAAATACTTAATAATTTGATGTAAGAAAATTTATTTATTAAATTCATTTATTAAATAGTCAGCATTCTTTTTATCTGAGAATAATGGAGGAAAAAATAATAAAGTCTACTTCAAAGAGAGAGATCCATTCCATTGAAAATATTAATTTAAAAATATAGCAATTTTATGGGGCAAACCTTGTAGACCCTATATAATAAACTAAAATGCACATCATGCACACATTATGTCCTAGCAGTTCCAGCTAGTTATGCCTATATTACAGAGAATCATTTAAGGGAAATCCTTACCTGAGGGCTGCAAAAGCACTGGGTCAAGGGAAACTTTGGGTTCCACAATTGAGATACTTCCTTAAACATTGTTTCTGTCTGGGTAAGTACAAAATACAATTAATATCAAAACATCTGAGTCAGATTATGAGCATAAATTGAGGGCAAAACTTGCCTACGTGACAGCAAAAAGAGGGATGGATACAATCTGGCAATTGGACAAGGTCTAGAGACTGAGCACAGCAGCAGAATGCTGGTGACATGACATTATGGTGACATGGGCCATCCCTGTCCTCACGGGCAAGCCTGTCCTCACCCTCACACAAGTGTACAGCAGCAGATTGTGAATCACCAAAGATTCACAACATCCTACCCCCAAAGATAGAATGCAGAAGCCTAAAACCTGCAAAATCTATGCTTGTCACAAGAAGGAGGAAGGAGGAATGAACATCAAATATTCCATAACGTTAAACAAGTATTCAGAGAACCAGAGAATCACAGCACCATTCAGGTTGGAAAGGACCTCTAAGACCATTGGGTCCATTAACTCAGCATTGTCAAGTCTACCTCTAAACAATGTCCTTAAGTGCCACAAGTTCACAGCATTCCATGCAAAGATCTCATGCCTGGGCTTTGTCGTTACTGCTCCACAAGTGGGTTGTTTCCCTACTCTTCATGTTTAGAATGTTACCAGTTTTAAATTCAGGAAGGTGGTTGCTTCAAGCAGCACATGGGCTTTTGCTATACATAATAATGTGATTTCTGAGCTGAATCCTCTGATATTATCTTTTTCCTATACAACTGAGCTCAGATCAGCTCATGCCCTGCCTCCTGTGTGGCTGCTGCACTGAAGCTACGTAAGGGTTACTGTACTTGAGTGTAATATAGCAAATGAGTGCACCAGAATCCCACTGAGGCAGCATGTAGCCTGCAGGTACTAATGGTTCATCAAGAAGACCTTGAAGCCTATTTAATGCCAAAGACTAAAGATCTTTATATTTCTTTCTGCCATTTTGCAATTCATTGCAGAGTTGAAGTCAAAGAGCGAAGGATTTTTCCTCATGTAGAAAATTAAAAAATGAACAACTGGGTATTATGTGTTTCTTTATAACACAATATGATTCATGCCTCATCCTTTGTGCAAGCCAATAGTTCTTTGATTTAGAGCCTGGACAGCTATAAACCATTATTACAAAGTAATCTGGTTCAGACGAATTTATAGGACAAATCCCTTAAGTAAGGGTTCATGACTCTTCAGCCCAAACATCCTACATCTATCTATTTAATCCAGTTAATTCATCTCTCTATATATTTATAAAGCATCCAGTCACTGGTAGCCAGATGCCACCAGTGCAAATGTAGTTTATTGACAAATGGCAGGGTGTGGGGGAAGTTGTTGATGACAGATACAGTTCTGTCATTAAGGAAATAAGTGTTTTAAGACATGTAATCACTGTGTTTATGTATTTTATAGGACTTTATGTTCTTTCACATTCTGGCCAATTATAGTATTTTTATTTGGACTGGAGTATTTATCTTTGCAAGTAATAGCTGGGGTGGGGAGCACAGGGAAGGATAGTACAGGTGAAGAGTCCCAGATCCTTGCCTAAGCAGCAGCGTCTGCTATCATACAAGGAACTCCTTTACATGTTATACATTTTAGAAGTGTTAGTTAAGTAATCAAAAGGTTGATTTGGGAAAAATCAATGCAACTTCCTCTTTTTGTTCCCTGTTATTCATAGTGACTACGTAAAACATTTCCAAATTGGGAATATTTTCTCTGGAACTATATGTCTCATTACTTGCAAGGAATGATTATGCTCATTATATATCTAGGTTGGTATACACACAGTTGAGAATGGCATTCACAGAAATGAAATATCCACTTTTAAGCTCACGCATAAAGAGCTGTTGTTTCAGGAGGACGATTTCTGTTGCTGTTCCTGATAGTGAAGGTCCTGCTGTGCTACTTTTGTTTCTGCTATGACGGGACAAGTTCTTGCCTGCAGGCGAGACTGAACTTCCAAAATGATCATGTTATTCTCTGTGTCTAGTGAGCAATGTGGAAAACATGGGGGTTTGATTTGAGGATACAGGAGAGCTATAAGGATTTAATGTCTGGAATTAATCACACTGCTAGAGTTCACTCTGCCACTGGTCAGTCATCTTTTCTATGCTCACATATTGTTGTAAATCATTGCACGCTGGTATATTAAAGGAATATTTCTGTATTTGTTGTATCAATGAAAATTTTATAATGGCAAGAGTTCGTTGGGTTTTTATTGTTTCAGTGAGCAACAAGGATGTGAAACTGTAGCAAACAAATTCTTGGTCAGACCATAGAGCTTCAAACTTGAGCTGACACATTGTGGTGATGTATATGTAATACAGATACTCTCCATTTTCTGCCAGAAACTAGGCCATCTAGCTGTATCCTCTGGGGCAGTGTGAGTCCCAAGCTACCTCTTCCATGCCTCTTCCGAAAAGCTTCAGAGCAGCCAGTTGCTTCATTCTGTCCTCCAGCTGTGCCTCATTTAATCCAGATTTTGAAGTAGAAAAGAAACTGATTGCTGAATAGCACCATGAAAAAGATAAATTGGGATTTTTACTCTTTTATCTATGGGCAGTAATGACACCTTTCCTGGGAGTAACAGTACCGCTCCCAATGGCACTTAATGGCTAAATCTCTGATATTATGCTATAGAGACTAATATCTTCGTAGATGACTGCCCTTGTTCTGGAGTACTTTTAAAATAACAATGTGAGGGCACATACTTTTTCAGACTTCTAATATGAGACAGTCACAATCCAGGCCCTTCACTGTCCAGTGCTTGCAATTCAATTTTATATCGAATGGCTACATTTGTTTCCTTTTTCTCAGACACTGCAGTTATTCAGATCTTTAACATTTAACTGCTTATATTTTTGCTTAACTGTTTAATTATTATTTTTCTCCTCACTTAAAGTGTACTAAAGCATGTGCTCAAATTTTTAAAAAAATACAATGAAAGGTGCAGTCTGGAGTCAGATTTTGGTTGCCTAAAATAATTCCAAATAAAACCCATGGGAGAGTTGTTCACAGTGTTCCATGATGCATGGAGGTGCCAGGTCAGTGAGGTACCTCCAAAAAATCAGATGTGGGTTAGAGACCCTGTAACTCATGGTAGCACATGATACTTGTGAAGAAATGTGTTGTAGGTGGAGCCATTAGGATTCAGCAATACTATGGAAAATCTTATTGATGCTGCGCATCTGCTGTATCAGCAGAACCAGTATTTATGCACAAAAATCTGGATCATTTGATCCAAATCCCTGTATTTGCTGTTTCTGGTGTGCATCTTTTTTTAAATTTCCAATACAATTAAAAAAAATAATATCTTAGGACTGAGCATGACTCCCTATGTATATTTCTCAGAAACCAATGCCCATATTAGTCAGCACACATTCTACATTTCACTCAGCTGCCTGTGCACTCAATGCATTTTTTCCCTGTGCTACCATGACCTCTAAAAGGTAGCTTTGTTATTCCATGCTTCCTAATAAGCAGATAAAGCTAAAGCAAAACAAAAAATTATTGTCTTCCTCTGATCTCTTTCCTGGCTTCTGCACCTAACAATGCAATCTCTATTTCTCTCTGTTTCCCAGCTCATTCCCTTCTAAGCACACCTGACACACATAAGGTTTAATAATTTACAGGTAGAGGGCCTAGTTTGCCAGGCTAGAGACATATTCCAATTTCTTCCCACAACTCTAATGAGACAAAGCAGTCAGAAGCTTATTGCTACCGCCACATAAAATCAGATTTATTGATGCTTTTTGTCAGAAAGTGGTGCAAAGCTGTTTGAGTGTTCCACTGAATTTCTCCATTCATCTTCCAGAGTAAACTTTTCCTGCCTGTTAATGGAAGAACCACTATTATGAGTATTTTTTTTTCCTAATTAAGAAGCTGGATAAGGTTGCCCCAGTCCAAAATACACTGTGCAATTCTACACAAAACTGCTGGCTTTATATCTAGCGGTTATGACTCCCAGAAGGCAGTACCTGTACGGAGAGAGCTTTGTGTGCTATAGCTCATTCCTGGGTGACATATTAGGGAAGGGTGATATGGAACCAGTGATCCTCTAAATGATCTGCCACTGCTAGCAGAGCTCCAGAGAGTTCTCCTCACAAGGCAAAGGTTATTCTGGACTCCCTGACGATGACAGCAGAGCACACTTTGCATCCCCTTCTTTCCCAGCTAACCAGGACTTGCCCATTGACTTTTGTTTGTTTTCTGTTTCTGATGTGAATTATTCATTGCTTTTGTTTAAACAGTCTGGGGTTTTGGATCATCTGAAGATGCTACCTCAGCATTATAATTTCAGATGATGTAATACAAAGGCAAAGTGACTCACATTCTACATGGCGGCAGCACATCTAGCTCTAGAAATGGCCAGATCTGAGATATTATATTCTGAACCAGATGGTGCTGTCAGACAGCACAGAATGACAACGTTTAGATGATACAGAAAGGGTAATGTGCCCAAGAAGTGAAGGAACTCTATCTCCACTTGCTGCATTTTCTTAACTTCAGTTACAGATGGCACAGCAAGGATCATCTCAGAAGGAAAAGTAAGACTTCATCATAGCTCAACTTAACGCAAAAGTATCTGTTGCAACATTTAAAAATTAGGCAGGCAGATCTTTTTTCCTAGCAACTGCCTTTGGCTCCCTCATAATATAAGGAATAGAGGATAATACAAGGAATTGGGAATTGCTGTTCTTCGTTGAGTTTTTTCCAACCTGAAAAACTACAGAATAATACTCATTCCAATCAAGCAACATTTCTAGTGCAAAATATATATTAAAATATGACATGTTGTTTTCCTCTTCATAAACTGGTCCTATTTCAGGTCAAATTATTTTTCAGTTCAAAATATAACTTAGAGTAGAAACAGTGAAATGCTTCTGGAGAATCAAATTGAAACAGGTTGAAATTGTCAAAACTAAATTATGTCATTGACTCAAGCTATCACACATTACTTCACAAGTCAGAATTTTTGTTTTGGAGACAATTCTTTTCGTCATAATTTGTTGTCCGCAATTTCTCCCCATCTTGAAAATACTCATGAGGAAATACAGTATTTCTTACCCAGTGCCAATTCAAATATGAGTTTTAGCAGTAGTAGACCAGTTATCCAAAATTCAGACTTTCTTTCCCAGATATCTCAGGGGTACATATTCTGCATTCACCCCGTTTAGAGCCATAATGCTACAAAATGACTGGACTTATATAAAAATGAAACAAAATTTTTGTCTTCTCTTAAAGTAACTTCACTTTGAACTACAGAGGCCACATGCCAAACTTTCTTCTTTCATCCAAAACAATAAAAATTAGCATATTAGTCCATAAAGTGTACACCAAGACCATGCCAAAAAAAATTAACAATACCTGGGGCATTCATTTTGCTTGTGGCAGATAAACTCAAGGAAGATAAATTTAAATTCATAAAATTGACCACTAAATTGATAATGAGGAAAAAAAAATGTTGCAAAGATAAAACTCCTACTTAATACTTAATTGCATTAAGTAGTAGTTGCATGCTACTTCTCTTCTTGCAGTCATAAGTAGTTGCATGCTACTTCTCTTCCTGTAGAAATGTATTAAAAAGACACAAATAAAAGGGGTTTAATTTTGCTGATTTCAGCTCTCTACAGCCATCACAAATTGGCTGGCTGACAAATTTCTAATGACAAATAGGTGGAACTTTTATCTCTAATGGGAAAACATAAATAAGATACTTATTTAGAAATTTAGGACTAAAATACAGTCTTTAATCATTTAATGGAAATGCAGAGGACAGCCAGAAAAATTAGGACATTCTTACCTGTTGCAAGCAGATCAACTCCTTGTCACATTTGTATTGAGCTGTATGGCATGTAGGTCTCTTTGTAAATGATACAAATTTACTTTTGGGTGGGATGGTTAGGAGGAAGGATAAAAAATGAGAAGCTTTCCAAACAAATGCGTGGATGCAGGGAAAATTAGCATGGTGTAGGTGAATCCACACAGAAGCAGGGGTCAGGAAGGAGCAAGGGAATGAAGATACTTATCTTTCAGGGGAGCATATATTAGGACTGACTGCTTAATGAAAACAGATATTTTAAATTATGTATTATAAAAATCCCATATAAATTCAAAATACTTTATTATCAGAAAGTTGTTTAGGCCTAAATTTTCTCACACAAGGAAAATAATTTTTTGAACCTCTTCTCCTGCAGCATTATACTTTTGCAGGATTAAAATGGATGGGAGTATTGCTTTCTGTTCCAGAGTGAAAACACATTCATACACTTTTTTTGCACAATTTCTTTCAAAAGTTCATCTACATTCTTCTAGCTCTAGCAAAAAACATGGCATCCACCAATAGCTAGTTTTTGCTTGTTTGTTTTTTCAAAAAATATGGCTTTCAAACATGATAAGCAAAGCCAGAAAAAACAAATTTACTTTGGCAAAACTGCATCTCATAATGGTTTTGCTACTGTAGTGATGCCAGCCTGGGGAAGAGATATTCACAACACTAGCAGCAATGTTGAGAAAGTTAAGTCAAGCAACATTTTTAATTGGGGTATATAAATACCTTGTGTTTGATTTTTATTTCTTTTCTCATGGTAACAAAAAGTATAAATCGTGTAATCTACACCAATTCATGCAGCAACAAACAAGAGGAGCTAGAAGTCATGGTGCAGCAATTGAACTATGACACAGTTACCTTCACAGAACTGTAGGATGACTTGCACAACTGAGTGCAGCTTTAGTGGATGGCTAAAGACACCAGGGAAGGGAGAGGCAAAGAAGGAGAAGCAGTGAGGTAGTCCTGTATTGTTGAATCAGAGAGCTGACAGAAGTGCTCATCGAGCCACTTTTCATCATTTGTAACAGTCCTAGATAACCAGAGAGGTCCAAGCTAGCTTGAGGCTAACCATTGTGGTAACTACAAGAAGGACTGGAGAGAGGATCTGGGGAAGTACAGGCCCCCCAGACTGACCTCAGTGCCAGTGGAGATCATGGTGCAGATCATCTTGAGTGCCATTGCCTGGCATGTACAGGACAACAAGGGGGGTCAGGCCCTGACAAAATGGCCTCATGGAAGGCAGGTCCTGCTTGACAAACCTCCTTGTATGACAGTGTGACCCACTCAGTGGAGAAGAAAAAGGCTGTGGATGTTGCCTATCTAGACTTCAGTAAAAACTCTGACATCATTTCCCACAGCAACCTCGTAGAGAAACTGCTAATGGATTGGATGAGACTACTCTTCACTAGCAGTAAATGTAAGGACAAGAGGAAATGGCCTACAGCTGGGTCATGAAAGATTTAGATTGAATCTTCAGAGGAAGTGTTTTCAAGGACTAGAACAGGCTGCCCAGGAAGTTGAGTCACCATCCCTGGAGGGATTTGTGAGACATATAGATGTGTCACTTAGTGACATGGTTTAGTGCTGGACTTGGCAGTGCTGGGTTAAAGGCTGGACTTAATACTTCTTGAAGGTATTTTCCAACCTAAATCAGACTTGACAATGGAGACAACTGGAGACAACATTGGAGACAACTACACCTGACATGCTTTTTTGGTTTTTTTTGTTTGTTTGTGGGTTTTTTTGGTTTTTTTTTTTTTACATGACAGCTGCAAAAACGCAAAACCACATCTTCAGTAGGGATCAATGATTACGTTTACGGTTCTACATAGTTCTTAGAAGTATGTATAGGAATCTAGTCTCTGAACAACTTGCCCTTCATTGTTTTCTCTAATGACTGAACAAGTTTCTTAGAAGCAGTCATTGACTACTGACACTGTTCTGTCAGTAGATGAATGCATACAAGCTCC
This sequence comes from Motacilla alba alba, assembly GCF_015832195.1. Taxonomy (NCBI): domain Eukaryota; kingdom Metazoa; phylum Chordata; class Aves; order Passeriformes; family Motacillidae; genus Motacilla; species Motacilla alba. The sequence goes on along the minus strand of NC_052017.1, from coordinate 107,331,592 downwards.
ACTGAGAGGCCCTCTGCCATTTTAGCTATGAGTTACTGAATTTTTAAGAGCTTCTTCAAACCCAGTCTGGCAGTTTGGAACCCACCATGTATAACCCACAGGAAGCTGAAGGCAATTTCAAAGACTGCAACAATGGAAAAATAGCCTACATTGAGAGATACATTTTGGACTGTGAATTGGAGCATTGTAGGGAAAGGTACTGCCTTGTAATGAAAAGTGGGACTAATTGAAAAGTGGAAACCTACTGCTGACCAGAAAATAATCTCAAAGTTCCATATTTCCTTCCAGGTATTTTCTCAAAATAACTTGCTTGTTTTTCTTTCTCCCTCCAACACCTTTCCTTGAAGGTTTGCTTGGCTTTTTTTTTCCCTTTTGGCAGAAATAACTTCAGTTTCATGTACAATATGGGATGTCTATACTTCAACCTTTTGATATTGCATCAGTTCCCGCTTCTTTCTGTTACAGGTAAAACTTGAATTTTCAAATATAGAAACAGCCCTCTGTTCTAAGCACTTCTTCGAGGTACTGATCTTTCTACAGAGACTCAGGTCCCTCTTCAGTAAAGTTACTCCTCAGCTACCTATCTCTATCAAAGACTTCACATCACAGCATTCTCAACCAGACAGGATTGCCTCAAGGGATCTCAACAGATCAAAATTCACCACTGAACATCTTACATTGGTAAGGATTTATGAATTTGTCTCTCTGAGGGTCACTAAGTTTCCCCAGACCAAAGTTTATGCTCACAGTTTACAAGAGCAGTAGTGACATGGCCACTGACAAGTACCAGCAGCATTATTAGCTCTAGCAGACATCCTGTCCAATCCAATTTTAGGATCTGCAGACCTGCCCATAACTGCAGTTCATGAAAGGTCAGATCTGTCATTTGTGATCACCACACAAAAAAACAGATTAATGTCTCTGTTTCCATTTTGCTGGATAAGTGTGGCTTCATACACTTGCTCTTTCCCCTGGAGTGTTAGAACAATCTTCATTAGAGTCATCCAGAAAACTGGGATAGACAAAGAGCTTATATGGGAGTTTCATCTCCTCCTCTGCCCTGAATATTCACCTTTTCCATAAGGTCATATTCAAAGGATGAGGAGGGTGATTGGCCTGAGCCTGGAAGCACTAGCAATATATTTCATTATTCCTATTTGATGTGGTCAAAATCTGCATCAGTTCTGTCAGTCACCAATGAGCAAGAACCAGTCTCATTCTGTGTTATGGCCTGTGGCCACAGAAGCTCTGAAAAAGTTTCTTGTGATCTTTCTGAGCCTCTTGGGATTATTCCTTGACTTCTTGCTGCACCTTCTAATTGTTAAAGTCCAGGTTTTAACAGGCACCCCTGGGCAAACTCACCATGACAAATCAAACTTTTGTGGCACCAAGCACTCAGTTTTGCTCTAAGTCCTTTGAAGCATCTCTACTTTGGGGCCTGATTTAGGGTTAGTACTTTAAATGGCTCCTAATAATGTAGACACAAGTACTTGCAGGAAGACAAATTCTCTCTGAGCTCCTCACTACAAATATTTTTCTGAGACCCTTAGATATTTTTCTAAAAGAGCTTATCACTGTCTTATCTGTTCTAATTTCAACCAGTAGTCAGACAGCATCAAGAAGGTAAGACTGTGGTTAGTTTTATTTAACATATGGCATCTGTGTGGACTGTCCCTCTGCATGATTTATTCACTTTTATCCACTTAAGTCTACCATTGCCTTATTTTTTCCCCATAATTTGTGTTCCTTTTTGATCCACTTGTTTTTTATTTTCCTTCTTCTTTTGGATTGCCTTGTAAAAATAGATCACCAAATGAAAGTATTGCAGAGTGGACAGTTAATTGTACTAAATTGACAGCCTTATCTGTGCTATCATTACTATTGTTATGTTTGGATAGGACATAATTTCTTTCATTTTCTGAAATTCTCAGGAGCAATTAGGAGAACTTGTATTACCAGTGCAGGCTTGTACACAAGAAGGAGAAAGAAAACCCTATTTATCTGCTACGTTGTGGTTTTGACCACAGGCCACAGCAAAAGGCAGTACAAAGCTGCACCATTCAGTAGAGGAAACTGGAGGAAATCTGGACTGGACACCAAGATGCCTTGGAAGTGTAGTGCCTTCAAAAGTCCTGGGCACATTCATCATATTTGACTAGTCTGAGGAAACATCTATTACTTCCTTTCCACTCTGCTTCAGATGTTGTCCAAAAGAAACCGCATCAAAACTGCCCATTAGCCCCAGCTAGAACCTCTGTGAAGGAAGAACACAGGTCATTTTAAAGTCCAGCTGTCAGGAGGCAAGTCAGTGTGGAAAAGACCTTCATCCTTTCCATGGCTTGTCTTGAAAACCCCTACAAGCTTTTGGGAATCTTCAATATTAGCAGCCATCAGATCTGTTTAATCATGTAGAAAGCTGAACTCAGAGCCCTCTCCCAACAGCCAGAAGAAGTATGGCTTTTTTTGACAATTGAGAATTTAGCATTCAATTCTGGCTAGGCAAAGCCACAAAACTGTGGAAAGGTATAACCTCCCATGGCAGGGTGGCTGGAACTGGATGATCCTTAAGGTTCCTTCCAACCAAAACATTCTATGATTCTATAATTCTATACTTGTGAACTAAAGATTTTCACTTGGTTGTTTCAACTTTGAGACCTTATCCTATATGCAGTTTTGTGGCCATCACAAAAAGGCTGTCTTTACCTGGTAAACTGGGGACTCCTTAGAATCCAGAAGGGCTGCCAGTGTCTGTCCCTTTGAGTGTTTGCATAAAGCTGAGGTTTAGTAATTACCTCTGCCATGCTTGCAGAGCGTTGCTGTGAACATGAAGACGTAGCATGTTTCAGACCACAATGCACAGGAACATGTGTCCTGCTTATCGGACTTAAAATCCCTCCTAGTTTATAAAAGACAGAGCAACAAACAGGAGGGGTTGAGCTGGAATGTATATATAATGGATCTAAGAGATACCCTTCTGTCGTGCTGAGACTTGATTACAGCCTAAGTGCTGTCAGAAGGGCCATATGTTCCATTCACAGCATGGCTTAGTCCTCTGCGGGCTCAGCAGGAGTGGACAGCAGCTCGGCAATTTGTCCAAGGCAAGTCATGAATTGACTAGGATAAAGAGATTAGGGCCCTGATCCTTGAGTACCTTCATCCTCCTGTAGTGACTTGTATGAGTGTGAAGTGGATATGAATGGGTACTGCTTGGCCTTGATAGTGATTTAGCACCACTTTGGGCTCATTTTGAAAAGGTGAAAATGACTGTGGAAGCAGAAGATAATCATTGGACTTAATTCCTGCCCTGCATTTCCTTTGTGCTTGTGTGTTTCTTCAATGATTTGCTTCTTCTGCTTCTCACTGCTACATTTGAAACAAATTGGAGTGGGGAAAGGCAAAGGTGACTGAGTTCCTTCATTGAATTTGAATCTGCAGTTAAACACCAGACATCTGCGGTCACTAAAATCAAGAACTAATAGGAAAAGCTAAAGTTTGCTTTTAAACAAAGTAAGATTAATAATAGAACTAAAAAAAAAAAAAAAAAAAAAAAAAATTAAGAATTAAGTGGGCTAAAAAATTAATGTTCTCATCTACCAGTTTTCTAACATTATTTACTGCTCCATTCTCTACTCACAGTCTCTTTCTGTAATGGTGTTTTCTGCAGCGCCTTAGAAAATGGCTCGTAGGCTCACAAGTCAGTGGTACAACAGTATTTCATGCACTACTTCAGGAATGGAGATCATGTCCAGAGCCCTAATTTTCATGCAAATTGCTGACTCTGTTTAGAAAGGTCAGTACTGCAAAATGCTAACAAAATGCAACAGCAGGCAAACCTAGTGGAGTTAACGGTTTGCTCATGATTTTTTTTTTTTCCACAGAGCCCTGTAAAAAATAACCCTGTCTCTGTCACAAAGAGCACAACATTATGATCTGAAATAAGAATTCTATGAGTCAGTTGAGAGGTGGATAATGTACTAATTTACTTCCATCTAGAAGAGAGGGGGAATAAAACGTCAATCTCCCCTTGATTTTTTTGCTCTCAAAGAAACTGAAGATAAGTATGGTCCCCTGAATCACAGGTATGAATCAGAATTTCACACATTTTTGTGGTAATTGGCACCACACTCCTTTCTTCAAAAGGGCTCCTCAATTAATGCAGATAGGACAAAAGGAAGAACACTGACATGGTATTGTAACATTAAGCTCCGTCTGTACTAAAGGGTCAACTTAATGCTAGCAGGTATAAAATTCCATCTTTTGTCATATGAGGGGACATTCAGTTTGTGAGTTCTTTTAAGACTAGAGAGACCCTGGTATTACATCAGTACTGGAGTTTTCTGAGTATTTGTATTTCTTGGTTTAAGAAAGGAAAAAAGATCTCAAAACTTTTTTTGTTTTGTTTTGACCTAAATAGAATGTGTAACTCAACTATTCAAGTTTTTAATGTTAAGGAAATTGTGGTTATTTTTTTAATCGTCTCTTCTGTTATTTTAAATGGTTAACTTTTCAAAACTAAAACCAGTTTTTTTCCTATTTGGACTGAAATGTACCTGGGTTTTTTTTCCCTGAAATTGTCATTTTCCATTAATAGGTTCCCTGAATGCAGTAACTGTCCACACAAACTTGTCAGTTTATATGACAAAGAGAAAAAGAGCAGCATGGAGGAAAGCTTATTTTCTGAGTGGTTGGGGTAGTCTGGTGATGATCCATTGCTATCCATGATCCCTATGATCTGAAGCAATGGAGGATTTAACATTTAGTTCTAACTAGCCAAATGTACAGGGCTGATGATAGCATTCTGCTTCCTGGACTCTCACCTCAAGGTTTGTTTGGCTTAGCTATCTAAAAACACTGGAAAGCATTTGGTGTAGTCCACCTTTGACATTAGAAAGTATTGGAAAATTCCTGAGGTCCAGGGAGGCATCTGTAAAAGTGGGAGAGGGAGGCATGTGTTCAGACGAGGCGTTGAGCTCCTCTAGTTTTGCATGGTGGGATGGTGAAGGCTAGTATGCTGCAAGATCAGCTTCAGGGCACAGCTCTTTCCACTGGATCCAGTGCTAGCAGGACTGGAACTTCACTGCTTCGCAAGGGAAAAGCATTGTTGCAATGTGCCATGCTGGGAACAGTTTGCTTTTTTTGCTATTCAAAACTTCTCTAAAGTAGAAAAAAAAAAGGCAAAATTTTATACTCTTTTCAATGCACATACTTAGACTGGACATCATTCCTTTTTAGCTGCACAAAATTGCGAGTTGTGTACAGCAAGAAACACCAACCTCTGACAACCAATTTCCTAATGATTCACAAACAGAAGGGAAATTCATCACATACAAACCTATGTACACCAATTTAGTCACCTCTAGCATTAATAGCTTGAACACTCTCCTTCCAACTGACTGTTCTGTTATGCCCTGTGGTAGTTCAGCTGCTCTCTTCTACTTCCCATGGGAGCTCTGCAGTATATTTGGAATAAACCCTTTGGCCTCCAATTTCCTCCATTGCTGCTCCCTGCTAGTGGGCCTCTGTGATTTTCAAAGGTGATCTGGGAAGGAGCTACTTTGGAGTCTGGTTTCATTTTTATTTAGTGCACAGAAATGACAAGTAAGCCACAACAGTGCCTCTCTGCTTTGGAAAAGTGCCAGGTTCAAAGACCATAGAGCCTTTTATAAAGCTCCATTACCAGAATAGGTTTCAGTTCCACACCATTCAAGCCCATTAGACATGTGCTCAAACAGATACTTTCCCCATCCCTAACACAGTAGGGTACAAGGTGAGACAGATCAGGATCAGCAGAGAGGTATTACCACTGCATTCTCAAATTAGAGTGAAATTGGTTTTGTCGATTCTTTCATTGTACTCCCATGGAGAAAGCTTGTCCTCGGTAAATGTTGTTTTGTTTTTTCTTTTTTTAATCAAGTGCCTCAAGTGAAACTTCAGAAGTACTGGAGGTGTGACTTCAAAAAAGCCTGTATTCTTTTTAAAATTTTATAAATATGCACATTTAAATAGTATCCAAAACCAAGAAAGTAGTATCAGAATTCAGTATCCACATGTGTTTATCTTTATAGCTAATAATCTATTGCTAAGCTATAAATCTATTAGGAAGGGCTTTGAATATTGCCTTTCATCTGCTCTTTTCCTCTTCCTAAAATAGATTTCACTCAATAACCTTCTTATTCTTGGATAAGAGGTTCAATATCCATTTGTATCCTTTTTCTTGTCAGACATGAGGTTATTACTGAATAATGATGATAATTAAAAGTACTTTAAATGATGTGACTAATAAAACAAATTTACATCAATGATGAAGGGCAAATATCAACACACTGGGTGTGGTTTAGATAAGCAGCCAAAAGATTGATTATCCAAATGTTATCCAAAGGCTGTGTGCTAAAATGGGAGCAGCAAAAATTCAGATGAAAATTTTATAATAGCAGCTGCTTTGTGGTAAGTTTCCTCCTGCAACTGGAAAAAGAAGTTCTGTAGTTTATAACTGAAGGCAATATAACCATTGATCAAATTTGGCTGATATATGATGATTTCTCAGCACTTCTCAAAACCATAATCACAGATGCTGACACTTTTTGGACATTGATGAATAGTTCTCAATGAGGTGGGGGGACTTGTAGTTTTCTATTTTGACCACTGAATATAAATAAACTTTGTTCTGGAATTTTATAAGAAATATTAAAAATTGTTTATATTAAAATATATATCAAAGAAATTTTAATGGTATAGTTATATTTTCATTTGTAATAAAGATTATAAATTTATAATATTACTTATAATATATTGTCGTGTATAGCACATTCAGCTTTCAGCTCTAGATTTTCCTTGCTCATGAGCACTATCCTCTCCAAAAGGAAATGCACCACCGTCTCAGCTCCATGTATACACTAGCTCTTTTTGCTTCTCTGTCAACATAAATGTAGGCATTCCTTTTAATTCAGCAATGTTAGCCTTTGTTTACCAGCTAAACTCTTTTCTCTTTCAAACCTTTGAGTAAACCTCTCCTCAAATCCCATCTTGCCAAAAATACGTCCAAGAAATCAGCCGATTTTCAGGAAACTGAGTGGAAAGAGAGAAAAAAAAAATAGATGAAAACAATATACAGTGGAAATGCTTATTTCCATCACAGACTGTAGTTATTCAGCTGTGTGGTTCCTCTCCCTTCCTTTCGCACTGGCAGAGTCCACTGTGCAACAGTGTAAGCACAATCCAGATGCAATCCCTGAGGTATGCAGGCAGGCATAAGAGTATCCACCTTATCAGTCAATGGAGCAGCTAAAACTCCCTTCTACTCCTCTGCCTACAGAAAGTACTCTGCCTAATGATTTTTGGTGCTTTCATGTTCTTGCTGACAAAAATAAACATTAAATAGCTGAAGGAAACCTTTTTGTAATAAAAGGCTAAAACATCCTGATGAAAAATGGGTTTTTGTTCATTTTTTTTTTCCTCACACAAACTTGAACATGCCAATTAATAGGCAAAAATCTCATCTGTGAAAAAATGTCACATATAAAATCTGAATAAAATAAACCAAATAAAGTATTTGCCATTAATAGATTGCCTTGCTTTAGTCCTTGTTCAAAGGAACCATAACTCACATTCATAACTCACAGTTCTGTCTAGAAATCCTGGGATTTGACCTTTAGTTTTTGGATTCAAAGTATACTATTTTTGTTCCAAACACATGATGACTAATGTGGGCTATATAAAATCAGTTACCCTCCCTTTTTGTCTTCAATTTCTTTGAATAGTAAAAATGGAAAAACACAAAAGAATTCCTTAAGAATTAAAATTTTAAAAAAAGAAAAATGAAGAAAAAAAAGAAATTCCTTGAATTTCCTATGAAGAAGCCTTTCACATTGAGTGCATTAAAAACACCCCCACAACCTAAACGCATTCATACAAGAACAATTTCCTTAGATAGCAGCATTCTTTATGCCTCTTGCTATTATTAAAGATGCTGGTGTTTGAATAGCTTTCTCCCTCACAAATCAGCTTTTCCTTCAGCTGAGGGAAGTCATAACCCTGTGTTTATGACATCTCATGCTGTTTCTGAAAAAAAATAATTGTTGTACCACCAGTGCAGAAAAGATCACAGAACTGATGAACTTTTAATATATTAAACACTTATTCTGATTCAAAAAGCTATATTTTCAAACTAGATGCATCCTTGCTTTCAATTTTGCATGATCAGAATAAGGTACCTACAGGCCCAGAGGGCACAAATTGGAGTACGTGTTTTGAGCCCTTAAAGTGGACGCAAACAAGGGTGCAAAACACAAAGGATTTGGCTCTGGTATGTAAAGAAAAGCATTTTTAAGGTTTTGAGTATATATCAAATCCATCAGCTTCTGTTGAATTAAACAAGAAATAAAGATGCAGAACATTCTAACTCTATCCACAGAAGAGTGTTTGGTCTCCACCTAAATATCTTGCTTTCAAAATACCACTGTACCTCATGAGAATGTTGTGGGTTTTTTCACTGTAAGGGTGACAAATCACTCAAGCATGTTGCCCAAGGACATTTTTGAGTCTCCACCACTGGAGAGACTAAACCTGCATCTGGACTCAGTACTGGGTAATTGAGTCTAGCTGGCCCTGCTTGAGCTGGAGGGCTTGGACCAGAGGACCTCTGAAGGTCACTTCAGGATGCTCTCATTTGAGATCCACAGTTTACTGTCAGAAGCTGCTCTTACTTGCTATAATGTAAACTAAATGAGGCTACCAAGATGAACTACTAGCAAAAAATTTATTTTTAATAGGAAGCAAAATTAGTTAGGTAAATGATGGAACATAAATGTGTTTTCTTCTGTTGAACGGTGGACATTATTTTTACATTTTCCTTACCATACTGATGTCTTTTTTAAAATGTGAAACAGTTTCTATGGTAATTTTCTAATTTTAAAAAAGTGAGTGAAATAGTGCTTCATAAAATTTATAGAAAAACATGATTAAGGTAAAATATATTGTTAACAATTTTCTGTGGGAGAAATATGTCCATAGAAAAAATTAGAAAGGAAAAAAACTTAAACAAAACAACAATTTTAATTCATCTGAAACACTCTTTATTCTTCTGATGCATTATATTAGTCAGATTAATCCTGTAGAAAAAAGGAAAATAACTTTCCTTTTAAAGAATTCTTTACGTGCTCCAGAGTAATTGAACTCTTGGTTATGGTATGTGTGGTTGAAAACCAGTGCATAGATAACCATTTATTAGTTAGCCTAGGGCCATATTTACCAGTAAATCTGACTTAGGGTAAAGAAAAATTGAACATTACTTTCAGCTCTCCAAACGACTCCCCATACTTTTGATTTTTGCAGCACTGCCTGGCGGCTCCCTGCTCACCCTATTGAGGACGAAGAGGGTCCTCAATATATATTTTATACCTCTGGTCCCCTAGCTGTTCCTCCAGTGCACCATCCAACCCTGACACAGCCTCTTAGTCAGAAGGAAGTATTGCCAGCTGAGAGCTGTGTGGAAGACCCCTGGTAGAATACAGAACCTCCACATTTTAGGAAAAAATAGCAGCAGTCTTTTCCCACGAAATTCTCCTTACCTTTTGGTCCATAGATACAAATTATGGAGGCTTTGGAAGGTGAGAATTATATATCTGAATCCCCTGCTGACATGGAGAGTTCTGACTCACAAGCTAAAGGCTAAGGCTGAATGTCCTTGAGATGGAGACTGGAAGCAAGTACAGCCTATAGTCAAGTCACACTTGTGGACTGACATTTAGTACCCTTTAGATTTGATCATGTTGGCCCTCTACACTGCCACAGTACCAAACCAAAACCAAAGTATGGGCACATAAGTCCCAACCATTTTTCAACTTCTTATGGTGACACCAGAGAGATTGTACTTTCACTTTTTTTATTGTCTCAGTTTGCAGGTTTCTTTCAGTCTGGATTACCATTTTTTAACATAAAAAAAGACTGATTTATCTTACAAATTAGGTTCACCAAGAATGTTACCTTCAAAACTCACTTGAAAACTAATAAGAGTTTCCACTGAAACTAAAAGTTACTACATCCTCTCCCGTCCAGGCAGGTTTGAATGGCTATGGGAGCTGCCTGGTTGCACTTGGGGCATTATTAATTCATGTGATCCAGAAACAACTTAAGTACCCAGAACACCTGTGAAACATAGCAAATGTGACACAGAATGCTGTGCATCATGTCATCAAGTACCTCCTGCAATAAGTAATAATCTCCTCAGTTTTAAAGAGAAGCACACTGCTACTCCCTCCTCCAATGGTTTATTTTCCATGTCTCACCCTGTTAACTGTTGGGAGTGGGAGGGAACAAGATATGGGCAAGGCAAACTGGAATATTGACAGAGAATGAAGTGACCCTGGAAGAGAATGTTGATTAATTAGGTGACAGGTTTGACACTAAGGATTACATAGCAGTATGTAGTTTGCTTGTTATGATTTCTCTTGAATAGTTTTGTCGTAAAACTTCTTTAGGAAAACAATGCAGCTTCTGGCTTCATTGAGGACCTAATTCGATACACTTTTCCTTCACATCTTGTTGACCTCATCAGCCAACAACTAAATCCTCTGAGTTCTTTTGTTGTTGTTGTTTTGCTGTTTGATTGTTTGTTTGTTGGGGCTTTTTTCTTGATTAAAGAGTCTTTCACATTTCTGGAAATAAGCTATTGTGCATGTAAATTTTAGAAGCAAGAGGTGATGGTAAATTTTAGAAGCAGGAGGTGATGACTAATTACATCTAACGTGATCACTAAGCTGTAATAAGCCTTGTGAAAAAAAAATCAAATTAATTTTTGATAACAAATTAAGATTGGCATCGGTATTAATATCATTTTTGCTGAGACCAAACCCTAAAATTAGTTTAAAAAAATACAGGTCTGATTTTATCTGTATTACCCATAGATCATTGAAGCTGCATTAATGTCTCTAAAGCCGCTCAAAAATACTTATTGCCTTCCTTGTTAATGAAGAGCTCTTACAATAAATCAGTCCTCACGTGTTCAAATGCATTTTAACAGTTTTTTATCACTTTTAGCTGCTAAATTCCCAAGATAAATACATAAGGGAAGAAAGTGGAAATTTTTCCACCCAAAATTAAAGATCTTTTTTTTTTTATCATTTGCTGTACTATTTTTCCTCTTAAACATTAAGAAATATTGGGAGGAAAAAAATTACCTGCAACAGCAACTGCAATTTCAAATTGCTTTAAGAATATCTAGATCAATATTGAAAAGAAATAAAATTAACAAATCTATGAATGCAAATTCAGGGAAAAATCAGATAAAATTTTCAGATTAAAAAATTATTTGTTATATCACTAGAATATCAGTGTGTGAAAATCTAATACATTTAAATGGTATATGAAATATGATTAATTAAGATTTAGAAAATAAAGCTTATATGCTAGATTCCAAATAGGTCTATCAACTTTTTCCATATCTTCCACTATTTTTTTTTTTTACTTATTGGAGTTCCTTGCCTTGTTTTTGTTTTTCTAATATGTGTGGTCAATTTCAAATAATGCTAATTAACCCCATATTTAGCCAATTGACTCATTAAGATTTGAAAACTGTATTAATATAACATGAAAATGAAAGTTAAAAACTTTGTAGCTTTTCATTTGGTTACATGGATCTTTCCCATTGAAAGAGTGTTAAATCTCTCTCTCTCTCTTCACTTTCTCTTTCATAAAAAATAAAAAAAAGCTCTCTGAAAGGACACCTAGGAACAGAAACGGTGCCTTCAAAAAAAAAAGTTGAACTGTCTTGGCTCTCAGGAAGTATTAGTGCCAGTTTCATCATTGATGCTCCTCCAGCTCTTTCCTCTGCAGTTTTGCAAAAACACAACTAACATAGTTCAGATCTTTCTTTGTTGCTTCTCTGTGAAAACTCCAATTCTGTAATAATAAAGCTTAAAACCAATAAGGGTAACTGTCGTGTTCCAGATTTTGTATAATATTGTTTGATCAAGTAAACACAATTAGCCAATTAAGAACAAAGAAACACATGAAGGTCATGCTGAAGCAAGTCACTATGTCTACCATCAGATTAGGATCAGATTAAGTGAGACTGAACTGGCATTTGCTGTTCCTATTAGATTTAATTCTGGCCTGTCATGAGGAATTATTTTAGGAAGTAATAGGATTAACTAAGCAAAAACCAAGATGCAGCATTCACTTTCTTTACTAAAATAGACATGATCTTAAAAAGCTTATCAGCCTTTTATAATTCATTCATACTTATGACTGGTTCTATTAACAGATGTTTGTGCCAAGAATATAAAAATCATAGAAAAAAAACAAGGCAGAATACAACTTGCATATCTGTATTTGAAAATGTTCTTAGCTAACTGTGTCTGACCAAAAAAACACACCTGAGTTAACAGGAGATAAAAGATTTCTCAGCTACTTATGTCAACTTTCCAACCTATAAGTATTTTTGTGTCTTTTAAGTTTTTTATTAGGTTTATGATTTTATTTCTTGTTTAAACATTTTCAGAAACAAGAGACTTAGATGGAATTCTCTATGTGTGTATACATATTCACAGCAGTCATGGTGGGGAGAAGAAAATCCTCAGCATGTGATCTGTTCATCTATTTATCTAGCACAAAGATGAGAAAAGAAGTACCAGTATTCTATCTTTGAGCATTGAATATACATGTACACACATATATTAAAATTAGGTAAAAAGAGGTCAGAAACTGGCTGCAAAGGTCAGGCAAAGAATTCTTCTTCAAAGAGAAATAGATTGGGAGGAGAAATGGATTTTCTGACAAAGGAATGCTTTCAAGTACACAGGAAAATCTCGATTTATTTTTCTTATTTATTTGCAAACCAAACATCTCTCCATCTTCCAAAATAAAAAGCTCTGTTTTGTTCTTGTAGGAGTTATCAACTTCTAGTTTGAATGAACAGCATACCAAAGGAAGCAGATTCACGAATTCCATTTAAAATGTCAGAGTAGGGCAAAAAAGTAAATGTGAGCCTTCCACATATGAAAGGTCTTTTTCAAAACATCCTTGTTTAAAGCATCAGTCTGGTGAGGTAAATTACATAAGTAGAATTTTGGAAAATTCCAGTGCAATAGCACTCATGAACCAGCAAGTCATCTGGGCCTGTCCCAGCTGCTTTTTCCCAGGGCTGTGTAGCCTGCCTGTGATGCAGGAAGGGGATCTTGCTGCAATATAAATGGGCACAAGGAACCACAGCTCCATCATCACACTGAAATAAGGAGACATATTTTAGTGAGCACAGTAATTGCTGTAAGTATTGCCAAGACAAGGGTTACAGATTAACTAGGGCTAGATGGTTCCCTAATGCTCCACCTATATCTTCTATAAGGAGCAGAGAGAGATCATCATATGCAGTAATTGTTCCCTTTGTGTTTGACTGTGTGCAATATGGCCAAGTCTGTGGAACATTTGATTGCAGATCAGGGCTTTTTCAGCAAGAAGCCTCTTGTAATTTTAAAAACATAGAACACTTAACTGATTCACGCCAAATGAAATTACTTTAGTGTTAAGGTGTAGCTGAGATTGGCAGATGAATCTTGAAACACTAGTGAAATCACTAACATTTCAAATCCCTACTGTGCATTGATTTTCACGACACTTTTACTAATCATTGATAGTATTGTTTTCTATTTGTTAGCAGGTTTCTCTGTGCATGGGTAATTCTGTGAAGCATTTCTGTCTCACTCATAAAACAAAAGAGCCCCAGAGCTTGAAATGATTGTGGCCATTTGAAAACTACTTAGTAAATGGTTAATTTTCAACAATTAGCAGCTAAAAAAATCTAAATATAATGCAAGTTAGGGATTTTGTCAATTATCAATATTTAGGGAGAGAAAAAAAGTATGGGAGATGAAAGAAAGGAGTAAATTTAAAAACTAAGAAGGAAATAGGCTCAATTTCTGAATATATTTCTATTTTCTTGTTTGCATTTACAAATCTAACAAAATGCTCTTGAAACCTCATATTTTACTAATTTTTAAATCAGACCTGAGCTATCTGCATGATCCAGTTAGCTCACAGGCAGCTCCAGGTTAAAGAACAACAAAAAAATTCCTACTTGGTCCATCCCCCACAAAAATCTCACCAAACCCAAACAAAAAAACCCCACTAAATCTTAGTTAGGATATATTAAACTCTTCCTTTCCCAAGCAGTTACTTCAGTTACTGTTGATAATTCCTTTACAAATATTTTAATCAATTTGGAAAACTCGCATATGCAGCAACAAAAAACATCATTTATTATTTGCTCACAGACTTTAAAGATAAATGATAAATTGAGATCTCCTATGTCTAATACAACAAAATTAGGTTCTACACAACCATCTCAGTATTTTTATGTTTTAAGGATATGAAGGAACAAATTCTAGTATTTTCATTTCCAGGGAAAATTCCTGAGTTTTTGCGGTCAGATAAATAACACATACTTTTTCCAACTTCACTTGCTGAGACAATCATGGAAAATACCAGCCTCCACACAGTGGTTTCAGTGATGAATAATTCCAGAAATATGCAGAAAGGAGGAGTTCTGGTGCTCTGGGTGGCAGATGCTGAGAACCTGAACACACCACAGCACGCATTTACTCATCAATTTGGAAGCAGTGTCTAATCATAGATGTACATCCATCTCCTGAGGAGTTACCTCAGACTTTCTGACATCAGTGGCTTCTTTTTCATGAATCAAAGCACAGATCAGGGAAGAAAATACCACTCATTTTTTGCAGTTTACAAGAAACCTTTTGCGACAATGTACCAGAGTTGTGTTGGCTTTTAGACTGGCCATGTCAAGAGAAGAAGAGCGAAAAGTTATTTTACCTTGCTGACAAATGTACATATCTACACAAGCAAAGAACATTGACCACAGTTATCCAGCCAGAACTCTTTAAGTGCTTCCAGGTGGATCTGATACAAATGAACGCAACCCCACTCCTGTAAATCAATATACATCTGTGTTAATGTGCAATACATGAAAATGTAATGACTTATTCGACCAACAAGTGGAATTTTTAGCATCATAATTTTTAGCATTTTTGCAACTTAGTTCTTTTTCCTTACTAAAAACCATGGATGAGTGAATTCAGTTTCATTTCCCTCCAAACTACTCAAACATTGTACATTTAAATCTTAACATTACTTGCATTCTACTTAAAAACAATTAATAAAAACGAAAAGAGAGGAGCAGACAGAGGGAGGAAAAAAAGTAATTCCTAAATTGTCTGAGCCAGAGGCTGTCTATTTAGAATATGTTTATTCAAAACCTAGCACAATGGGGTTCTGTTCGCATGACTGGCCTCCTCTGTGTTATGGTGATACTAATAATAAATTGTTATAACCACAGAAAGTAAAAAAAAATTATGCAACCGAATGACAAGGAAATGTTGACCCCATTTTCAAAAGCACCTAAATTGACTTCAGAGTCTGAATGCCATTTACTTCCTTACATACAATGGCATTTTTTAAAATATTACCTAAGATGTAAAAATGGATCAGTAACTGAGCCAAGACTGAGATACTGTGAATAAAGAATATCAAAGAAGGCAAGAGGAAAATCCAATTTAAATGTATGATACCTACACACACACACGTGTACTTACAATCATACACACACACATAAGTCAATTGAATTTACTGTGCCTAAACAGCGTAATGTTCTCTTTACCTAGGAAGATTTTGCATTAGCTCAAACATCTTTCCAAGTGGCAAGTCAGCTTACACTACAAGAAAAACAGTACTTCTGGGCACTAACTGCCTTTATGAACTTTATGAACTCATAAACTACTTTGTGAGGCATGCAAAACTTCAAATCATAGAAGCAACAAAGTAATCCAGGAAGAATAAATAGTCTAGAGTGCTTTTTTTGCAAGTCTTTCCACTTCCCCTGCTGTCTTGCTTTTATTTTCTCTTCCCCAACAGCTATATGTGATATACCACACATACTGCTAAGTCTCTGCTGAGCAAATTCAAAGCTGCCATAGGGTAAACCAGACAAGTCATACATATTATTTAAGGTGGTCCAGATGGCTATGGGAAACTTCCTAAATGTCTTCCCTAAAATTTTAAACAAATTTTAAATGTAAAAATAAGGGAAATCACTCAATCTTTGCTAGCAGCATGTAAACATTTGTAATATTGGAAAATATTAAGATATGCAGTAGAAGATTTTCTCAAACTTGTTTGATTTTTTCACAGTTTTGATTTCTAGTGAGAACTTCCCAGATTTAAAAAATGGGATGGCCCAAATTTTTCTGCATCATGTCAAAACTCTACCAAGTAAATGTTTGGTTGGGCAGAAAATATTAATAAGCACCTCAGTGAACAGGAACTTCAAACCAGTCAAGTTTTGCACTGCCAGACCCTGTCAGACTTGAATAGGATTACTCAGGAGCTGGACAGCTTTTTGCTGCCATGATATTCCCAGGAATAACATCAGGAATTTTTTTTTTTCCCACAGTGGTCATAAGGCTCTTTGGAACCCCACATTTCTGACACACAGTCAAGAACAATGGATAAGCTTAGCCAAGCCATGATAAAGGTGATGATATCACCACTGTCATGAGGGCAGTTCTGAATTCCTCTTCCAAAAGGTCTTTGTCTTAATATTTCCCTGAAATGGAGACTTGGATAAAAACAGTCTGGATGAGTCAAGATCAAAGTAAGACAGAAATAAAGCTAGTTTACTAGAGACATTTTTTTAAAGACCTTGGAAAAGAGTAATTTGAGAAATAAGGTTTGCAGCATAATTTATTTAAATTCATAATGATATTCTTGATTGCTCTCTATTCCTAAGAGGTTTTCATGCCTTGTAGTGTTTTTCCTTCTTAATTTTATGCTCAACAGAACTATTTCAACAATGTCTTTTAGGTGGGAATCTGATCCTAGTTACTGGTACCCCTGTGACCTACAAAACAGAAGAGTAAAATGCACCTCCATAACTTTGTCTCCAAGGAAGAAGCTTGGTCTAGAGGGGACTATCATGGACAGTCAGCTTCATTACACAGACCACAGGGACCTCATTAGGTCTTAAAATCCACTTTCAGGAGTTGTTCAAGGACCAAAGCCATTCTTTAAATCCCCCAGTTCTGCTGACAACTGTGTACCCAGGAGGCTACATCTTTCCCTATGGCAGTCCAGTCCGGCTGTTGCACACTTGCCAACAGTGTCTGCAGAAACTCAACAATGACAAACTCTGCTTTTCAGACAGCCTTAACTCTCCCTCCTTTCAGCTACTTGATGCTGAAATAGCAGACCATCAAAGAAGATTGCAGGACCCAGCCATACACATAGGCTTCTGCTCACTGATCTTCCTTTCAAGCTCCCAACTACAAAGTAGTTCCATATTCTTTTGACATAAACTTGGGGGAATATATATTTTTTTTTAAATGAATACTAGTGGGACAAGACCACAATTATCTTGCAACTGTACTCTTCCATATTGGATATATCTACCCATGAATTTGTTATTCCAAATATTTTCCAAGGGGATAAATGTCCAGTGCATGAACTGTTTGGACTGCTTGTTTTAATTAACAGCCTTTTTTTTTTATACTGGTAGATTGGATTAAGATTAATAGATTATGAAGACCACTCAGACCTGTCATTCCCTAAGGCATTGGCAGAAAATCCAGCTGGGTCCTGGCTGACAAATAGGGAAGGTCATCCAAATTTCACTGAGAAATAAAGTGAATATAAGTCACTGCTATTTAATGGCTCTTTTGAACCAAAATAGAGTTTCACTGTTCATGCATGTTATTTTTATGATGTATTCAGGGACAGCAAGGCCTGTCTGGTGTCCTTATTGACTTCAATTTACAATACAGCTATTTCACCGTCCCACTCTGTCTTTAATTCAGTCACAAAAGGCCATGCACTGGAAAGTTATTATTATTTATACACACCTTGCCACTGCCTCGGCACGTAATCAAGGATCGATTGTACTGGGTATTATACAGACATATAACAAAGAAAACAGTCCCTGCCTCAGGCACTCGCAGTCCATGTAGCAAGTACAGCAGGTAAACACAAGTGATAAATAGCACAAGGCTGGATAAGTGAAAAATAAAATGCATAACATTTATCAGAAAATAGATGTCCCAACTTCCTACCTGGGTTTTATATTTGTCTTGTCTTTGGCATCCCACTCTAGCAGTTTGTTTCAGTATGAAAGTTACTACTTTATGCTCACATGCACATAAATTCCATGAATAAAAATATCATAATAATTTTAAATATGCATAGAAACCACATGTATATGCATTACACAAAAAGTTAAAAATTACTGAGGAAGACTAATGGCAATCATAAAGCTTTGCATGTATATCAGAATGCATGTAATTATGAGTGCATGTAGATGTTTTTACTGCATACCTCAGTTCGTTGCATGTGTAGAGCTAATACATATTGATATATTGCAACATCATTTTTCTGTTTCATACTTGTAAGGATAGGAAAGTCACTGGAGAAAAAGCTAGATAAATGGATTGCAAAAAAGCAGTTTAGACAGCTTTTAGAAGTCAAAATGAGTGACAAAGTCACAGCCTTGAATCACTGTCCATATATGTACTCACTAGAAAACTCTCCTTAATGTTCATCATAATTGTTGTTTATGGTGTACATTTCATCAGCCTAGTTACACTGATTCCAGGGAGAGATAATTGATGGATGACATTAGGCAAACAAGTGCCGCTTGACATTCAGGTCTAGCAACCACAGAAAGCCCAGTAGCAAAGTGAGTCAGTGAAAAATTCAACTATCCTACTGTAAAGTGCTCTAGAACTTAAAAGAGATTTGTCTCACTGAATTCATTGAGCTGACCCTTCAAATCAGGCTGTGCACATCTGAGGTGAAAACAAGATCTGTGGTCTCTGCACAAACACTTCTTGGACTGCTCACCAGTCTTCATATGCTGCAACTGTTGCCTTTCTCTCCTCATTCTCTTTTTAGCAAGCAGAAGGTCAACACCTGCTTCATGTATTTGATTAGTTACTGATATTTAGCTCCTATTTTTTACACATGGAGGAATGTACATGAGCAGATCCAAAACAGAAATGGAAGCAGAATGAAGGCTTGCTGACACTCCCTCTGCTGCTGCACTAGAGACACTTAGGCAGAGATGACATCTGTTTCCAGGTGCTGTTTCTTTTGTAGACTGATCTCTGGGAAGAGCCCACACAACACATATGGAGAGTAAGTAAGGAATTATTTAGCCTACACCTATCCTAATACATAAAAGGCCAGGGCAGTGTCAGACGTACAATAAAGTACTGTACCAGGATTGTTCACTCTTTTATTACTGTCACTCCCCCTAACATTGTTTTGGCACATGCCAGATGATGCCTGGATGTGGTTTGTGGGACAGCACTTGTCAGGAGCTATTTCCATTAGCCAGCCTGAACACTGTGACACTGCCTTCTGAGAGGAGCAGACACAAAATCCAAATCAGGAAATTCTCTTCATCAAAAATAATTTGCATTAGGAAAATATTGGTCACAAGGATACCATTCATACTGCACCTACTCTAAGCATCTGCTCCTGGCCACTGCTGGTAGGAGAATCCTCTAATAGACCTGATTAGGTCACTAAATTAGGCTTGAAGATGTATTTTGCATTTGTACATGTGTGTATACACACACAGACATAGACAGAAACATACATACCCCCAAAATTGTAAGGGAACACTTTGAGTAGGTGTTCTAAGATCATAAATTTGCAAGATCAACAATTAATAGTAAAATTTTCTAGAGGTTAAAAATATTCCGTCCAGAGTTCAAATAAAAAATTGAAACAGAAGGCCAATGACTACAAACTAACAACCTCAGAAAATTAAGTCCTCATTCCCGATCTATTATTGGCCAGAAGAAAAGAGTAAACCAATGCATTCATATTACATGCCTTTTTTATCCCTGTCCCCCACTGAGTAAATGATAGTTAAGCACACTTAAACATAGTATCTGAAAAGAAAATGAGCATTTTTTGCTGGTTAATTTGAAGTGGAGCTTTCTGATTAATTTTAATGCAGTTATTCCCTTAGAAACTAGTTTATTAGGTGAGGCTTTATATGCTACACTTCTTTCCCTAGATGTTGTCTTTTATACACTTTCAGATTTTTCCATTGCTGTTTTTCAGAAAAGGAATAAAGCACTCTTGTCACCAAATCTATGTACTTTGGGATCTGCACCTCAGAGATTTTTCATTAACTTAAAAAAAAATTAATTTTACAGAGCTGAGCCAGGAAAACAGAGACACAAGGTATTGATATTAAAGAACATTGAAAAAGACATAAATCATTTTTACTTCTCTGCTTATACTGAATATTTTTATGTTTCAACACAGTCCCTGTGTTCCTTTTTGTGGAAGGGGCCTTATAGCTGGAATTCTGAGCACGGGATGAGGATATTCAGAGGTAAAAGGCTTTATATTTCTTGTGTAGCAAGTAAGTAGCCATTCTCCTTAGTTAAATCTAAATGTCAGTGATCACGACTGATTGTGCCCAGATTTTCTGTCATACCTGTTAAATGTGAACAGTTCCCCCTGTGTACAGAGAGATCAGCATTTGGCACCCAAATTAGCAGATATGGCCAGCAACATTTTGTGAGCACGTCAGGAACTCTTTAGGTGACTGTTCTTGCTCTATAATGACTGTAAACAGGAAAGTAAAGCAGCCACAGAATTCACAGATTCCAGCCACAAGTTCCAAAACCTGGCAGGATTTTTTTCCTCCAATGACCACTTTAAATTTTTTTTTAATTTCTTGGGTATTTTTTTTTTTTTTTTTGTTCATCTCCTCCCCTCTCCCCCTTAAAAAAACTACAGAGATTCTTCGACTGTTCTTCTGAAAACCTGACACTTCTTTGTCTGCTCTTCCAAGGGGAGGGCTCTTTTACACTGTATTCATCTTCAAGCTGGGACTGCCAATTATAGCTCCACCTGGGTTCAGGAATAAAAGATGTCAGACTGCAGCCTTTGTCCTTTTTTGACTGCTTTATACTGCTATTACATTGATTGCTCTTTGTTTCCCTGCAAATGGGGTTTACAATTGCAGTCCACCTCCTTCCCTCCTTCTACCACACTCCCTACTCCCTGTTACAAGCTTTTCTTTTTTTTTTTTCCTTTTCTTATTTTTTTTTTCCACTTCTACTATTAATTTTTGGTAGATGTTGAGTTTCGATAAGAATCACTCACCTAGATCTTTAGAAGAAGAACCACTTTTCCATGAGATTTCAAACCACACTTAGACAAGCAAAGGTAAGTCAGCAGGGGGATCAACACAAACATTATCCAGGAATAGTTCAGAACCCTATGTTTCATTTACACCTTGGGATTATGACTGGTTTTAATATGATTTTTTCGCTCCAGTTTAGAGACCTGATGTGTATTCTTATAAATTAAAAGTGGATCCCTGCCTCTTTGTGGTTTGTTCACAACTGTCCAGAGAGCAGAGCAGGAAAGCTTTAGCCAACAATGCCAATACAACACTATAAAGATTAATAGGGTACCTGAAAAGCAACAAGGACTTTGAGTGATTTCAAGGATTCTAAAGACTCAAGAAATCAATTTCAGTGAAAATGTCCTTGCTAATTTAGTACCTGATAGTATTTGACACCTCTGTGCTCCAGTAAGAACACTGAGCAATATAAGGATTTTTTTGGCATGCCTTTTGCAATCAGGATTGTAAATGAAAATTAATGTTAGCTAAATCCATACAGACAGAAGGTAAAGAATACCCTTCTAATACCTATCTATTTAAAATAAAAGTTAGCTCTCTTATTATCTTCACATCTATCAAAAAAAATCAGTAAAGGAAAATAAATTATGGACACTGGCTAAGTAAGAGTGGAACATTGTTGAAACTATTAAATCTTGCATATTGTGTCAGAACTGCTGCAGCATTGCCTTAGCACTGAGAAGCCATGTGAGGCTGCTGGGGGAAAAATCCCACAACTCCTCCTGACATGAGACAATTTAGATGCTAGTTGACTTGATCTTGTCATTGTTTCATTGCACATTAACAAAAACACCAGCTCATGCTAGATGCTCAAAATAGGATAAAAGCAATCCATAAAATAAAATCTCTCCTCTGATGATGTTGTAGGTATTAAAATTCTGTTTATAGTGAAGGTTTTTATATGTCCTAATTACACACTGGAACAAACTATTGTCAGTTCTGCCATGCTGAAAGAGCCTTAATGATGACATTATAGTTTGAATAGAATTTTTAAGCAGATCTAACGTAAAAAGAGATGTAATTAATCAATTTAAAGTTTACTTTATCCAGGAATAAAGGCCTGCTATATCATTCCCTGAGACTATTGCAATCTTTTTGATGAAAACAAGGTCTAGATCTATGTACTTACAAAAACAAAATAGGAAAGTAAATTACAGACAGAGGGCTGCAGAAGGGACAAAACACCTAATAAGGGACACATTCCTTCTTCCAATACCTATAGAAGATCTTATGCCCTCTTATTTTTCTAGGATGTATATTTCATCAGCACTAGCAAGATAATCATCCACATCCCACTTGTGTGCCAAACAATTTGCACATAGTGGAATGACAAAAAAGCAAGCAGATGAAAAGGTTTCAAGGAAGATGAAGAGGTTTGAATGCGATACACACTATTGGATGTTGGATGACATAAGCCAGATGTGTGAAGGTTTTTGGTCAACCAGTTGCATCCTTCAAATTGCATTATTTCATCTGGGGGAAAAAAGGTATCACACTGGTCTTCTCCTTTTTCAGTTTCAGGCTACTTGAGAGTAAAGATAAGTATTTCACAGAGTTTCACAGAAATCTGTTACATTTTGTATAGATTGTATGCACACACATTTTTTGTGTGAGTACATATATTCTCCTTACACAGACATACATACACCACAGACTATACATACAGAAGCATGCATAAAGATATATGTACAGGCACATGTTACCAGCAGCACACACCAGTTTAAAATGTAGCAAACAACATCCCGCTGAAAGGAAAGAGAAAACTGCTGACCCTCAAAGCTTAAAAACATTGCGATTCTTAGCTTCATGCCTAAATAAATGTTTTATGTTTTAAGGCTAGCTATGTATAGTTCAAGTTAAAGCTTTAGGTTTTATGTTTGGATCGTACCCACCGTCCAGTTTTCTCCGTGTGTCGAGCCTTGTGTGAATAACGCAGGTTAATCACACATAGCAGTGTGAGGACAAGGCAAAGCAGAGAGCAACCCCAGCTCCCCTCTCTCGTCACTGCTGACTCTGCTCTTCACCTGTATGCATTGCCGGGCTTGGCACAATGGCAAGCTGCACCCACGTTTAAATGAAATGTGTCTAATGAGTGAGTCTCAGATCTAGTTTATATTTTTTATGTTCACTGGCCTCATCTTTGCTAATAAAAGCTCGTGGAAGACTTGTTAAAGGGAAGAGAAAAGGAAAATCAAGGCAGTCAGAATTAATATCTGCTGTGCTACTAAGGTGCCAGAAGTGGCCCTTAAAATACAATTACCAGCTAAAACTCAGAAAGAAAATTCTCAAGCAGATACAACAAAGGTAGAGGGAGGATATTTGTGCCATTCAAATAACTGTCACATGGAAATTTTACTGCCAGGAAAGTGGCATTTCCAACAAAAACATCAGCTTCCTATGAGTCGTCTGAGTAACATCCATGGAGCATACAAAAAGATATAGTGGAAGCAGAGGTGTGAGTGTTAAAATCTCTGTGTTCATTTCTGATTTTGTCACCATGTTCATATAGGACCTTGAACACATTGCTAAATGTTGCTAAGCTAGTGGGTCTTACTCAGCTAAATAAACAGACTAAAAGGTAGTACAGTTAAAATAGACTTGATCTCATTGAATACATCAGGAACCTGTTCTGGATTAGAAATATCAACCCACCTTCTGCCAGCTAATTTATAGGCATTAGTGCTCATGATGTATTTCACAGTTCTTAGATAAATAGGCAGACATGGAAAAAGGGCCACTCAAAGACCATGTTTTACTGTGCTTTGTGCTGATGACTCATTATTTTTCTGGGAAAGAAGGTCACTGCCTCTTGAATCATCAGTAAAATGGCAGTAAATTCTGATTTCAGACTATGTGTGGTGCCTGGGGGGAGAAAGGGGAGAAAGTAGAGAGCATTTTACAGAAGATTCTTGAGAATTTTTGCCATCAGACTTTTCTCCACATTTTTATTGAGCACATTCAGGAGGAGAACCTGTTCTGTCTGTGAAAAAGGCCAAAAACATAGCCCTTGTACCTTGTCACTTAAAACTTATTGGAAGAAATCTTCTAGAGGCCATAAGTTTCCCTCCAGAAGACCTCAGCTTCAGCACTTCTTTCCAGGTGTCCATGTGTTTTCTGTAGCTTCATGTTAGTCTCTGTTATTGCTGCCTCAGTTTATCTGAGGTGTGTGAGACTGGGAAAACCAACTCTCCATGAAGGAACCATACTGGACACAATGGCTCTGTAAATGGGAGAACCTGTGAAAAGTAACTGAGACTGAGGACTAAGGTCTTCAATATCACTACACTCTGTAGATAAACTAGGTATAAAAAAAAAAGTCACAATCTACTGTAGGTCTTATAACTGGCTGTGAAAAATTAGCCTGTTCTGTGATTCCATTTCTTTTTATTTATCCATTTTACTGCAATTTTTGACCATCAGAGATTGTTTAAAAGAGCATGAAATATTCCAAGAAAAGTAGTTGCATCAAACCCAAGCCCTTAGTTGTTAAAAAAATAGTACATTTTGATTTATATTATGTTATTATTCCACAATCTTCAAAATTATCATATTTTAAAGTTCCCTGCATTAAAGCATCAAGTGTTGTAGTTATCTATAGGTTGACATAAGTTCAGAAACCTGCATTTCTTCCCTTTGGAAGCCCTCTTGAAACCAAATGTGTACATGTCATCAGTAGCAACAAAGTCCCTTCCTCGTCAGTGCCTTGGAGCTTTGATAGATCAGTGGTGCCCATACTCTTTTTTATTTCCTTTTTTTCTTTTACCAAAAAAAAAAAAAAAAAAAAAAAAAAAAAAAAAAAAAAGCTTTCTCACATGCTGGTTCAGGTTCCCTAAACTAAATTCTTCTTGTAACCAAAGCAGGAATTGGTCACTTCACTGAGCTTTGTCTGAAGAAAGAATTGTTGTTGGCACTCTTCAGTGTTTGGTTGTCATTAGTTCTTATAGTTTGTGTCTGGCCTTCAAGCCTTATCAGTCAAACTAGTCTTTTAAGTCCAGTAGATTCACAACACTGAACCAGAGTCTGACCTAATGATTCCCCCTCAAGTATTTGCTAAGCAGTGGCTAAGTTTAATACAGTCTTCTCTTTTCTGTGTATTTTTGCAGGCAGATGCCTCTGGAATTAGACCAACGCATTCATCCAGAAAACAAACTAATGTCAGGCCAGCATAAATTATTAGACAACAGTCCCCAATTTATTACAAAGGGCAGTTACGTCAAAAAAAAAAAAAAAAAGTTTAGGTTTGCTTTTTTTGAATTCTTTTTTGGATTTAGAGGGAAGGTTACTAATTTCACTTCACCTCCTGCTTAGCAACTGTGAAAACAAAATATGTCATCAAATAGCACACTTAGCCTCAACGTTGCTAAATTGTAAACTGAACATAAGTGGTACATTCATCATGTTTTTGAAAGCATTTACTGCTCTCCCTTACCCTATGTTTTCCCACCTACCAGCACTCCACAGGGCAGAGGCCAGACCACTGTGAAAGATAAGAGTGGGAAACAAACACTGTGGAGATGGAGCCCTGAGGAAGAGGGATGACAGACTGCATAGCACAGTCACAATAGCAAGGTCGGGATGGGAAGGTGGAGTCACATGTTAAGCCCACAGGTTTTTATCCAGTCTTGTATGAATCAGAATAGTGCTGAAAACTATGCCTGATTTGTGTTATTTTTGCCTGTAAGCTCTGATTGGAGTTTACATGCAAATTGTGTCCTGTTCTTAGCAAAGGTTTTTAGTAGCAACAGCAACAAGTCAAAAGTTTATACCTTTGCACAAGAAGTCTGCTAGAATAAAAGGAAAACTTATTAAAAACTCAATCCAAAATAGCTAAAAGAACAGATTCACACAAAAGCTGTCAGTTTTTCCTGTGCTGGTGAAGTTCAGACCTAGCAATTGAAAGAATTTTGTATGGAGGTGCTTTCCAATTGTTTATCTTGTATGTATGTAAGTATCTTATGATACAGAAGTAGGAATTAGCTTAATTCCTGTTCAGTATTGTCATATCATCACCAAGACAGGACACCATCAAAAAGGAACGGGAGAGCAGCACTTCAACACCCGGCTTCAAGGCAGTGTCAGGTCAGGTCTGCGTGCTCATGAAAGAAGCAGATCAACTATTGCACATCTGTCTGCCACAAAGGTGTCTTAAGCATCAACACCATCATGGTTTGCTTCAAATCCAGCACCAGAAGGGCTTGTTATAAGTTTTTAAGAATTTGGGGAGGTTGTATAAAGACTGATTGAGAAGAAATGTACATCTGTTTTAAATGAACGAGGAAAAGGATCGGTTATGTGGAATGGAAAGGCAGGAGGAACATGGAAGAAAGGCACATAAAAGATAGAATGATAGTATGGAGGGCCATTTTAGGGCTTACACTTTACTCTGGAAGTCTGGAGAGAACCATATCTTGTGTGGTCTTGTCCACATTGCCTGTTAGGAATGATATAGCCAAGGCCTGAACCATGGCTGATTTTTCTACTGGAAGGTGCTGACTAGCAGGGAATATGCTGGCTATTAGGAATCTAGACAATTATTAATCTGTGCTTGAGCTCATTCTCTGGTTTGGTTTTACATAGCATTATGATTTATAATTTATAATGTTGCAAAACACACAGCCCAGAGTAATGCTTATTACTCCAAGAGATTTCCCTTCCAACTTTAAAAGTGCACGGTGCACGTGAGACACTGATACTGTGCTTTGTTTCTTTCATAGTCTGGCAATGCTTTAATGCTAAATGTTATTAGATGTGGAAGTAAGTCAAGAAAACCTGGAGATAACACAATACTCTTAAGAAATGTTACAACTTTTACATTCTCATCTGATTTTTTCCTATGTAGAAAAATGTTTCTGTTCATTTAAGTGTAAGGTTTCTCTGACTGAAGATTCTGTTCAAATCAAGGCTTGATGCTGGTTCACTGGTGTTTCCTACGCAAATTTCACAAAATGTTAAGGAATGAGGAGATAGCATTAGTAAAAAAACTTGAGTAGGCAGAACATACTCCCAATGCCAGGATTTGACCTGCAGGACTGTTGGAAAGATTCACTTCTTACTCATCTCAAATGATCCCAGCTAAGATTTTCAAAGTTGTGTGTGTGAACGTGTGTGTTTGTGTACATGGACATGTGAGCCTCTGTTTATTTGTTTTCAATTAATCTGTCAGAATCAGATGCTGCAAAAATCATTTAAAATTATTTTTCTATATGGAAAGAGATGAAAAATGTTCATGGCTGTCCTTTTCTTGGCCACCTTTCAAGATGCTACCCCTAAAATACATTCCTTTTATGAACTGAAACCAAAGTGGGTCATTTGGCTTGTAAGAGATGTCATTATATTGAGCTGTGTGCTAATTAGTTCACTTTCACTGATTATCATTAATACCTGTGACTGTATGATTCGCATAGGCCAATCATATGCACATAAAACCAAGAGAATGCAGATAAAAAACTTAGAGAGACTTAAAAAAGATTAAACACAAGCTGCAAATACGGAAACATAAGAGACCTGAAATGATAAACCGACATATTAAACATCAACTTTAAATCTGCTTTACAGAGGGATTAAACGCTCACTGCGGACTGTGAGGGAATCCATTTCTAATGGTGAATTTGTATCAGTCCACAGGGAACCCTATCAAGGCACAGCTGACTAATGACTATCATTTTCACTTGATTTCATTAGTATTTAAGTTATAGCATGAAGTACATTCCCTTCGGTGCCCTGAAAGCTAGTGATTTACATATATTTGCTGTGAAGCTTTTGCTTTGACTAATATAAAAATGATTTGCTAGTAGAGAGTGTATGCTTTCTCATGCCTACCCAAGTCCACTCATTCAAAAACAAATGTTAACTTTCCAAATGGTTAGTCACAACACATTTCAGGGGCATGTTATAATAAAAATAAAATAATGCTGTCAGCTGAAATCATTCTGTCTTTCTGGATATGATGTACCACTCTTTGTTAGTCAGCCTATATTTGTTTGTTACCAGATTTTTCTTTACAGTGTGCGCCTGCAATATGTCTTTATCCTCTGTAGTGTACAGATCCACAGTTAGAGTAAAATATCATAGACAAGCTTCAGTTTAGAGACAGCTGATGATGTCCATATTGTGTCTATTAAGACAATGCCTGTAAAAGAAATTCTGAATATTTGGTCAAGATGGGTATCCTTTTTGAAAAAGGATAGGAGAAAATGCTGAAAGTAAATGACTGCCTGAGTGTCCCTTGCTGACACCTCACTCCTGGCTTCCTCACCCAATTAAAAATAAAACCACTCATCCTCGCTTCCCCTTTTTCCCACTTATTCTCTCGCCTCCCATTATTCAGGCAATACAACCTACCAAACTAGCTGCTCCTCATACATTTTTTCAGACTTTTCCACCTTTTTAGCTTTACTCATACCCCTCTCTTTTTCCTGGTGCTTTTCATCTCCAGCTGCATTTTCAACTTCCTACCATAAAATGACAAATAAAACAGGTACAAGCAACACTACTTCAGTATTTTGAGGATAGCTCCATTCACACCAACTTTCGTTAGAATATCCTTTTCTTCTGAGCCTTTTTGTCCAAACCCTGAACAGATACAGCACACAGTCACTGTTAAGTAAATAATATTCTTTATTATTCTTAATAGTAAATCCTAAACCCACTCTATACATGACACTAGCCTAATTGCATGCTGTTCCTTTCTTTTTAAATGTCATTTAATGAGACTACAGGAAAGCTTAAAATAATATGCTTAGTTAAGGAGACATATCTGTAAAACATCAGTTCTCTATGCATAAGAAAATTCCAGGAAACCATGAGCCTGTAGTTGTGTTCAGAAGCGCAAAGGGATTAAATCAAAATACAGTTTCAAAAGGAGGCTTAAAAGTGCATGGTAAGATGGTTCAGCAAATGAAGAGAAACAGGAAACAAAAGTTGTGTGGAGAGGGAGCAAGGGGGTAACACACTGTGTTTGCCATGTATAATCACTTGTAAATCCTGGCCACACAGCAAAGGTCCATGCAAAAGACCTCTGATTTGTGTTAGTACCATCAATTAGGAGTGTCAGCCAGACACACCCATCAAAACTGGAATGCTGTAAACAGACACTGAGGCAAGCCCATGTGTCAGACAACTGACAGGCTAAATAGACAGGGTTGAAGAGGGAAACAGAGGAAGAATTGCTATTCTTGTGTTGTACCTGGAGTACTAAAATACTGAAATCTTATATAATTTATTAAAATTACTGAAATGTAAGACAGAAACAAGCTGCAAACCCACATCTGCTCCATGTCCTTTTGCCCCAACTCGCCAGATTTTTCCATCTCCTCTTTTGATTTCCTCCTGTATTTTGATTTTATTGGTTTTTTGGGGTTTTTTATTAGTGGAACTACTCCAGGTTCAATTATTCCAGTAATGGAGCATGAATGTATCAAGATTATGGTGGATGAAAGTCTTCCTTGATTTTTTTTTTTGGGGGGGGATGAATGCATCAAGTTGAAATGGTCCTTTTTCCAGATCAGCTACTGCTTCTCTCCACTCTGTATAACACTCCTCTGCTTCAATGCTCTTGACAGAATATTCCTGCTTCAGCAAAAAGCTCTGAAGGTGAAAAAGTTTGTTCCAAGAATGTGGTGTGTATGATCATGTAGCCTCTAAGTGCAGATGTAATGTTGAACTGGGGAGCTCCTGTGACTGCTCTTCTCTCCCTACCAGTAGAGTCAGAATCTCCTGTTAACCCCTCTAAGCTTATATAAACCATGATGCAGATTTGTTTTGGTTTATGAAGGGGATGGATCAAAGGAAAATAACCAAAACAGGTTTTCAACATTAGAAAAGCAAAAAATTTAGTGAAAACTTTCAGTATATGGATAGGATACATTCCAGGGAAATCATGCTAGACCTCCCAAAGTCCATGAAGAAAGCATTGTTTTCCCTCTTGATATTGGCTTCTGAGAATACTGGGAGTCCAGCAGTTCCTTGTTTTCTTAAACACTCATATCTTAATATACTATTTCAGTAGACGATCTTTAATTTCTAAATCCCAGTACAGACAAGGCTTTATTGTGCTGCAGATTTCGTCTGAGACAGTAACTCTGTCCATGTTTCTGTCTGCTAGCAAATGCCCTTTAGCAAATGACACTCCTTTCAAACACTGTATTTCCTTTTGAATTATTTGCAATACCACTGAATGGTCTGCAGTTTTTTCTCCACCCCAGCAAATCGGTTTCAAAACTAAAGTGCAGTATTTTAGATTAAAAAGGAAGTCCCTGAAAATTAAGACTGCCAACATGTCAGGTGTGCTAAATCCTTTTGTAAATTCTGACTTTAAAAAAAGTATTTTTAGTTTAGCACAAAGAAATTTATTATTTTAGCCTACTGCTATTTTGCTAACCCTCAAAAATAAATTTAAGTGAACTGAAATCAAAGGAGTATGTGAAAAAGATAATTGTTTTGGTGACTCTGTTCACAGCAGTTGTTGACTGCTCTTTGCATTTCAACTTCATCTATTGATAAGATAATTTGTGAGCAAGATATAAACTATCCTTGAGGGTGAAAATGTTGGCAGAGTGGAATACTGGCAGGAATTTATGAAAATGTGGCTGAAGATTAACTGAAAGAATTTATTTTATTTCAATATCAATGATTAGCTGAAACTTTTACATCTCCATTACATTTAATCAGTTCACTTTCTGCCTGTATGAAAGATCAGATTCAGGTTGAAACTTGAAATAGAAAATATTTTCCCCATTATCTGCAAATCAGAACATTATTGAAAGTGGCAATGTATAAGAATAAGCACTGCCTGAAAGTGCCACTAGGGAGGATGATAAACTAGCAAATAGAAAGGCTTTTTACACCTTAGAAGTCAAAACAGAGATTGAGTTTTTCAGTGCCTGGTTTTGTTTGTTTGTTTTGTTTTTCTGTGCAGAATCGCAGGAAGAATTTCATTCATTTGTAAAGGATGTTGAACAGCACAGCATGCTCTAAATGGTTGAAAATGCTACCTCTTGGTTTAAACTGTGATTAACACTCTGCAGAACTCAGGCTATCCAAATCCTGATGATTAATTGAACCTCAAGTAATTTTCTTATTGTATTTGCAATAAACCAGACTCTAAAATCTTACAGTAAAATATTTAATTATTCTTACTCATATCTCAGCAAGTCTGTGGTCCTTTGTAAGGTGAGGCTGTAGTAAAAGCTTGTAGCTCGTCTAGGCCAGGCTCAGAAAGGAAAGCATCCCTGTCTGAGAATGTTCAGCAAATTTTTCAGAATTTGAAAGTCTGGTTTCTTCATGAGATCTGGAGTCCTCTTTGCTACTGGTATGACATATAGACAGATTCTTTTAGATTTCCTGGGATTCATTTGAGTGGACCTCCCTGACATGAGATCAAACTTTTGAACATTCTGCTGTTCCTCACTGGTTAGGAGCTTTATACTACTTTGGTTCTCGAATTTGTAGCCAGTCTATTGTAGGGTAGCTTAGAGTCGATTATTGGGTGAGAGTTCACCACTGTCAGCGGGAAAGTGACACAGAATTATTTGGAGCTTCGGGCACCCATGGACACCATTCCTGTCAATTTAAAACAGAAGAGTCACAATGACATTTGAAAACCGTGGCAGACTTAACCTTACCTGAGAGGTACTTTGATAACAGGATAAACGGATTCCTCTAAGAGTACAGCCAAGAGTATGGCTTCCTCCTTAGAGACAGCATTTTCCTATTCTCAGATAAACACACTTTCAAAAAGTTTGGTGTGTTGCCACTGATAGTGCTCATGCGAATGACATCCATGGACCTTTGGCTGCTGTGACAATGGCACAAAGTATACAAAATCAAGTAGTGCTTTATTCCACCAGACAGTAATAAGCATGTAATTATATTGTAATTAAAAAGCAATTATTTACTGGCAACTATTGAAGACATCTTTAATGGTAATTCTGAGTGTGACTACCATGTAATTTGTAGAGAGAAATAAGTGTGCAATTACCCTGTTAGTAACACAGTAATTACCAATACATCCATGCATCTTTCTGTTTTCTGACACAGAGTTACCAACACCTGCAAAGTATAAATTACATGGCAACTACATATGCAGCTGCCAGGTGATGTACAGTAGAATGAAAAGATGGCAGATATCGTTTCAGAATTAAGGTTTGATTCATTAATATAAAACTGGTGGGATACACTACAAAACAGTGATCAAATCCAAAATAAAACCAAGCCACTGTAATCCACAGAGCTCGAGAGAGTTATAAATGTGCTGCAAATCAACCCCAAATCTTCGTGTAGAATTATGGGTAAAATAAAATATACTCACACGTCTGGAAATAGTAGCTTATCCCTTTCATGTGAACTGATTCTATCCTATTCAGAAGAAAGAGTTTCTGTTGTTTCTATCATGGGTTCCTATCACAGACGAGCAACAGAGTTTTGCTGTACACGGAGCCTTGTATGTCATTTTCTCACCTCCCTCTTATGTCATTATTGTAGTGACATTTATTAATAATGGGCTTGACAGAAGGTGGGCCCTGAGCAGAGGAACTTACCAAGTGAGAGGAGAAGCAGAAGGAAAAGCCCCAAGGCAAGATATGTCATAAACATTTCACAGAAAACACTAAATACATTATTTTGAAGCAAATGATGCGTCATTTTTTGACTTGTGTAGGCTACATTCATCCTTGTGACATGGACCCCCATTCTAACAAAGTCCTTGTTTATTCCAGATAAATACAGCCTTAGTCTTAGGCATGAGACTTGAAAATATATTGACTACTTAGGTGTTCAAAGTTAAAGATACATTTATCTACACTAGCACACACACCATCTCAGTCTTTAAACCTGTCCATCTAAATCACACCCTGAACACCATAAGACTCCTGTCAAATATTACACTAAAGCACATGCAGAGCTGAATTTTAAAAAGTCTTGGCAACTAAAAACTAGTATGAGCCCTAAGTGGTCAGAATGTTTGAATGTCAGTCCAATTTTATACAACGGCCTACAATAAAGACCTGTGTTTGAGGTTTATTTATAAGTAATTTATCTACAATGAAAATAGTCTTTGTTTTCCTTAAAGAAATCATGAAAAGAATAGAAAAACACAGAACTGTAAAACACTTCTGAATCACAAATTCTAAACCCTAGAGAAGAACAAAATTTATTGCATCTAATCCAGTGTGATACGAGACAACATACTGCCATGCTGGAAAGATTTCTCTCTAATTGTACTCCACTCCCCTTTCTTGGTCTGGGAAGGTTCAGCAACAAAAGTAAGTATTGCTATTATTTACTTAGCCCTCAGATTTCATTTATTACTATCATATTACTTAGACTTTGCCATCTCATTTTTTATGCTTGCTGAATTTCTTCAGCGGTGCCAGAATACAGCCACTTAATATTTACAGCAATTCAGCTGATGTTCTGTCATCCATCAAGATTTACAGCAATAGTGTCCCAAAATGCCTGAATCCTATATAACAAAACACACAGCTGTTGATTAAAAAATAGGATGATGAAAGGGGGGGCTGAAGTCTCTTTCTAGAAAGTTGTGGAAGAAAATGTAAGTCATCTTAAAGCACTTATTTTGAAGAGAAGCAGGATAAACCCTTCCTTTCACATCCCTGATAATTTAGAATGATATAGATAATTAAAGTTTTCTCTAACAGCTGTACTGTGGGAATGCTGCAATCCTTCTTTGTCCACACTGGGTGTTTCAGGGTGATTAATTGTTAATTGACAAATGTCAATATACCCTGGAGCATATTTTACTGAAAACATACAGCCAATGATGGCCATTAATTTTTTCTTCTTCTTGTTTGCAAAATCTCACTGAGAGGCATTCATGTCTTATAATTTATCCAAAGGTTTCTAGGGAACAATAGCTTGCATTCTAGATGCTGGCACTCTATTAAAACCTTGAAATAGGTACAAAGAAGGGTGAGTGTTTTGTCTGAAAGATTGGATTCCACTAAGACAGTGCCTACACATAAATAGATGACTATTCATTTATTCAGTTAGACATGTGCCTAAATGCAATGGAATGAGACCACAGAGTGATCTCGTCACAAGCGCTCTGTATCTGCTGCTGTTGTAAATCAAAATAACAGGAAAAAAAGAAGAAATAAAAAATGAAGAAAAAAAAAACCTTGAAAAAAAGCCCAAAAAAACCCCAAACAAACAAAGAAAACCCAGCCTTGCTTGCTTATTGAACTGACTTCCTGCTGTTTTGTTACCAAAACAGCTAGAAAGACTATTAAGCCATGGCATGAGCTTTTAGTGACTATACAGCTATTGCCCAGTTCCTGTTGCTTTGTTGTATGATTGTTACAGTCCAGTAGTTGTAGTGAGCTGCAGTGCTTCTGGAGTTGGTGTGGAGGTTGCTGCTTCTGCAAACATCTACGGAAAAGAAAACCTCTTTTGCACTAATGGATATCGCTGAAGCAGTGTAAATGGAGAGTTCAAAGACCATGAACATGAAAACATGGTAGTACAAAAAAAAAAAAAAGAGGATAATATTCTGTTTATTTTCACATGACTATTCTGTGCGGGTTCATTCATTGGTTTTTTGGTTTTTTTATATTAGTCTAAACAGCTGTGAATACACATAACTAGTTTTGCATGCAGGGTGCGTTTAGCATTTGTGATTATTTGGACTGACAGTGTCTGTATGGTTTCTTTAGGCTGTTGAATAAAGGTCAAAATACATTACTGTGCTCCCAGTCCTACAAGTTTCCTCCCAGAACTGTGCTGGGGAAACTCACTCCTCAGTTGTCTGCTTTTTTGCCAGTTACAGAGATAAACAGAAACCTTCATTCTCTGGAGCTGTCATTCTCATATCTTTCATGTGCGCTAAACTTACTCAAAAAATATTTCAGAGGAAAACAACAGAAGTGTTTCATAACTCGTACAGAGTAATTGGTGTCCTGATGAAATCTGGAGCCTCATCTTGAATTCGTAGCACATCTTATGCTAGCCAGGACATCTCACAAGGAATGTGGCACAACTGTTTGTCGCTGATATAACTTTCAATCCAGATGTACAGTCTTCTTATTTTTTACTCTCAAAATATTTATAGATATGTTTAAATATATATACATCTGTGAAAATTTTAGTTTAGACATGTAATGAATAAAGAGTTTCTGAATCTTTTGAGGGTATTTTACCTATTCTTTTTAGATAAGAGACCTTATTTTTTCTATTTTAAGTAACAAGATCTTCTACAAAACCTTAAATGGCATTATTTAATCTTAAAATAGTCCTAATCTTTTAATAGATATATAAAATAATGGGTATAATTTTTTATTATTATTATTTTATTATTTTAACATTATTTTAATGTTTTAAGAGTTTAAAAACTCCTAAAAAATCATGATGGACATCTACCATATGGGCATTTGTTATTTCTCCTACATGAAACAAAAAATCAACACTTTTTTGGTGACACACTGCACCCTACTGTGTTACCAAAAGACACAGCAAAAATTTCAAAGGTGGCCCAAACTGTGTTTGTGCTTGGAAAATTATTCCTGTAGGAGATATCTGTATAATCTTGACCGTGAAAAGAACCAAAAGGTATCAAGTTCAGGAAAGTTGCATGTGCTTATCTGGGAATCCAGAAATCAACCCTATGGCATGGTATCTAGGTATCCAAAAATCATCCTTTTTGGATACAGGTTCCTTGCATTTCTGTGGTAGCCAGAAGATGATGAAGATAGTGTGAAGTGGGTTTGGAAGGTGCCCATGGTACACACAGAGGGAATCCTGCATCCATAGAGTAGAGGTGACAGAAAACTGGAGCTCAGCAATCTTCCACTTGAGTTGTGTATGTTCTGCTTCGTGGCTTTCCTGCAGGGAACTCACCTTGTGTCCAAATACTAGATTTTGTCACTGGCACAAAAAATGAAAAATAAAAATGGCCATTTCAGAGGTCTCAGCTGTTCTGGTAGAAACAAGTAGTTATTCACATTGTCTGAAAATGTCTCTGTGGGTGGAGAAGGGAAAAACATCAACCAAAACACAGGTCCTTTTCCATTCCTCAATCAGCCCAAAATTTAATGCAAGACTCATCAAGCCTAACTCAAGCTTCTGATTAAGCAGCTGCAGTCTTATGCCTCTAGGATCAACTTTATTGGGAAGCCTAGTCACTGATCCAACCTGCATCTCCTTGAAGATGATGTTTTTCTTCTAAAGCTTCCATCAGTTCTGGAAGTCAAACCTTATTCTCCCCAAGAGTGCTGTTCCTCAGGTAGGAAGCTATACCACAAGGAAGTCCTCACAGACTAAAGGAAGCTTGGAGGGAGATGGGGTGTGAGGGCTCCAGAGCATTGAATAGCTCCAGGGAAATGCTATAATGAGAACAAAAGCCCATTGTCCTCAGGATCAGGCATCAGTCATTGAACTTCAAAGGAATAAAATTAATAATAATAACAACAACAACAACAACAACAACAACAATAATAATAATAATAATAATAATAATAATAATAATAATAATAATAATAATAATGTATTGTTGTTGTTGCTGTTTTTATTATATCTTTATTATTACAATAAATAAGTCAATCAGATCTGCTAAAATAAGAGCAGACCTGAATTCCCACTGAGCCTTCTTTAAGTTTAAAAAAAAGTTAACATTTTCGTACACACTTTTTTCCTCCATTCTTCCAACATACTAGTCAGGAATTGTCTGTTATGCTACCACACATTAGTATTGCTGGAGCACAGAGAAAACACCTGTGTCCCTACACTTCCTAAAGCAAAGATAAGCTATATCACATGTTACATTACTCAGCTGTGTATTTTGCTGAATGTTTGTGTATAAATTTAACCACAAATGAGAAGCTTGTGACCATATCTTTGTCTGAAAGGTATCCACATATAGTTCACTACACTTTTTCAAATCTGTATGTGTCATTTCATTATTTCTAGCCTATTCAGACTCAATGTCTTATCCTTTCCATTATCTCCCTGGAAAAAATGGATGAAATTGGGTCACTATTGTGCTCATGACATCCCCTGGGCTGCTGGACACCTGGGTTTTTAGGACACTATAAAATGACAAATTTAGCAAACTTTTATTGCTTTTTATGTCCAAATTCAATATCTTCAAGATATTTCCCAATATAACATCCACACTTGGATGAAGTGAGAGGTATTCAGAGCTCTTTTTCAGTTAATACTTCCCAGCTGCTTCTGTGGAACAGCAATTTGATGCCTTCCAACTGCTCAAAGAGAGCAACAGGGTCACATCTAAGCCCCCTACACAGACAATAATATTCGTCCTTGTCTCTACATTTCAACAAAACTGGTGCAATCATAAATCTCACATAACACAATTCTATATCCCATTGCATCATAATAGAAGGGAAGAGTTTGAATGGATTTGGTTTGGTTTGTTTTTCTTCCTTTTTAGCTTGCTTTTAAGTGTGAACTGGCTTTAGGAGCAGTTTACCTCTTCAGACGGGTGGTCTCATGTCAGGTTTTTAAATTTACCAACATGCAAAGAAAATTCATGTATCCTTCAATATTTTTCCA
Source organism: Motacilla alba alba (assembly GCF_015832195.1). Classification (NCBI taxonomy): domain Eukaryota; kingdom Metazoa; phylum Chordata; class Aves; order Passeriformes; family Motacillidae; genus Motacilla; species Motacilla alba. Next base: position 107,293,839 of record NC_052017.1, on the reverse strand, counting down.
AACAATTTTCAGGATTATTTAAGCCTTCCTTGGCTATATTTGGAAATATCTTTAAATAAAATTCAGTCTATTCCTAATTTTAATCAAATTCATCAAATTTTCGGTGACTTTTAAACTAAAGAATGTTATTATACTACAAAATAAACCAAATTAATTTTAATGAAGTCTTTGCTTCACAGACATTTGGATTTGCACAACTCCATGCTGGGTCCTGGTTTGCTGGACTTTATATTTATATACGTAAGTTCTTGAAATAAGTGAGACAAGACAACTCATAGGTGTGTTTTGTTTTGCTTGTGCACTTACACATACCATGCTCTTGTTTTGAAGGTTTACAACTGGTGGAAGATGATACATTTCATTTACATCTAGAGCACCTGAATAAGTGACATTCAGAATTGTAACCTCCCTTGCTGTCGCAGTCCCATTTCCTTTCAGGTTAAATTATATCAACGCTTCAGTTCTAGAAACTTTTAAATCAACAAAAGTAGGAACAGTAGGCATTAATTTACTTTTTAATGTTTATTCAGTGATACAGGCATTTCTGTATAAACCAATATATATATTTGAATAACTTATAACAGATGGTTTGTATTTCCCTGAAATAAAAACCCAATAAGAATAAGCCTGCAAATTCAAACATTATGAGCAGATTTGCTAAAAAGGAAAATCATGTTATCCTCTAGACCCAAGCTTTCATAGAGCTGGAAAACCTACAATCAGGAGGCCACATAGTCCTGTCATGCCTTATCTGCTACAGAGACAAAATGGCCTCTGTTGCAATTAGGGAAACACAGTGCTCAGGATCGACCTGGCTCAACCTGGTGACCTCTGGCATTGTCACCATCACACAGTGTCCAAATGATGTCAACAGGAGCAGACAATGCTCATCCAAAGCACCAGAGATTTATTGGCAGCATGCAGCCAACACCCAGGCCACCACCAGCTCTACACCAACACTTCCACCCCCCATTCCAACTGGTTCAGCTCCACTGATAATAACTACAGCAGGAAGTACTTGGGAAAAAAGCACACAGTGCCGTAGGAGTTGAAAAAGAAAATCCTCTCCTCTCAGCCATGTGGTTAATACCTAAAATTAGAATGCAAAAACTACGTTAGCAGACGCAGAATGACTTGAAAGGCCCCTGCACAAGAGAGTGAGATCCCTGTCATTATTTAAATAGGGCTCCAATTTGATGAGTAGATTTCATGTGGGTTTTTTTGCTCTGGGTAATAATACAGTGAGAGGTAGCCAGTGAATCAGACTCTGATATTACCAATTACTATGGTCACTTACAGCTAAGCTTGCAATCACTAAAGGCTAAAAGACACATGGTTTGAGTTTGAATGGAACAGTGGCAGAGCATAAATGACACATTTTATCAACAGACTTTACAAAATAAAGCAGTGTATTTACATGAACACACACAAGATCAGGCAAGAAGGACTAATTTATGCCTTATCTGAGAGAGGTAGGGTGTTAGTGAAATTTAGAAAGAAGAAACTTGTGCTGTGACAGATAATGTCTAAATATTAGGGAAAATTAAGAAGATGTTAATTCATTTAATGGTATCTTCACCATATAAGTTTTCAAAAAGTAGTTTTACTTTTATCTTTTTTTTTTCAGACACTTGGTAGAATAAAAGCTTCTTGGCTGTAACTGAAATATCTGAAAGCTGATTGCTTTGGGAAAACAATGAGATTTGTGGTTTTATCAGTCAGGATAGACGGAATGGAGAAAGTGAACAGGTATTTTTCAAGGAGAAAACAGTGTTAGTACGATTTGCATAGGATGAATCTGCATCTTATCAAGTGATAGAAACACATTCCTCCATATAAACCTTAGCACTATAGTTTAATTTTGTGACAGTATTTGTTTGCTGTAATAGCTTGTCAGCCTCCAGCTGCTCTACTGGGATATTGAGATTTCAGCTTTGGTAAGGATGGCAAGACACACGAAAAAACAACAAAGAAGAACACTTAAATGTCTGTCAAAGCAGGTCACAGAGATGCATCTGTCCTCCTTAAGTAGGAGTGGAAGTAAGGAAGTATGGGAAATCAGTTCAAATTGCATAGTTAGAAAGCTGACATTGATGTGGTCACCACAGGGATTCCTAAGATTTTCTCGCTCTTGTCATGCAGTGGTCCAATACAATGTAAGGCCTGAAAAATAAAGGAAGTAGTCCTGAGATTGCAATGTTCTGCCACACCATTTATTGTTTTTAATGGAAGAGGGGAAGAGAGAAGTACAATGAGGTATTTTCCAAAATTGTGGCTCAACAAACCACTTACAAAACTTTCCAATCCCATTGCTTAAACCTGACGACCCTGGATCTCCTAGGACAGAGATGAAATGACCCAAATCCAAGGACTCTTGGTTTTTACCCAAATAAGATGTAAGGGTTACATTTCTTCCATCCAGGCTTTTACTCAAAATCTTAATTGTAACAACTCTTACTCTGTATTGATCACCCATGCCTTTACAGTTCAATTAAAGTACTGTATATGGCCATTGTTCTCAAATAGTGTCCACGACTGCTATTCACATGCTTTTAATCACAGGGACAACATTCATCAACAGCTTTTTTTTTTTTCCCTCAGTTCTTGTCATTGCTAAGATAAATGAAGACTCTCTAGTCTTCCGCCTTCCTCCAGTTGATAACAGGCTACTTAAAAAGAAAATATTAAACTTTGTGTGAAATGTCTTCTGATTCAGATTAAAGAAGCACTTAGTAGCTTACCATGCCTATAGCAAGCACCTCCAGAGGAAAGGAAGAAAGGAGTGCAACAAGACAAAAACTAGTTTTTATTGGCTTTTAAGCAACTGAAAGTAACAAGGCACTGTAGCACTTTCATCAGCCATCAACATCTTGGCTCTGGGGTAACAGACCTTTGATAAAGAGAGAATTCTTCCCAGTCAAATAATATCAGAAAAAATATGCAGGGAAGTTTGCTTCAAAGATAGTCTGCTGGTGCTGAATTTTAAGGAAACTGTCTTGTCATTGTTTCACAGAGCTTTTACTCATCATGGTAGAGGGGTTGATAGATAATCCATCAGTGGCTTCACAACAGCTCATGGGCCAGGTTTGATAGGAAAAAGCATTTCAGAAACATATGCTAAGACACTAGTAGAGTCTCTAGTTACATTTTGCTGGCATCTCAGTCCACTGTACAATGACGTCTACGCTTGTGAAAGACTGTGATAAATCTCTACTATTCTCTTTTCCTAATGGGAAGATATGGTGGTAGGCTGTCTTTCCTAAAGCTACAGAGCTAGATTTATGATTAATTTACTTTAGTATTGCAGTTTTATGTTACCCTGAATATATACAGGAGGGTAATATATGTATAAAAAAGTTTGCATATTTAACAACTTAGATTAATATCGTTTAAACAAAACCCAAAACAACATTTACTTCTCACAAATTAAAGATACAAAATACAAGACTCCAATTCACAGATCAACTGTAATCTATGTCAGTAATACCCAAAAGCCATCACCAGCTGATGGCTCTTTACTGTTTCTCTGACAGATATATCCCCAGGACAGGCTGAACGTCACTGTTTCCATCTGGTGGAAGCAGCACTGGATGAACAAACGCTAATTTAGTTCTCACACGCACTGACACTAGCATGAACTAGGATGAAAACTACATTTTAAAAATTTAGCAAATCAAAGGCAAGATCAAAAATGCATTGCTAGCCTCCAGGGCTACCGCCAGAAGTACTCATTAATTCTGTGTGTTTCCAGAATTACGTTTCTGTGGGACTCCCTGCTTACACCTAGCAAAAAAGGAGGTGTGTAACCCAAACAAATGGTGGAACTTATATGCTTCACTCTTGTATTCAATAAACCACTGATGCAGACTCATGTCTTAAGAATTCATATTAATTAATCTTTTCTGACATCCTTGTAAATAAGAACTTCCTTCTCTTCTAAATCCAGCCCTCTTTGTAAAGAGAGATTCTGCATTGAAAAGTACCTCTATTTATCCTTTTTTTCTGTAAATAGATACGGTGACTCACCACCACAATTTGACAGGAATCTATTGTAAAATCACCCTTGTCAAACATTCTTTCACTTGACCCATCACCCAAAGAACAAAAAAAAAAAAAACTTCCAAGAAGGAAATATCCATTCCCTCTTCTTAAAGTTGCCCGAGGGCTACAGCTTAGGCTGAAGTTCATGGTATTTATGGGTGCATTCTAAGCCCTTTTCTCTAATTGGATCCCCATTTCAACCAGTTCCAAATGTGGGCTGAGACACCAAGGCAAGTAGCAGCTCTTTAGCTCTCTCTGGATATGCACAAACCAAGTCCAGCTTATAAATAAAGAAACAGAAAGATAAGGTGCCTTTAAATGGCATATAAATCAATGCATTGTGTGTCAAACCTCTCTGGGTTGCATATTTGCATAATGTAGAATTAGCTATATAATCAGCCTGTTTTAATTATTTATTTCCCCCTCCTCCAGAGAGCCAAAGGGATTCTTTCTCACAGCAAGCCTTATTAAATGCACAGAGATTCCCAAAGCTATGCCACAAAGTGATTTCTGCATACAAAGCAATACTTTGTTTTTCTATAACATACTATGAACATCAAAGAAGAAAATGGTTCCACAGTAAACATACATATCATTCCACATGCTTGTACTCTCTGGAGACATAAAGCATAAAACAGGCATGCCTTTTCTGTTACAAGTATCTAAATTCTGCCTACTGATCCTATCTCAATATTTTAAAATTACACTTTTGTCCAAATCTATCTCTGCTCTAAAAAGTGGTAAACAAAGGCATCCTTCTGTGCTCCCTTGACAGTTTAAATGGAAATAGAAACCATCCTGTATTTTGCTGGGGGTACCTCATGTCCCACTTTTGGGACAAAGTAGAAGCACCTTGACTACACAGCTTTGAATTCCTAGTCTTCCTTGTCCTCATAGGTGCATGAGAACATTTGCTACTAGCTGTAAAAATCAGATGACTATTGATTGCTCTCAGCTATAATTAGCGCCGAATATACCATTTTGCCATGATCACTCAGAGGCTGACAATGTCCATGTTACTCAATTCATCTTGGTTGAGGGATATTTCCCAGCTAGGTCATTATTAAAGGGGTTAAAAAGCTGCAAAAGGGGACAATGCTCCTTTTAGTTTGTTTGGGAGTTTCTTTCACACCTTCCAAGTTTTGAAGTTTCTCAAATTTAACAGGTGATGAAATTTCCACTTGAACATTGAATAAAATGTTGTGCTAAACATGAAGTCTTAGTAAATGTTATATTGGTTACCAGACCAGGAAATATGTAGATCTATATCCAGTATCTTCTAGAAATCATCATAGATTCACTTAGTAATAAAAGCTGCTTGTCAAAGTGCTTTTTTTTTTGGTAATGCATTCTCAGGCTTGGCAGACATAATGTGCTTATAACATTTCAGTGTCCACAAAATCTCAGGGAAGGGAATTAGCCTTTCATACAAAATAAAAGAATGCTCCCCCTTTACCACAGGTAAAACCTGCTGTATTTTCCACCTTTCTGTGTCTGTGTAGTGTGGAAAAAAAGGTACACCTCACTAAGTTATGACACCAAGCTATCAAAACAGAAATCAACTCTTGCCCATTAATGCAGTATGTTGTACCATCACTGCCATGCTATTCTCTTTTGCAGTATGCTTTTCTTTCTCACTACATCCAATAGTCTTTTGTCAAGAGTGAAGAGAGAAAAAAGAATTAACCATATGAATATGCACTATTGTATAATATCCTGTTAACTTTGCTTAGCAAACACCTCTGCTGGAAGTTTTGCTGGAGATAGATAGGAAAGCAAAACTCAGCCCTCAGCAATGACACTTCCTACTAAAATGAAGTGTTGGAGTCAGCAGATGATCTTCAGAACATGATTAACAGCTTGACATGTCTTGGCAATTCCAGGAAACTGAAAGTGTATGAATCTGACTGCACAGCCTACTGTATTTGTTTTTCATAAGAAGTATGTGTCCCAAGAGATGAAGTTTCTATTTTGGTATTTTGCTGTATTACTCAAGTGAACAGACCTCTCTTAAGAAGTACCTTCAGCTGTCTCACTGTCCTTTGGAAGACAGACACATTTCCCACATAAATGAGTCAGTACTTACCTTAGAAATGCCTGTAAAGGAAAAGAAAGGTATACTTCTGACTGATGTGGTAGCTCAGGACATACGGTTTTAAGAGCTGTAAACAGGAATGTATTTTTATTTTCAGTTGAAAGTGACCTTTCAAGATACTTCAGGTAGCTTCAAAATGTGACTTCTCTATTGTATAAGTTCTCTTCAGTAATCCACCGACTTTCAGTGGCTCTTCTTTGGGGCCAGGAGGGAAATAAAATTATTGGAAAACATCAAATAAAAATGAGAATAAACTCTTGTGCCAAAATATTTTTCAAATAATAAATATAATTTGATAGCATCAACTATTTATAAAGTATATCAAGATGCTTGGTTATGTACTGAAAACCAAAACACAAGCCATCAAATTATCATAATGACATTTGTTACTTTTTTAAAAATTCAGTGTGGCACAGGCAAAGCTGACTTCTTGTTTGTAGGAACTCTTCCTTTCCAAACCCAATGTTTAATAAAGACAGAGAGAGGAGCAATTATTTCATCTGCAAAAATAAACAGATAGTTATTAAATAGAGCAAATATTTGGTTTTTAAAAATAAAATGTTTTAAAATATTGCATATATTTGCAAATGTTGTACCAATTTACTTATCCTTGTTTATCTACATTATGACCAAATTTAAGATTGCTCACATTCAATTTAATTTCTTGTTTTGAATTCAGATAAGCAACATTGAGTTTTTCTAATTTGTTTACTTCTGCTGCTTTGCTTTACTGACAAAATATAATAACTGGCTCATAACAATCTCTGCACTGCAAAGGTATTAATGAGCTGAGGATGCCAGTGAAAATCTGGATGAACAGTGTATCTTATTTTCTTTGCCTTCATGTTATGTTATAATCAGGAAGGTCAAGCTGTCGGAGTTCCTTTTTCTTGTCCCACACACTGATTTTTCCTGAATTTTTTCTCAGTGTTATGTTACAGTTTATAGATTCCTGTGCAAGACTAAGCTGATATAAATGCATCAAGGTTGGTCTATTTAGAGTGGAAAATTTCTTATGCTTTTTGTTAGTGTATTCAGAATAGTTGGGGTTTGTTGTCCCATAGTGTTTGCATTACCATAACAGCGAACCTATTTAGGGTCGTGCCAGAAAAAGAAAGAGAAAACTGTTTCTTCAGACATCCTAATTCTTCCATAAAAAGTTTGACAATGAGTGGAGAAGATGAAAGAACACAAAGTCTCAGAGCAAACTATTTTCCAAATAAAAACTAAAAATAGAAGAATAAAAATGCAAATGCATGTCAAAAATATTTGGTATATTGGTTGTGCCATAGTCAAGCATTAACACTATAATCATAGATGAGATGAGCAAAAGAATATTTTCTAACTCACTGAAGTTAGTCAAGTCAACAAAATGGAAGCATCGATAGCTTTGCAAGCAAAATCAAGCCAAAAATACTGAGACATGAGGGAAACTTCATTATGTACAACACCACTGATACCCTTGCATTGTCTGTGGCCTCAGTCATGGACAAGTATCTGAGTTCCTTAAATCACTTGGCTTTTTAATTCTGGTTTTTTATTTGACATCTCAGAAATTTGTATAAGTGGGAAGTTAAGACCAAGAGGAATTCAGTGTATGGACATGATAAGGTAAAATCCCCCTTCTTACCCCAGAAATTTCAGCATTGAAATGATTGCAAAGCACACTAAATCTGAGGGATAGAAATGCAAGGAGGAGAAAAAGAGGAAAGCAACTGGCTGGTAAGACAACCCATCAATGGAAAAAAAGCAGTTTCAGGTCTTTGAGCCACACTACAGGGAAATCTAAGGCTAAACATCTTCTATATAAGAAAGTTATCCTCAAATTGATCTATTCCTCCGAAACGTTCAGGACTAAATTCTTTTCTAAGATGCTCAGCAACAGATAAATTGATACCCATTCTCCTAAATCTCACTTCTTATTGTTTAGTGATTCATCATTTTCTAGCTGATAATGACACTGAGACTATCAAATATCATCACATACCAACAAAGATTTTTCTCCTGATTAATAAAAACTAAAGTAGATATGTTTAATAGTAGTGCTTCAGTAGAGGAAGCAAGAATGCAAGTTTGAGGTAGATTATAAACTAATAAAGATTTTCAGAAATATTTTGACCGGTTATTTCTCTTTGTTCCTTCAGGAACCATCAATGGAAAACAAAGCCCTAGGTTACAGGATTGTGTAGCAGATGGTGTATCTTAATACAATCAATATAATCTATAAATCCCACGTATTTATATTTTTCTGATAAGAAAGTATTGACAGTTCCTCAAATAAGTGAGCTGAACTTCTATTTAAACTTAATACAGTTCACTTTTCTCTAATTACTTTATTGATTACTTTGCTGGAGTGTTGAGGATGGGGTGGGAATTTTTCTTCTTTTTTTTTTTTTTTTTTATGGATCCTAAAAGAACCTAAGCATCCTAAAAGAACCAATCCAATACTTCTATGCTTAGTCAAAACTGATTAATTTTACTTGTCTGTTTCATGTCCTTTATATATTTGTGTCATAAGCTTTCAACTAAAGATCATTGGCGCATTCCTTTCAAATCAAAGAGATTGAGCTAGTACTAACCTGGATGCAAATCCATGCTCTGCAACAGATTTCCTGTTATACCTGACATTCAAATGTTTTAGTGGATCTGGATTGAATTGACTTGTCTCTACAGCTCATAAAATTTAATACACATCAAATTAATTGCAATGTGTCAGGGAACAGAAGAGGAATTGCTGGGGATATTTCAATGGTATTCTCCTCACATCATAAGAAGCATGTGAGGACCCATAATTATTGTTGAAATTGTAACTATTAAAAATCAAAAGAGTAAATTTATACAAAAAGAATGGGAAATATTTAATATATTTTTATGTGTAAAACATATATATTCCACACTTACATGTACATAATGTATGACTTATTTTACCATCAGATTTATAAGATTTTCTCTTCTTCCTCTAATGTACAGAATTTAATCCTTTTTTCTGTAAATAGCATTGTAACTAGGCAGTTTCTGAAAACAGAAAACAAGAATGCTAGCAGCCATGAAAAAATTCGCAGAGATGTTCACTGAAAAGCCTTATTTTAAAAGAAAATGAAAGAAAGATCATGATAAATATACTAATACAGGCTGTAGTATTGGAGAAACACTTCTAGTATTCCTTTTTCATAAAGGGGTCTGCTAAACCAGCAATGAAGCATCCAGTGAAACTGGAAAGAGAGCATTTTTCAAAATGTTGAAAGGAAATCCTCCATGTACACAAAATTCACCTGCAAAATCTTTGCCACAGGGGTGACAGTTCAGCACAGGACTGAGCATTACCAAGAAGACAATGAACAGCTACATTTCTAGTTAATGGAGACTACTGCAACTACCTTAGTGTTTTTTATTAATCCTCAGGCTTGTAAGCACTAGTTGTGACATGACTGAAAAGGATAAAAAAAGAAAGCTTCCCCGTAAGAAGGTTATTGACCATTGAAAGTTCTTGGAGCTGTCTTTAGAACACTTGGTAAGATTCAATTTGTAGTATGCACAAATTTGAACTACTATGGCATGTCCAACATTATTATATTTGAAAGTAGAAAATGCATTTAATTTCAAATTACTGCTTTGATTATTAAATTGTGGAAGAAACTTGTGTGTTGCATTTTCAAAACCCTTTTCAAAATTCTAGGTCCTTTTATTTACAGGATTTACAATATCAGGCTTCTTAATAGAAACATTTTGTATGACATGACTTTCTTCCCTCCTAGTATTATTATATTTTCTGCTCAAATTTCCTTTTATATTTATCCATGTGAACTAATGCAATGTTTACATGTGTACAAAATATATTGAAGGAGAAGTAAATGTAAGCAGCTTATGAATTACATATTTATTATTTCTTATCATACCCTCGTGGTCAGGACAGTTTCTATTAGTATTTTTACGGGACAAATAAATTTAAAAAAAATCAAAATATGTTTTTAGGATGATTTTCCAAAAATGTAATCTTAATGAGAAAGTACTGATTTCTGTAACAACTACTATGCAAATTCCCCATTTAACAATTGTAGTAATGGAACTTGGGCTGACTAACATTTAACTTCTCCTAGATTAACTTTGAGCCTGATTGCAATTTCCTTCTCGTCTTACACATACTTGTGCTGCACCACTTCCCCTATTTTTTTCAGCTGAACCAGTATAAATTCAACAGACACTGGCCACTAATTGTTGCAAGCTATCAGTGGCTGCTGTTACTGACAATCTCTGGTCCCAAGCCATGCAATCATGGCTTTCATGCAATCTTTACCCCCAAAACCCACAAAATCAGCTGAATTAAAGAATATTGTAAGAGATAAGAAAGTAGTAGATTACAGTTATTGCGAAAAGCAAGTCACGGTCATGCAAACAAGCTCAGTGTATCTTGCATTTCCCATTATTTAGTACATTCTGAGCCTCATCCTAACATTCTCTGTGGCTCAGTTCCTGAGACTAGCTTTCTTATAAATGCAGCTATATTTCTTGGAAAGTGTGGGATTGTGATAGCCATTACTGGAGAATGCCATTGTCATCTTCTGACCAATGCTTTAACCCCTCCCTTTCATTTACTGCCTGCATTTCACTCTTGGTCCCAAGTCACAGAAAAGTTTCATTCCTCTGGAAGCCTAGACTGTGGAAAAAATATGGGGATTTACTTCCTACTGGCTATGTTTCCCTGCAAGTTGACAGATTCATCACAGACTCCTCCATGCTTTGGAGCTGGTCCCCACCGTGGAAACTATTCCTGGCTCTGTTTTCCCCCAGACAATGTGAGTTCCAAGAGATTCTTCAGGGATTGCTCTAATGGCCCTGCAATCCACTGTGAGACGGTTTTAAATGAAATACCATTTCTTTGGCAACTCTACAGTGAAAGAGAGAAAAGAATGAAAAACTGGATAAAAATAATCTTTTCTGGATGCGCACTGTGGAAAACGTTGCTGGGGAATGCATACGATAGAAAACTCACCTACCAGGTGCTGAAATATTAACTTGGACATGTAGCATGCTATGAGCCAGTGCTTTTCTTAGAATCTTGTCGTAGCAGCATGACACTATCTGAAGGCAAAAATCACTCACAGAGTTACACGGTTTGCTTGAAAGAGCACCTATGCTAACAGCCACTTGGAGCTTTTGGAACGCTCTCAGCATTTTAGGGTTACAAGAGGGTTAACTAAGCTAATTAATTTCTTCAGACCACATAATTCATAAAAAAAAAATTGCATTCCTTATCTTGATTTAGTTTTGTTTTTTTTTTTTGAAGTCACTCAGATTTGCAGCAAGAATACATTTCTTTTTTATGAGCCTTCTGGCTTTCCCCATAATACCATTATAATGTTCTTTGACAGTTGACATTACTAGCATTAGTTACATGCCCAGCTCATTGTTCTTAACTTACAAGTTTTCAAAACTAACATTACCCAACTAGCAGGACAAAGTGCACAGTGCCATAAACTGCATAAACCTTTCAAATCTGTATGAAGAAACACTGTGAATCAAGGTGACATAAATATTTATTGTCACCTCTTCTTACATACTTTCAGCTTTTAGACATATCCACAATGGATAGCCCAGTTTAATGACCCCGAAAAATAGCTATGATATTTACAGAAATAGTTGATAGACATGCACAGTTTCCTTCCTTCCAGTTCATTTGAAATAGTAGCAAGGTGCCTGCTCAGGGGCTTCTCAGATCCTATCCCTAACATAAAATGTAGTGGATTTGCATAAATAACTTGCCAGAAAAAGAAAAACGTATTTTTGATAATGTCCTATCATGTGCCAACCCTGCCACATTGATGCCACATGCCTCTTTTCAAAGGATTATATCAGCCCATATTTAATTGCAGAAAATAGCTTACATATTTTTTGTAAACAGCATATTTTCAAACCAGAAGTGTTGTGTATAGCTGGTTAACACATAATAAGAAGAATGTTAATTCCTAAATAAACAGCATATGAGTCTTCACCCTCTGCCTCAAAATGAAACAAATAGAACTTGAAAAACCATAGGTGCCTTAGATAAGTCTAACACAGGATTAAAGCCTGTGTCAGTAATTGTAAAGGACACTACTATCCCACAAATTGTGGCTAACTTGCATCTTCACTTAGCTGTAGTTTTGATGCCCTATCTAAATATATTTTCATTCATGGTTTTTTTTTTTTTAATCCATATCTGCCTCTCCTTGTGCAAGGTACATTCTTCAGCCCTTTTTAATATTCCTTCATGAAAAAATAAAAAATTACCAACACCTGCACTAATGAAGGAAGTGCATGTGAATGAGCATGAGAAAGGAACATTCTCCAATTAAAAAATTAAAAACAAAATAGCAATTTCTTGCAATCTGTTCTTGGGAAGAGAATAAGAAAAAAATTTTACCTATAGCACAAAATTGTCACCCAGCTAAACAAACTGCTCGATAGTATTCAAACATTTGAAGAGACTGGAGTGATTGCAGAAGTTACATAATGGGAATGGAGCAGGTCTCCTCCACACCTAGAGAAAAGAAATTGACCAGATGTATGCCAATTTATAGTCTGATGTAAAGCACTAGATTAAATGCCACGGGTTAGCTGCACATTATTGGAACAAACACATTCTTGAGACAGATGAATGAATATCTGAATGGAAGGAAGGGTTATACAAAATGTTCATATTCAAAATCCAAATTTTCTGCCCAAAAGGCAAAGCGTTTGAAACTGGACTTTGGGAAGAATCCTGTTTACTTTACTGCAGCGTGAATTTTGACCGGGCTCGGGATAAAAATTGTTGCATTGAAGTCCACAATAAATTTATGTTGGTCAGATGGAAGAAATATCTGATGCTTCCAAATAGAAAGGAAGTAGTTTTTCCCCAGACAGCTCAATGTTTAACCAATCCATCCAACATCACTCTGAGGATATAAAATACTTTCTATCATTACATCTGTAACTGAAAGCAGGCGAAATATTTATTTTCCTAAATAGTCATGTAAATGCTAACTCCTTCCTTACATTTTTTGTCTTTAGACATTCTGATTCCTTCTTTGGCAGATTCCAGAATATCCCATACAGTATCATGCAAAACATCACTCAGTACAAAACAAAGTTCAGGTGTCTATCTCTTCTTCAGAACTCAAACTATTTGTCCAGAAGAAATTTCTCACAAACTACTAAGTATTCTAAGAGGTAAAAATCAAGTCTTCAAAAGGTGCCACTATTTATAGATGTTACAAACTCCTATTACACAGTTTCAAAAGTATTAGCCTTATCAGCTTTTCTTTAATGGAAGCAGCACTTATATAATTATGTTCACTTTCTCCTGAAAGCTGGCAATCTATACAGCAAGGAAAATATTAAACACCCTGAAATACTTGCTTTTTTTTCTGTCCAACATTGTATTTCAGTAAAACTGCATAGTATACTAGATGGCAACAATTACCTCATGCTAGTGAAAGGCCAGACTGTGACCATCATTTTTTCAGCTTGCATTAAAATTTTAGTACAGGAACCTGAGGAAAACATAGGTTTGGAACTGTCACAGCAGGTGCACTGTATGCAGTGGTCTATTAAAGGAATAAAGATTAGTAAAGTAAGTGCAACACAGTATAATGCTGTAGGGTTAGTAAAAAGTCTTTTAAAAGTATAGCACTTATGATGCTGTCAGTCTATCAACTGATGTGACATAATAACCACTTTTCCTAAAAGCTGAAAGTACTCAGCTTCTCACAAGTCCCAGCCCCATCTATTGGTGAGAGAAATTACAAACATCTGGAGTCAGGAGCAAGTCTTTACTCCCTGAGCATCTGCAACTTTAGTGTAGGGAGTATGGAAAATGGAGAAAGGGATGTTAGATTTTGGTTTCCTTTTCCCCACACAGAAAGGCACACATCAGGCATGGTAGAAAACAAGTCATAATAAAATAATGAGCATGCTTGCTCTGCTTAAGGCTAAGGAGGAAACTCAGAAGATATATTCCTGGTGTAGAAGACAGTAGACATATTTTAAAACTTTGATCATTACTTTCTACTGCAAATAAACTCACCACTTACTAGTGTTATTTTCTGATATATATATATATATATATATAACATGCATTTCTCTTTTAAAGTGTAATGATATTTCTAAATGTGAGATTAGTTAAATTATGTTAGTTTGTCTTAAACTTTGTTTAAGAGGGAGCCACTATTTTTCATGTCTATTTGTCTTACTAAGCTGTGTTTGCTTAGTAAATCTACTTCTCCAATTCCATCATACCCGATTACTAGCCTCCCTGGAAATAGTAATTTTAAGTGGTAGTCCCTCACAATTAAAGTTGTATTTTGATGCTATCAGGAGCAAGGAGCAGGCATAAACAGTCATATCCAAGAAAGATAAGCCTTTTGCTAGGGATCGCATGACTTCAGAGGATCCAAGTGAGAGCAGCAACACCCATGACATGTAATTACCTCTAGCACAGACAGTAGGTTGTGAGAGATGTTGACCTTATATTCTCCCTACTCTTTTGGAGCAACCATCACATCACCACCCTAAGGCCAGTAAAACAGCCAAGATAAGCCAGAGGTCCTGGCCATGTCCTTTCTTATTATTACAGCTATTCAATCTGAAACTGCAATCATGGTTGAGTAAGGACCAAGGTGTAGAAAGCCAAGTTTTATCAATGCAAACCAGTAGAGCTTCAGAAAGCTGACAGTACTCCCACTTCATTTGAGTTCAGTGCTGAACTGGGACTTTTTCAAACCACCTGTGACTCATCCATGCAATCCTCTCATCTCAAAGTGCTTGCTTCTGCATTTATACCAGACTTACCAAGCACCACACAGGTGTGAGACACCTGTGGGCTATTCTGCCACTTGCCACCTGTTTCTGTGCTGTGCAACCATATATCCCAAAACAGGTTAGTCACTAAATTCCAGAGTCCTCTTTATGGTGTAAATGGAGTAACAGAAATTTCACCAGAGAAAGCACTAGAAATAATAAAAGACAGTAAATGATAATTAAAATTGTGTCCAGCATTAACTTAGTAACATGTTCAGTTACTTGCTAGGTATAACTAGCAATACTAACTATATATCCATCCCTATGGATATAGGGACACAGTTCAAATTTCAGCAAAAAACCTGACATGGGGTACTATCCTAATGTACAATCTATCATTCATGGAGCAGAACTCTGAGCATTAAAAGCATCTTTCACCATTAAGGAAAGCAATAGCAAATTGGCTGATTAGCATAAATGTACAAATGTGTTGTCTCTCAAGAGCTATTATCATGCTTTCCAAATGTAGTTGTTTCAGTTGTTAAATTTATGAATTCTCTTGGTTTTTTTTAATATATAAATCTTGGCACCTCTATCACACATGCTATGATTCCCAGTAGGTAGCAAAGCCCTGAGAAAATATGAAATGAACTTTTAAAAAATATGTGAAGATGGGGAAAAAAAATACAGCAATTCGTAAAGGAAATTAACGTTGGTAACAGTCTCAAATAAACTTTGGATTGGGCAATTTACAGAGTTTAGTCCAGTGAGATTTTGTTAAGCCTTGATATAAACTGCATAAAGCAAATAATAAATTAGTCTCTTCAATCTTTCACTTCTAAAAAAAATAGTGTCCCACTTCTGGTATAGAATGACACACACAGAGGAAAAAAAAAAGTATGTTGATATTCATAAGACTATTCCCCTTCTGAGGAAAAAAAAAAATAATCAGACCATTATCCCTGAAATCCAAATGTGCCAATCAGCTGAATTCAAGAGGTCCTTTCCCATGAAAAGGCAAAGAAACCCTGGCACTACTCTTTCCATTGACTTAAATAGAACCACTTGAATAAGTGAGAATCTCCCAACTGGGCCAGAGCTTTCTTAGCACTACATTGTAAATTATAAAAAGATATACTGTACTGTATCTCTTCCATTAGGCATAGTTCAGCTGTCGAAAATTGTACTGTTGGTGCCTTTTTTATCATCTAGTGAGAATATATCTGAGATAATGAAACCGTACATTACCCTTTGAGATTTACAAATCTGAAACCACATGTCTGCTCTCCCTTCTTTAAATTAATATATAGGGAGACATCTCTTTGTATGTGGAAAATAATTTCTTTCAGTTCTCCATAATTTTAGAGGTCATTTAATGAGGAGAATGATGATTTGATAGAATCTTTCTCTCATTCTAACTAATCTAATAAGTACCTAACATTTTAGGTAGTGCTGGGATGTCTGTATTGCTGTTCAGTGAGGCTGCCAGTTGTTCCAAAGACAAAAACCAGACTGGCAGGGAAGCAGCAGTTTGGCTTAACTTCACATACTTGCCTGTCGGAGAATTTCAAATCACTCTTCGTATCTTCAGTGAGCTCATTCATTCAGGAGAAACAGCTTGGGCTTGGCAACTGATTTTGGAAGTACATATTTCTCTGATGTTCTAGGGAGTACTAATTTGTGCCTTATAAATTATACAAAGTATCTATCAAGCAGTAAATAGGTAAATGGAAGCGAAGGTCAGCAGTGTTTGAATGAATCTGCTGCTGAAGATTTGTCCTCTGATATTTTAATTGCTCCCCTCTGATGCATTCAAAAGGCATTATTATCTTTAAATAATGGTGAAAATATAGACCCTTTTAAATTCCCTGTGCTTGATCAACCAAATCAAGCTCAAATTTTATGTATTCACCTATAAGGCACCTCGTAGCTCTGTCTGCAGTACCAGCTTATTTCTTTTCTTTCTCCTCTCCTTACCCCTTACACCTGTCAAACTGCAGGTTTTTTTCCTTGATCTTTTTCTGTTTTATATAACCATCACTGCACCATTTTTTCAGTTTGCACAATAGCATCTGTAGTGGTATTCTGACTAGTTCTTAATAATTTGCATGGTAATTTACATTATATACATATTGAGCTCTGTTATTGGATGTGCATTGCCCAGCAGACTAACGTTGCCTGTTGTTTCCAGTGCTTATAGAAACCCTTTTTCAAGTCTTGATCCTCTTTGCAGGGCAGAGCAGCATGTCTTTAATGACAGGAGGAGGAAAGGAACAGGTTAGCAGCTGAGTCCATATTGCAGCTCTGTAAATCCACTTGTACAACAGAAGATTGGAGAGCTTGAGCCAATGGTTTAAAACACATCTCATGACTCCGGGATTTTATAAGAAGTTTTGAGGAAGAGGCAATGATTCTTTATTTTTTTTCTGTGAAATGTTCACAGCCACCTCCATGTGGTGATCAATCCTAGGTCAGAGAGAATTTTGCTTAGACTTACAGTCATCATCCACTTTAAACTGTTTATTAAGCCCTAGGCAAAGACCCAGAACCCCACAGGTCACTTTACTACTGCTGCAGAGAGAAGTGACTGTATCCCCTTCCCTTGAAACCTCAAAGCCATTTGTCTTGAAATTTCTGATTTTCAGTATTTAAAAGGCTACTAGTTGAGTAGTGACAATGAGTTTTGTCCTTCAACCTGTTTTATAGATACAGGCTTCTTGTCAGTAGGTTACAAATTAAATTCCCCAACACACAGACTATTCAGTAATTCACCACAGCTTTTTAATCATAACTCACAGTATGTGAAGGAGTTCTCCACAGGAATGAAGGATTGTCAGACAAGAAGTACAGATACAGTTTATTCTATCATTGAGCAAAGGTTGGACATGATAGACTCTTGAAGGTCTTTTTTAGGATTTCTTTAAAATATTTACTCCTTTTTTATCCTGTATATTTTGTAAATACATGACTTCAAAGACCACAATTCCCCAATTGTAGAAGTATTCTTCAGGCAGCTTTCTATCAAACTGAAGGATGTTACCCAACTATCACAGTCATCAGGACTTGTTAACCAGAGGTTTGAAGCCTACAATAAAGATAACGTACAAGACAAACCCTCATGCATTCACCACTCACTGTAGATGGCTTCTGCTGTGAGCCACTTCTATTTCTTTTGATCAAAAACTTCCCTAGGAGATGAAATAACAGGTATGCCTACGTGCATGCTGATTGTCTACATCAATTCACTGAAACCTGTGGGAGAGATGCAGCACAACAAAACTGCTTACAACAAACAGCTTGTTAAAGAAGTCTAGAAAACTTCCCTTTTGTTCCTCACCCACTTTACCACACACTCCCCTCTGCTATGTAAGTGGAACCCCTAGATTATAGGGAAAGAGGCCAGGGAAAATTTTAAAAAACCCAGGGTGTTAGACCTCTGGATTTCTAAATTGTCGGTTTCTGAAGCTTCAATGCACGGAGCAGCCAGCTCAAACACTTCATCCACCCACAGATGTGATAATCAGTGCACAAACTGAAAGGAAACACAGAGATGACCTGCTTTAGGTAGGCAGCAGAATGAGTGACAGGGAAAAAAAAACAAAGCACTCCTCAGGCTCAATAAATGCCCACTAGTGGCAACCGCCTTCCCTGTGCCTTCCCATACCAATTTAAAAAAGTAGTTTAAATCCGAGGATGAAAATCAGTACCAAAATTTGAAAGACAGGGGAAGGAAAGTGTCAAGGTATTCCAGATGGTTTGGTACTAAGGCTAGGATTTCTGGTTTGTTTAAAGAAGAGAGTTATTTCTCAGCATTATTATTTACCTTTTACTTTATTTATACTTACATGTACAAATTATTACATGAAAATCTTATACCTGTAGTGCTGAAAATCTTTTTGCTTGGGATGGTTAAAAATAAAGGTAAACTGAAATCTTAAAACACAAATTGGCTAAAAGAGTCTGTGTTTGCCTTAAGATAATGCTGTGTAAAGAATATTTAAAATGACATAGGCATTCTTTCCTGGGGACCTCCTGATGGCTCCTGACATTTCAACCTCGTAACGTACCAGGCTGATTTTATTTTGTTTGTGCAATTAGTCATGTTACTTAGCAGTACAAAAAGTGCTTTTTACACTAAACTCCAGGGAATAAAATATGCAGAATTCATGAGATACAAAACACATCAAAATTCATTTCCTGAGCAGAAGAACTGAAACACTGTGTAGCAAAATATATTACTTTTTTCATTGTGTTTGTAATAAAGAACTCAAGCAACCATGCCCTTCAGGGCTGGGCTCCTCACCACTTCACTTGAACTCAGCCTCAGCATTGAGCCATGGCATGTGAAGTTAATTACTCTGGGCATTGGGGCTCTGAACAGAAGAATGACCCTATTTGCAGCTCCGTGTACCGTGTACAACGCTACAGTGAATTCTTTCAGTACCTACACACCGCACACTCTGTGCCTCCAAATGGAGTAATAATTCTCGCGCTCTGGAGGAAAGCTCAACTGTCATCTCATTTTTGCAGGGACACTCGTCTTCCCCGATAACCATTTAATGGGGGCTGACATCAATCCACATCCAGTCACTGTCACCCGCCCAGTTCAAATGGCATGAAAATCCAAGGGTTACAGCTTTCAGAAACTGTCATTCAAGAGGGCAGGCTTGAAGTGGTTTCCAAGCCTGGATCTTGAGATCCCAATGCCTTTGTATCAGCTTTGGTGATAAGGACATCAGAATTATGTTGATTCATAAATCTGTGGCTGTGAGTGACTCCCCATCCAGAGAACCAAACACTGTCTGCAGGAGACTTGGTTTACATAATTTGACAAGATGGTTGACTCACCAAGGAGCTGAATATTTTCATTGGAACTGCAAATAATTCAACAAAAAAGGCCATTAGACATAATTGCTTATCAAATAACTAACTACTCTCTCTGCTGGAGTGAGAACTTCCAGCGCCTTTAACGAATGAAAAAATGCAAAAATACCCTGCCCCTCTATATGTGCTGAAATATCTGGCTTTATCTGACATAATCAAAAATTATGTCAGATGGTGTGACATATATCTGGTCAACAGTAACATTAACCTGAGAGAAGAATAAAATAAGTGAGGAAAGATCTATGCCCAGTAAAATCAGTTGCAAGTCTAACTCAAATAATAGAGGCATTCTGTTTCTTTAGCAGCATCTGTACCATTTTATTTATTTATACTATGATACATCTTCAACTTGGAACAAAGTTCTTAACGTTCAGAATTTTGAACAGTATTTGCAGGAAATGGAATAGTCACTTGGAGGTAGAAGACAAGAGCTGGACAGTTATTTCTTGAGATATTCCTTCATTTTTCACCAATGTAAGGCAGTAAGTTTACAGATTTTTTTTTTATTCAATCCTTCTTGACTTCTTTTCATTTTTTCTATTTCCGGATGTTGGTTAATTATTTGATTTATTCATTCATTCATTCATGTCTAACCTAGAAAAGGTTGTTTTGCAGCTTCTGATTTTAATGCATCTGATACAGAGCTTGCATAATCATGTAGGGAGAAGAGAGCACAGAGAAGAACTATGAAATTGCTCTTGAATATTTCCTTAATTCTATATAAGATAGGAAAATAAATTATAGATTAAACTTTTAACTTGTTTGGTCTAGACTAAGAGGTAGTTTTTAATCCTGGCCACCATTTACTAATATTCTTTTGCCAATAATCATTCACAGGCCTTTACTAATCTGTCATCCAGCTCTAACAGAAACAATGGTGTTTGATTGGATGTGGAGAAAAACACACTCAATCCCTTCCTGACACATGGATATGCTGAGATGGGTTGCATTCAAGGAAGGATTATGTGACTAAAAGGAAGAACATTAAATGTTCTGTCCTTTGGAAACTGTTCCAAATTTTTACGGCCTATATTAGGTTATTGTCTGTGGCTTCCAACACAACAAGGACATTCTTGATATGCTTATTTCAATACTATGTTCTCAGTAGCTGTAGAGAACTAAATTTCCTAGTTGCGATTAAATGGCACTTCTTTTCTGATTGTTAAGTCAGTAATATCAGCATTTATTTCTATTAGATTTGTTTCAGGCCAAATGATGATGTGGGATTTTAGTTTTGGTTTTGGTTTTGTTTTTTTTTTTTTTTTCTTTAAGAAAAATATGAGAAAGCTTGTTCCTATCAACAAAACTTTTGTCTGAAATTTTCAAAATTCTAAAATTAATCTCCCATATGTCCTGAAGCATTATCAGGAACTCTGCTGTTTCTTTCTTTTGTTCATTTATTTTGCCTTCTATTTTCAAGCTCTGAGCCTTTTTTTCCCTCCAGAGCAAAATCTGAAGCTTCAATACAGACAGTGATGAAGGTGACACTTTAAGAAAGCTAGAGTAGGTTAGATCTGGAATGATTTTGCCTGAAATGACACTTTAATGTGCAGAGCCTTCAGGTGACCCAGCAGAAAAGGAAACATCAAGTTTTCCTGACATACTCAGTGAAGTTACCACAAACCTTATAAGGGCATAACTTGATTATTGAGACATATGCACTTCCATAAACCTTGCTCAGCTGCCTTAATATTAAAAGAATAAAGTGGGGGTTTGTCCCACTTCCTTTTTTTTTCCCCTCCAAAATATCTATTTTCTACTTTACTAAGGAACTGTTACAACAATCCCAATTATGAAATTTCAGATTAATCTATGTGATTTTACATGCTGCTTAGTCACAAATTGTCACGGTCAACCCTGATCTCAATAAGTACACTTCTCAGGTAAACAATACTTGACACAGTATCTCTTTCTCTTTTTTATTATTTAGCAGTTGTTATAGTCAGTGTCTTGGCCACATGATAATACTCCTTCTTCTTGTACCTGGATAGCTAAAACAATAAAGCCAGAGAAAAAAGACCAGAGGGTCGTGATATGCAGCATATGATACTTCTAGGGGAATTTTTAAGAGTAATATTGATTTTTGAATACACTCCTCAAAGTTTTTTACCTTTGCACAGTTTTCAAAACTGCCAGACAGTTATCTGAATAACCATCAATAATATTGAACTAGTTGTACAATGGGACTGATTTAATCTTTCCTTATTTCTGGTGAAAATTTACCTTTAATTTAATGTATTTCTTACCATCCTAGCTTACTTCCAAGAAGCCAAGTTTTTTTTTGTTATTAAATCAAATTTGATCATATTAAAAAGTATCATAGTCTGTCAAGAATAAAACATACTACTCATGAATTGATATTAATATTTGATCCATTCCAAAGGTTTTAAACGATCCTATTAAGATATACAATCACTTGGTGGATTTAGAATATATTTAGGATATTTAAATTAATGAATTTCCTGAGTCACCACCAAATTTTCAGGGAAAAGTTGGCTTATGGCATCTAATTACAAAGGAAATCACTCTAAGCACACAGAGATGAATTGTTGGGAAAATGATCCAAACTTCCAGAATTCAATTCCTGTTATGTCATGCTTTGTGTGACAAACTCTCTGGATCTTGAATTTTGCAGGTTTTTGAAAAAACATTAAAAGGTTAACTTTAAAGAAAACACACTAGAAAGCCTCCCAGATTATAGGATAAAATCAAATGCCATAATCTCACAGAATGTCTACTGCACCCAAATGAAAGGCAGATTTACTGGTTTGAGAAGAAACTGATTTGTGTGTTCTGCAGCAGTGCAGCAACTGCTGATGGAAAGATCCTTTGCAGTTTTGCTGCTCTGAAATTTAAGCAATTTGGTTAATATTTTGCAATTTCATAATTTCCTCTAAAATAAAACTTAATTCTTAAAAAAAAAAAGTGTAGAGAAAGAAGAAACCCACATTGATAAGTGCCTTTTAGAGCTCAGAACCAGGGACATGAAAGTCCCTTCAGAGCAGTAGACGGATGTCTGCCATTCTCAAAATGTTATGGACTGTTTTTCAATGTGTTTTTCCCTTCTCCTCTCATTAACTGTACAAAGAAAAAGCATTTTCCTGAGAACTTTCCATTTTAATAAACCATCACACCAAACAACTGTAACTTCCCAGGTACAGAAGAAGCTTACAGAAGTTATTTGAGACAGGGTTGCTCCTTCTAATACTTATTAAATATGCATTAAGCCTGTTAATGACTGTGCTACCCCATCCAGTGAGGATCCTGGACACATGGGATCAATTCCTTGGAGAGTGATGGAGGCATGCTCTTAGATTGCATCTGCAAAATTTGTTCCCTTGGTTTCAATATTTTAATATTCACTCAGAGTATAAATATGGTAGCAGTGAAAGTTGTATAATGAGAAGTCTTTATTGACATATACCAAATCTACTGCTGATTCATGGAATGTTCTATTTCTGCAAGGAATGTAAATGATGTGCTGATTTCAATCGAACTATTTTTACTTGCACCAACTGAAAATCAGGTTTGGGACATGTAAAGCGTCATTATTAGACACAGTGTTTACATAGGACGTATTATTGTTCATCACTGATGTATAAATCCTTTCCTGCTCTACAGCCACGACACGTAGAAAGATGAAAATTAAAGGAAGTAGCCATCTAATAACTTCTGTGCTATTCCTTTTTCTCTGTTCTTAAGAGTATCGAGCAATGTGCTTTTTTTTCCTACGTATGTTTCAACTCCGCTATCTGTAAAGCATCAAGTTATATTTACAGAAATTATAGTAAAAGACAGAAATAAAGTCACTGGATGTCAACATCTTGATCTGTTCTCTAAAAAAAAGAAAAAAACAACAACAACAACAACAAAAAAAAAAACCAACAAAATCTGTGTATTTCAGAACAAAAACAAATGAAACAAAAATTTAAAAAAAGGAAAGAAAGCAAAAAATATGCTGCTGACAGGTGACAAGAAAAAATAACTTGTAGGAAGGTTTTAAGCCCTGAGGATTTATTTGTACCTGCTGGGTTAGAGACGGCCAAAGAGCAGAAATAATGATCAGACAGACAAATACACAACCACAAATAAGCCTGTGCCATTGCTCCTGGCAACTGTTCATTATTTAAAACAAACAAAGACCTGCTCTTTGTATAAAGGCAATGAAAGACTCTGTTTAAAGATTGAGCATCCTGAGAGAACTTTGAAGGTAAAAGACAGTGTTTCAGAAACACCTCTTGTGATAGGTATTTAGAAATAAGATGTGATTTATGTAAAGTAGATCAAAAGCATTCCAAAATCTGCAGCTTCATATCTATAGCAGTTCAGAAGGGGTTGTAGATGTCCATGTTTTGTTGCCATTTACTGAACCAAATAATTTCATTTAATTTCTAGTATGATTTACATGCTCAGCATACTGGGTTTATTCAAAGGATGCAAAGAAACTAGTAAATGTTGCACTTTGAAGGAATGGAAGGGGAAAATGGCATACACGAAAGCTTTTCGTTATATACACCACTGAATAAATCAGAAGCCCTAGATCCAGCCTTGATTC
Organism: Motacilla alba alba; assembly: GCF_015832195.1. Taxonomy (NCBI): domain Eukaryota; kingdom Metazoa; phylum Chordata; class Aves; order Passeriformes; family Motacillidae; genus Motacilla; species Motacilla alba. The sequence goes on along the minus strand of NC_052017.1, from coordinate 107,269,507 downwards.
TGAGGGATGGCATGTCACCCTTCATGCGTTCAAAAGGGTTGTTTAGATATCCCACAGGCACAAATATAACTTGCTGGTTCACCCAAGGGGTGAATAGTTTTTGTAGTGTCACTTGGAGTGACTCCTCGGGTGGTGATGTGCAGGGCCAGGAGCTGCACCCAGAGATGCTTGTGGGTCTCTTCCAATTCAGCATATTCTGTGATTGCGTGAACTGCTAGTCACCTACACCATGAAAAAAATCACTGGGAGCCATTAGATTCACTTATCCTTTCTATTCTGGCTACTCTGTACTTGTGTTAAGTCAGCACACTTGCTTGAAGAAAAACAAACTTCCCACATACAAGAATGCAACAACATTTGCTTCTTTTCTTTTTCCCTTTAACTTTTGAAGAACTACATGGTACCCAGCAGTTTATCAGACTGACACATCTAGTTATGTTACTGCCTGATGTGATGTGGCACAGCCCATCAGGTACTTGAGAGTCAGGTTCCACTTCTCCATTTTGGCAGCAGCCACTCAGTCCCAGCACAGGTTGCTTTTACTTTCTTTTTTTGCTTTGCTGGGTTAGTATCACACTAACACATATTTGAGTGTAAAATAACAGGAGCAGAGCTGAAGTCTCAACCTTGTGATGACCCATTCTGTACCTACGCTTCTCTTTCAGTCCTTCATGACCACACTGGTGTCTATGTGGTTTATCTAGACCTCTCATTTTAAAGAATAACAGAAAAACTGTGTTTGTTTTTTCTGAATTCCATATCAAGCTTAATAGTGCATGTCAATTAAATAGTCATGTCCAGGCAAGTGCATATACAGAGTTTAGGTTAACAAAACCAGCAGGACTGCAACTCCCACAAAAAAATTCTCTTCCAATTTCTTTGTTCAGCATAAGTCACTATCAGTATTCTTCCACCCCAGAATTATTACTGGGGTGCTCCGCAACATTACAGTGTTCTTTCTACACACAACCTCTGGAACTTTTCTAATAAAATGAGTCTGAATTTTTCCTTTGAAGACAATGAATTTACAGACAAAAAAACTTGTGCAGTTGAAGAGCTGACACTCCTCTCTCCTGTTGTTTCTCAGTTTCAGTTTTAAGTGAATAAAAGGAAATCTGTGTAGTTTGAAGTCCCTAGGAATTCTCTCAACTACAAAGAAAGAAGCTCATGTTGCTGAGGTGACAGCAGACAGATAAAACCAATACTCAGGAGACAAAATACCAGCAGAACCTCATATGGCTCAATTTGAAGCATTATTTTTATTATTTGCAGCTAAATCAATTATACCTAGTATTTTTAGCTGTAGGTCAGATCTGTTCCTAGCTTTATGTGAATGTTGATGAAAGCATCACTTTTAGCACACAGTCTGAAGGTTTCTTTGTAGTGAATAAAAAAATATATTCAAGCGATATTTTTCCCATTGAAACAAATATTTAAACAATTTCAACCTTCTCTTTAATTACGTATAACAATGCCCACTTTCATCCTCAGACAAGCCCCATACTTCGAAGACCAGCTTTGCCCAAGATCTGCAGGCAATTCTAAACAAGTGTTTGAAGACCCCTGAAAATTAGCCTAATGCTACTTGCCTCCAGGGTGGTTATCCCAGTTACACTCCCATATAGTGCTTATGGTAAAGAATTAACCTTTTTATCATACAAAAATGACTTCTGAGTGGCTGCAGCTGAATTAAAATAACAAAGGGAACTGAACATTATACATTTCATAAGAGGTTTTAGTGGGTCAACTGAGGCAGGATGGAATAGCACAGATTCACTAGAGTAAATATGTGAGTACAGCAGTTACTTGTTTCCAAATTTAATTGCCTCTCTCTGGGAAAAGAAGTTAGGATAATGTTTGCAGTGGAAGAATTTTTTGCTGAAATTTCTTCCCATCCATCAATCTTTTCCTCACTAATGTGGGAAGTTTGTTTTTATGAGCTCAGAAATCTATTTTATGGCTGTAATACATTGAAGCAAATATTACTCAGGGTCTGTTTTCATTTGGTTTGATGTGTGGGATTTTCTTTACAGAAATTAACAGTTTAGCTTTCCTTTGCCTTGTGATTGCCTAACTTAACCAAGGTCACAAGGATAAGCTGAGATTTAGAAAGGAAGTGTACATAGTTCTGGGGATCTGGGCTCTGCTGTGCAGTTGCATGATCTCATCATCCACAAACTCATCCTTTCCCACAGATCTCCACTCACTTTGCCACTTTCTCCTCCTGTCCTTGTAAAGCAGGATGTAAGAAGAGGACAGGCTCACACTCATCCCACACTCATCCCACACTCATCCCACACTCATCCCACAAAGCACAGCCAGCAGGATCACAGAGCAAGAAAGATTATTCCTTTCTCTTCCTCTCTTCTGCCATTTAGTTGTGAAACTAAGGGGAATGCATCAAGCAAGAAGTACAAGAGGCATGTTTGGAACCAGGTCATTAGTGTTCATTCAGCAAACTTAAGAGGTATAAGAGGAAGGAAAGCAGAAGCAGACCCATGTAACAAGTAGTTTCATTGCTTGTGGGGCCAGATGTGGCTCTACTGCAATTTCTTCTGTGAGATTACCCCTGAGTGAATATGGGCTGTGGAGAGATTATTCCTCTAGGAGAAAATGACACCTCATCAGCCCATATTTTGCTTTCTGGAAAACTGCTTATGGCTTGAGAGCACAGATTAAAGCATGAAACCAAAGTAAAAAAAAGAGCAATTACCATTCAAGGTGAATATAACTAGGCCTAATCAGTGTGATAGAAATTAAATGACTCATTTTTTTGTGAGTTGTGTGGGACATAAACAAATTACAGAATTTTCTTTCTTCATGCAGTAATAGAAGGTCCTTGGAAAGTGGGAAAATAGCAAGCACTAGGAAGGTTTATGTCATAGCACAAGTTAAAATCCCAGCCAAGAAAGGGAAAAATACCTTGGATTTAGCTATAGCAATAAAAACATTTTTAAAAGAACATCCGGACAAGCCTTCTGATAAAATGCTTGGATTGTAGCAGGAAAATAAATGGAATAAAAATGTGTGTGCAGAAGAAGGAAAACACATGCTATATGAAAGCTCAGAATTAAAGAAAAAGATTGTCAGGACTTGGTTTTAGCAAGTGCAAGAACTAAGAATCTCTTTAAGCATTAGATTGCCTCCCAGTCATAGTCTTAGAAACAGTCTCATGGCTCCAATATAGACCATTAATAGGCCAGATTCTTCATCCTCACTAACTGCATCTGGAGCTGTCAGCCTGTGACTCCTCCAGGGGACAGAGAAGGAAAAAACATTGCAGGTCTCAGTAGAGCTAAAACAATAGAAGCCTTCAACGTACATTTGTTAGCTAAACTGGAGCTAGGGAGGTGTGGATGAATGTTCCCTTCTGCAGCTGTGTAAGAGGGGTGCTACTCTCCAGCAGGAGTACAGTAATAGCCAGCAGGCAAGATATGAGGCATGTGAACCCCTTCTGCCACGTCACTGGGTTGCAAGGATTAACTTTTAGAATTGAAGCCCATAAAAGTGATTAAACACTCACCATTGTTGTGGGTTAACCCAGGATACTGAAGAGCAGAACAACATCCAGAAGGTGGATCAGGCTGCTAAGGCTGAAGTGGCTCAGGTGGATCTGGGCTGGCAACATAAGGGTGAATTATTCGTAATTCAGTTGTGGTTTAACCCCAGACACACGAAGTACCATGCAGCTGCTCATTCACTGCTTTCATCTCCACAACCCTAGTGAGACGGAAAGGAGGATCAGATAAAAAGTAACAACCTGTGGGTTCAGACAACAATAATAATTTAATAATAATAATAATAATAATAATAATAATAATAATAATAATAATAATAATAATAATAATAATAATAATGTTTAAACAGAGAGAGAGGAATAAATGAAAAATAAATCCAAGTAAAGCACAATGCAATTGCTCACCACCCACTGACTGATGCCCAGCTTGTTTCCCAGCAGTGATTGTTATGCCACAACTGATATCTCATTTTTCTCCATCCCTTTGGTAGAAGAGTGAAGGTCAAAATGTGCTTTCACTTGGAAAGGTGTCCAGTACACCTGGAATCAGCTGCCCCAGGGATGGAAACACAGCATTACCATCTGCCACATGCTGATCCAGACTGCACTGGAACTGAGTGGAGCTCCAGAAATCTGAGATACATTGATGAAATTATTGTGCCATGATATATAGCAGCAGACGTTTTTGAGAAGGGGGAGAAAATGGTCTGAATCCTTCTGAAAAGTGTGTTGCCATAGAACAAATTAAAGTCATGGAACCTGCATGGGAGAATTAGTTTTTAGAAAAACAATGGCAAGATGGACATTGTCAGATGCCAATGGGTCAATGGGTGTGACCAATAAAATAACAGCTCTGCTTTCTTAGGCACTGAGAGTTTTGTAGGATGCATATTCCAAATTAAAGTCTGCTTGTCAGTCCTCTCTATCAAGTGACCCAGAAGAAGAATGATTTCAAATGAGGCCCTGAGCAATGACGAGCCTTTGAAAAAAATCAAACAGGAGATAGCTCACGCAGAAGATCTTGGGCCACTTTGGACAGAGCAAGACATAAAAAATGTGCTCTACAACATAGGCAAGTGAAATATCTCTACCAGGAACCTCTGGCAGAAAGCACTGGGTGAGACTCTAGGTCAACCCTTTAGGTTTTTGTGTCTGGAATATAGAGGATTTGAGGCCTGCTCCAACTAAAAAAAAAATACTGGTTTGAGCTGCTTCAGAAATTATTTGTGCTGAAGCACAGCTCCTGCTAGCACACTGCCTGCCAGCACTGGGCTGGATGTTTCAAAGGAAGGGTCCCCTCTACACATCATGCAGCTGATTCTACGCAGAGTAAGTGGATCACACCGATCACACAACTAACTTGAATAGAAAACCCCAGTCATTCAGGAATTTTGAAGTGGTCATGGACTATCCAGAAGGCAAAGATTTCCTAATATCACTAGAGAAAGAGATGACAAGCACTGAAGAAGTCCCCTGTTGGACATCAGAAAAGGACCATTGTGGTTTAACCAAGCAGGTGCTTAAATACCACACAGTCAGTCAGTTACTCAGAGCCCTGTAGGGATAGGGAAGACAAATGGGGAAAAAAAGTAAAATTCATGGCTTGAAATAAAACCAGTATGATAGGAGAGAAAGGGAGCAGTAATAGAATTAACAATGATAATAATAATAATAACTATAATAATAGCAATCCTATGTACAAAACAAGGGATGATCAGTTGACAAATGCCCAGTCAGTTCCAAAATATCACCCCAAAGCTACCTGTCCTCCTGGTTTCTATACTGAGGGTGATGTCATATGGTGTTGAATATACCATTGGCCAGTTTGTGTCAGCTGTTCCAGCTGTGCCCCCTCCCAGCTTCTTGTGCTCCCCCAGCCTCCTCACTGGTCAGGTGGTACGAGAAAAGGAAAAGCCCTTGATTTAGAGTAAACACTGCTTAACAATAACTAAAATTTCCTTTTTTTTTTTTTTTTTGGTCAATATTCTGGTCCTAAATCTAAAACACAGCACCATACCAACTGCTAGGAAGAAAACTAGCTCTATTCCAGCCAAAACCAGGAACCTGTTTTTATCAATCATCGTATATAATTGTAATATTGTAACTATTATCAATTTAATATAATTGGAAAGGTAAGTTGATCTGATCTATTGTAGTTGAGTTTGGGTGGAGAAGAAACAAAAAAGAGTAATGAAAGCGAACAACAGAAAGACTGGGTTTTCAAAAAGTTGTTAAAAGTTTTTGCTTCTCCTAAAATACTTGCTTCTTAATGAAAACTTACAGCTATTCCAAAGGTTTCTGGAGTCTGTTTTTGCATTTCCCTTTGGAAGGGAACTTATTGCACTGTTTTAATTCAACCACTAAAATTTCCACACCAGGAACAGGCCAGGGGCAAAGTTACTCTGATTTTTACACTGTCCCAGAACTGTGTTTTATTACTGTATCCCCTCAGGTCCCTAAGTTACAATAGATATCAAAGTCAGCTTTCCAAATCTATTTTCACAATAAGTCAAAGCGGTTTCATGCCTGTTTTTTTTTTTTTTTTACATTTTCCATCTGCACCAGGTTTAATATATGAAGGCAATTATATGTGAAAATGTAAAATGGCCTGATTTAATGAAAAAAATAAAGACCACATGTACAATTGAGGGGAATAAACTGTGTTATTCCTTGCATTTGTCCTATGCAGCAGAATATAAACACAGGTTTTTGTAACTTGTTCAGAAGTGTTGTTGGTAATATTTTTTCATTCCCATGTCTCAACTTTATTCAAAGTGGAAGTAAACAATAAATAAAATTATTGCCAAGGCTACTTTTCCTAAAAGTGGCTGCTATAATCAGAAAAATAATGCTATAAAAATGGTATATAATATCTCACATTTATACTCCCTCAGTGACTTCTTTATCAATTGTGCTCATTTTGCAAGTCAAAACAAGATCCTTCTGACTGCCAATACTGCAGTTCCACATGTTCCTTGGAAAGCAGACAATATTCTTCTACTCTCTTTTTCAGTGATAAAGATTTTTTAATAAAAACCACACCCACCCATCTGGATGATGATGCAGGAGGTAAACATAAGGCTTTGCAATTCTGCTTTGCAGTTCAGATAGTGGAAAACATATTTATAGTTAAATGTGTGAAAATGCTAAAAACCCGAGGCAGGTACTTGGGCTGCCAATTTGTGATTGTCCTTCTGATGCCAAAGCTTTGACTCCAACAGCAGGCCTTGAGGTATGGCAAGCATAGAAATTAATGCAGCAGAGTTTTTGAGTAAGCACAGAAAAGTTTTAAAATAACTGAAATTATACTGAACTGTTGCCTTAGTCAGCATCTCCAGCGAGCTGATGGAGAGCTCAAGTCTGAATCATAGGGCTTTTATGGCACAGTTTCTAACAAACTGTCAGACCCTTAGCGCCTTATTTAGCCCTGAGTGGTGTAGTAACAGAAAAAACTCTAAATGTAAAAATAGTCAACACTCTTGAAACTCAGTGTTTTGTTGGTTTCCAAATTTTCTGGTGGACTTTAGGCCCATGTATACAAGAGCCAAGGGAATCCATAATCAATGTAATGAATAGTTTTCCATCTTGAATTTCCTTCTACCTTCTTCATAGCAAGCCTGTGTCTTTTCTGATTCTTTACTGATGATCAAATATAAAGGAATGAGTATTCCATTGCTACACCTGAAAATTAACTTTTTCATTATAACGATACAGAGCACAGATAATGACTGCTGAAACAGAGACAGAATTAAGGCTGGCATTAAAACGTTGCTCTGACTTTTTTAGTGTTAGTGTTTTGGAGATTTTAGGGCTTGTTGTTTCAAAAGTATATCTTTGGTATTGTGTGTTTCTTTGTAATAAATTATGTCTTCCTGTTTTACATTGACAGGACCATAAGCAATTTCTTGTATGAACCTAAACACTTACATTAAAACGGTGAAGGAAAAAAAAATTAGGAAATGATGCTTTGTTTGTTTTTTCCTCCCTCATATTTTTAACAATCAAAAGACTGTTTTTGCTGCAGGTTTAGAAAACGTAAAATGTAAAATATTTTCAAGTGATTGGCACATATCATTAAGAAAAATTATTTCCTCTAACTTGCTTCCTTTGATTTACTTGAAATCTTTAAAAAAACCAATCTTTTTGCTAACTATTGACAATGTAACCTATTGTTGATGAAGTGGCCAAGATCAATTTACAAATCTTTAAAAAAAAAAAAAAAAACAGACAAAATTAATGGCATAGAATGTGCTGCTTCTGATAATCCAGTTTAAAAAACAGCAATACAAATCTAATAAATGTTTTCAAAGTCTCACTGAACTGTCATTGGAGCAATGTATTGATAATTTTCTCTTTTATTCTGCTTTAAAGGGCTACATTTATACAGCTAACATGTCTATCAAAAGAATCATCTTTCCTTCAATAACCTCTATTTTGTCTGAGCTTCCTGAACATTTGCTGTGCTGCTGCTCTTTAGAGTCTAGAATTTATAAACAGCATTTTGAACACAATGGTTCAGTGTGAGGTACCTAAACATATCCACTTATTTAACTATGGAAATTGTCACAGTGTCTTTCACAGCTCTACCTCTGTGACTGTGAAATTGTCTGTGCTTGAATACTTCATTGAATGCATGACTTAGAGAGATGCTGAAGACTTTTGTAGTGTCAAACTCTAATTATCAGCAAGGATCTTCTTCTAGGTGTTTGTTTACACATATGTCACCCCAGCAAACTTCCCAGGACTTAACTTCTCTATTATTTATTTTCTCCCATCCCACTGTATGTACTAAGCTATAAACCAGCTTCTTCTTTAAATTTCAGTGAAGGAAACACATTGCCATCAAGTAGCCCACCAGACATTGGTGCAATTGACATGATTCGCACTAGAATAAGCAGCAACCTAAGTGTGTTTACAGTGAATGCATTTTATTTTAGATGTTCAGCCTTGGGCACTGTCAGGTTACCCTCAGAACCTTCTCTAGCTTGACCTTTCCTTGATTATTTTTTTTCCCCTGGCAGAAACCTCTGAATAAGCTTTTCCCTTTGCTATTGATTTTTCTTTCTTTGCAGCTGCCTCTCTTCCTAACATACAGTTCACCCACCACAAATAGCTGTTGTATTTGTAAATAAGGCAGGCAGACAGACAGACACTGACTCATAACCATATAGAGTTCACACAAATTATCTGTAGCTCCCACCACATTTCACCTTTCTTGTCTGAAATGAACAATGACCAGAACTGGCTGCTAATAAAGTTCTGCACAGCACATTAAAGGCAAGCTCACCCATAAAGTTTAATCATGTTTTTCTGAGCCATATTTATCTGGTTCATATTACTGGGATTTATGATGTCTGTGTAGTGCAGGGTCTTTGCCCCCTACTTTCATTTCTTTTTCCCCTAACTGAAAATGTAGCCTAGGTTAAACAAAAGCCATAAAAGCTATGATCAGTAAAAAGAGAAAATCAGATGCAGTGTGAGATATTTCAGTCAAGCAGCACAGTTAGAAACTCAGCCCAGAGGTGTTGTTGATTCAGTTTCTGTGTGATGCTGAATAAGTTGGAAGCTGTTCTCAAGATTCTTTGTTTTAAAACTGAGTACCAAAGAAAGAATTTCTGCCAAGTACTGTCCCATAGCAAATGTAAAAGTAATTTCATTCCTTTTTAATTTCCTCAGATTACAGACAGTCAGGAATCATACAAAGACAGAAAATCTATTCTTAGCTTCACTGGAATGGGTGAATCAGTTCAGATTAAAGAAGAAACAGCACAAATCTATGACTGAAACTTCAGCCAAACAATTTCAAATGTTCTAGGATAAAAGGGGTTTAGTTAGCTTTTTGCTATTATTTCCAGCCCATCACTTCATCTTTTCTAGTGAAATTAAAATACTAAAATAACAGAAAAATTATCCTCATGTTTTTTCAGAAAACCTAAAGGTTCTTTTTATACATATACCTCACAGTATGCCGAATATTTTTTCATGTCTGGCTGAGTTTGAAAGCAAATGAATGCACAATAGGAAGTTATTAAAAATAAATTGAAAAAAATGTTTTGCATTGTATGCTGGGGCAGATATGCAAATTAGTAATTTGCAAATAAGCTTCTCCATAGAGTACTGTCAGCTGGATCCATACCCCTGTCCTTGCTAGAACTGATGGGCAGCACATGTGTCATATTTAAATCCTTCTATCTATAAACTATTGTTTGAGTGTAAACAATTCATTCTATTTAGCTTTGAATACAATATACTGTGCAAGAAAATCTAGTAAATTATAAAAGCCAGACAAAGCAGAGCAGTGTACATTCTAGAACTCCCTATTTGCAAAAGGACTTTTCTGAGGTTGTGCTACTAATGATGTTACTGTGTGCTGCTGGAAGCTCTTTTTCAAAGCTTCAGGGTTAATTTACTATCAAAATGGATGACAAGCATTCACACAGAAAATAATGATATTTTTAATTCATAATTTATCATGTCATGCGGTGTCATAAATAAATCTGTGTTAATTCTAAGTGAAAACATCCTTTCAGGTGATAGGAATCAGTTCCCACATTTCTGTGTCTCAGACAAGTAGTTCTGTCTGTGAAATAGTTCTCCCTTAAAAAAAAGTATTTTCAAAACCTGGTGAGGAATTTACAGGAAGAAATGTCTGGAATAATAAACTGAATACAGTCATTCTTGGAGCTAAAAAAGAGCAAAGCAGATTGAAATTTTTTTTAAATGTAGAAATGAATTTGATATCACTTTTCAGTCTCCCTCATTCAAATAAGATTATGTTTGTTGCCAGTAAGATTATTTTCAGTGTGGATAGGATAAAAACTGAGGGCCAGACTGAACTGAGGGCCAGACTGAACTGAGGGCCTTTCTCTGGTGGAAAACCTGTGGATTAAATAATGAAAACATTTGATATCAAAAAACTTACAAAGAGAAATATTTCACAAATACGTGTTGTTCTTTCTAGTTCTTTCACTAAACTATAGGGGACAAGACGTAGAATAAGCTAAAAATATTCAGAAAAAATTGGTCAGGTAACCTTTCTCCCAGATGTAATGATAGCAAGTACAGCACACTGCATTTTAGTGGGAAGCTGAACAAACCCCAAGCAATTCTAACAACTCCCATGCTTCTGCTGCACTTGTGAATATCAGAGTGCCTTGGAGACAAGGCTTCACTGTTGGCGAGGGTCCTTGGGGAGGTGGGAGCTCTGGCTCAGATGACTCTCTCCAGTTTGCTTTCCCTCCCCTTGCTGGCTGTCCTCATTCTCCTCAGAGAGCTCTTACTGTGTCAGAGAGAGCATAGAGCATTATCTCCTTTGTTCCAGGAGATAGCTGGGAAGTTGGAACTGAGCTGCTCGACTGTATTTGGACTTGGCTCATTATGAGCATACCCAAAAAATTCACACGAGGAAAAACTGCAAGCAGAATTTAAGGTGCACATAGATATTTAAGGGGTGAATGGAGATGTAAATGCTGGTGAAACACAAAAGAACATTTAGGCCCCTTGGAATTCATCTAGACTGTGCAAGGGCCAGGCACAAACTCCTCAAGCTAATAGTGGTCAGATTTCTACATCCACGCATTTTAGGCCAGCATGATGCAAACTAGGTATTGAAAGCAAAGGCTGTCCTGCTAATGCAGACCCATGACTCTAAATAGAACATGTTAAGCCAGACACTAATTTTACAAAAAAATGGAAATGTAATCTTGCAGTCCCAAATCCAACACAGCCTTCTCCAGTTTAAACCTTTTAATCATGCTCCTAGGAAGTGCATGCCCACTATGCATCTTCTCTGTGAATATAGCTTTGGATTAGATCTTCAGGTCTCTTAAAACAGAGAACTGTAAATGTGCAGGTCATTGCAGATGGAGACAGATCAATACATCACGTGTTAACAGGTAAAGTGAAGTCAATTCCTTCCATTTGAATATAATATTAAATTTATTACTTCTTTTCAAGTTCTAAATACCATTGACACAAATATAATTAGAAATTTTCTGATAGTACAATGATTTTTAACCTAGCAGGAAAAGACAAAACATGATCTGAAGTCTGGAACTCTAATGAGGTGCAGAGACGAGTATTCTGCACATGAAGAAGGGTAGTACAGTTCATAATGTTAGGTCCCCAGCAACATTTGTACTAAAAGCTGGTATATCTGTACCAAACAAAAATGATATTCAGGCCAAAGAACTGAATTTCATCTCTGATTTTTGTCAACAAACTCCTGTGTCAGATAAGTGAAGTCACTCATATTAAGCTTTTCATAAATGACTCTCCTGATTTCTAATTTTCTGAGTAACCATCTTAAAAACTTTGAGTTTGTTTTTCAAAGGTCCTGAATAGTTACATCTGTCATTAAAGCCATGGGAAAGGCACATAGAAAATGCTTTAAGTATGCTAAAGTCTTTGAAAAAAATCAATATTTTGTGGTACAATGTTTGCAAGTTTAAACTGCAGCTATTTTGGTACACATCTTGCTCATATGCAAATGGAGATTATCTTCTTACATTACCTAATGGGCATTTCAATAATAAATTCATTACACATATAAGGCAAAATTTCTGCAACACTTGGCTACCTAAGAAAGTCAGATGGAAGGCTGGTAGTATTTTTTTTTTAACACATCACATACCACTGTGGCTGCACGTGAATTCTGTACTTGTATGTCTCCTTCACACAGCAGTGATATGAGAGAACAATTTTCAGACCTATACCATCTCTACTTCATTTTTTTCCCCATTTTTTCTTTGTGCACTGGTTTTCATGGAAATTTAGCTGAGCCGATCACTCATTATATACATTAATCATCATATAATGTTTAATAGCTTTACATAAATAGAGTGGTGCTTAGAAATTCAGGAAGGCATAAGGCTTTGCAGTTTCATCAGACGTGTTCTGGGCAGACAACAGTGTGTAGTTAAAAAATATGATACTGAAACAAAGAAAATTACATTCTGTCCATTTTTCACTTGAAACAACAGCCAAACACATTGCTTATAGCAGTCAATTTGGACATTTCTAGGGCCCTGAAGAGAGATGGGAAAGCTGTTGGGCAGAGCCATCAGGTGTACTAATGAGATAAGGGAGCTGGAGAGATCCTTTGAAAATAGTTGTTGGAGAGGTTAGCAGGAGGGAGTTTGGAGGTTTGGGTTTTTCATTTTGGGGCCACATATGCTCCAGGAAAGATTCATATTTCCTATCTCAAAGGAACACACATAGTATACCAGTAGGAAATACCAAACAATCATAAGCAGTGCCCAGCAACTTCTGCTCTCCGTGGATATAAGTATAGAGATGATGAAAAGGCAGCTAAACACCAAATTGAATAACACTGACTCTAAAATAAATCACAGTACTCAGTTCAAGTGTAACCAATATTATCCACATTTTTTTGCCAAAAAAAAAAAAGAAATTATTGTCAGTTCTGCACAGACATTTTAAGACAACATTGCTTTTCCTTCACTTCTAGAGGAGAAAATCATTGTGTGAACAATGTTTAAGAATGTATCTTTTTCCTTATCAGACATTCCATAACTGACTAGCCTCCCTATTCTCTTGGAAAAAAATAAACCAATAAAAACAATTAGTTGAGTTTAAATTATATGTTTGACAGTTCAGCAAAAGTTCAGTTTTTTCCATATGTGGATATACTAAACTTTGTGAATGAGTTTAAGTAATCTAGATTATTCATGCAAATGAGAAATTACTCAGAAAAATAGACATTTTATTTACAGAATTATTTAAAATATTTTTCTCTTGATTATGATCTCTACTTGCTTAAAACATAGGCAGATTGTTCCAAAGTCATACATGACCCAGAAAATAGAGATCTGAAAAGTTTTCAGTATTTCTTTTTAGCTTGCAACATTTCTCTTACCAGTTAGTTCTTGCCCATACAATTTTATATGTATTTTCCTCCACTAATGATGACAGAAAACTGATTCAGAAAAGTAATTGTGCTGGATTTCTTCAGTTTAAAAGAACACTTCCATTTTTCATATGAAAAAAAAAGAATAAAAAATTTACATGTGCTCTTATGTTTATTCAAAGTTAATGCTCTTTGGATCTTTTGTCTCACAAACCTTTGGGGTTTTCTGTAAAAATAGTCACACAAATAAATGATTTGTATATTTTAACAAATAAAAATAACTCATTATGCTTTTTTATGACTATGAAATAATCATATCTCTTTTGAAACACCTCTATGCAAGTGTAAACTACAAAATGCTCTCAGATCTTTAGGAGATCAAAAAACTCCTAACTTTGAAAGTCAGTCTCAGTTAACTGCAGAAACTTCTACACATTTGGATATTTTATGATTGTTAAAATTTTGAATATTTAAAGACAGAACTAAGATTGACAGAAAGTGGGGTAAGGTGCTTCTTGCATGTGTTTGTGGGAAGGTACTTCTTGCATGTATTTGTGTTCAAAGGAGACTAGTGTGCAAATCTGCTTGCAGAAAAATTAATTTTGGAGGTCTTAGCCAGTAAGAACATTGACCTTTTCAAACACTTTTATACAGATTTATTCAGAAATTCTTTCATAAATGATCTCACCCAGGCTTTGCTTTGATGTAACTGGGGCTTGTGTATCGAGCTGCTGAAGATGACTAGATTTGCCCTCATTCTATCTTAGGAAGAATATTTCCTTCTTCCATCCAAATGAGGTCCTCCCAGACCAGTCTATTAGGCAATGAAAGCAAGAATGGGGTCAGCTAAAGATGACAGAACTCCACAGAAAACAAATGTCTTCTGAAACTAATGCACTGCAAGATCTGATGAAGGAAAGAATAGACAAACACACCTCTTCTCTTCTCTTCTCTTCTCTTCCTTATTTTGTTCCTAATAGAAGATTAAGATTTATGAATTATGTATTTGAAAAGCAAAGGTAAAAAATCATGTCTGTCATCATATCCGAAAATTATGTAGTGTACATTTTTGTCAAAGCATGAATCAACACTAAGGGTCGAGGACACTATAATTGACTAACCAAGCAATGAACTTATCTATTTCTTTATTTTCCAGATGCTATCACCTAAGAAAAAAAAACAAACCCTTTATATAAAAGGAATACAGAATAAGAATGTGGTAATGGGATGAAGCCAACATAAAACAAACCAAATCAAGGATTGACACAATATCTTAGTGTTATATTTAGTCACACTCAGCTGGGACATGGGAAAGGAGACTAATTACAGAGGTTAGATGGGTCAGAAGTTAGGAAATTAACCTTAGATTTAGAAGAGTCACATTCTATTCCCTACTGTGCCACAGACTTCCTAGGTGAAACTGGTCAAATCCTTTTACTTCTGTCTTGATTTCAATTCTTCATATGCAAAACTGAGGATTATAATACTTCCCACACACATTCTGTTAATGATTTTCATTATTTGAATGTTACAGTGCTTTAGATTGTATAGATTTAGATAAGGGCAAAGAGAAGGACAAAAGAAATGGTGGTGGTTTTTTTTTTTTTGAGAAGCTGAACTGCCAACAGAGAAAAAGACTCCAAAATAATTATAACCATTAAGGCAAACTCTGCCTTCAATGGGTTGCAATTCAGATAGCTGAAATTTATGCTGTAATGTCACTGTAGGTATTTATTTCCTTAAATCCCATCTTTGTTTGAATCAGAAACCTATCATTACTTTGGCCCAATTTTTTTGTGCTGAAATAGAATGGTATTTATTAATAGGTTGCTCTTTTAGTTTAAGTCTATAATTTAAAGTAACTATGAAAGTCAAGGTTTAGTAAAACCCGTGTCCAGAAGTTCACAGAAGATCTGGTAAGGGCAGCACCTTTTTTGAAAGTGTTCCTAAATTATACCAATTGCATGGTTTGTGGTATTATACACTTAACAGTTTTCAAGGCACGAGCTGACAATTGAATCTGTTTTTATACATTCATTTAATTTAAAAATATATATTTTCTCAGTCTTATGTTTATTATTTTCAATATAGCTGATAAACTGCTGAGGCTGAAACATATCATGCCACTCTGAATCCAGTGTAGTCAGGACAGTTCATAATTGCATCAACTTGCATGAGTCTTCCTTTAAAAAGTCAGGCCATGAAAAGACATTTCACAGGGAAATTTAACAGTAGCAAAAAAAAAAAGTGGAGAAGACCAGCCAATAAATTAATTTATATGCACACCCACAGACTCTTTCCTACAGCAAACAGACAGACAGCTCAGCTGTCTACAGCTTTCTCTCACCTTTTTGGTACCTCTGTGTATCATTTATCCACATGGGTATTCCAAGGGGTAAATAGGAGTGAGAGCAATTAACAGGGCAGTGCAGTTTAATGGAGTTGTGGCCCTCGTTATGCTCCCCTTATATGCGTCACCTGCTCCAACTCTTCTTCTTAAGAGGCATCTGCTAAACTGCACAGCACTCTTTCCTGCTTGTGCAGGTAATGCTCTTCATGTGGCCTCTTAAATGGAACAATTTACCCTCAGGGAAGTGAGTCACACTTCAGTTAATGATGATGCTGAAGCTAGTAGGGGACAATGTAAAGGTTAACATGAATATTTTGCAGCCGATATATTAACAGTATCATCCAGTTTTCCTGGGAAAAGGGCAGTGGTCAGCTTGGTCGTGGTCACTATAAATGTCTGTAAAATGAAGAAGATCCAAAGAATAAATATAATTCCGTCAAAAACTCACTAAAAAGCATCCAAAGATTGGGGAAAATATTTCCAAATTTTTAAAATTGATTTCATCAGGTATAAATGTTGATCTCTATTTGATAAAACCACCCTTCAATCCACCCCCCCCAGAGACTTCTCATATAAATTTACTACGATTTACACCTTGTGCATGACTTTATGCCCCTCTGATAAAGTCTTAGAGTTACAGACTATTGAAATCAATTAAACTACTTATTACTAGCTTTTAGAGAAGGCTATAAGGACAATGCAAAAATTCTGAGATTAAGTTGTTTATTAAAAGCAAGAATCAACAGAATTGATAGGTAATTCATTTCCAAATATTATGAAAATGCCTACATACATAATAATTACAATGGTATTATAGGTCATGTCAAAATGGCATGAAAAATCTTAGAGAATAAAAACATCTAATCAAAGATTTGTAGCATTTTATAATAGAGATTTAGCAGATTTCCATTAGTCTATAAAGAAATTTATAAGTAGGGTTTATAAAATAAATTCCATTTTCTTTTCTGAATTCATGAGTGTCACTATATAAAAGAGTTTGCATCTGAAATGAAAATAAAACACAGAAATTCAACCACATAATAAATATTGCAGAAACAAGACCTTTTTCAATACCTGTGAAAGCCTACAAATTAAGAGTTTAATGTAATATTCTGATTACTATTTCATACTTATTTGTATTTCCGTTCTTATTATATATGAAAGAACAATCATTAATTTAGGGTTTCTGTTGACATTTTTGTCCTTTTTTTTTTTGACTTTAAGCAGCACACTTACATGCTGCTCTTGAGGAAGGTTTGAGAAGGTGTGAGTCTTGGCTTTTTTCATTGAATATTTGAAAACAAACAGCTTAGAGTAATAAATTTGCAGACAGATTTGCTCAAAATATCTTTCCTAAAGCATAAGGATAGATTGTTTTCCTTGGTTCTTACTCCCAACTCCCACTCCTGTAGTAGATCCAGCATATCCTGTAGACAACACAGGACCCAAGTGGAAGTACAACCAATATACCAATGACAAAAGTTGTAGTTCAGAAAATAAAGATGAAATAGCTCTCCTTTGCACCTACACACCTAAAAAATAATTTTAACTCATTTCGCCACCTCAGAATACTTTCCTTCCACAAATACTTTTTCTTTTACTCTTTGTCTCATACAGTTTTAAAGTTATAACAAATACAAATCTCTACATTGGATTCCATTGCTTCCACGATTGACTTGGTGTGAATCAGATCTCAAAACCCTGAGTGACAGCAAACATACCACTCAACACATCTCATACAGTAAGAACTGACCAGTCATCTCTCTAGTTGATCTCATGTTGATTATGGTGTGCAAGGATTTTGTGTACAGAACCAAGACAGCAAGGAACTTAAATATAACAGATAATATGAAATCTAGCCCAATTTTGAGTTGAGGTACATGGTGGAGTAAAACAAATGAAACATTGATGATCTCATCATATGCTGTGTGACTCCCAAAGGACCAAAATCAGAGCCACAAATAACTGTCATTTCTGAGGAACATTCTTAAACATGTTGACTAATTTTACTCCTAGCCATTGGGTTTTTTTGTGCAGCTGCTGAAACAGTACCTTGACCTGCAGTATTCAAACTGACAGCAGCCATCCATTGCAGTAATTTCACATAGCATTCCCTACAACAGAATCACAGTTGTCCATGTTTGACTCTGGCATGGAAGCCACTCACAAACACACAAACCCTCGTTTTAACAGCAGACGGATCGGGAGGAGTGGGAAGTTCCCAGTTTTACTCCTGCCAGAACTTGGCTGAGCCACTTGGCTGTCGGATTTGGCTGTGATGGCTTCCACCAAAGGGGAGAGAGACAGGTTTTGCTGCCCTGTGACTGAGAGTGCTGCAGTACAGGTCTGGGGAGCCCCCTCCAGAAGCAGCAAGATCTCTCCCTGTACCATATGTGCAACAGTGGCTGCCAGGCCACTTCCTGGGCAAGGTTCCCTCTGCCTACCCCAACACAAACTCACCTGTAAAAGGGTTCTTGAAGCCATTTCAGAGCAAAAGCTGTATTCTCTCAACATATCCTTCCTCCTTTCCCTTGGTGAAACTCATCTTTCTGAGTTAAGAGGGAATATATCTTATGGCGTAAATAGGAATCCAGACTAACATCTCTCTGAAGACACTTATAATCAAATAGCATAAATCATATAGTTAGCCTTCTGACACAGCAGTTTTAATTAATGCATTTTTAATCATACATGACAAGTTGTATCTCCTAATGAGTGATGACACTGGCTAGAGAAAGAAGTATGGTATTGGGCCTCAGAAATTTTGCATTAGGCATGGCTATGTGGATTTTAACAATCACCTTACATCCCCATTCAGGAAAACTCCTGTGCTGAAACTTCAATATGAACATATGAGTTGCCTACAGACATTCTTAAAAAATCTCTTTGAATCAAAGTCTTCACTTCCAGGTAGCTTTTTTTCTCAATATGGACAATAGAGACTACTTAATCTAATTCCACTCTCACAAGAACAGAAGGATAATTTCTAAACTCTTTGGGGCTAAAAGATGTCACTCACACTTTCATCTTGAGATAGTTAAATTACTAATCTCTTCAGACGGGTGTTTCTTCTTAAACACAGTGAAGGAAGATGGAGGAAAAAGGTTTTATTTCCTTGCAATGTTGATGATGTGTTTGATGGTCCAGTTCACTAGAAGATCAACAGCATGTGAAGATTTCCCCAGAGACCTTCATCGTTACTGGTGTAGATCTTGCCACAATTCAACACATTTATTGCTCTGTCTCTTTTCACAGATGGCTGTGACACTAGTTTTCCTCCTTGGCTTTTTTTAGCAACTTTACTTTAAAGAAAATAAGCTGGACTAACAAATCTTGTTAAGATTCTAACATAAAGAACTAAAAGGGTAGAAAAAATCTCAGTTAAAAGTGAAATGTACCATATGCCCTCGAACAACTATGCATCATTTAGAACTGCCTCTGTGACTGTCTTATTGTCCCCAATTGCACCTGGATGTATGTAGAGATATAACTTTCACTACAAGCTGTAAAGCTACAAAGCTTCCTTTTCCTTATTCTTTTTGTCAGTACTGAAAAATACTCTTTTTTTTTTTGCATAGGTCTTTTTTTTTTTTCTGAGAGATTTTATATACAAAAGCTATGTAACAGTTTCGTAGATATCCTTTACTATGAATATTTTCAGTTCAAGAATGTAAACCAATTTTAATTAATGGGGATGAGTTTTTAACCTACTTCATTTTTACAGGACTTACTAAAGATAAAAGTGATGTATGGAGAATTGCTCTCTTTGAGTGTGTTATAATCCTTATTTGCATAATAAAAGAGACTATGCATAAACTTAAGAGTAATCATAAATGTATATTAATGAAGACATTTATAGACACATGAAAATGTATATCAGGTTGGGAAAAAAATCTAAGATATTAATGTTGACAGATTCAATAAAGATGATGTAATGTATGTTAATATTATTATAAATCCGTATTGTTATTCATAGGCTTATATTAATATTGTCATTATGAATCATATTCTGTCAGTTCCCATGAGAAAATAAAAATACATGATGGCAATACACAGTGGCAAAGTGGCATTGTCATGTTTATATTAATGTCAAGTTCAAATTAAAATTAGTTCTAAAATTAGTGACAAAGACATTGTTTTTGCATTTAAAAACAATCAGCATTCATGTTAATGCTGCTAATAAATTGATATTGAAATAACCAGCTTCAATAACTATAGATTGAATGTGTTTGTTGTCAAAGTAAATGGAAATATAATCTTTTGAAGTTGTCATTACTGAGCCATGAATAAGGAAAATGATGTGCAGACTCTTTGCTTATGAATATGATGGTTCTGATTCTTTTTCCTGATGACATTTATTTTGCCCTAGAGTTGGTTTATGGATGTCACCCTGTTCTGTGGGATTTTTTTTGTTTATGCCACAGCACTCAGGTTCAGGACTTGCTGAAGGGCATATATGGCTCTGAGATCAAAACAGAGGGTAGTCACTGGGTATCATAGGGTTGACTGAGCAGTACTTCACCTTCCTTCACCTCAGTTTCAGCTTTGGACCACATGCAGTGTTGAATTCTCTTCGGTCCAGCCTACTGCAAGAACAATCATGATGCTTGTTTGCTTAGTTACATCCCCATTCAATTTCCTAAGAAATATTTAAATGAGAACTTACGGTAAATATAGGGGGTTTATTAACATGATGATTGAAATTGTTTCGCCTTTCTTCTTCAGTACCGTGTCAGTGAGGAGTTGTTTGTTGTACCCATAGCACAGTCAGCATTTTTGTTCATTGCAGGCACAGTTTGTGGCGATTTGGAGTGGGGCTGTGGCTGAACCTCATCCCCAATGGGCTACAACTGTGTAGGACAGGTGAAAGTGTTGAAGGCAAGGAGACATGGAGTGCTGAGGTGTAATGATCAATCAAAAAAGGGGAGAAAAGACACACATCTGTAATGCACGTAAGAAGAAGGGTATAAAAGGTTGTACTGGGGAACAAGAAAGTGCTTGAAGCCTTCTTTCAGGTGTCAGTCATACCTCCACCATCAGTTGTGTTTACATCATGTAAAATAAAGTACCCAGGGTCTGCTAATAACAAACAGAAACCTATGCCTTCCACCATTTTTTTCTCCTCTATTTTATTTTCCTTGGGCCAAAAAGAGACAGAAAAACCCATGTACAAATAGGACTTGGTATATTATCATTTCCGAGACAAAAGCTAAAACAGTTGTCATACACCAAAATATATATAATGAGCACCACTTGTGAGAATCAGAGTTTGGATTGAATTATGTTGCTAATTTGAAGAGGATTTAATAGTTGATCCTTTGAGAAATATGGTATCTATACAGGGAGAGGTTAATTTTGAAATTGAGTTGTATATAGATTCTCATGGACACAATGCACTTTTTATACCAAGCAGTACTTGAAAATGAACATCTGTATACACAAAGGACTTTGACAGCATATAAGAAACTATTTCTTTATACAGTAATTTAATTTTCTTGTTTACTTTCCATAGATACTTCGCAATGTAGACAGAGATTTTCATATTATTCTACCTATGGAACTTGTCCTTATTTTCATAAATATTTGAGCTTAACTAAGGATGCAGAATCTATACAATGAGAAACTATGCACAAGATTTATACATTAAGAATGTTCTATCCATCTTTCTATTCCCTGACAGGTTACCTTTCATTCAAAATATGCATTACTAGTGTCACAGGGGCATTGATAAAATTACAAAACACCTGCATAGATGGAGCAACCATACCCAGTTGTTATCTCACTTGAGAAAACATATCTGACTCTCTTTTACATTAATGTAAACTCTCTAGATTATTGTCTTTGAGCTGAACTAAATTCTGCAGTCAGACTGGTTAAAACCTCATTTAATCTACATGGGAAAAGTTATTTCAAAAAGAAGGCTAATTAGTAGTCTGCACTAATGAAAAGATGCCCTAGGTAGTAAGTGCACAGAAACATTGTGAAAGATTAGGAATTCAAAAAGATATAACTTTAAACTAAACAGATTCAAGGTGAGAAAGAAATGATACATCATATCCACCCAATAAGAACTGATAATTGTGTCTGCAAAGCCCTAATCTTGTTTCCTGTTCAGGAAAAGTTGAGCTCAGTAATGCATTGAAATCTGTTTCAGGCAAACACTTTATTGGCATGATTATTTTAATAATGGAATATTTCTACATCTGTGGTCACCATTTAATGTGGTGGTCTTCAGGGCAGTTAGGACTTGGTGAAGGGGAGATCTTGACTCTATTTCAGAAGGTTGGTTTATTATATTATGATATATATTACATTAAAAAGACCACACTATAACTATATTACAAAGAACAGAGAGAAAGAAAGATTCATCAGAAGGCGAGATAGGAATAGAAAGGAATGAATAATAAAGTTCTGTGACTCCTAGAGAGTTCGAGAGCTTTTGCTTTCTTGATTGGTCACCAAGTAGAAACATTTCACTTTGACCAATCAAGAAAGCACCTGCTGCATTCCACAGTAGCAGGTAACAAATTGTTTACACTTGAAGCTGAGGCCCTCTCAGCTTCTCAAGAGAAGAAAATCCTAGCAAAGAGATTTTCATAAAATATCATAACTACAATGGAAATTATCCCACTAAAATCTATTTACAAAATCAGTGAGTAAGATACCTCAGAGAGTTTCATCCTTCAGTCTCTTTTAGAAAACCACTCCTTTCAGCCTAGAACTTTGTATCAATGTCTTGGCAAAAGAAAAAAAAAACAAAACAAAAAAACAAACAAACAAAAAAGAACTCTATTCTAAAAAGTGTTTCTGAGTTGAATTTTCCACTTAATGTGCAGGAACACAATCAAGGTCTTCTCTTTAGCTGTATTTTCAGACTGTCTTGATTTGTGTATGGATAGCTCTCACATTAATCAGTGATGGTGCCACATTTGGATCATGTCTGTTCTGACACCATCAAAACTGGAGAAAAAGATATCCTTCCCTCCCCTCTTTTTTTTTCTGCCCATCCACCTTTCACTTCTGGGGGATGAGAAACCATGTCTAACCCAGGGAAAGGAATGAAACACAGACAAGCTACACAGCAATCTGCAGCTTAAGCCTGGCAAGAGATCAGCCTCTAAAGTGCTCCCTTTCAGAGAAGCAGCTTACCTACCTTCCATAAGTATGTGAAAGTCTGTTTCTTTTCTACGTTTTGTCAACACTTGTTTATCTCATCCTACCAAATCTCCTTGAATTGAGTTGTGTGTCTGCAAAATGAATCCAAAGCTCAAACAAGCCATTGACATTCTCTGCTCCCACCCAAGAGAAGTTTCATTTTTCTGCTGGCAATGATCCATGACATTTAAATTCTGTCTTCCACAACAGGCTTATAGAAAACTACAGAAAGAACTACAGGGCCAGTGCAGGAAACATAACTTTACCACTATCATTTAAAGCAACTTGCACAGACAGTCAGGATAATCTGAATTTTTGTTTACTGGCTCATTTCTTGACTTTTTACATGACTGACTTTGGAACATGCTGTAGTATGTCATTTTCAAGATCCAGGCATGGTCTGCAGAACAACAATAATCTCCATGATGGTGAAAGAATCACAGCCTTGACTATACATGAGTTTGTCAAGAACAAATTTTAGACTCATTTTAGCAAGGCTAGCAGCTGCTGTTTTAAACGGAAGTGAAAAGGGTGAAAAATTCCCCCAATCAACCCAGGCTCTCAGCTGGCTTCTGCCTGGCCATGTTCATGCCACCACTGGTCTGAAGGGACTCTAAAACAGACGGTCTGGCTGTCTGGTGTATTTCTTCTCACTAACCCCTAATGTTAACTCAAGGCAAAGCTTCTCTTTGATGTGTCGCCTTAAGAAAGCAGCATTACCAGAAACCTTGTCTCCGGGGTCTACAGAAATTCAAGCTGTAGGGAAAATAAGTCCAGACTTCTGGAAAATTAATTTCCTTGAAGAGATATCCCATTCAATGTCACCTGATAAAGCTCCTATGATTTCATGGCAGAACTCTGAGTACTCAAGTCTTCTTCCCACTGATCTTTAACTCACGCTTTGCATTCCATATTTTTTCTTTTACATCTGACTAAAAAGAAATTATTTCTTGCAATAATTTGTGAATCTAATGAGGAGCATATAGCTACAACTTTTCTTCTTTCCTGCAGCTCATGATTCCCCTACCTCTTATATTTAATTGAAGATTATTTATATTATAATAATACTAATGAGAATGAGAAAGATATGCTAAATGCATTCTTATAACTACAAATTCATGATTGCTCTCTGACATATGTTCTCCAGGGTTTTCCTCAAACTTGCTGTAAAAATGTTGGCATTCCCATGGGGAAAATATTACCATGAAAAAATACACTGTTTTCATATGCAGCCTATATTTATTTAACCATAGTTAAGCTTGGATATTTTTCTCATTCTGCTTCATAATTATATTTGTCATATATGAGTTCATCCATTTCCATATTTGCTATTGGGCTGAGTAAAATAGCAGGGACCTTTTCATTATTCCTCATCTTTAACTCACTCTTTCAATCATCGCAACTCTGTATTTATTGGTACCTTTCTGTAGGTGGTGGAACTGGAGGCAATAGTGCAGGTGTGATCTGGCCAGAGAGGTACAACCACAATGCTGCTGTGCAGAGTAATTTTCCATTGCTTTACTACACAAGATCACATTGCTTTTTATTGCCACTGCAATGCATTACTAGCTCCTTCCTAGCTATTTGCTAGCTGTCAGCCCCAGATCTTTTCCAGCACAAGGCATTTCACACACCTCCTTCTTGAATATCTGGGCTTTGGAAGCATTTTGTTCTGTTCTACAAACAAATCACATGTTTCTGCCTGAACATGTGTCAGAGTATCCACTTATAGGAAAAAAAACCTTGAAACTTTTAGTCACTATAACTAGAGTAATGAAAATCGTAATATTTTCTCTGGCCAGTATTCTTTTGGTGAGATATACTTGCTTTTCTCACCATTCTGCAGAAGGAGAAAAGTGTTATGTTCCATGTTTCACAGACCCAACAATCCAAAGAAGACATGTGTGTCCTAATTAGTACTCATCAGCTCCTTATAAACACATGCATTAATTATCACTGAAAGATACTTGATATCATAGAAGACCTCATGCAAATTAGGCAACACTGGCTTTGCAGTTAACCTAGTTGAGTTCTTGAGTTCTGTCCACCTTTCAAACTCTTTTCTTTTCTAAGTATCTAAAGAGTTTTCAAGAACAGAAGAAAAAGGAAGAATTGTACCAAGAAACTTGCTGACCCCTTTGTGAATGTCATGCAAGTAATTCTGAAGACAGAATCTCTTTTCTCTTGGTTCCTATGGAAACATCCACCTCTACTCTCCTTTATCACCATATATATTATTTCTCATGTCTCTAGGTATTTTCTTTCTGCTTCCCAAAATTCTTGAATTGAATATACTCTCCATATTTACCCCTTATGTGATTTGACACTTCCCTTATCATTGATGGAAGCACCCAGCAAGATTTCGAGATAATCTTTCACCCACCCATTGGCAAAATCCCCATGATTTCACCAGAGGAGAGGATGGACTGTCAGAATTTCTACACAAAACTGTTCCTATTTTAGATGTGCTTCTTTCAAAAAGATCATGGATGTTCCCCACTTAGACTGGGAGGATGAACTGCTGAAGGCCATGTGCACCTCTCTTCAGCATTAAAATCACATGTTGCCTGTGATATTAACAAAGGTAATAACTGTAAGCACATAATGATGTGCATGTAGAAATGTGAAATACAGGTTGGAAAGACAATGTATTGCTTCTTTTTCTACAGCGGTACTTTTGATAGGTTCAGTACTTTAATTGTACCTTTAGGACAAACATAGTATCAGAAGAAAACACTACAGACTATGAGGAATATTACATACAAATCATGAATAGATCATTTCAATACTGATGTATTTCTCATTAAATTTAAAAGAAAGGGAGCACAGGAAGAAAGAAACTCTTTGCTGAATGCCTAAGCCTGAAACAGTGTTATCCTGTATCTACGTGTGAGTTTTCACACCCCCTGATGAAAAGCAAATTTTACCTGACTTCAAGATAAATGGTTCTGCAAGTTTTTTTGTTTATAACACCACTTCTCCTTTCCCTAAAGAACTGTCTTCACCAAGGATATATCATCAATGAAAATACATTGTGGTCTCATGAACATTTTTTTCAGCAACAGTACCTGAGTGCAAATAAAAATGTACGTCTGTGGATAAAGAAAGAGTAATGCTTTAAATTAGTTCTAATAACAAAGCAAATTGCAACACTAAGTCATGAAACTATCACTAAACAGCAGTGATGGAACTGCATATTGAAGTGTGATAAGAAAGCAAGCTAAAGAGCAAGTGCTGGGCATATTTCTAAAAATAAAGGAGGTCCAAGAAACCTTCAACTTCTTTTCTTTTTGCACTCTTTGCATTCTTACTAGATGATGTGCAAAGATAGCAACATTTATCATTTTAAACTTGAGAAAATTTCAGAGAGGGCTTGTGTTTGGGGGCACATGAGTCTCAAGGTTGTCTTTTTGCCAATGTGCTGTACTGTTATTGCACTCAGGGTGCACTGCTGACAGTCAGTGTTCTGCAAAAATGACAGAAAATAGGGAACCAGAGTAAGCAGTTTCACTTCTTGCACACAAAATGTCAACTTAGCTGTTATCTTATGGCCTAAGTGATTAGCAGAAATATACAATCATTTCTGAAGCTGTTTACTGTAACTGCCACAGAGGCAGCCAAATTCCCAAGCTATCTGAAATTCTCTTCTTCCAATTCTCAGGGTTGCTTGCTTATATTAGAGATGATGCTTCAATCTCTCACAGTGATTTTGCTGCCAAATTTTTGTGTGTTGCTGTATTATTTTCTAACTCACTTCCCTTTAAGTCATGTTGTCTTTTACCAGAAGGTTGAAGTGATCAGGCACTTTTCAGTACAAAGCCACCAATCAAACATTTGTTGCATAATTTAAACATGTGGTGAGGGAGAGACTACCTGTATAATTCCATTGTGTTGTTTACTCAACATACTGAGATAAAGTCCCTAAAGGCACTGTAAGCATACAAAAAAAAAAAAAAAAAAAAAAAAAGTTTTTTCTGTCTTTCTCATTCTCTTACTCCCTCATTACTCACTGGGCTTTCTTCCAAAATTCTGGAGGTCAGTCTGAGGGGCTTTTTATAACTTAATACTTAGAATCTAAATCTACACTTGTTTTTTTCTTTAAATAAAACAAAAAAATAAAATCCAAAACATTTTTCTCAGTTATAGACTTTTCTGAAGAGAAAGTTGGATTCTTAGCTCCAGAGGGAATTACATTTTGTTTTCTTTCTTCGAAATGTGTCTGGTTTTCACGAGGTCTTTAATTATCTAATATAAAATTGCCTGATTTGTCTTTTCTAATGCCTCATTTAAAGCAGAATGCTTAAATCTGCCCCCTCTGACAGACTGTAGCTAAAGTAATATCTTATTTTTAATTCTGAAATAATTTATTATGATAAATAAATTACTTTATTATGGTAGTGAATTACATTCATAATTGCTGTTTTATTGGCTTCAGGGCTCATTAAAAATATATGTTTCTGTTGTAGTAACTATTTTGCACCAATGCATCTTAGTACTGTGCTTTTTAAAAATATATACTATGTTTGTAATAAAAATACTGAATTTATATACTATTATTCACCTAGAATCTCTTGTAGAGACAAGATCATCTACAATACATACTTGTGAGAGACTCCCTGGAGAATCTTAGCAAGAAAAAAAGGGGGTTAACATTCTTTGGGTGGACACGGAACAAACTCCAGTGCAAGTCCTCTGACCCCTCATTCTTTATGTGAAATTAGATCCAAGCACCAACTGTCTTCCACTAAAAGACTATTTGGAAATTGTATTATCAAACATTAAAGAGAAGTTTTATCTGGGGTTACCACATGTGTATCAACACTCCAGGGTTTCTCAAACTGTCATCTCTGGAAATCACAGGTTAAAAACATCACCACACCCTTCTTTAGTGTGTACACATTTTTTCACCAGTTCATAGTAGGGATATGATGAAACAGGCAATAAATCAAGCTCTAAAAATGGTGTTCTGTAGAAAGGGAATGTGTTTGCTGTTTATATTCACAAAATGGTAAACAGAAAAAAGGGTGTCATCTTGCAGAACTCCTCTCTCATAAGTGTGCATCACACTTAAGAATTTTATGCTGAACCAGAAGCAGCTGTGAGAAAAGGGCAAAAAACACTCCTCCAACTTTTGAGCTTTTTTAAAAAAGTCTTTAAGAAATAGTGCACTGTGTTTTGCTTCAGTAATAGTAGAAGAAAAACCTCCGTGCAGGTTTACCACTGAACAGCCACAGTGGTATTTGTTCCAGACTTAGATGTGCTTCCCACTGACTTTGATTGACAAAGAAAGTCAAAGATGCCTAAGACTTTTATTCCTCATGGGATCGACCAAAAAACTTTGATATATCTGCGTTAGGCAGAACAATGCGTGTTTTAAAGAATTTGTCCCCAAAAGTATCATCCAAAATCCAGAGCTTTGAGCTGTGCTCCCTATATAATATGAGAGAATCGAGTGCCTTAGATGTACGATCCAAAAGCTCATACCCTTACCTTGGGAAACAACTGGACAGTCAAAATAGAAATCCAAAGGTGTACATTCTGGGGTTTTTTCATCATATTGATGCCTGTCAGCCAAGACTGCCCATGACACAAGGGTAGTAACAGAGCACTGCTTCCCTCCTAACACTTTGTCTGAGCATGGGTTTGTGCGGTGGGATGTGAGAAGTCATTTTGGGCCAGTCAGTTTTCATGTGGACAGTAATATGACATCTCCATGACATGCAAAGGAGTAGATATTTGATTGCCTTAGCCAAACATGGAACCAGATATGAGGTGGTTTCCACACAAAAATGCTTGGGGATTACACCGGACCTGAAAGTCCACATATTTTGCAGAATGCTGGGTAAGATCTGGAAAACTCTGGGAAGTAATTTACTCACTTGCAGGGAGCAATGTGAGTACCTTATTAGTCACCTCCTGACCAATGGTCTTAACCAGAGAAGTGGCAGAGGCTGTGCTTTTAACTTTGAGGAGAGTGCCACTGTACAGATTTGGGAGTTAAGCTGAAGGGCAGCCTAGCTTCATTCTCAAAGTAAAAGCTAAGCAGCAGCAATAATGAGCAGGATACACTTGTCCATCAATGGCAAGCTGACTGCAAGCTTTTTAGTGACCATGTGTAGTGGCCAGGTCATGTTCCCTGTCACCAGAAGGCGAGAAAAAGCACTCTACTCTACTGTGCTGAACAGTTCTCAAGTAACTCAGGCTGCAGATTGCTGCTTCCTTAGCAATTACATTCAGGAGTGTTCCCCAATTTCTATCTTAAAAGTCAGCTGTCAGTTCCAATTGCCAGTTCTTCCCTTCCACAACTTTTCAGTTAATGGACTGATTTCTGAACTGACCTGGGGTTTGCTTAACCATAATAGGAAAGTTCATTCAAAATAGAATGTTGGGCCATCTCTAACTCAGCTGATAAAATCACTCCCCTTGCAATGACAGAAACAACAATATGTAAAGAAAGTAAGGAGAGTTTTTAGTGTTATTGAAGCATTAGCCTTGGATACTGGGTTTTGGTAATAAGAAAATGGCTCTCTCCCTAGCTGTGTTAGGGCAAAAGGTATTCAACATGATTACTTTGCCAGCAAGAAAATTGACATAACAAGGTTTTCTGGCTTTATAACCTGTATTCACTAAAGCAGGTAATCTAGCTGCTAGCCTGCTGAAAATTACCTGTTTAGTGATACTCAGTGGTAACTGATTTCTAATGCAAACGTTTATTGCACTCATTAGTTTCAATATCTTTCCTATTTGCTTTTGCTAGTGGTGATGGTTTTGTTTGCTGAGTTTTTTCATTATCCTTTATTTCAAAACTTGAGTCCTACCAGGCCAGATAGTCTCAGGTTAAAACAATTTATGACCAGATCTCATCACATTATAATACCTCTACCTTTCTCATGTTGCCAGATTAACAGACGTCTCCCAGAAACTGATAGTCTGAAAGAGATTAGTTAGATTATTAGGACTCCAGATCTGCAGCTAGATAGGCTGGGGTTTCATCCTCCTAACCCTCCAAACCCAAAGGGCTTTGACTGAATTAGTATTTCCTACGATTTTAATTTATAGAATCAGACCAGTGGAAGAAGACCTAAGTTAGCAATATGGATTTAAACAGTTTAATGACCATATAAAATTCCTTTACACTATTTTCTTATATAAGGCTTGACCTAAAAAAAAACCTGAATAAATATTTAGAAAGGAACAGAAAAGGAGAAAAATGCAGTTTGCTAAAGTAATTACTAAATGTGAAACTGAGATTCCTAAACTAATTTTCAAGTAGCATGTGCCACTGAGACATTAGCATGCACAGACTGCAGGTCTTCACCAGGTCTTAAGGGTGATATTCTTACAGGACATTTTCACTACAGCCAGTCTTCTGATTGAAAATTTTAAGTGAATCAGCACCCATTCATTTTTCCTTCCTTGGAGTCTATGACAAGTAGCAGTTTTGTGATATTTGTCTATTAGGAACTTGGTAGAAATTACCAAGATCTTTCATACCTATCACATAGTTTAAGGCAAAGATTTATTTCCTGGTATTTTTGATAGTTAAACTAAGCTAAATTATAAGGTGAAGTTTTAATGAGACAGAATTCTATTCAAGATGTTAATTGTTAATGAAATACCTTTCTCTTCTTTGCAGTTAATTAGGGTTAGCTTTAAAATCTCATCAAGGTCAAGTATTTCTGATCAAACTGGAAAAAGAGATTGACAGGCAGTACTGGACTTTTCAGTAATAGTATTCGCTTGTTTTTTATATAAGTCTAGATTTGGAGCTCATTTTTCCACAGACTACATTAAACTTTGACATAGAAAATCAAAAAGTTATCTATTTGAAGTTGCTGTTGATATGATTTCCAGCTATATCAAAGACACTTAAAGAATACTTTGTAAAAAAATTCTTGGTACAAAGTAGCTAAAAGATTTGTGTAATCATCAACATTCTGAGGTGGTAAATGAACTGGTAAAGCAGATGCTGGTTGATGTGAGAAGCAGCTCCAGTACAGATAAATGTAAATGTCATTGAAAAACATGAGTATGAAGGGGCATGCAGTTTCTACTTTATAAATATATAAATTTCACTGACATTGTAAGAAAAAAGTATTTTTGCCCTTCCAACAAATTCAACAAATTTGCCCTTCCCAGTAACCCTCCTCTGTGATATATACTTTGATCCACTACATGAAACCACAAGACCAGGTATTAAAATCGAAAATTTCTATTAGATGTGATTCTAAATGTCTTAGAAGTTCTTCAAAAACTCTTCTGCAAGCCTCATCTAATTTTAAATTAAAATCCATGCTTGTCTGTCTCTTCACCTGAGATGAAGGACATTACACCACTTATTAGGCATCTCTGGCCTCCAAAATAAACCTTCCTAAAAAAAGAGATAGGTCTTGTAATCTGCTACGCCATATGAAAATTAAATATTTGCTTAATTTTGAAAAATAATTGGTGTTCTTCTTTTTAGAAAGATTTTGGCAGTGCTGGAAATTGCTCCTGTAATCTAAAGTAGAGGCCAGAATCTCAACTAACGTAAAGATTTTTAGTTCCATCAAATTCAAAGTTGCAAGCCAATGTACACCAACTCTGAATCCAGTAAAGCGGTATGTTAAGCTTCATTCTACTTGTTGAAATGAAAGGGTGAAGATATGATGTAGCCAGATCGTTCCTTCCTAGCATTGTCAAGATTGTACTGATGTTGGCAATACAAGACTGAGCAACCCTCTTAACAAAGAGAGATTTGTTTAAACCAAGTATGTGTGTGCCTTGCAGGCCTGTCTCAGAGAAGATGGCAATTTCCTCTTGCCCTTTTTCAGTACTCTTTATACAGAGTTTTATGAAAAGCTGTAATATTCCCAGACACATAGAAAAGATCCAGCTAGTCTTACTTACTCAGAACTGAAAGTTTTAAGGTTAGTCTTGAGGGACATTATTACACTGCAGGTCAATAATGCCTCATAACCTTTGCCATGCCTCCTGAGGGCAAACACACATATTGTGATACCCCATTCTGCTCTGCTACAGATGAAAGCCTTTGGAAAGGCTGGCTTAAGGTTAGGAACCGTATGAAGGAATGGCCCCAAGGATGTTCTGTTAGGGCACCAAGCTTGTATGGAACAGCAGCAAGTCTGCCTCCCCTGGACCTTGCTCTGTGTATCTCTTTATCTTTGAAGCAAAGGTACTAAAGGAATTCTGGGCTCTAACAGAAGACGACAAAATGTTTTAGATCCGTGCTTCCCAGACCAGGGAAGCATTTGAGACTTCTCTGCTCACAAACACTACATTTCAAGGCTGAGAAAGAAGACAGTGGGTGGGAGGGTTGGTTTGGGGTGGGGAGGCCAGTTTAGGTGGGGGTTTAGGTTGGGGGAGATTGAATTCTATTCAGTTTAAGATTGCCTATGTTCTACTCCATTTTGAAGTTTCTCAAATAAGGATAAAAATTGCTCCAGGAATTTTTCAGTGGAGAATCATTTCCATTTTGTAATGCACTTGTTTCAACAACCTTATCTTAACCTCTTGAACTAGAATGACCATACTAGATTTTGCTTCAGTGACAGGCTAGTGTGATAAACTCAGTTTTTAAGTTACAGTCTATTGGATTATAGCAGTGAAATAAAAAATAGCCATTAGACCTATTGAATCATAGCTAAAGGACACTTGAAATCTAGACTACATTTATTGTGTTTTGTGCTTACAGTTTTCTTCTTATTTATTGTGCATTTTGGTAAGTCAGGATGTCACATTTCCTTTCCAGTTAAAAATTATTCCACGATATTGAAAATAAAAATTATTTTTAAATTGAAGGGAGCAGAAAAAAATTCTGCCTTGCCTCACAAGTCCATAGAAAATCAAGGTAAATTAATATCCTTTGGCTTCTACTTATAGCAGAAGTCTTGCTGCAAAATTAACCTTCCTATGTAGGCTACATTGCTTAAATTCTAAAACACTTGGATCATGGGTCTATTTTCACTGATAGGAACCACAAAAATTAACAGAGAAAATCATATCTTCAACTGACGTAAATAAATTGCACTGAGCTTAAGTCTGTTGCTCTGTACTGATCTGAACAAATTTCAAATCTGGTCCTTTAATGTGTAGGAGGAAAAGTTCAATAGTTCAAGAAGTTTATATTGCAACAAACCTTTCTGATTTGGCTGTAAGAAATCTGTTTCAGAACCAGTCTGCTTCCAACTATCTAGTTTGACCCCAAAAGTTAATAACAGTGCATTTCACTCCCGAAGTAGAGGGTTTAAAAATAATTAATCATTTTGAAGGAGCACTGTTTGCCATATTTTTGCAGGGTTTTTGTTTTTTTTTTCCCATCTACATCCCTACCAAAGGATTTTCTTTCAGATTTGGAAGAGATAAAAAAATCTAAACTATCTTTTTTTTTTTTTTTTTTCTCTGCTGTTGCAATGTCCATTTCCGTCTTGGTTAAAGTAAGGTGCAGCTTTAATCCTTTCTCTGGAATCAAGAGAAATCCTTGCCAGCCTCACAGAAATAAACGCAATAAGGAACATACTAGGAAACATGGATAGAAGATGCAAAGACATGCTGATGTGCTGTTGCTTTTACTTGTCCAACTTTAAAGAAGTGACAGTTTGCTGCTAACAATATATGTATTTTCTATTAGGATTAATTACTCTTGTCAAATTTTTCTTAGGCTCACTCAGGCACACTGTGTTTTTCAGGCTGCTGAGCATTGAATCAGGTCTATTACATCTCAAGTGCCAAGTGTTTGTCACCTAATCATCCCTTCTCCACACAGTCCTAGGACTACTCCTCATCCAGGAATTTGGAAAACTTGTTCCATACTCCATATATGCCCCATCTCCAAACCAGTCCTTCATTTCACAGCTGAAACCACTGCTGGTAGAGTCTCACACATCAGAAACTATTAAACTCAAGTTTCTTTAGCAGCTCAGTGGGACACAAGTAGGCTCAGCACTTCAAAAAAGAAGGCCACTTATTTAATCTCCTAAATGTAGATTTAAGTCCCTATTGTTGAGAATCTAGGCTGCAGAATAAGAGCCATTTTCACAGGGACACCCTGGCCCGTTTTTCATTGCTCTAGCAAACAAAGCAGCTGTAAATCCAGCTGGGTTTATGGCTCTGTTGTATTACTGGAACGGCAGAAAGCAGCCAAAGAACACTAGTGAACCCGTCCATATGTATTTCAAATACCTCAACATTGTCATTTTTAACTGTCCGATTTTTCAGGTAAATAAATTTGTACCTTTAATGTTGGTTGTATAATGGGCAAGGACAGTTAAAGAAGAAATTCCTGCTTTCTTTGCCTTTCCACTACTGAAATCTTGGCTTTTCTAGCAAGAATTTGCTTTCCTGAGAGCTACCTGTCTAGAACTTCTGGTTGCAAAGTGATGCCAATATATAAATGATTTCACCTTTAAGTGCATTTTAGAATAGATAGCACAATAGACACTTTCATCCTCACTAGTCAAAGAGCTCATAGAGAGTAACACTCTGTACTTTTTCAGCACCAGAAAAGATGCCTGTGTGAAGGTATCACAAAGCATTCTCTGATGGAGATGAAAAACCAGGTCTGTCACACAGCTGAAGGTTTAGTCAGCCATACTTAATGTCCTTCCTATGATAAAGGGTGTTCATGCACACTTCTATGTCCTATTTATATGGAGTCACACTCTGAGAAATAATCTGTCATTTTGCACTTGCTTGAGCATCTCTCCACCAGTTGTTTTCAACCATTTAACTATTCCTGTTTATTCGGCACACACACGAGGGCCGGATTTGATGAGTGTATTCATGACACTCACAAAATTGCAGGTGAAAACTTTTAATCTGATCAGACCTTTGCCTTATTGTACATCACAGCTGGCAGACAGCCCTGCCATTGAACATGTCAATTCCATAGTTAGGCAATAAGCCAAATCACAGAGCTATACATTGAATTGCAATAGATATATTCTGACTACATAATTGGTATATTCTGTACTGGGAGTAGTCACTTCACAGTTACTTCATTTTCCACTTTGAGGCAACACTTCCCTAAAGAGTTTTTCAGTGCAAATATATTCACAATAGGAAAAAATCATAATAAATAATAAGTAGTAATAAATCACATATGAAACATTTAAAAAGTTATAACAAGTTGCATGATTTTCTGGAAATGTATTCTCAGTGCAATATACTGTCAGAGGCATTAAAGAGCTAAAAATCTATTTATGCTAATTATTTCTGTCACTAGAAGGGAAGCCAGCTGGGAATAGTCACAAACATAGATATGGCTTGTGTTTTCTCCCCTAACAGAACCATGCAATGGCCTTCCCGAGGGGCCTAGTACGTCACCACAACTGCTAGCAGCAGCCAGCACGTTCACTGTATGAAAACATCCATATCTTTAGCTACAAATCACAACTTTTGTGTTTGCTTCTATTGCAAGCAGGATGTTTCCACTTGTTTTTAAAATAAATCTGATAATTTGAATATTTTATGGCCATCAGAATCAAGCGATTTTTCATTTCAGCAGAAAGAAGTTGGTGTGCAACCATGACAGCATCACTTTTTGATAATGCCACTACAGCTTTCTGTCCTACTTCTGTCCTACTTCTGCACTTTTCCTTCAACTAAGATTTGCTGGACTTCTTAAGCATACTCATATTTTCATTCTTTTTTAAGCCAAACCATCTCTTTCTTTGTAGATGAAAGAAGGATTTGTGTAGAAATATTTACAACTCCCTCAGCTGCTGCGATAATTTGTGTTAGCTGCCTTGTCATCCATCACTGACCCAAAGAGCTGAAATCAACACAAAAAACTTCCTTTTATCATTCTCCTGGCCATGTCTCTGACATGTCTTCTCTACCAGAGGCAGAGATAGTTGCCAGTGCAGGAGATGGACATCTACCAATGAAAGTAAAAAAAAAAAAAAGAAAAAAAAAGTATTTACACTATGCAGACAGTAGGAAATGTGTGAATCAACACACAGCAACCAAATTTCTGGGTAAGTAGTGAGTGCCAATATAAATGACTTAGTGCTGTGTGCCAGGCACACCAGACACCACTGCTAGGTACTCTGCCTTGGCCATAAATTTCTGTTTAATGTTCTGTACTGTGAGGTGGCAGAGTTTGGGTCCGAACTTTGATCAACTGCAAAAACTCTCATGAAGCAGAGCAAGAAAAAAAGGGCATTTATAAATATAAAAGTAGCATTCATGGATTGTGCCAGGGCCCCTTCATTTATTCAAAGATAAAGCTAGAAACAATTCCTTCCCCACAGATACAGTAAGTCATGGTCCTGATTTACAGCATGTCTGCAATAAGTGGCCATGTGCATGGTCTTGTCCCACTGAAAATGTGAAGTTCCAAAGCATGAGGAGGGGGAGATACATCCTAAAATTAGCTATATGTTTTAATAGGGGCTATAGGATATTTTTCTTCACCTTGAATAATACTTTATTGTTCAAGTAAAACTGCTGAAATACAAATACATTGCTATAATTTGGAGTGAGATAGATAGATACAGATAGATAGATATACACAGTGCACACATGAGCAAGCCAGCCCAGGTGGAACACAGAAAAAAAATTTTGCCAGCTATATTTCCATGAGCTGTATTCAAGATATCCGTGCTATTTTGAAAACTCAGCTATTAATAACTACATATATATTTAATAATATGCCCCTGTTAGCATATGTTAAAAATTCCAAGTCTTCTTTTTGACAGTAAAATTGTCATAAATTTACTTGTTCGACTTTAGGGAAGGCTGGGGTCTGAAATAGCAGTGGTGCCACAGGTTAAATCTCCTCCAGTGCGTGCCTGCTAGCTCGGTCTTCTGATCATCAGCTGAAATTCTGGGGACAGGATGAATGGTGAATTGAATTTCTTTGCTGTCTTTCCCTAACATATGTGTGGCATCCCTAGTTATATCCTGGGTAAGGTATTCAGTGCATTGGAAATGCACCAAAAAGATAATGCTGATAAAAAACCCACTCAGAATAACTGGCTGTCTAAGCAAATCTAAACTCTTTTGGGGAAATATTAATTTGGGCTTTAAACATTTTCAAAATGTTTAAATATTAATCCATGTAATTTCTTAATTGTTTCATATTATTTAGAAACACAACAAGTACAGTGTACAGTGGGAATAATATTATGTCTAGGTGTAACAGGAATATTATTTTATAATTCTGTAATATTTTAAAATATTCTATTTATAGTTTTATTGCTTAAACTTTGATAGCTCTGATTAGTTGGTTTTTTTGTTTTTTTTTTTTTTTTTTAATCAAGATATCCTCAGTTTCTTAAAGCTTTGGCTTAAAATTCATGATAGCAAATATAATTCCAAATTTAAAAGAATTTTAAGAGAGAGTTGAATATTCATTAATTTTATGGGCACAATTTATAAAATAGAAAAAATACTGAATATTGAGAATAATTTTTTTTCATGCCTTTTCTGACTTAGAATGAGGATTTAGCAATAACATAATTATATATTTTAATACAGTCTGTTACAATCCCAACCTTGGTATAATGCATACATAATGCTTACTATACTACAGCTCTGATTTTATGATAAACTGTCTGGCTTTTCAGCTCTGATATGATATATGCTGACCACTGCTGGGAGAGGTTGCCTAAAGGAAAATGCATTTCCTGGCAAAATCATCAGGAATTAGCCTGATAAAAAATGGTACATGAAAAGATGATGTTGGAGGAGAAGAGGTATTTTCATGACAAATTCAGCCATTGAAATACCTTGATAAAATGCAGTTTTCAGTGAAGTAATCCACAGCCTTGACCTCCAACGTTATTCTATATCACCCCCTATATACCCATAATGGCTCTATTTTTCATCAAGAGAAGTTAGCCTGTTCACAGCAATGCATGCACCTGAGTACTCCTAATTTGAAGGGATGTCTCTACTTTTAAAACTCACAGTCACCTTTTCCTGCAGCAGCTGGGGAGTTTTCCCAGCCTGAAACTCGTGAGTGGCAACATAAATAAATGTTAACATTAAATTAAGATATCACTGTTCCAAATGTCTGAAATGCAAAAAAGCCATGTCTAGCTCTCTGCTTTATGTCTACACATGCCAAATGTCTCCTATGTACCAATGTTTATAATAAGAACCTTTCCTAATCATTGATGATCAGAGCACAGGGCACCTCTCCTATGAAGACAGGCTGAGAGAGCTGGGCTTCTTCAGCCTGGAGAAGAAAAGGCTCTGAGGAGACCTTAGAACACCTTTCAGTACCTAAAGGGGCTGGAAGAGAGCTGGAGGAAGAGTTTTTACAAGGGCATGTAGTGACAGGACAAGGGGAGACAGCTTTAAACTGAGATGGGAGTAGGTTTAGATTGGATATTTGGAAACTTTATAGTGGAAAGTTTCTCTGCCCTTGGCAGTAGGATTGGAATTAGATGGATCTTTAAGGTCCCTTCCAACCCCAATCATTCCATGCTTCTATGATTGTAAGTTTCTGTGATTTGGGGAGTTCATACATTTTACCACCCCCATCCACTGAGATGGTTTTACTGCAGTTGTGATGAGCAACTGGCAAGAAACAGAGAAGCTATGTAGCTTTTATTTGACTAATTGACATTGCAGGAAAGCTTTGGAGAACGTAAACTTTCTTTAGGTTTCTTTTTTCTTTTTTTTTTTTTTAATCCAAATTAAGCATTGTACTGACAGCTTGAACATTTTGAATGGATGTCAGTTAATTAACTACCCTGGCAGTGAACTGACAAAACCCTGTTTCCTTTAACAAAGAAACTTTAAAAGACCTTTAGTGCATCTTACTGTCTAACAGAAACATCTGCATGATTTCTAAGCCATCTATCAAAGAGGCATCTGAATGCTAGCCACAGTTAAGCGAGCTACATAAAAAACGTTAGACCAGGATTATACTCATTCCATGACAGGAAACTTGTTTATTAATATGGGGTTTTTTAATGCCACTCCACAAGTTAAAAGCTTGATGCACATTAAAATACAGCACATATGTCTACACTGGGCTTCAACATATATCATTCAGCATTTGTTACCTAATAAAGCTTTACTTGTTTCTTCAGTGACTGTCTTATTCTCTGTAACTACAGATTTTTGGGTTTGGGGGAAGAAGAGAAAATAATGATGGATCATAAGATATCTTAATTCTATCTCATGAAACTTTTTAACAATACTGTTATAAGGGCCTCACAAAAAGAAAATTCTTAGTTTCACTGGTAAAATCTTGAAAAATATTCCATTTAATATTGAGCCATGTATTCTTTTTTTTCTTCTTCATTTCTCTTCTGCTCATTTTTAGTTCTTGAATTTATGATAATCAGCTCTGTTTCTTTCTTTATATTTGCATTCTATTTTTGTAAGGGATGCTGTCTTGGAGCACTGATGTTCAAAACTGAAGGGTGCCAGACCCAAATCCCACGCTGTGTGGTAGTCTGAAAGATTATCTTCCACATTACAGTGATTAAATTAGACCAGACAGTACCACAGACCCTGATGTGCATGCAGTTAATACTTTGAAAGGACAGAAACTGTTCCAAACAGCTTCAAAATTGTCCAGCACAAAGTAGCTGCTGTGTGGGCTTTTATCCTCCTACAGATAACGTCAAGCATATCTACTGCTGTGTGCATTCTGCAGCCTTGATAAGAGGAAGAAGAAAACTCTTCAGGACCACAAGACATAACTAAAACTAGAGCTTTCTCTCTGGCAGAGTTTTGGGATTAAAATAGTATTTTTTTAGTTTAATAGATATTGAGGCCATAAAAGCATTTGGATTCGTTTTTTTCTGGAGTTCCTACTAGAAAAGTCTATGCAGCTGCAATGCATTTAATAATTACATTAATCTTAAACAACTAGAAACACAACCACAGTATACAGTGGCCTTAGAGATAGGACAGATAATTACTGTGCAGTGACAGAGAAAACTTCAGACAGCAAAGTCGTTGTCTTTAGTGTTGGTGATAATGCAGCACATTTAAGTTATGTAATAGATTTATATGTCAAATTATTCTTTTCCTCAGTACAATCCTAGGAAAGCACCTTTGTTTCCATGTACCCTCTAAAGTACATCCCTCTGTAAATCATCAGTCCATGTTATTATTAATGTCTTCTGCATTTACTCTGTAACATTATGGAAGGTGGCTTAAGCAAAATGACCCGAAGCACTGCAATGCATTTCATGGACTTGAAAACACCACTGGAGGCAGAGGAAGGAAGCAATCTATTGCAAATGCCCACCTATTATTTTTTCATTATTATTTTGTTTTGCTTTGCTTTATTGGTTTTGTTTGGGTTTTTTTTTTAAAGTAGTTTTCTCCTAAGGAGATGAAGGCACTTTGATGAAAAACATAAACAGGTTATGTACTCTCAAATTAAACGCATGAAGTAAGTATAGCAGGAAGAGAAATATCTGTACTAGGAGGCTAAAATCCACAAAGAACCTGTCACTGCTGCTTTGTCTTGACCCCATGTTTTCTTTGGCAGTGAGGGCAACCTAAGAGCCCATGTTCCCAACAGTCCTCCCAACAATTAGATATATTTGTTTGAGGAGATTTGAAAGGTTTGGGAAAACTCTTTGCTATTGTTTTGGGATGTATTTTTTTAACCAGCAAGGCTTCAGGAACCTCCTTAAGAGCCTGGCACCCCAGCCTGCAGTAGTGCAGCTGAGGCAAAAGTTGAACAGAGAGGTGGGAGAGGACAGAAAAGGTCAAGGGAAGAAGAGAGCTCAGCTGAGTAACATAAACATGTAGTTACACCTGAAGTCTATGGGCTCATTTTTGGCATCCGGTGCTTGGTCCTGAGGATGCCATCAGGCCCTGCAAGTTCCTCTCGCCCAGTGACTTCCCAACTGTCCTCAAAGTCAGTGCTAACACAGCACAGCCACCCTGGGACCAGGGACCAGGATACTGTGAGAGGGCTATACAGGATGAGCTGCTGGTCCCTCCTCCTCCCTTTTTGCTCCAGAGCTGCATTTACATTCGGGTCCTTGCCTGAGCTACTTGCCTGCACTGGCTGTGCACCTTGCTAATCCTGACCTTGATTTATTTCCAGGCTGTCCCTAGACCTATCCCATCCCTATGGACCCACAGAGTGATCTGGACTGGGGCTGACTCTGGTACTATCACTGGACCTGTTCTGCTCTTCCTGCTGGAGTCCCACGGGGCTGCTTCCCGTGTGTGTGCGGGCACTGCCATGCTGTGACCCACACACACAGCTCTCCACTGATGTGCTGGTGTATCTGGCTCTGTTGTTCCCTGATATCCTGCTTCCCAACTGCTTCAACAGATGCAGCAGGTCTAAGCTACATCTGAAGGCCTGTTCTTGTCTATGCAGTCCTCTCATTTGCCCACAAGCTATGGTACTTTTGTAACTCTTATAAAGTCCCTCATCCAAGCTGCCATTAAGGCAGCTCCAATAAATCACAGGTTTTATCAGCTTGTTTTGTTTTATTTTGGCTTGGTTTGGTTTGGTTTAACCTTGGTTTTGGTGTGAGAGACAAGATAAAAAGGAGTTATTAAGGTCAGCAAGTCACTTCTTACACCCCCTTACTGCAGTGAGAACATTCATTTAAGGCTGAATGAAAGCTCCTATGCAGGTATGAAAGTTGTTTAGTCCCTAACCCAGCTTAGTCCTTAATCACAAAAATGAACTGAAAGAAGACTGAATTTATCAACTGATGATTAAGGTACTTCTGTTCAAATTAGTATTTCATTAGTTATTCAAAATAGATCAGCTGCAACAAGAGCTCACAAACTAACTCTGTAGGGCAGTAATACATAAGCAAAGACAGCTGGATTAATAAATGCTTCTAAAGAGAAAGACCAAAGTCTTTTAAATTAAAAGTAAATATTATTTTCTCTTTTTTTTTCTGCCAAACCTCTGACTAAACTTGATCTAAACTCATAAACTATTCCAGTCAAATTCGAAATTATATTGTGCAGCAAATAAAAAAATCATTCATTTTCTCCTCTGTATTTTCAAGGTTTCAATGCTGCTAAAATAATCCTTTGTAAATACGCCCCCCATAAGTGAGACTTTCCAGCAGTAGCTGCAGGTGGCAGCTGTGTTAAACCATTGGAAAGGACTCTGGTACATGATTCCTTCCCAGGTAAGCTGAGGAACTTATTTCCCCTGCTCCTATCCCCTGCCTTCCCTGCAAAAGATTGTTCTAGGAGCAGCAGAGCAAGTAGATCTACTCCTGAGAGCAGGTCTACTCATAACCAAGGCAAGCGATTTAACTTATCACATATTTCTGTTTTAAAATTCAATCACCAAGCAAACATATCCCTTGATGAACTCAGGCAGTAACTTCAGCTGGAGCTGGTAACTGGGTCTATAATCTTTCCAGTCTCTGTTCCCAAGTCCAACACAAGTTCTATAGGTTGGGTAGGATAACTTCCCATCATCAAGTAAGCTAGCTAAGAGAAGTTAATGCTCTTCATGTGAGACAGACACTGATCATTTGTCTACTCCTAGCTAGTTTTCAGGGGTGTTCAAGTTATTTGTTCTTATTTTGCATGGCAAGGACTTGAGAACTTCCCAGCCCTTGTAGGCAACCACCAGACCTTCAGCTGAGGTTGCTGAACAGCATAAACCAGAGCAGGCAATGACCTTGTACTGTCTGATGTGCCAGCACTGCTTCTTGAATGACTGGAGAATAACCCAGTTGAGAGAGTCAAAGTAGCCCTTTAAAAATAATAATAATTAAAAAATGAAATATGTTTAGAGGTATTTTTTTCTCTGAACTGTTTCATCCTGAAGTGCATGCAGGTGCAGGTGCCAGTGAAAGAAAAGGAATGGAAACATCTTTCAGGAGCTGCCAATAAAGGCAGACCATGGACACGCTGACTTAGACTGACTGAAATTGTCAGAGGATTGTCCCCTCTGGGGACAGTAATTTCCAGCTGCAGGCACTAGTCTTTTAAAAAAACAGTACTTCAGTCACTTGTGATTCTGTGACCATAACCTGAGGTTAATGGCTGACATTAACTGAGTCATGGTTAATGTCATAACAGAGCTGGCATTCAGCGTAAATGACAGCAATTTTAGGCAATGTGTGTTTGAGGCAAGTAAACATTTCCAGACCAGGTCTCGATTAAGTTTCTTGTTTAGTAGCTATGATAAAACACCCTCACATAATTATTAATGAGGCTGATGGATATAAGCATTAATGAAAATGGACACGTAGGTAATGAGGGAGGTACAGTCAGAACATAGGATTAAAGTCAGGTACAATTAGAGCTCAGCTCCCTAGTCAAACACAGGCTCCTTTGAGGCCCTAAGTAAATCATTTATGCACAGCCTCTCAGTTTTTAAAGAGAGGATAATAATATTCATTATCTTCACACATACATCTTGAGAGTATGAGCAGTTTTGCTGTATTTTTTTCCTTAATTCTCAGAAGTGCCCAGTAGATTACCAATATCATGATTACAATACTGGGCAGAGCTGGAGACAAACAAATGCTGCATAATTTTCTTCACAGAGCTCTAATAACATATTGCAGATATCTTTAGCCCTTATCAGTTATGCTATTCCACTCTAAGTTTAAGACAAGCTGCCA
The DNA here is from genome assembly GCF_015832195.1 of Motacilla alba alba. NCBI lineage: Eukaryota > Metazoa > Chordata > Aves > Passeriformes > Motacillidae > Motacilla > Motacilla alba. Next base: position 107,226,074 of record NC_052017.1, on the reverse strand, counting down.
GGAAAATACCTGCTACCTGTAGGAGTGATGCCACATCATGAGGCACATCTGTGCCTCTCTAATGCAGAGCTGCTGTTAAAGACCACATCTCAGAAATTACTTGAAAGACTCAGCAGACAATGGCAGCACAAATGTCACATATCCTGTAAAGGAGAAAGCAGAATACCTGTCCTACCAAAGGTTGTAAAACAGAAGCAAAAAATGCAGAGAAATTGCAGGATATGGAGAGGAAGGAGGGAGTTAGTGAGAGGGAGAGAAACCACTACATCAAGCCATCTGGATTAAAACCAGATCCATCATTCTAAATTGGTGCTTGAGTGCTGAGCAAATGAGCTAAAGGAAGAAGAAAATCAGTGTGTTTGTATAGCTGCATCGTAGGGCATCAAGGAAGTGCTGGTTTACATTCTAGGCAAAGTCTGTGCACAATCTATTATCTCTGGCTGATATTATGAAGCTGTTACTAAGAAGTGAAGTGTATTTTGGGATATCCCTATGCACATGTACTGCTGACCAAGGTCTGCATTACAACCTATCCAGAACTTAGGCAGCAGTTAGTAATTAAACCTTAATGGTTATCTGCTGAGATGAAAACACTTGGGACAGAAAAATCTGACGTTTAAGAGGCTCACCACTCCATAGAAAGAGAGTTTGGAGCCAGGAAGGGTTACCACAGGCAAAATAAAGATAAGAAATGCAGGAAAAAAAAAAAAAAAGAAAGAAAAAAAAAATAAAAACAAAAAAAAAAAACAAACCAGGGAGATAGTGAAGGAAGTAAAGAAAGAAGATCCCTGTGGACAAGCCAAACAGGAGTTAACACATGAACTGCAGAAGCAGCTTAGGTTGTCACAGAATGAAAAGAAACTCACACTGGGAATATAAAGAGGAGTTGTTATTTTAGGCAGGTTTGAAGATTTTCTTGCTCTATTTAGCAGAGAATAAAGATAATTTGTTTACAGCACCACATGCACCTGAGAAATGGGTTGCAGCTCAGCATGCTCATGCTAGATAAAAATTGGGAAAGGGTAATCTGAAGTAAGGACAAATCTCAAGGACTAAAGTTAATCCTAAAACTATACAGATTTTGTTCAGATTTCAAGGCTTAAGGCACACATATTCTAGTGTCTGGTCAATGTCTAGCCAGGCAGCTTAGCCAGATCTAAGACACAGGGGCTATTTATATATATAAATGCCTTAAACAAATGAGCTTGCACCTTGCTTTGGTACAGCATCCAGTGTAACAGAACTGTCCCCAGACCATGCTTGTTTGTCCAGAAAACAGGTGAATCACTGCAGACAACAATCCATTTCTCTTCTCCACAAGTAATCTGGCTTTTGGTGATAAACCTGATGGTCATCTTTTAAATACAAAAGGCCTCAAATGCATTTCAAACACTTTTTTTGCTTTATTTTGTTACATCTGCAGCATTATTCCAGCTAGAGTGAAACTGCTGTCAACTCAGGTGCTTAGACACAACTGTCGGTGAGAAGAGGTCCTGGAAAGTTCACAGCCCCAGGAACAACAGAATAGCTGGAGTTGGAAGGGGCCTCTGGAGTTCATTTAGTCCATTTAGTTCACCTAGAGGAGGTTACAAAGGAATGCATCCTGGTGGGTTTGGAATGTCTCTCGCAAGAGAGACTCCAAAAATGGGAGGGAAGGTGCTATTTAAAAGCACTTCACTCATCAACCATGTCAGTCTAAGACTGGAAAGGGACGTGGAGGAAATTTTTTTCCCACAAAGATGAATATACTTACCTTTGTGAAATGGAATAATTACTGCTTCATATTTTTTACTTTACAGTCAAATCTGGTTGAAATTACCAACAGGTTTGAAAGTTTGAGAGAACACTAATACACATTGCAACCATGTAACCTGTATTGCCTTAAAAATCTGGATACAAATATCTTGAAATTACCTTCTCAAGGATGTACATGTACATCCTTGAGAATCCTAATTCATATTCTTTTTTTCAGTTAGACCTGTATCAAAATAATCTGTTATATGGTAAAGATTGCTGGTTTGTTCCTAGCTCTAGTTTCTATTTCACTTAGCATACTAAGCTCAAGTAAAGCTCAGTCCACTTACAGCAGAAGCTGAAAAACACCAGCTTTCACTGGTATTTCACTATCTTTGGTCAAACTTGCTTTAGGAAGAAAGAGTTCATGCCATATCCCAGACTAATCCTTCTCAGGAAAACGATCTGTTTGGTGATTTTCAGAGATGCTGAAAGGAAAAAAAATACTTACTACTTTAAAAAAAATACTTTGAGCAAGCTGGTTTTTCACTTAAAATTCCATTACTTCCTTCAGAAAGTAGCTCTTAAAATCAAAAGGAAAATCAGCTTCTAAAATCAAATTGGAGACAGACCCTGATTCTGAACCTGTCAGCTTGCAATATGTCAGAACTGAAAATCCTTGCAGCCCCCGAGTCATCATATCATTCTAGCTCGATTCCCTTCGGAAGCAAGGCTTGAACAGTTCCACTGTGTACAAGTGTGTATGTACACATTTGAATCCTGTGGCTCACCTCAACTGTGAAGAAAGGCGGAAAGCACGAGGATAATTTTCTACAAGTTTCTCATAAACTGGCAGCATAGAGAAACTCTCTGCATGCTCTGGCAGATCCAAGAGACCACTTCCAACACGAAAGCTCACATTATCAGACGTCTAATAATCCACGTTGCAGGACCACTGCAGCAAAGATGCCAATCAGAGCTCCTGAATAATTAGAAGATACAAAATCATTACTAAGAAGTCCAGCACTCTCAGAACAACTTGTTAAAAGTCAAATAGCTCCATAAATATACAAAGAGTTTGAGCATCCTCTTCTTCCTTTCCCACTGCAGGTTGGAGTCTGCCAGAAAAAAACAAAAAAACAAATAAAATAAAAAAAGAAAGATGAAGACTGAAAAACCAATATAAGAACTTCAAGCAGGTTCCACATTTGTGCTTTTGTGATTTGAAACAATGTGGTGCTCCTAAATGTAAATAAACATATTTTTAGCACTATGTTTTATTTCCTTCCTCTCAAATGTGATATAATAATAAATAGTCAGAGTCTATAAAGCACGTGCAAACTTTGGAGCCATAGGGAGGAGCATGGGGCTGCTGGAAACTGCTGGTCAAATTACTTTGTTTAGAAAAATACATCCCAGACAGATGCATGACTCATATCCACTGCCATCTGTTAGACGGAAATAAGCCATCTTTGCCTCATTAAGGTAGAAATGATCCTCTTTTGTAGTCAAAGATGACCTACTGACCTGGACCCCCACAGCTCAAATCAAGCAGGTTGGGATAGTTGATTGTATTAGGACCATTTCCTTGCCACTCTAAAAAAATTATAATTTAACCAAATTTCCACCTCTCCTTCTGAAATAATTCCTCCAGGTCACAGCATTAGAATTCATAACCCTCCCTTCTGTCCTTGGTTGAAGGCAACTAAACGGCATAAACTGTAGCAGAGCATTCCTAATCATAATAAATCCTCATCTCTCCTGGAGTCTGGTGAAAATCCCCTGGATAGGGGAGTGATGTGAGATGGGATTCACAACATCTGTGAGGCCTAAAGACCAACTCTGTGGGTATTTCCAAGGTGTCAGCATCCAGACAGCAGGTAAAACTGTCAGCCCCCAGGAGGAACAAAGCCAGAGGATCACCTGCTTTGCAGCTCTCAGCCAAACTAGGGATTTCCAGGTGCTCCCTGCAGCCATGGAGCCACAGCAGAGCTCCTGAAGGGGTCCTGTTAAACCTGTGCCACCTGTGAGAACCACAGACCATAGGGAGGCCATGGGCTAACAGCACAGAGATGGCTTTTGCATCCAAGAATCCAAATTCAGACGAATATTGTGCTTGCAGTCTGTGTGGGTGAGGGCTAATTTTGTGTGTGGTGCACAAATGACAAAGGTTCATATTTCTTGACCTTCCTCAGGTCACACAACAAGAGTGCTCTTGAATGCACATATCCAGCAAAAGTGCTAACAGCAACTCTAGGCTGGTAGAACGACAAAACAGTCAAATATATGGAGAAGGATGAAGTTAAAGTTTCTATTCCAGAATTTCCAGTTGTTTTAAAGTCTACTTTCCATTTGTGGACTCCAGTTCCGAGCACAGGCTGCAGGCTGAAATACTAGAAAACAAAGTGGCTGAGCTGGGACTATCTTGAAATTCCGGACTTTTCTATCATCACAGGTACAGCATCCAGTTTTCACAACATCAAATGGCTTCAGAAAGGGAATATACATTCTCTTGTTGCAAATTCTGCCAAGATTACCTCCCCTTGAGGATCAATTTCATAGCTATGGCCACACTAAAAAGAAGATTTGTCCTGTCTAATTCTCAGATGAAACAATTGAGAGATTATAAATAAAAGGTATCTAATCTTTACACCTTATGACAATTTAAATGCTGAAACATGAATCTTCCCTCTTTTCTCTAAGACTGGTGAATTATGAGACCAAAACTTTTCTCTTATTCCCCACCCTCACCAACCACCATCTCAGGAAAAAAATGGTTTATATCTGCCTTTTACAAAACACCTGAGCTGTGCTGGAGTGTGTCTGACTTGATGCAAACAAGCAAGCACAGCATGATGCCTGCTTCCTAGCAGTGTACAGCCTAATTAGATGGAGACCCAAAAGTTCTTGTCAACTCCAGCACCAGGGGAACTTCTTTCTAGCTCTTCACAAAGCAACAGCATTCCTGTGACACCTTAAGTTTTAGCTTTCATATTTTTCCAATTCTGTACAGCCTTAGTACGTAACTCTGAATTTCATATAAAGTGTTAGCAAGTTCTCTTCACAGTTTAGTTAGACAAAAAAAATCCTTTTCCAGCCTGAGAACCAAGGACACCGTTGAAGCTTCAGGCCCAAAAGTACAAACAGTGAATTGATGAGAGCAAATCAGGAGGATGGGACTTCATAACCTAAAGCTGTAATTGGACAATTAACCCCAAGATGTAAATGGACCAAAACTTCTACAAGTGTGAATACTTGTGACCAGGAGTCCATCTTGGGTCCATCTTGGGTGGAGCCATGGCCAGGCTCTTGTACTGCCCAAGATGTATACTTTGAAGGCCTTTTAATAAATACCTACTTTACTCCTTTAACACTGTCTAGCCTCTGTTCTAGGTAGCCTCTCAGGCATCACCTGCACACCACAAATGTAATTAATTAGCATCTCCATAAGTAGGGGAAGAACGGCCAAAAAGTTTTGAAAGCTCAGTATTGCATGCAAAGATATTGAATACAGCAGGAGCTGCAATGTGGTTGAAGGTTTTGGGATTTTCACCAGGATGGAATTTGGAAAAAAAATTGGATGTGAATATCCCAGAAAAGCTTGGGTGTTTTTCAAATAGAAAGCCCTGCAAAAATGTTTGAAGAATTGCCAGGGACAGTTTCACTTTTCCTTTACTGTCCATCAGGCCTTTCCCATTATTTTCTGTCAGAAGGTGAAGAGAGAGGATAGATGAATAAAGAAGCATTGTGGAAAGCACATTTATTTGCTTTGTTTTACAAAGTTGTAATCTTGTTGTTAGAATTAGCATAATTTTAATTAGGCAGAGACAGAAGTCAGAAGCTGGCTTCCAGCTGCGCCTGTGTGCTTGCAGGGACATGCTATACCTGCCAGCCACGGGGGATTTGCACGTGTGTGTATTTAGAAATGATCTGCAACATTTTTGAAGCCTTCTTTCTCAAGTCTGACATCCCTGCAATGATATCCAAAACAGAGGCTGAGTTAGCCTGAGCCTGGCAGGACATGTCAGTGAGATGGATGAAAGCTATCTTGGCTTAGATGAAAAACCCATGACTGATATCAGGAGGAGACTTTTTATGAACTCCTATACTGACTGCTGATACCAATACTAATTCTGTTTTTCACTATTATTTTCCATATTAGAAAAGCTCACATTTTCTTCATCTTGCAGGTTTTTGGTTTCACTGTTCCAGTGCCAAGCTTTTTTCTCCCATGTAAGCATAAATTGTTGCTGGCTGACTGCAGTCACATCTTTAAAGCTCACTTCTGCAAATGCGCAAGGAGCTAACTGCTCTGAATACCTGATGTTCACGGGGGTTTAGGTCTAAACTGGTTTTCTAGCCCTTTAGGCACAAACATTTGAAAAATTTATTCCTAAGAATGTCCTTCTAGTTGAATAATTTTAATCATAGAGTTCGGAGTAGGTTTATTTTTTTCTTCTTTTTTTTTTTCCTTTTTCCTTTTTTTTTTCTTTTTTTTCTTTCTTCTTTTCTTTTTTTTTTTTTTTTTGATTGTATAAACATTTGTGCGTGTGTGTGAAATGCTACTGCTGTAGCAAGTCTGACATAGAGTCTAGTGCAACTTATCAAATCCAGGCTGTCTGGCAGTCAATTTCCAGCACATCATGTTTGTCTCATGAGCTGTGACTATGGCCCATATAGTTTTGATTTCCAGATCTCGTGACTGACCACATACAGCTGCTGTTTACAGAACTGTCATATTTAGGCAGAGGGTGTTAAAGCAAACCTTCTCATGCTATAGAGATTAGCTTGCAAGACTTTAATCAGGGAAACAAAACAGGAGCAGACTAGAAAAAATGTCTAGGTACTGCAAAAGCTCTGTGTAAGCGCATATACAATTACACCCACACACTCATACATAGACAGGTGGGTACAATTATATACTTAGGTGTATATATAGAAGCACACTTCTATGATCATTGAAAAAATAACTTTAATAGTCATGAATTGTATGCAGTAAATAGCATTCATATCCAGGTTACGATCTGCCAATTAAGAAAGGTTTTCCAATGTATTTTGCTGCCAAAGACATATAAATCTCACTTGCAAACAAATCCCTCTTTTATTTAAAAAAAATATTTAAGAGCTGCTTCTTTTACTGAACTCTTTTTCTACCAACCCTTTTATAAGACAAGGGTACAGTAAGTATCCTAAACTAAGAATTATAGATTATGACATTCTCTTTCATTATCCAGGATAATAAGCAATTTTCATTCCTTGGAAACAAGCAAACCCTACAGCAAGCCTTCAACATATAAAAAGATGCATAATAGATGCTAGGATCATATAATGTTTCTCTTAATTTCCCTTTTTTATGGATGACAAAATTACTCTGTGGATTGAAGATTATTTGGAACAGAAAATAAGATATGTGCAAGTAAGATCTTTATTTGATTCTAGAAATACTATAATACTTTCAAAAATGATACTGTCTTGCATGTACTGTCAGAAGAGGTATTGAAATTTGCAATTCTGGAGGTGTGCATTTGTTCCTTTTTAGCTGATTATAAAAGCATCTATGACTCAGAGCCCTCACCTGAAATTAAACAGTGTCTTTAGCAAGCAAATTTTACAGAACAAAAAATATTTTTAAAAAATTGAAAAATATCCACGATAAAATTGATTATAAATATCAGTAAGAACTTAACAGAAAATAATTCACTGGAAAATGATTGATGGAAGCAGCTAGTGTTGATTATTTTTATAAGTCTCTTACCCCCTGTGCAAATTGGCCTTAAATAGTAGCTTAGTTAGTGCCAAACTGACAGTCTAAGAACATCAAGATGACAACTCATACACTGTTACTGCTTTTAGAAGAAGAGAGTAACTAATTTTAAGGGGGACAGACTCTGTCTTGTTTGTCTCCCAGAACTGAGTAATTTCTTCTCCTAGCCCATTTCTGATGCAAGCCCAAATTCAGGAAAGGATTTACAATTCATTTTAAATAGATGAACAGGGTCTTTAAAGGAAGGAGAAGGCTAAAGGACTAGGAATGGATTTACCAGGGTAATAAAAATGTCACATCAGTGCTTTCCTCCACCCTCACACCAACCCCGGATAAACACTTTAGTGCCATCTGAAACTGTATGCATGACTCCAGCTGTGCCATTCCTCATCTCCATGCATAACGGTGGCCTCTCAGTTCTTCTCTGATTTGAGACATTTGTTCTTTTGTCCTCTGTGGTAAAATTGCAGGATGTGCTTCCTCCATCCGGCTTTGCAGCCACAAGTTGACACGTAGAAGAACTGAGGCATCAGGTAAATTTCAAGACACACTGTCACCAACAAGAAGAGGAAACACCATTCAAGACCTTTTCTGCATTTCAGAGAACATGTGCTTAAATGGCATTTGCCCATTACTGTAATATCCCAGTAACAAGTGAAGAAACCCTGTCCCTTTGTTCCCAAAAATGTATGTCCACATTACATGAAGCCTGTCATATGAGTTTAAATATAATTTGCAGACATAAATAATAAAAAAGGTAAAAAAGAAAAGAGAAGCTGCTCAAGAACTAAAGGATAGAAGGCATATTTCATTTGGAAACAGGTGTCAAAGCAGATAGGGAAGGAGAAAGGATGGATTCAGGAACATGATCAGCAGAGATGAAAACTCTGGTCAAAAAAAACAACAAATACTATAAAAGCTATCAGATAGACTGCTTCTAGTGGTGACAAAGATAAAATGAGTTGGCATTCATTTCGCATGCATCTTATGTTTGTTGCACGCTTAAAAATCCATCCCTCTATTCAATCATATCTCTTTTGAAACACAATTTGCTTAGCAACTGTTTCCTACTTTTTTTCCCCCAAATAGATTCAAGTCTAAAACTCATCAGAATATAGGAGCTATACAGACTTCAGTATATAATATGTTCTATTGAAACACAATAATTTTTTGGCTTTGACAATTCACTAGGTGTTTAATTATTGTTTGAAGTAGCTAAAGGGAATATAAAGGTCTACTCTCAAGAAAAGTTGTTCCTTTGCTGTTGTCAAATGGTAAAGGACACTAATAATGGAGTATTAAAACAAAACAATAATTGAGAGCAATAAAAATACATACACCTGTTCTATCCAAACTGAAATGCTGCTTGTCACTTAGCAGAAAAACAAATCGTATTCACAAAATATTTTCTTTACTGGTATGATGAAGAACCTTCTTTTCAAAGGTAGATGACTGAGATAAACATTTATTCTGATGAGCCTAGTGTAAACTGCCTAGATTCTTTAGAGAACCATTAAAAAATTAAACAGACTGTATTTCTTTTGAATTTGAAAAATTAGAAGACCATTCAGAGCCTGTAGCATAGTAGCTGCAAAGTAGGACTATGCCACATGTAGGAGATAGACTGAAGCTCAAAACAGGAAATCTTGTGTTTGAAACATTGGCATTTACTTGCACAGCAGTGGCTTATACAGCATTCAGCTACTCAAAACCACATCCTTAACTTGTGTAAAATACTTGGAGGATTTGATAGCCCAGAGCTCTGACTGATTTCACTCTTCACACCTGCAGGGCTGTGATCAAGAGAGGAGTAGTGGGGTGGCTCCTACGGCTGGACTGTTGGGAGGGAAGGATGCTTTAGGAAGGACAGGCAGGGAAAATGACGAAGAGGTGCCACCCTCTACGTCAGTGATCAGCTGGAGTGCATCTGCCTTGGGATGGATGGGAAGACAACAGAAAACTTGTGGGTCAGGATCAAAGGCTGGGCAGGGGCAGGTGACTTTATACTGGGCGTCTGCTACAGGCTGCCAACCAGGAAGACTCAGTGCCTAAGATGCTCTACAGACAGACAAGAGCAGCCTCACATTTACAGACCATGGTCCTAAGGGGGAACTTCTGTTGGAGGGTCAACACAACAGGTCAGTAAATCCAGGAGGCTCTTGGAAAACAATGATGGTAACTTCCTTCTCCAAGTGACAGAGGAACCAAAGAGGAGAGGTGCTATGCTGGACCTTGTTCTTACCAACAAGGAGAAGGACTGGTGGGGAAGGTGAATCTCAAGGACAGCCTTGGTTGTGGTGACCATGAATTGGTGGCATTTGAGACCCTTACAGCAGTGAGGAGGGCTCACAGCAAGCTCCCTATCCTGGACATCAGGAAAGCAGACTTGGGCCTCTTCAGGAATTTGCTTGGTAAGATACCAGGGAATAAATCCGTGGAGGAAAGAGAGGCCCCAGAAAGCTGGTCAATACTCCAGAATCCTCATCCAAAATCAGGAGCAATGGATCCAAACAAAGAGAAAGTCAGGCAAAATCACTAAAAGGCCTCTGTGGATGGTCAAGGAGCTCCTGGACAAACTCAAACACAAAAAGAAAGTTTAGACCAGGTGGAAGCCAGAACAAGTAACCTAAGAGGAACACAATGAAATTGTATGAGCTACCAGAGGTCATGTTAGGAAAGCTAAAGCCATGATCGAATTAAATCTGACCAGGAATTTCATAGGCAACAATAAAAGCTTCTACAGATATGCCAGTGATAAAAGAAAGATTAGGGAAAATGCTGCTTGTCTCCAGAAGGAAATGGGAGACCTGGTTACCTGGAATATGCAGAAGTCTGAGGTACTCTATATTTTTTTTTGCTCAGTCTTCACTGGCAAGTGCTCCAGCTACACTGCCCAAGTTGAGAAGACAAAGGCAGGGACTGAGACAATTAAGAACTTTCAGCTGTAGAAGATCAGGTTCAAGAATATCTAAGGAACCTGAAAATGCACAGTGTGACCAGCAGGTCAAGGGAGACAATTCTGTCCTTCTACCCTGCTCTAGTGAGACCTCACCTGTAGTACTGTGTCCAGCTCTGGGGTCCCCAAAAAAATAAGGATGTGGACCAGTGGAAACAAGTCCAGAGGAGGGCCATGAATATGATCAGAGGACTAAAACACCTGTCCTGTAAAAACAGGCTGAGTGCTGGGGCTATTCAGCCTGGAAAAGAGAAGATTACCGTGAGACCTTACAGAGAAATTGTGAATGTTCCATTCCTGGAAGGGTTCAAGGCCAGGTTGGATGGAACTCTGAGCAACCTGGTCTAGTGGAAAGTGTCCCTGCCTATAGCAGGGAGGCTGGAACTAGATGATCTGTAAGATCCTTTACAACTCAAACCATTCTATGATTTTATGATTCTATGGGAAGTGACTGGTTTTACAATTAAGTAATTCCAAATCTTTCAGCTTCTGCAGCTGTTAAGATCTGTTCTTTATTCACCAGGTAGGGCAGAGTCTTCACATCTAGACTAACATCTAAAGGGAAAAGGTATCAAACTGCATGACTGAAAGCACTACTAATCATTTATGCATACTGTTTGGAAACAATTCTCAGGTCTGAAAAGTTGCTTTCAAATAAATACAGACCAAGGAAATGTAATCATCAAAAACGACTTAGACATCACACTCTTCAAAAGGAACAAATTATCATCATGGCATGTAATAGCTCTTGAACAACATTCACATCCCTGACAGGGGTTTTAAAAGATTGACAAAACGGGATGTGGATATTAATTTTTTTTCCTAAAAAAAATACACATGCATGATAACAGTTTCCTGGCAAGCTGAACTTCACAGTTTTTGTCATTTTTTTACAGGCTGTCTTGATTTTTAGGAAGTGTTATCTCCAGTATGCAAGCTACAGTGCAAGGGGAACTGCTGTCTCTGGCCATGCATAACTGACCCAATTCTTTACATGTGGCGATTAAAAGCGAAGACTCTGGAAAAGATGATGTTGACCCCCACATCCCAGTTCTGAAAGCTTCACAGCACTTCCAAGTTATGAGTCCCAGAAGCCAATTCTTCTCTGGAACAAATCTTTCCCTTTGGTATCTGTTAAAACAAGAATGAGACCATTTCTGGAGGCTGTTTCTTTCATTCCGTTTCCCGCGGCTGAAGCCCTGGGTTTGCCCAGGGAGTCCTCTGGCAAGCAACCTCCCAAGAAGGGAAAGAACTATGGGAAATTCTCTCCTCCCTCTGGGAGACCACCCACACAAGGTTGCCCCACTGATCCGAGGTTGAAAGGCTGTGGTTCCCTCTTCTGCCACAGAAGTGTGCCCCAAAAGTCACACCAGCAGTCCCAGAGCTGGCTGGTTCCTCCTCCACAGCTTCAGGCAGCGTGGGAGACAGGCCACTGACTGCCATGGCCTTGCTCCTCCCTCAGGCAACATCGTGCTTCTCTTTTCTGTTTGTTTTTTGGCTTTTTTCCCAGTACCAGGGGAAGGTCTGAGTTGTCAGCAGCTTATCACAAGACAAATATCGGGCTTCACTTCTCCTTACTCCCACATCGTCTGCTTCTGCTACTCTGCCCTGGTTCCCAGTGAGAAGGGGAAGGCATGGAGAAAAAGGAGTACCTTTCACATGTTCAGTGCTATGACCTTTGATACAAGCTGGTTTTTTGCTTGAATAATGTGGATAAGCTATCAGCACAGTGTTTCTCTCCACAGTGGTGGCCAGTGCCTGAGACCCATAGACATTCCCCTCCCACCTCAGACTGAAATCTGCATGCAGCATACTGAAGGTCACAATAATAACAATGGATGTATTCCTCAGAGTCAGTTTTCAAAGCACAGAGAATGAATGAAATCCCCATCTGTTGCTTTATATCCTGCTGCTTTAATCCCCTGAATCACTAGCAGTGAGAAAGGAAGTGCTGGACATGTGAGAGAGCCATCCCAACTCCTTTCTGCCACACTGCCATGGCTGCAGGAAGAAAAGCCACTCAAGCTGAATAAGAGGATGGTGGTGAGGAGTTCTCATCTCAGGAAAGGAGTCACTGGTTTGAAATAGCCTGGGACTCTTGATCTCCAGGGCGTGCTACAAGAAGCATTCCTCCGCTCATACCAGTGATGACTGTGACATCTTCAGAAAAAAAATTTGTGCCAGCTCTGTAACAAGTGAGAGGAGAATGTGGCCGCCTGCTGTAAGTGTTGACAGCAAATTGCCAGGTTTTCTTACTTTGTCTTTATATGTTGTATTGAAAGAATCTTTGTGTACATCCCAAAAAGGTGACATACATGTGCAGACAAGTGGTGACTGTTGTGCCTTGGTTTCCCCCTGCCACCCTCCTGTGATGTCTCTTACTTCTCAGTTGTTATTTACTGGAATTCTGCAATAGGCTCATGTTTCCCTTGCACAGGTATATCTACAGCCTGGACACCACCTGTAGCCATAATACTTTCAGCTCAGCTTTAGCCTTTAGGCACTAGCAGCTTTTCTCTCTTTAGTAGGGCTGCGAACAGGTGTCCTTTGTTCACTTTGCTTTAGTGTGGAACCTGTGCTGTAGGGAGGGAGATGAAGGAAGGGGATGGAAGGGTGATTTAGAAGTGATGTTGTTAAAAGGGAGACTGGTGTCTCCTCTCAGTCTCAGGTGGATTTCCTTTTGTTTAGTCTAACAGAAGAGAATCATATTTCCTGCTCTGCATGCACTAACAAAAATATAAGAAAACAAAACCTCTGAACAAAGGTATTGAGAGTTGTGGGCTTAGTGGGGAAAAAATGAAACAGGAACAAAACAGCCCCCCTCACAATCCCAGCTTCCTTGGATGGCACAAAAAATCATAAACAAAGTTCTACAGCTAATACAAGGCTGATATGCAGGGATATACAGTACTGCCCATAAAATTAGTCATGTGTTATTGCACAAAGTGGTGTGTTCCATAAGAGCTGCCTATTTAGCAAGCTTGATCAACAACATTAAATATGAAAATAAGAAGAAAACATTTAACATTGTTGAAAAGTAATTAAAAATATATTTCACCATATGCTTCCCTGCCATTACTTCATTTGAGCAAAACAAATGCCTGGAGCATTTATTATCCCCCATCATTTTTTAAAGAGGCCTAATGTTTCCACTTGGCACAGGAGACACACAGATAAAATGAATCAGCCCTGAAATGAATTGTGTGAAATGCATTTGTCTGAATTCAAAAAGCTTCTCTGTAGTCAAAAAATGCAGAAGTATTTCCATTCTCTCAAAATGCATATCTGAAAAATAACTATTTTTTGCTGGTTTTGCACTGTAATCTTTGACACAAAGGCAAAAATTCCTTTAGCTTTATTGGGGTTCTGCTCCAATTAGAGTCAGTATTACAAAGTTCAGGTTACTAACACAGGTCCTAAACACCCTTAGCATTAAAAAAGTAAAAAAAAAAAAAAAAAAAAAAAAAGATATATAAATAAAGATATAAATAAAGTAAAACAATACATCAAAAAGCTTTCAAAGCACAACTAAACTCTTGAGACTGAGTTCATCCACTGTGCAATTATGCTGTTTCCTGCACTGTGATGCCAGGCATGAATTTGACCGCAGGGTTTTAAAAGATAGATTATAAGCAATTTTATTTTAATTCATGGTGGACAGAAGAAAAAGGTAACTTCTTTCATAAGTGATGATTCAAAGAGCAGTAGTTTGCAGGGCTGCATTTTGAGATTTATTTTTGAAAGTGATGTATCTCTGGCCAGCTAAAGGCAGGGAGGGGAGGGCAGATATTATTCTTCAGAAGAATAATGGATTAATAAAACAGCCACTTAAAAAAAAGTCCTTGTTTGTGTCAAGTGATAGGAACAACCATAATTAATGAAAATAATTTATAAACGCAGCTGGATAAAGATGTTCATGCTGTGTAGTTGATGTGGTAGTTTATTCATTACTGGCACTGAAACACACGCTGTGTCTCTTTGTCTTTACACCAACTCCTTTTGAGCGTGTGAAACTTGACCCACCCGCCTGTATACCAAAGCTCTGCCATGCAGGACAATTCACTGGCACTGACCTGGCACGTAGCTGTGAGACAAGTGACCTGAGACAGAAATCAAACACAGCCGATTCTTCCTGGGTGACCGGAGGCAAGGAATGCGTTGGAAGTGATGTGAGAAAGCCCTAGGACGCCCTGAAATGGTCTGCAATAGTCCCTCCCTTTCTGGGAGCAATGAGGGGAGACAGAAGCAACTGAGGAGGAAAGAGTATGTTACATTAGTCCAAAAGATCTGGCTTTTTCTGTCACTTCATAGAAGGAGGCACAGAGAAAAATGTGGTAGGAATCAGGGAAATGTGGATACTGGCTTTGGGTCTTTTGGTAGATTCAGCAGGAGCAAATGTTGCCACGGTACCACAAAGCCCATAGCATGTTTTTCATAGCAAATAACACGTCTTTCCTTCTCCCTTCTTCTATTCCACCCAATAATGTATTTCAGTTCAAACACCACATTCTGTTCTCATTCGAAAAAAAAAAAAAAAAAAGAAAGTCCAGCACTGGCTTCAAATGACATCTACAAATGGAAAAGCTGGATTGAAATGTTTCAACTGAAAACCACAATGGGGCTTGGTAGCCCGGAAACCCTGGAAACTCCCAAGTGAATTATTATCCTTCACTGCTGACCACCACTAAGGAACATGACCAAGAGAAATGTCTAAATATTATCCGATGCATAGTAAAACCATGACAGCTAACAGCAGAGTGTGCTTTGCAGCAGATGCAGTTTTGTTATGGTTCCACATGACAAAAGCTGGCTCTTCGATTCAAGCTCTACAGATGGCTTCGTTCAGCTCTGGAAGTCCCTTTTTAAGCAACACTTTATCAGGCAACAGTACAACACTGTTGCAGAGAAAAGAGTTGATGGAGCTGGGGAATTTAACAGATTCCCATCTTTATCAAGTGACCAAAGGCCTATTCTGATCAATGAATCCCATCAATACAGTAATGTATTTCAAGCAAAAGGGTCATTTGTCCTTTACAGAAGAAAATAATCTGAGTTTGAATGAGCTTCTTTAGCACTTCCAGCTCATGATTTGATCTACTCTTAAAAGTTTTGCTAGCATTACTGAGTGGAAGAGGAGTATGAAAAGAAATCACACTTAAAACCAGAATATGGAGACTTAGTTCCTCAAAAAAGAGATTTTATTCTCTACTGAAAGAGTAACAGTTTTTCTAATGGAAGCTGCATTTCCACTTCAGAAAAATGCTGGTGTCAATGGGTATAGCTATACTGGTAGATCATTGTAGATGTAAACAATCCCTATGAAACAAATTAAGAATTTAAGTACAGATTCTAAGAA
Source organism: Motacilla alba alba (assembly GCF_015832195.1). Classification (NCBI taxonomy): domain Eukaryota; kingdom Metazoa; phylum Chordata; class Aves; order Passeriformes; family Motacillidae; genus Motacilla; species Motacilla alba. The sequence goes on along the minus strand of NC_052017.1, from coordinate 107,210,264 downwards.
GTTTACTTAATGTTTGCAAATTGATGTGAGATCTACCAGTGAAAGGAATTCTTAAATGCTGCTAGATTAACTACTAAAAAAGGAATATTTGACTAATTCAGTTATTTGAAAAATCTTCCATTATTTTACTATGTCTAAAATAATCTATAATCTTCTAAAGACTCAGCATGGTGGATTTGTAGTATAAAGCTGAAAAGCAGAGGAAGGAGAAATGTCAATAACACTCAGCATGGCCACTCCCCAGATTAGCTGCATATGCCTAGAAAAGGCATTTCCTACATACAGCCTGGATATATGTAATACATCCTGGAATATATGTCCCAAGGGCCTCTCAGCTTCCAGGACTCTGACATTCAATAGCACAGAACAGCATCATAACAATGCTGTATCTATTCCCCAATTAGTGTGCATACTGTAGATATTAATGCAAGGTATGTTTTAATTAACTAGTATTTTTTAGCTACTCAGAATGGCTGAAACTCACTTTTCTCCACCAAGGATGTATATTGTGTTAAGTATAAATTAGCTCTATTTTGAGCTCAGAAACTGTGCATAAAACTGTTTTTGTCCGTATTAAAAATAAAAATAATGATAAATTTTGCCTGAAAGAGAATGAATAAATAATTGTCATCTCCTGACAAACATAAAAGCAGAAGGGGAAACACATATGTGATTTGGAAACAGGATTACTCATAGATTCAGAAGTAATAAATCCAATTACCTTGCTTGATTCATCAATAAATGGGAAAGTAGTACTTGTTTTATTATCAAATTAAGTTATTCTTTGGAAGTAATCCACTTAAAATAATTGTTTCCTAGCATCAAGGAAAAGTAATCAGTAAAAAGGAACATAAAATGTCTTTCTACTGCTTTCTGTAAAAGGCTTTTTCACATTTTTCTGAGCACAAGTCCATTATAAACAGTGGAAGAGAAATTCAAGGAATTCAGATAAGTAAATGCTGCTTTTATAACATCTTTTGCTCTAACTACATGGCATAGTGATTCAAAAGCAAAAGTTCTCACACCCTAGTTTTAGAGTAAAATGGTCTTCTGGGAACTCTGCAATTCAGCTACTGTTGAATTTTCTGTCCTCAGTGAAGCAATTTTCTGTCCTCAGTGAAACCTCTGACTGCCAGGGCTGAAGTATTCCCAAAAGCATCTTCTGCTCACAGGACATTACTCTCTGTGTGCAGAGTACAAAAATATTGGCAATACTGGTTCACCAATATTGGCACAACAAATACAGGTTCACCTATCTCAGGAGTAATGGTTTAAGCACAGACAGAGGGAGATAGAAAAACCTACAGCAAGCTATCTGTTGTGGCTAAAATATACTCCTGAAATTTTTTACTTATGTGTGTGGAACTGGCAAATGTAATATAAGGAGCAAAACAGAGAGAAAAATACTTAAAATCTCAACCTTTCTTTTTCTAAATCTCCTTTCTGCAAGGCAGCAATGTTCCCTACAGTCTTTGAACTCTCAAACAGTAGGCAATCTAGAACACTGTCTCATGTTCAGAGTTTGGTATGCAAATAATAAAACATCCCTCTGCTTATTGAAAAGGAAATCATAAATCCCACCTATGCAGAAAAGGCTTTTATTTGTTATCAAAGAACTGGTTCATCTCATGCAGAGTGAGATTCAAAACTTGGATTACAGAGATTTTCTGGCAGTGACCAGAAATTTCTGTATTCACTGTATTCTAGCAAGAGTAAGAAGTTTTTTATCCATCTGCTAGGGAAGCCTCCACTGTGTTTCTTTGTGGAGAGGTGAATCAACTTGCATTGCCATGCTAGATACACCAGCATAGAGTTTAAGACAAAACTGTGTCTCACTGATTATAAATTAATTTTTAAATGAAAAGTTTTCTCATTTTGTACAAGTCACAGTCCGGAGCAGCCTTCTGACAGCGTAAGCTCCAAGCAAATGGACAGTTGCAAACAGTAAATAAAGGTATTGATTTATGGCAATGTCTGTGGAAAGCATCGTGGTGTGAGAATCTGTTTCCATGAGCCAGTCACTCGTTTTTCCCCTGTATCCCATGCTCCAAAATTGCTAGGAGCTGCAGGGCTGTACCAGACCACAGTTCTCCAATTAAAGTAGCCATTAACTCCTCAGATATGCAGGCTGTTCAGCTTTCTAGCTTTCTACCCTTGCATATATTCAATCTAGGACCTAGCATAGTAATGGACAAGCCACCGATTCCTTTGGAGTTAATTATTTCAGCACAGCAATCTGTTTCTGAGTGTCACTAATATTAATGTGTAAGTTGTATGTTCTTGTCTAAGACTGTATTTTTAGCTGGCAGAGACCCATCTGAAGGCATAGTTGGCTGTCTAGGGTTGGAACAAAATGTCAAACCATCCAACATCTAAAAATATTAATGTAATTGCATTCTGAAAAGTGATAACTGAGTAAGTAAATACAAATGGATGTCAGCTTCAAATTGTGGAATATGCTATTCTATTTTTTCATGCAATTGGCATCAATCATTTTAATTTTTTAAGATTCAGTATCCAAATATTTTTTCATACAACAGTGAAATATTTTGGTTTAACTTTGAATACCTTATGAAATAATGCATCTGAATACTTAACAACAACAACAAAAAAATAAACAACCCAGCATCCTAATGCATTGTAATATTTGGAAATATTTATGTCTTTTTTAAAATAATAATTGTATCTAAAAATACTAAGTTCAAAATCTCATTAAAACCTCAGGTGCTAGCATGGGGATTGGACTTACCACTATAAACATTATAGGAACATTATAACTGCACATTCTGCTTTGAGATAGTTTAATCCCACAGTTCCCTTTAATGATACTCATTCTCAAATAAGATTCCTGTACTTTGAAAATTTGGGAACCTGAATTCAGTGGAGAGCTGTTTAGATCAGAATAACCAATGATGTATCAGAACAAAAATCTAGGATAGTCAAAGGGAGAGAAAACCAACAGTGATTAAAATAAATGAACAAAGAACAAAACTCATAGATATAAATTAAATCAAATACCTTTAGGCTCCTGTGAAGTCTGAAGCATATCATTACAGTCTAATTTCAGGGAGAAAAAACAGAGGAGGAATTCTGCAGTGATTCTAAATAAAGTATACTGTGAGCACAAGGATTAACCACAGTGCACTACATAAAATATTAATCTATTTTTATCATCTGGATTCTATGATTCCATGTTTTTCAGCTCCACTATAGAAGCATTTGTGATATTTTTTCTCCTCTTCACTACACAAGCTTGATTTTTCACTGAGAATTCATTTCAATAACAGATCAGAAGCACCTCTGGCCTGTGTACACACACAAGACAGTATGACCAAGAAGGAGTATCTTCCCTTGCAAAATTCTAAATTCTGAAATCCTCCATTATTTCCTCAAATGAAGTCCATGGCTCTTACTCTTTAAATTATGCTATGGACAGAACTCAGTGCTGAGGAGAGTAGCAAAAAGACTGAATCTAGAGAGTGAGGACCTGGGTCCCTTAGCATTTGAGGGCCTGGGCTGGATGCATCTCTGCTAAAGAAGCTGGAAGAGCTCTGTATTCCTAGATCTTGTTATGTTTCTCACCTGCAGGGGAACTCCAAACTGGGGAAGAGCAGACTGCTCTGCAATTTTCCTACTTCTGAGTTCCTCAAAAAAGGAAAATATGGTTGTGACTGAGGTGCAAACTGCTGAAAGTTTCAGTTTGTGTGAAGAGGGGGAAATCAAAGGACCAGAACCCAAAGGTAGACCCTCTGTGACAGGGAGGACATTGAACCAAATAATTAGAAGTGCTTTGGGCAGAAAAGTCTAGCCCTTTCCCACCTTTTTTTTTTTTTTCTACTATGAAATCCTCTAAAAAGGGATTATTAACCTAAAAAGGTTAATAATGTATTTACTAATATTTTCATTATTTTAACTTCTGCTAAGATATTTATTTCAAATACATATCCAAATCCCAACAGGGTGTGTGATCTTAGGAATTCTCATCTCTAGCTTGTCATTTCACAGAACTGGGCAGAGCAGCAATTAATAAAATAAGTGATTTATGTTTGAAAGGAGAGAAATTATCAAGGCAGACTCAAAATGCACAAACATTTTTTGTTAAACAGCAGTTTACAAAACCCTGGGTCATATACAGAGCAATGAGTTTTACTGCCAAAGATAAAGTTCTGGGTGCATTCATCAGTTCAGACTTCATTATTTCTGAAGTACTTTGTGGGACAGAAAAAAACCCTGCACCATTCTGTCTGAAGAAGGCTCCCTACAAGGGTGGAACTCACGCCCAGAAGTCATCAGAAACCTTAGAACCTCAGTGCTTTCAGAAACCTGTGTGGAATTTGTCTTTTGCACTCCGTCTTTCCTCAGAAACTCACACAGAGCAATCTCATTTTTCCCACCAGCATGGAGAAAGCAGATAGTCACAGAGATCCCTTTCTGTGTGTGATGAACAGCTGCAGGTCCACAGATGTTGGGTTTCATTTGGTAGAGCACACCATTGTATCCTCAGTGTTAAAAGGTGCTGAGCTGGGGTTTGATGTGCTGTTGTTAAGTGCACAGCTCCATTTGCACTTCTTGGAGGTCTGGACTGGTTTCTCTGTCTGAGTTTGTCCTTTTGCTAGCTGAGCTCAGTGAACTTAGGTTCATACAGAGAGCACAGGCTTTGAAGTTATCTGAGGCAGGTGTCAATGTTATCATCAATAGCACTTCTGACACATGACTTCAGCTGGGATTTTAACTGCATTTTTGCCAATACACAATCCTTTAACTTCCTCTAACTTAGCATAATTGCATTACAGGAATTTCAAGGAGTTCTTTGAACCAAGGTACAATTAACATCCTTTCAAAGAACATTCCCACCCAGCATTTACCCTAGGTAAACTTCCTTTCTGAATAAACTGTCTGTTTAAGTGTAAATCAGCTTTTTCACTTGTGGAAACAGTTTCCAGTCTCTTCTCAAATACACTTTCACACCAAAACCAGTCTGCAAGGCTTTCCGTGTTATAAGGTACATTTTTAGCTAGAAAGCAGGTAAAGAAGTCAAAGATTATTAGAAAATGAGTCTCTGCCTCTAGATCACTCACCCATGAATTCAAGAAAGAAAAGCTACAATGGATTCCTAGGTAAAAAGATACCAGTGATCTTCCACTTTTAATCTAATTTTCAAATTGTCTTTGAGAAATCCTTACTGCAAGCCTTGGTTGATTGGAAAACAAACAGCAGCTGTAGAAGACAGATGAAAACCAACCTGAATGAAGCAAAGACAGGATTATCCAGTCTTCTGTCCACTGCTGAGCAAAGAGGAGATTCAGCCTCCAGAGCTGTCATTTTAACACCTCTATATAGCACTAAAATATAAGTTAAGAAAAATCCAAGTGTCTTAATCACTACATGGTGTCATTTAGGATGCCATCTGACATTAGCTAATCATGAATATCCTCTTCACTTCCCTAAGTCAGGCACTGCTACTGAATGGGAGAAGATAAGAACCCCGTTTAAAAAATATTTTTAAATTACAATGTTCAATTTCATTATTATTTTGAGGAAAGAAAAACCTTTATAAGCCTTTTAAATAACAATCCACAGCCCTGTGGTAAGAGGCTGGCAAGTGTAGGTGAGGGTACTGTGCTATAAGAAGCTTTGAAATGTCATAACAAATTCTTTCCTTTCCTTTACATCTAATCATGCTGTGCTCAAGCCATGTAATTTCTAGAGGCAGCCCATTCACGTGCTGTGAACGTTTATGAGTTTATACATCATATAGTGTTTATTAGAATTTGGATAGAAATCCAAGAGTTTTAATGGTGGAGTTGTATCACATTTTGCTGAACACACACACACACACACACACACACACACACACAGAGAGAGAGAGAGAGAGAAGAGCTTGAACTACTGCCTCTACTTTTTTTCTCTTGGATTATCAAGGATTAACTTGATTTCTGTGGGAAAAAAAAAATCCTCATAAAAGGAAAGAGAGAAGGAGACGAGAGTTTTCATCATATTTAAACAAAAGAAATCATTGCTAATAGCTACGTAGATGTGATGAAAATATAATTTCCACAACTTAGAAGTTCAGGTTGTTTTTTTCCTGAGCCTTTAGATGCCTTTGCATTGGAGATCTAATAAGCTTCATCTCTTTTCAGAAATACGTGATGCTATGATTAAAATACAACCTCCTTCAACAAAGGTCTTTTAGTCAGGAAAACACTGTTCAGGGATAACCCATAACCACTTATGGATCCTTCAAAATGCCACTTACCTGTCAAGCCAGGGTAACACATTCATTCCTGGACTGCAAGGGAAGGTGGGTACCATTGGATAATCTATTCTTGGAGTTCAGGACCTGGAATAAGAAATCTTAATGATCATTAACTTCTGAGTTTAGTGGTTTACACTACATATTGTGATATGTCTTGTTTGGGTCCAAAGCAATAAAAGTGCTTATAAAGTTCATCCTGCATCTGGCAAATACACGGTAGAGGAGATCTAAATCTGTGTTCCGGAACTAATTCTTTCAAAATGGAGTCAAAGGAGGATTTAGTCAAGTAGAGTTAATAAATTCACCAAGCCCTTATGATCACTATGGTCATGCTTTTAGAAAAGATCACAAATCTCAAAAACAGCTGCTCTCAAAAAAAAAAAAAAAAAAAAAAAAACAGAAAAAAAACCAAATAAAGCGGAACAAGCTTAAGCTCCCAGAAACTTGTTTCTTGCTGTGCTAGTCCAGATTGTGTCTGGGGTGAGAAGATAAAAAGCACTGGATTCACACTGCTCCAAAATTGAAGGAGAGCAGGGGTGAATCAGGCCATTAAATTTGAAATCAGATCTGCTGTCTGTAGTGCTTTTAGTTCTGCTCTGTTTTAAAATAACTGGAATTTTATTTAAAAAGAGAGCATATACCTCAAACAGGCTAGCAGTCCTGGAAAGCTGCTTGAACAAGCTAAATTCCTAGATTGTCAGATAATTTCTTAAAAATTTCTATTCAAATTAATCCATAAATACGTGTCAAAACATTCATGGGAGAGATTTCAACCAGTGAGCATTTCTTTTCCATTGAGATCAATGTCTTCCAACCTGTTGCATTCAAGAGGGTTTTCATTGGGTTTTTGTTTGCTTTGTTGGTTTTCCATTTGCACTGACAGATCACACCTGCTGGTGCTTCCTTCCTTCCTTCCCAGGCAAAAAAAAAAAAAAAAAAAAAAAAAAAAAAAAAAAAAAAAAGAAGAAATACCCTAACCTTTCTCAGAATTTTTTTAGCCAAAAGGTTCAAATTTTCCAATGAAAGAGAATGGATTTCATGCTAAAACAAATGTGTGTTCACTTACCTTTGCCCATGCTTGTTTCCACAGTCATTTCTTTGTCAGAAAGACATTAAATATAATTAATATTTTAAATTACTTATACATAGATATGTTTACATGAGTTAAAATATGAGGTTAAAAAGTTTTTCAATTGCAGACATAACATACATTGGCAAAATTGCCCAAATAATCATCAATAACAAAGAAGTTAGCAAGTCCTTCATGGGAATAACCTTAAACAACACTGCTTTAATCATTTGGTGGTCAACCTTGGAGTGGAGACAGAGAGCATTATGTATTTCCCCCACAGCTATGGAGTCATTTGTTGTGTACATTATGAGTATATGGAAAGGACATTCTTTAAACAAAGGCAGCAGGAAATAAAGTCATCTTCAATCACTGTCATGAATATTCTGCTTAATTGCTGATGGCTTTTTTCACTGCATTGCAATACCCAGTCTGCTGTCTTGCAGCCAGGCATTGCAACAGATCAAAAGCTGCAGTGGGTTCTTACCCTTCTCCATAGGTCCAGAATCAAGAGCAGAACCTGCCAGTTCAGACCAATAACTGCTGTGAGGCGATGACAATGCTGCAGGAGGAAACAGATTTCTCCCTGAGAAGGCACAAGACAAATACCCTTCCCACTCACTCTCCCGTGATTGAAATGACACATTGCTACATCTTTCTTACACATGACTCTTGCAATCACAGCTCATTATCCTTGACCTGTCCTTAATGCTGTAGTAAGGGCTGAATAGACTTTTTGACTGCCCTGTTCCCACAGACAACTTCTGTTTTTTCTGTTAGGAGCCATATAGTTTTTTAAAGTGTCTGCCTTGACAATTCCAAGAGACCTTGGGCTGTATCAGCAAAGAGTTCTGCTCTTTTAAAAGAAATATCCCCTAGCCTCGACAAGAAGTAAATAGATCACCTAAAGCTACCTCTGTTTTTCTTCTGTGTTTGACATCCAAAAGGAGATCCAGAGTCTGTGGCTGGTTGGCCATGGAAGAAATGGTAGTTCTGTCCTAATGAGGATAACAGGCAATTCTGGAGGGAATCCAGTCTACAGGGAGAAGGAATCAAATTCAAAGACCATGCTGTTGTTGGTTGCCACATGCTATGGTCTTCCCATTTTAGAAAATTCCACATTCCTTTGAAGCGCTCACAGAAACATCTGTGGATTTGTGGGTTGATCCTTGTTAAATGTTAACTACTTTATGCCACAGAGCAGGATCTCTCAGCAGAGCCTGTCATCTATTTGAACAAAATACTGCAAAAGAAGCAGGGTAAGTTTTGAAAAGCTGTCTATCCAAAACTTAGTGAACATAAATAATATATCTCTTCCTGGCCTTGGTCTGCTTTAACACAGCAGCAAAATAGCAGCCTTGCTATTGCTGCTGAGTGCAGCTAATGGTCTTTTTTGTCTAAATTACAGTTGGTCCCTCTAAAAGTGTGTTTCCTGCCAAGTATGGTTTCACAAAACGCTGAGTCAGAGGAGCTGGGGGGAGGGACCAACAGCAGCAACGGCAGCTGGACACGGGCCCATGGCATTAATGGCACTTCTAAAAGAAGATTAAGAAACAAGAATGTTCCTGGGCAAAAAGTACAAAACTGGATGGCAAGTGAACTGTAAGGCAGGGTAAGTTACAGTGCATTATTTCCCAGAAGGGAATGCCATACTATAGTTGCTTGATGATGTATAGACTAATGCCTTAATATTTAGGAGTTAGTCCTTTAAAATATTAATGTGCTTCCTATTGGACTAAGGCCTCAGATGCAGGTCACCATGCATCAGCACAGTGGTCTGCCCCAGGAAATTTGAGGCAATTTGCCCTAGTTCAGGGTTCTACAAGAGAGACTTAAGTAAGGCAGCTCACTATTTTTGCTTGAGGATACACAGGTTTGCAGCTATTGTACTCTGATTGATAAGCCATGGGCTGTTAATTCACACACTGTTAGAGTCCAGTGAAGACAAAGACTTGTGAGGGGGTTGGCCAACTTTCTGTGTCCCAGCTAGGATAAGAAGCTGAACCTCATCTACGTGGACATGCCCTTAGTGCTTCCCCACAGAACCATCTCTGAAAGACAGAAGACAACAGGGACATATAGGCAGCAATGGCAATGATGAGATGAGATGAAATATAATTTTCTTTTTGCATTTCATGTCTGAAAATGGAAATAGGAAAAAGGTAAAGTGAGGTGGTGTTAAAAGTAGCTTAAGCAACTCCCAATTTCTCTGGCCACTTGCCCTTGCTCCCTGTCACCCTCAGTTGTTGTGGCTGCAAAGCATAAGTGGGAGCACAGAATGAACAACATAAGGGATTACATGCATTTGCAAATTAACCCCCCCCAAAACTCCTTGTTTTCCACCCAGAAAAGTAATTTAGCTCCATGTACAAACTCCGGGGTCACTGTAACAAATAGGGCAAGAACAAGTGACTGCAGGGCTGTTTCAGTCAGCACAACGATGGAAAAATGTCCATGTAACCACAACCACCTTCCTAATTTTCAATGTCTTTTCCTGCTCCAAGCTCTAATTCTAGCAACCCGTGACCTGATCTTGTTTCCACTTAAATAAACTGTAAATTTGCCATTATCCTTGATATAAGTAAGATTGATTCTTGATATGTAAAGGACACGATTTTCCACATTTCTTCAAGGGTAGCATCAAGGAGTACATTGGCATTACTGAGTCCAGTGCCCCTCACTGGCTGCCCTGTAGTAGATACTTGGTCCCCAAGAAATCAGAGGCCAAACTCCACAAGCCCACCCATGCCCCACAGAAGGGGTCCCAACACCACAGCACCAGAGAGCAAGGACTCAGCAGACTGCAGGTGATCCCACAGAAGGACACATTACTCTTCTGCAATATGACCCTTTTATTAGGGCAGAAGGTGTGTCCCATGCACAGGGTGGGGTCCTGCAGCAACTACTGCCAAATGAGGGCAGTTCTGCCCAAATCCCTCCACAAAAGAAGGGCCACAGAAGAAGGAAGGGAAAGACCACATCAGCAATCACAGAGAGAGCCTTCATTTTCAGTGAAACCACATGTGTAGGCTACCAAGTTCAAAGCAAATAAATGCAAACTTGCTTCCAGCTTCGCCATGGGCAGGAAGCCATGGCCAAGAGGACTGAGCCTGGCTTAACCCTGCAACCTAAAACAAATGCTGAATAAATTCTTTGCCCAAAGCAATGAAGAGACACAAGTGCCCCACATTGGTCCTTTTTTATCTCCATGAAGAAAGTAATCACAGCAAGACTTCCTTTTTACCTCAGTCCCTATTGCCTCCTGACCTGTTTCTCAACTTTGAAAGGGGTTAGAGGCCTCAGAACAACCTGCTCTTTCTGTTTGTTTGGGGGTTTTTTTGTTTTGTTTTGTTTTTTTTTTCTCTTCTTGCTCATACTTTAAATGGATTGTTGATGCAGATAAGCAATACAAAGGGGAAAGGCACCCCTTATGTTCTTTTATACATCTTATGTTCTTCTCAAACACCATTTGTGGAACAGAATCAGCAGCACTAATCTGGAGGGATGTTTTGAGCAGCCACTAATAGATTGATACAGTGAAGGTTCAGCTCTGATGTTGATGGGTCCCTTTTGGAGCCACTTATAAAATGAAATAATAATGGGAACAATTTCTATAACTGTTTTCTGTATCGTACCTTTTCTTTCAGAGTTGTTAGGTTTTGGTTGGGCTGCTTTTTTTTCAGGAGATATATGTGTTGCATTTAGCTGACTCTTGGCCCAGATTTTCACTTGTAAAGAATGTCACAACCCAACAGCCTAAATTTATTCATGCTTGGTTTATTTATTTTCTCTAAGAAAACATTTTGCATATCAATGGAAAATACGAGGGTGTTTCCCTCAAACCATTTATTAGAGTAACTTAAAGAGCACTGTTCACAGTGCACTGAGGAAGCAAATGATACAGAACTTTTGGGCATTCAAATGTCAGGCTGGACATTTGAGCACTGCAGGAGCAACCTGTGGGCTGTCTGCTGATGGCTCAGCTCTCTTTTACATGTACTTTTTATCACTACAGTTTATTGTTGATCACAGTAGCTCACTTATACATTCCTTTTCATTCCTTAATATTTTTCCAGATGAAAATCTCCCTGAAGCATTTTATGTACAGATAGATGTTCTCCTTTCTTTTGCTGTTTTATTTCACTTTTTTGTAAGAAAACTAGACAAAACAGATAAGCTGGGGTATATAAGGACAACAAAGATACAAACATCTAGAGAAAGAAATGGGACTATGGCTCAGGAAGGCAATTCAAGTTTGTACAAACACCAAGTGAAGCAGCCTCGGAGAGCCCCTCCAAGATGTAACTGCTTAGTAAGCTACTTTGTCTGCTGTTGGCTCCTTTACTTCTCTTTCCTGTGCATTTCTAAGTGTTCTTCCAGATGTCTCCCTCATTTTTCCTCATATCCTATCACTACAGAAAGGTAACAAGGTGCAGGGTCACCAAAGTGAACAGACAGATTTGTGCTGCTTCACAGCTGTCAATTTTGTTTGGATTGTGTTTTCCTCTTCTGTCCAATTTTCAGCCCAAGCTGCTGAAACAGTTCAGAGGAGCTGACAACGTGCCCTACTCTGTTAACAGGGTGCAAGTGCTAAGAGGACAACACCCCTTTTTCTGCTTCCAAAACTGGAAGGCACATTGATAAACATGCAGCCAGTGCACTGCTACTCACAGAAACCTGTTACAAATGAACTTTAAATCTCGTTGCTGTCTCACTTTTCCTAGAAGAGTTAAAGAGGTAGCAATGTAAGGCCTGGAATTATGCCGAGACACTTGGAAAAGTTATGGCCTCCTAATAGCCCATTTAACATGTTAAATGAGCATAAATAAATGTAGGATTGTGTGTTTCATAAGATTTAATTTTATGCTAGTTTCTCTACTCATCGATTTTCCCCTTTTCTTTCCTTGAAGAGCACCCATAAAGGGAAACCCCATAGGCTGAACTTCACATCCTCATAAGGATGCATTAGGACAGTTAACTGCTTAAGCCCCTACATTTTCAGCTTTAAGGGAAAGCAGGACTAGAATACCAATGTAAATGGGCATTATTTAAAGCAGCTGCCTCCGGGCATAGCAACTCTGCCTCTCTGCAACGAGCCCCCTCATTAGTTGGCAGGTAGGAAGGGGTGAGGTTGGGAGGAGTGGGCTGACTGGTGGGGATGTCTCCCATGAGCTCTTTTGGGAGGCTGGTGAGGGCTGCTGCTGCTTCAGAGGCACTTGAACCTTGAAGTGTTAGAGTTTTGTCTCATCTTTTCTGTGGACTGGTTGGCACTTCTGGTAATTTTCAGTTAGTAAGAGCAGATCATGGGAAGGAGCACAAAAGATCCATTTTGAAAAATAAATGTTGTGTTTTAGTCAGAAGAAAGGATTTGAGTAATCATATACTTGTAGAATTTTGAGATGGCTGGGCTTGGTGCAGGGTCAGAGATCCTACTCCCTATGGCATCCCATGATGGTTCAATATTGGCAAAAAATTGTTTGGATTGGTTTGTTTGTTTGTTTGTTTGTTTGTTTTTAAGTAACTCAATATTTTCCCTGGACTGACAAATATATGGGTTTGGCTTGTATCTCAGTGACGCAGATTAATGATTGGTGGTACCAGCTAGCTTCAGTAGTTAGTCTAATAGAGTTGAAATCTGATTTTCTTTCTGAGATTATTAAGACGTTAGTTAAATACCATGATGCCTTCTTAATAGTTTGTTAATGCCATGATGCCTTCTTAATATTAGACCTTACAATTTTTTCTGCTGAAATCATGGAATCATAGAATTGTTTAGTTTGTGTAATTATGTATTCATTGCCAACTCCTAGAATTCCATAATCCTGTGTGGATAGTGCACAGAGTTTTTTAATAGCACACAACATTTTTTTATAGCTGGCCCTTCTCTGGAGCATTCCAAAGTCAGATATTTATGGGTGGAAGAGAGTTTGATGGTGTTCCAGTAACAACCAGGACAACCTCTAGACATAAACCTTATTTCACAGACTGAGCTACCTATGTGTTGTATTTTTGTGTTAACTTTGAAACCAGTAGACAATATATTTTAGGTAATGTGTCATTAAATGTAGTACCTTTTCAGATTAATGGTGTTATGCATTCCTCATTTTTATGTTTGGGTTGCCCCAGTGATCTTAAGTATGAAGTTAAGGTATACTAGGGCCAAACTGACTCCTGACATTGCAAGATACTTTAAAAAGCCTTGTAACAGCAGCTGAGGATTTCCACACAAGTTCATTCATGCACTGCTCTTGTATAGTAAGAATGAGGTAAATAGAGCAACTTCAAATGGGTGGTAACTGCCCCATGGGACCACTGCAAATTGGCAGAGCAGACCAGACTTGCTCCTGCACCATTGCCCACAGGGTCTGATTTCCCTTTTGCCTCCTAAAAAATGGAGCATTTTTTTTCTGCCTAAACAAGCTGGCCATAAAGTGCAGCAAGGAAATAAAAGGGTGACAGGATGAATTTTTGATTGTTGGATAGCTGCATTCATTGCTGTGTTTCAGTGTGGCTCCAAGAAGTGTTAGTCAGAAGACTGGTGCTCTAGACATGGGACTGCCAACTGCATTCATCAGGCCTCCAAAGAGGCAGAGAAATCTTCAGTCCAGAAGTATTAAACAACCTTCAGACCCAGTGCCTCACTAAAATTAATGAGCCAAAGTCATCAGCATGCTCTGGCTGTTCTGTACTGCCCCAGCTATAGAAAGAAGATATAAAAGTAGTCTGATAAGTCAGACAACCAGCATTTGAGATTGTTTCATATTTCTAAAGAAGCACAAGAAGAGCTGGAAGACCAGACCCAGGCTATTTCTAATTCCTTCTCAAAGTCATGATGGTACTTAATTGCTAATGTTGCCAAACATATTGCAAAATGTAGTAATATGGAAACCATGCAAAAATAAGAAATCTAGGTTGTTCTTTGCCTTAGCCTACTAATATGGATTATACTTTATAAAATATGCAATTATGTTTCTGAGCACAGCAGTAAAATACACTGACAAGTTTTCAAAATCATGCATTACAGTGACATGAATATTCTTGGTTTTTGATGGAATTTGGCCATAAAATTACCTTTTTCTCAATAAAGAGATGAAAATATTACTTGCTAGATCCACAAAAGCATTTAGGAGCCATTGCTCAATAAAAATCAATGAGAAAAAGAGTTTAAATGGCTTTGTGGATTCAGCTGGTATGTAAATGACAGAAGTTTCTACTTCTTCCAGTCTCCTTATTACAGGTGGAAGAAAACATTGATTGCAGAATCTGTAAAATATCAAGAAGACGAAAGGAAAACCTTCCCATGTTGAGATTTCTGGTATCCATAGAACTATGGTTATATCTCCTATGTAACGTAGTTGGGTTTTTGAAACAATTTCTCCTGATTTTCAAAAAGGAAAGTGTGCTTTGAGAAGGAAAGTCTTCATCATCTGATTCCTCAGTTCATTCAAGGGAGCATATGGAAAATACACACATCAATATGTCAGGCAATGGTTTGAAGCAAAAGTAGATGTTACAATTGAAGTAGATGGACAATTGAAATATTTTCTGAAGTTTTCACACTTTAGGAAGAATAGATCCTGAAGTACTTCCAGCCCCTGTGGATTTCAAAATGGCTTTTAGATACATGACTCCATTGTCTTTATTTTCCACACACATACAAAACTTACCAACAATTTTATTAAAATGTTATTCACATAAAAAGGAAGAAAAAAATCTCTTTTTTTGTCTGTTCACCTTTTATTTCGTACATAGAAAGTAGAAAGCTATGCTTACTAGGTTAGGAAAGACCTCATTAAGTCAAGGCACTGAAATATCTATAGTTTAACCTGTTATGGAAAAGGAGGACAAAATGCATTCACAAATAATATAATCATCACATCAAAAAGATGTTTTTCAGATAAGCTGTCACAAATAGCAGACAGTGAGGTCTAAGTTTGAGGAAAAAACTCATGAGTAAAGGATTTGTTTCTTCCCTCCTAACAATACTATAAATAAAAATAAGTCTGAAAGTTCATGGAATTACACCAATATGGGATAAGAAAACATCAGATTAATAAAATGCACACTGCATCAGCTCAAACAAGAGATTCCAGATGGATTAGGAATAAAAGCAATTCTGAGCAGACCTCACCCAGACTGCAGGCACATTTCTGCCACTCTATCTGTAACATGCCCTGCTCTTTTCAGAAGCCCTTGCAGTGCTCTGCTCCTATTCCAGATATGAGGGCACCATGCAGCATTTAGCTAGACCATCACAGCAGAAGCCAGAGCAGCTTCCTGCTGAGCAGACCTGAATAAAATTATTCAGAGGACTTTGGTAAAAATTAGTGATCTTCAGTAAAATTACACAACAGACCTTGGTAAAAATTAATTGCATAGTCTAGCCTAGAGCACTAAGGAAAGCAAAGGGAAGCAGTACCAAATGAACAGCAGCAGAGTTTGGCACACATTGGAAAGAGCTGATTTTAATGCTGGTCAAAAAATAAGAAGGATTGGGGGGGGGGGGGGGTGGGGAAGGGGGGGAGCCTGAAATTTATTTTGTTACTGATTCCAGCAGGAAATGAAAGCAGATCTTTCTTTTAAGGCTGTTTGTTGAGTCATACTCTTCTGAAATTTTCTTCTTTGTATTTCTGGGAATTATAAGCAGTGCCAGAGTACCTTCTTGTTTAAACAATGTTTTGGATTGCCAAAGTGGTGAGGAATGTGTGCCACGTCACACAGTTTCTGTAATTCCGCATAAAGAAGTAGATGAGGCTGGTTTGACCGCTGTAGAAGCCTCAATTATATTGAAGGTTCCTTGTGTTTTGTAGCACTATAATCAAAAGGTTCTGTATAATTCAACATCACTAGAATAATGGCTGATTTGAGAAAGTACAGGGATACAAGTAGGAAACTGAAGAAATTAAATTCAGCAAGACTCTGTAAGACTTTAGTGGGATTATGGAAAACACAAAACTATTCGGGCAGCAGGCTGGGTTGCCTAGAAATGGGGTAATTGTTTAAGGTAGTTAAAAAAGAAGTCATTTACGCTCCTGGGGCCTTTATTGTTAACAGACTGGTTATCTCTTAATTTTCTACCTTTCTCTAGGTGCAGGTGATCTCCACATAGTATAAACAAGTCACATCACTCTGTAAAATAATATTGCTTTGTGCAGTAGATACCCACATTTCCATGGAAAGGGATTCATTTTTCAGAGAATTATAGCCTTTGGAGAGAGAAAAGACCTATTAGGTCATAAAATCTGTCCCTCTGCCAGCACAGGATTTGTTGCATCGTCTATGTATATTCATTAGTGTTTTGTTCAAGCTGTTTCTCAAAGAAGCAAAGGGACTTCCAGTGCTGAACCAGGGAAATAGAAATGTGGCTGAGTTCATCTCACCAGACAGTCACGCCTTACATGCTCTCTACCTTTACAAGTGTTATTATTAAATACACATTTTTTTCACTTTCAGAAATGCCTCTGTACTAGCCAAATGTTTATTACAATTCCATCTTCATTTAAATTAAAAATTCATTCTCTTTAAGACAGCTTTGTATCTCATATTTAGGCAGAATTGAGGTTACTGAAATTTAGAAAAAAAAAATTATTCCTTTCTGAACCTTTCCATGTCTCTGAATATGGTAACCAGGATGTAGGGGTTGACAGGTGAAATTTTTGAAGAAAAAGCCATGTACAATATACCAACATGATGTAACATTTCACCTGTCTGTATCTTATCTGAATTTCAGACAAATCTGCATTATGGAAATTTATCTTCCCTTTTGAAGAGGCTTCAACCTATGCTCTAGAGCAAATAAGAAATTGCATATCATTAAAGTCAAGCCCAAATAAGGGCTCAAGATCAAGCATGAATTAAACTGTTGTTAAACATCCTTAAGGAACATGATAGTTCAAGAAAAATAGAAAGGTATGTATGATTTCTTGTTCTCATTCATAAATGCTTTTCAGTACAAAAACCTACTAACTTTCTCTAAATCCAAGTGTCTTCCATGGAATTCAGCTCAACTGTGCAAATATAGAAGGATTTATTGAGAAGCACATAATCATAAACTTCATCAAACAAAATCACATAGCATTTCACATAATTGCATAGTGGACACAACTCTTACTTTCTGATTGCTGAACTCAACCTTATTTTGGCTTTTTTAAAATTTTAAAATAGGGTTTGTATGAATTTCCACAGTTGTTTGGGGGGTTATTTTTCTATTTTTCCCACATTTTTGGACGATGATAAAATTGATATGGTCTCACTGATCTGGTGATAATCAAAATCCCCATGTCCACACCAGCCACTCAAATCGTCTTAGAGATTACAAGGGGATAAAATTGCTAAGATCATTTCCTTGGCTCCTTGTCCACAGAACTAATAGTTTTGTAAGCCAATTTGTTGTGTGATTTGGCCACTTTGTGTTGATCAATCCTGGTATTTTAGCACCTTTCTAAGAAAAAACTCCTGTGCATTAGGATTGAAGAATGTCAGTTTTGTTTTTTTCTGGTGAAAGAAGACCAGAACCTACTGCCATCTTTTCCCACTATACTTTGTCATTTGGCTTTGTGAGAAAAAAGCAAACATTAGCAATCGCAACCTGACCTTGCTGAGTATAATACAAACATATTCAGCTATTGAAAAATTTTTTCAGTGGTGCTTGTCAGTGGCCATCTAGAATGACAAGCGGGAAAGAGACCTCCTGTGTGTGTGCTCATGTTGAGGAGCATACCATACCTCACAGGTCTGCATGAACTTTCAGCATGCTGTTAAAAAAGTTGCAAGGTTTATGAAGCAGAGGTGCTTCTACATGGTATCATATTGGCCAGTCACACGGGGGCTGTAATCAACAAAATTGCTCAGCCTGGAGCTCTTTCAGTATAAACAGGAAGGTGGGACTGACAAGGTGTTTTCAAAACCCTTTGCTAGGGAACACATACTCCTGGTTATTGAAAAATCAGATCTGTCAAACTTTTGGCTTCCTGCGTGTCTGTATTCCCCCAGGCTTCCAGGGGCAGGTTTCCAGCCAAGATGATGAAGATTGAAGGTGGTTGATTGTCTTCACAATAGCTGGTGGATAGACACTCTGCTGAGGCCTGCCTGTCACATTATTTTTATAGGTTCTGACAACAGCACAGTTGAGTTTATGAAACAGATGATTCATCCTATGTATAGCTTTTTCTGTGCCTGAGATATATATGCATATGCATTAAAAACATGGTGGGAACTGTTGTTGCAGGATATGCCTGCCTAAAGAGAGACAGTAATTCTTCTTGAAGGGGAGAACCCACAGAACAGAAGCGACACGCTGGCACTCTGAAATGCTGAAATGCCATTCTAATGAGATAGGCAGCATTTAAAATTTGTGCTCCACCGTATTTTCAACTGCATTATTTTCTGCGCATCTAAAACTTTATTAGCAGAGTAAGGGTTTGTCTGGGAATAACGTGTGTTTGTTTGTACACTTTTTACAGAAAGAAACATGTTTGAAAGCCCCGACAGTCTGTTCTTTGCTTGAATAATGGTCATGCGGGATTTACAATCGAATTGTAAGGACAGGAGGACAGGAAGAATACAAGTGACAAATACAAGAGTCTCTCTGCCAGCAGGGAAGAAGAGCTGTAATGAGCAAAACTCCCAACTTGATCTAATTTAGAGCCAAGCAGAGCTTCAAGAATGTGTGGGAATTAATCTTTTTATTTATCCAGAATGATGGAGGAGAATTAAGGGTAAGCGGAATTGCACTGAAATGGACAGATTTGTATTCCCTCCTGAAAAACATTGCATCTAAGTGCCTGGCAGCTAAAGTTCATAAGTGCAACAGCAGATTTTTAAGAAACTGTAAGAAACTGTTTGTTCTTTCCAGATGGGGGATGGGAAAGAGGGTCTGGATTTGACCAATAATGTGATCATTGTTCAAAATCTACAGCAGTACAAAAAATGAATGTAGAATTTAGTCTTAAGAAAAAGGAAAATAGAAAAGTAAAACAAGAAGAAAAGAGTAATGAGTTTTCCTGACTTAGGCCCCAGCTAAGCAAAATGTCTAATCAGAGAGCTAAGGATTTGCAGTGTTTGGCCTCTCAGCTTGAAAATATGTGATCAGCATGCTAGCATGGTTGTGGTTTCTGATCATCTGGGTTCCTACAGCTTCCAAACAGCCATATCAAAACTCCACTTGTCTGCTCAAGCAATTCAGTTTCAGCCTAAATAAAATTAAATATATGAATGACTCATAGAAATAATTCCATGTTGGGAATCTCATAATGTCACTACTGTTCTTTGATATAAGCCAGGTCACATAGTTGGACTTAGCTTGCACATAAACTTATTCCTATAGTTGCTGGCTTTTTGCACTCACATGCATTTTTATGCCTCCTTCTCCACAAGCTTCTTTCATCTTTCCTTTTGGCAGCTTGCCAGTATAGTAGCCAGATCCCCTATTATATGCCAATTAATCCCCTCTTGATGAATTTGAGTAATTTGTATTTTATTGTACACACTACGGAAATACATCAGGGCAAAATGTAGTATAAATAGGGCACAGGTTAGTCAAGTAGAAAGGCTTTTTTGTCCTCTACTAGATGCATATTTATCATTTCAAATTAAAATAACCAACATCCTGCTACAGTAACCTTTTCCATTATGTTTAAAAAGCTTTTAAATATTTTTTTTCCCCATCAAAATGCTAAGAGTGCAATTTGCCATGTTTTGGCTTAGAAACATAGAGATGTAGAGTTACTATACTGTGCAGTTCTTACAACTAGAAGTAATTGTTTAGTAGTAGTATAATAGTCTGCAATCAATTAAAAAGGCAATTGTCTCCAAGGAGGCTTCTGCAAACCTGTGGCCTCTGCCCAGAGAAGAGCACGTTTGCTCCTGTTAGCGACACACCAGGAGAGTTGTGTGCTCCCACCAAGGCAGGGGCATGTGTGTGAACCACGGCCAGAAAACATTTTAATTGGACGCCCACAATGGATTGTCAAATCTACCTCTGCTTAAGGCGCATACTTAAATCCAGCTGAATTTACTGACACTGCTCCAGTGAGGTAAACAGGGTGCTCAAGCACAGCTGAGCTAAAGAGTTTGGCATCCTCAGAGCGCAGTCCCACTCTGGGACTGAAGTGACAAATGGTCCACAATGCCTGAAAGACAGATTTTGTCCTAGCTTTTCTTTTTCTTTCTTCCTTCTATTCTCCTTCATGCTGCATCACTAGATATTTACCCTCTCCCCATCATCTCATCAGATTCAGTGATTGGCTGACCCCGAGGAAAATTCCTTCACTTTGCTTTACAAACTGAAAAAATCCATATACACTTTTTTCCCAGGTTATGTTCTGCCATTTCATTTTGTTGAGGTGCTGTGCTGAGCTCCATCACCAGAGCCAGTACAAAGTGGGTAACCAGGAGCAAGAGCAGAAGAGAGCTTGGAGGAAAGGTAGGGTTTTCACCCTCATAGCAGCTGCTCTTAGTTCATATCAGGTTGCATTAAGTACTCCTTAAAAAAGTAATGCGACTTCTGAAATTGCAACATAGTTCCACCTCTTTAAATGCATTTGTGTTCATAAGGGCATTGGATGAACTGATCTTGTTAAGTCCAGTTCCAGTTATAAAACCCTGCAAAGGCATTTCCTTGCATAATATTATTATGATGCCTAGATGCTTTGCTCAAAAGTCAAAAGGAATTAAAGCTCTGTTACACAGCAAACAGTGTACCCAATTAGAATACATAAATTGTTCGGACAGAAATGTCTGTATGTTTAAGAATAAGAAGGATTTAACTTTTAACCAACCTTAGAACACATCCTTGTATGTATCCTTTACTTGTTATCCTTTACTTGTTAATCTGATTTTATTTAGTTCTAAAAAGGGGCATTGCATGCTATTTCAGATTAATCAGGTCTGACTGCACGTAATTAAAAATTAGTAAAACAAAGGCAGACCCTAAAACAGTTCTTAAAGAACATCTTCCTTCAACTACAAAAGATTAGACTTTATGCATGAGTAGCTCTGAAAGGAAAAAACAGTTATTATTGAAGAGTATGCTAACATTTTATCATTAAAAAATGAAGCACGTTTGCCTAACAAAATTAAATGATCCAGACAATAAAGCACACTTGATGAGATCAAGAATGATAAAACCAACAGTAGAGTAAAATCCAATGCAAAAAATATTAAAGCCCATTACTGCAATGAGCTTTTGGCAAAGGACCTCTGTGCAATAGAGGTCATATAACATTTCAGTGTTTGCACTGGATCTAACCCAGGGAATTAACTCCAAGCTTACAGTGGAAAAAATCTTAGTATTATTGTGTGCCTCATAAACAATGCCACCTGCACCTTAAAGTGGATTAAAATTAGGAAATTTTCCTTAATTACCTAGTCTTCTTTTTGAATCCAATGAATTTAATTAATTGATTGAATTTTTTAATCCATTTTGAATTTGAGAAACCTTTTTCACTCAGTTTAGTTTACTGCAGTTGGACACTAATATCACAGCAAAATATTAGAATTTCCAAAACTTTTTTATGATTTTTTTAGATTTATTTTTACAAAAGAGAATATTTGTAATTCTTACCAAAAGAAAAAAAAAATTTCAAATCTCTGTAAAACAAAAAGCTTCATTACAGGGACAGTGAAATGACCAGAGCAGACATATTACAGTTTCTTTCACAGCTAAAGTCATGTCCTTGGTTATTTTATGTAAAAGGAGAAAAGGAAGTTTAAAATTCAACTGCCTCCAAAAACAGGCCTTCTGCCCTTTGCAAGTCCCATTTGTGTTACTAAACATCTTTCAAAGGAGTTTTCAGCCTGCTCTTGTATGCAAATAAGAATTCCCCTGCTCCCCCTATCTCCTTACAGGTATCAGGGCCAGAAACATCAGCCCTGGCAGCTTCTCTTAACAGCTACAGTGAGGTTAAGATCATATTGCCAAGGGAAGTGCTCCTCTGGGACCAAAATATAAACCACTGTGGATATTTTGGCCTATCTAGGATACTCTCCAGGAGCAGTGAATGTGCATGAGTTGGCTCGCAGTGGGGTCTCCTCAGCAAATGAAGAAGCTCCCTGGTGAAGGGTAGAGCAATTGGCAGTTGTCTCCAGCGGCTGGCATTTATTTGCCACAGTTGGGAAGGATGCTGCCCACCAACTCAGGGGGCAAATAGCCCCAGAGGTGCATGTAGGGAAGTTACTAAATCATCCTTTGAGTTCCACCACAGAGCGTAGGCTTTTTCCTACAATAGGTATCTATTAATGCTAAAAGTCCCGTGTTTTCACAAGAAAAATGGAATTCAATATATTGAAATCAGCTCATCATGAGGCCATCCAGTCTGGAAAACTCTTATTTATGTATCTGGAGTCAGTATTTTAAGATGAACACTGTTTCTTGTCCATGTTACTTTCCAATTATAAATGGCTGCTGCAAGCATTTGTCTAACAAGGGATTTCAGAATGCGACACAGTCACAGTTGCACATATGTTAAAATATAGAGCTTAAATTTATCTCAGGACACATAAGACATCCTCTGGGAAAGCTGCACAATGCAACCATGCTTTCTATTTTTGGCAATAATTAAACTGTACTATGAAGAGTTATTAGACTAAATGACACTGTAAACCCCAAAAGCAAAATATCTAACATCACAATATGATGTTCTTAGTCCTGTCTCATACCTCATTCTTTTCAGCTCTACTGCAAATGAAAATTAGAGTCAATGGAAACTAAAAAGGTATTTTATGCATGGAATAACATATCAAGTCAGTGAGAAAATAAATACTGTTTACCTTTTTCTGTTTAAAAATGTAAATTCTTCCTGCTGCACAAATTTGTAAAGTAAAATTGCTCAGTACTTATACATCTCTCATGCTTATCTTCTAAATCAACAGTAATAAAACCAGAATTTTTAAAGTAATAGAGTATATAATAGGAAATTCCCTTTGTCACTTGCATTAACACAGTGCAATGAAGTCCAAAATATAAAAATATAAACTATGATTCTGACAATAGTCACTTGGAAGATAAACTTATCACGGATTATATATCTTCTTTTAAATAATGCATCACACACTTTTCTGAACCACTGCAGTTCCTTCTCAAGGTGTTGTAAAAGCTGAACAACCTGAAGCATATTTGTACAGATTAAGTGGTTTCTAATACTCCAAAGAGCACTTAATCTGCATGAATGTGCTTCGTGTTGCTATGTGCTTCTAAAGCCTGAACAAGGAGCCTAAGTGAAAGTCTGCTGCACAGTCGTGTTTTGATAAGTCAAACAAAGGCAAAAATGGAAGAAATATGTTAATTGGCCCTGGCAAGCAAGACAAGCAGTTGGCAATCAGAGGCTTTCCAGCCTGAGCTTCTTATTCTCCAGCCATGTCCTTAAAATGTCTCAAATTATACTAATAATGCAAGTTATTATGCTAATATAGACTCAAAAATGGGATAATGCTGGAAATGATGTATCCTTGATAAAATGTTCCATAATCACCATGACTAATGTTTATTAAAATGCTGCCCTAGAAACTGAAGCAAAGGCCAGCTGGTTTACCTTAAGGGTTCTTCTGTGGCATTTTTCAAATATTCTGTGTTTATCACTTTTTTCTAGCAGACCATCTAAATGACAAAACTGTGGTAAAACACTTGGCAAAAAAACCTTTCAGATTCGGACACCTTCCTGTGGCAGAGTCATGAAATGGTTATTCAATAGACAGCTAACATATCTATAAGGTATGCTGAAATGTAATGCACATGAAGAGAATTTCAACATAAAACCAACTGATTCGTATATCAGCTCCACACTCTGCCCAGTGTTGACTAAAATAAGGGGAAGAAACTACAACAGCACAATTAGCACAAAACTGATTGCTCTTCCTGACTAATGGGGGGGGACAGAGTCAGTGGTGCATTTTGTTGCAGATGTCCTTCCTCTACCACTGTTTGAGTTAAGGACACAAGAAATGTCTTGTGGCGAGCAAAAGATATACTTCTACTCTATTTGCTTGTGAGAGATGAAGAAACTTGGTGGTAGGTAGGTTCTGAAGGCACTGTGGCATAAAGGAAAATTTTTAGTCACGTAATTCAGGCTGTTATAGAGGCTAACTTTGAAAGGCTGTCAGTATGAGGCGTACTGCCAGCGAGGTGCACTGTTTAAGTTTCATCCAAAATAAATGCAAAGGCATCAGCATTTTTTGTTGTTGTTTTACTCTATGCAAAGTAATAGTGTGTGGGATCTTGTAGAACATGTAACAAATATTCAGTACAAACTACTTTTCAAGCAACTGGGTCCCAGAGCTGTATAAATATCTCCAGAAAGCAGTGCCCAAGGCTTTAAGAGTATGTGAAATGAAAAGGATACATCTGTCAGCTGGTGTGTAGCACAGGAGGCAAACTGCTGAGTGAATTGGCAAGGGAGAACAGAAGATGATAATGAAGACAGCACTAAAGTCACTGGAAGAGATGGAAGGTAACATTTGCTGGTCTTCAGTGCAGCGTGGTTCAGAGCACTGGATCTTTTGGAATAGTTCATTGATTCCTAAGGCAAAAAGGTACTTTCTTCACACAGTATTTGTCCTAGATATCTTCTACTGACACCTGTCCTGAGAGACAGAAACAGTTTTCCAAGCTAATAAACAATTCACAAAGTGCTTGCCACAGTAGAGCAAGGAGTCTTTGGGGTTCATAAAGGACTAAAGTAATAGCTGTAGGTGAAAGAAGAAGTGAAGGAAAAATGATGTGTGGCTCAGAGTTGCCATTTCTTTTTCTTGTTTATGTTTTCTGTAAGTTTATTATTTACTGTAATCCTAAAACAGCACAATAAGCTGACCCCAGCTTCAGGGAGAAAGGGAGGCCTGCCATAATATCTTTGGAAGGGAAAGCTACAACTCAAGAAAAATACAGGCAAATAAATGGATGGTTCAATCCAAACAGTCTACAATACTGAATAATTTCCACAAATACATTTGTGTAGGATGTGCCCTAATCCCAACTGTTCAGAAACCGCCATATTGAACAAGTCCTTTGTATTCATAGGGACAGGATGTTTCCTACCCTGACACCTTAAAATGTTAGAGGTAATAAAACCAGTGCAATGTGCAAAGCATGACACATACCAAACTGCTTCTTCCTCACATTTGTCACTTTAATGAAGCCATAAAACTTGGGCATGCAGTGAGGATAGAGGAATCAGTGGTGGTTTGGGTTTTTTTAAACACTTGGGTGGAATGGGTTATTTTGTCATGAGGCTGGATAGGTTTATAGGTGGAGCAAAACAGACAGATCTCCACCCTTTTAGCTTATTCAAGAGTTGGATGTTAGGATAAAATTCAGAGCTGTAAAAGAGTTTTCCCTGCAATCATTAGTACCCTCTTACTATTGTTTCTTGAAAGTTTTAATATGCCTCTGACATGTCCCAGAAATTTAAGTCTGCAGGACAGCCAATTCCTAGTAAAAACTTTGGCTTTTGAAAAAGCAATCCTAAAAGGTCCAGTGCCATAGCACTGCATTTTATTTGCGTGCTGTAGGATGGTTTCTTCTATATTTCACCACACACTGGTTCCAAAAGAAATTAGACCATATGGTGAGCAATTTGCCCATGTGTGCAGTTTACCAACTTTGCCCCTAACAGGTGTGGATATCACAGCAGGAATGGACTAATGGGATTTTTGTCACTCAGCTGTTTGCCTGCTGTGAAAGGGCACCCTCCCTCACTACCAGTCTCCACCACTCTGTCCTCCAGACAGCTGAATGGCTAAGTGCAGCATGTTGCCTGATGCTTGCCCATCTCTTCTATGCCACTGCTAGGTTTCTTTTTGACCTGGTCTTTTCAGACAGCTGTTTGCAGCTTCCCCATTATCCCTGTCATTCTTGCCTTCAAAATGTACCAGACACAACTTCTGCAGGACCATGCTTCAGCTCCATTAACACCTCCCACCTCCATAGGCTCTGGGCCTGTCACTCTGCTTTCCAGTGGTACAAACACCATGATTTTCCTTCCAGCATGCTGTCAGGACCAAAGGGTCCTACCAGGTCCCAGCAAATTCTTGAACTTTATTTTTGGGTGCTTAAGATTGGCAGTGGACACAGGGAGCAGAAGGTCCTTGTACAGCAGTGAAGGATCTCATTGTCACTTCTCTTTGTGTGCATCTCTCTTAATCCTGGGAACAGATCAGAGCACAAAATGGGTTCAAAGCAACAGGAGAGCTGAGTTCACCAGTATTTTCATTGCATAGTTTTGTAGATACAAATTTTTCCAAAAATTCCCCTTTCTTCTCTCCTTACCTTGCCTTTCTGGTTGAAGCTCTGCCAAGATAATGAATCCAACAAAAGCAGGAAAAGCAACATAATAATCCAACCAAGACAAAGTAGTTATAAATTATTACAGGCAGCTCCAAATTCAATCTGCTGTTGTCCTGGTGACTGACTGGGAAGCAACAATAATTTTTTTGCTTCTTCTCAGGCTGCAAGATGTCATCCACAATAGTCTGTCTTCCCTCTCCCCCTTCCTCAGCCTTCTTTTTCTAGCCCTTGATGTTTCTCCTTTCTCTCAACCTGTTTCCTAATGATATAGCTTTGGAGTTAAGCAATCCTTCAAATTTCAGTGCTATCTGCTACTGTACCTTTTTCTTCATTGTTTCATTTTTTTTTAAGGAAAGCTCAGTGGCACTGGACCCTTAGTCCTCTGAAGAGTTCCCTGCTCCCTGCAGTTCCTGTGTTTCCTTTTTTACACGCTGTCATGCAGCCCTGTGTGACATTAACTCAGTCCAGGAGCCAGTACGCCACTTTGTCACCCTGCTGCTTTGTGCTCCTTTGACTCCTTTCTGCCAGGCACACCAGTATTTCTACTGCTGATCTCTGACTCGGAGCAAACGAATAATGAAGCTGACCTCATCTCAGAAAATAAAGCAGTCTTTTACCTGGACACATGGTAGCAAAGGGGCTCAGGACTCCATTTCACCTTGGCTTCTCCATTTCACTGCTACTTTGCTCTCTCTTTTTAATTTTCACTCATACTGTGCAAAGAAGAAATTTTCTAATATATATTTTTTTTAGAATCCAAACTTATTATTTTTGTGACTTTCCTTCTCTGCTATCTAAGAATTTTTTTAAGTTTTCATGTTTCCTGTAGAACACATAGAAGTGAGGCAGTTTGTATGTTCTTCAGTCGTAAGACCAATGATGGACACTGATATATCACATATTTACTTAAACTATGTCAGTACTCTAGAAATTTGCCTAGACAAAGCATGTATCAAGTATGAAAAATTGCAAATAGAGAATGTGTGCACATTTGATGCAACAATATGTTCGAGTAAGGTGCTTATAAAAGCAAATAGAGATATGTAATTCCTGTCAGAGTACTTAGCTGCCTTTGTTTCCTTCAAAAATTTCTTCTTTCAAAATTGAAAGCACTATCCAAGAGTATTAAAACACACTACATTTAGGAATTATCTGGAGTGGTGGTGTAACACTCCTGTAAGGCAACATTTCTAAAATTTGACACGAAGAAGGCACAATGTTCTTTATAAAAGAGTCCTGGGCAGATGTTTGGTTCTAATTGTCCATTGTAATAGGATCTCAGTGCCATGTGTTAAGACAAAAAAAAAACAAAAACAAACAAAAAACTACCAAACAAACAACAAAAAACCAAAACAAGAGCAAGACTAAATTTCTTGGAAGTTCACAGTTGGGATTTTAAAATGTCTGATTCCAAAAATTATTTGCACAGTTATAGGGGATTACTCATGTTAAACAAAGAGAAATTGTGAAGATGGCTAGAATTCAATTCAGCAGAGTAAATACTTGTAATGCAGCTATGTATGGAATAAATTTTTCTTTAAAATTCTCCTGAAATATGTGTTTGCCTGAACACATATCAAATTTATATCTGAGATCAGAGAAAGACCCAAGAAAGATCATGCCAGTCATATTCTTGGCAGCCATCAATAGACTAATGCTGTCAAATATGGTATAAATTTCTTATTAACACATTGTACATTCTGCTCCTCTTGCCTCACCCACGGCCATGCAAACAGGAGTGGGTGGAAGCTGGTGACAGCTTGGTCCTCAGGCAGGGCCAACAGGTGGCTCTTACACATCCAACAGCATTGAATGTGTTAGAGATTCCACAACAGAGGGGTAATCACCACCAGGAAGAAACAAATGCAGGAGAGGACTCTTTCAGCTAGTATAACACACCAAGGTGCCAGAGAGCAGCAGGAAGAATCCCACGGCCTTGGTGATCATAGCATGAAACACATCTGTGAGCAGAAGATCCAAAGAGTCTGGCAAAATGACAAAGAAGGGAAAAAAGCCAAGGAGCTGCATCCAAGAAAGGCGGCAAAAAACTAGGTGGAGAATCAAGAAGACATTTGCTGTCATGATGTCAACAATTAATGACACACTCTGCTAATATTACTCTGCTAATAGCTTTTTGCTCAGCAACAGTGAGGTTTAAAATGGTTTTGAGAATTCCCTTCTACCTTCCCTTCCTACTGCTATTTTTCCACACCACACCCTTACTTTTCTGGGCACTGTTGCTTCTTGAACCCTGAATAGAGGAGTTGCTCCCACTTGAAAACTTAACTAGCATAAATGACAGTGAAAAGAAAGGCTGTTGTGGAAAGAAATAAATGAAGAGGTGATGACTGCTCAAGATAGCCCTATTGGAATGTGAACTTTGCCATTCTGCACAGTGTGCCTTCACAGTTACACTTCTTTCCCCAATACTGCTATGGGGAGTATTATATACTGCTCTGCTCTGATCCCTTGAAAAGCAGAAATAGAAGGGTATAATATATAAAAGTGTATATATATATACACTCACCCCTCCTGCCTGCCCAGGACCCCTGTTCCCTCAAATGAGGGCAGGCTGAGCTCCTCAGGGAGCCCAGAGAGACAGACACCCACCATTCAAGCATCTGAGACCAGCTCTGTTGGTTGCTTCCCCTCAGTCAGAAATCTGCTTCCCCTCAGTCAAAAATTCAAAAGGACGAGCTGGAAAAGTCAATGGAATAGCCTGACACTTCCCTCTGCACAGACACATGGCTTCAAAAGCAGAGATGAGAGGCAACCTCACCTTCCTGCTTCCCTCCCTAGTGTCACCTAACCAAGGGGTTGGTTGTTAATATACTCTTTGGGAAACACGGGTCTTTAAAAATACACGAAAATGAAATGGCCTGATTCACATTTTGGAAAGTGCCCTCTACAGCTGATACAGATTGGTGTGCATCAAGAGCACTTTCAAATAGAATGCAGTTGCTGTTCCTGGTTTTGGGATTGCAGGTGGGCCAGATGCCTTAACTGGATGCCTACAAACACAGATGCTGGAAGTTGAAAAGCAAGCAAACTTGTTCCAGAGAAATAACACGTTGAGAAAGACCACAGAAGCCACAAAGTTCACCCCTATTGCCCAGCACACATCATGGTTTAACCCCAGCTGGCAGCTAAGTACCGCACAGCCACTCACTCACTCCTACCCCATCCCCTGGTGGAGAGAAGAATCAGAAAAAAAAGTTAAACTTTGTGGGTTGTGATAGGAATAGTTTAAAAATTGAAGCAAAATAAAATACAACAGCAGCA
Organism: Motacilla alba alba; assembly: GCF_015832195.1. Classification (NCBI taxonomy): domain Eukaryota; kingdom Metazoa; phylum Chordata; class Aves; order Passeriformes; family Motacillidae; genus Motacilla; species Motacilla alba. Next base: position 107,180,381 of record NC_052017.1, on the reverse strand, counting down.
GCAATAATAATAATAATAATAATAATAATAATAATAATAATAATAATAATAATAATAATAATAATAATAAAAACCTACTACTAATAATAAGAGCTATTAAAAGGAGAGAGAGGAACAAATCCCAAAAAAGTGATGTACAATACAACTGCTCACCGCCTTCTGAGAGATGTCCAGCCCATCTCTGAAAACTGATCAGCCTATTCCAGCCAACTTCCCTAATTTGTATACTGGACATGGCATTTCATGATTTCACAGTGCGGCATATCCTTGGGCCAGTTCAGGGCAGCAGTCCTGGCCATGCTCCCTCACAGCTTCTTGTGCACCTGCTTTCTGGCAGAACAGGGGAAACCAAACAGTTTAGGACTTAGAGTAAGCTCTGCTGAGCCACAAGTAAAACATCAGCATGTAATCCACATTATTCTCATACAGAACCCAAACCACAGCATTGTACCAGCTCCTAGGAAGAAAATGAACTCTATCCCACCTAAAATGGAACCGCGACAGCCCCATCATAGCTAGACATGTGCTGTGTTACCCACTAGCTGTTCGCCATTGCATAAAGTCCACCAAAGTCCCATTTTAAGCACCTTCATTCATTGTTGGCCCCCAAATCTCAGTTATATAGCTTCAGGTTTTTCCAAAAATCCAAGCTGGATGCAGCCTTTCTGAGAGGTGCTCAGACAAACCCTGCGTTCACTCTGTATCATAGGAGCTGTCTTGGGCCCTGACCAAGGACAGTTATAGGACAGGATGTCTGTGGGTCACACTTCCAGATAGTCCTTCAGGGCAGGTGTAGGTGGTAACATGGAAAGCAAATGCCATTTAACGCACAAATTTTGTCCATGAATTTAACAGGAATAGATCTGCTCTTTGTAATATATGCTCCTGCTATGCATTGATTAGTTCAGATATGTGTGCACATATGTATTTATGTGCACGTGTCTATGCAAATATACATTTATACACATTTTATATTATAACAATTTCTTATGTATAATGTCTCTCTAAACAGATGGTTGCACAGAAAGATGCAACAAGTTTTGTTGGATAAGTACTAGACCTGTCAGTTGACACATAACAATATTTTTTATTATACATTCATCTTATCTTACTGTAGGTTTGAATCCCAAACAAAAGCTAACATCAACCTGTTTGAGCAGATCCTAAATGAGAATGATTTAAAGCTACTTAGGAGAAGGATCACTCATTTTTTGTTGTGCCCCCACCTTATTTGCAAGTTAATGCACACAGCAGACCTTAGGCAGCCTTAATTTAGTTTGGTCTCTTAGCTCTCAAATCTCTCATCTGTACACTGCCATTCAGAACAGCAGGGGTGTCAGGTTCTCAGACCAGAACAACTCCAGTCCCTCTAATTATTGAGTGAACTTTGTCTTTGGCTTTCACCGAGGTAATGGAGCCCACAGGGAGCAATGATCAGGTCTGAAGTATAATGAAGGTCATTCGCATCAAGATATTTATTTCTTTAAATTAATAAGAATGCAGCAAAACACCTATCCTGAGCTGTAAAGACTCTTGTGTTGTGTAAGAGAATTACAGAAAAAACTGAACTGCATGAAGAAACACTAAGAACTTCTGAAATGGAAAATAAAGAAATCTGCATTATCTGCACTGCATGTTACCCATAAGACTCTCCAAAGTCTCATTTTACCACTAGTGTATCCCTGCTGAGGTGACTGACATTCAGCCTGTGGAGTGGGATAGCTGCTTAGAGTTTCCCAGGTTTCCCAGGTACAAGCATAGATAAGCAGACAGAGAAGTTCGAAAGACAAACATGGGATGAAAAGAAAATCTTTGTGAATCACATTCACTCTAGCTTAGTCAGCTGGGGAAGATAAATCAGCTGTACAAAACCTGGCTGCATTTGTTGTCTAGACAAAGTTAAGCTGGATGAAAAGGTAGATCCTTTCTTCTTTTAGAGAAGGGATGTGTTTGTGGAAGATACTGCTGAGATAACCCTGAGGGATGAAATCTCCCCTTTGCTCACAGTGCAGAGAGCACACATGGAGTAAGTAGAATTTTTGAGACTCGCATGCTATGGGGGGACCTCTACAGTCATAAACTCAAGGCTGCAGACTGTAAATTACAAAGTCTAACAGGAATATAAGCATAGGATTTTTTTTTTTTTTTAAGACTTGGGGAGCAATGACAGAGAATATTATGTTTCAAATAGTTAGGGTCAAGAAGTAGGTGCATGGTTAGTGATACTAAGGACTGATTCAAATTCAACTTTCAAAAGTCTTCAAAAAGCATCAGAACACAATGCCAGTAAAGGCTGCAAATCCAAGCACTGCTTTGGGGGCTATTGCAACTGATACCAAGGTGACTTTGTGTTAAGTCAATATGCTTTAGCAGACTCCTCTAATGAAAACAAACAAACAAGCCAACAAACCAGCTGCTAAAAATCACCGCAAGTAAAATGTCATTCCAAGAAAGTCGAAAGGCTCTTTGTGAATGAAGTTTTATTTCACAATAGTAAAGACATAACATGCCTCTAAGGTCTGAATGGGGCACATGGCAATGAAGTTGATCCTGTTTTCTTTTGTTTTGGATTTTCAGAGCTCTACTTAATTATTCTTTCCTCTTACACAGAATAAATAAGGACAAAAAAGACCTTTGTGTTTTCTAAGTAATTGTAAGATAGACAAGGAAAACATGGCATGTAATTTCTTTCAACTCTTAAAGGCTCCTAAATAAAGTACATCTTCCACAGTAAAGGATTCATAGTAGCACTGAAGGACATCTTTGAAGGACCCTGCTTTCTTCCAGAGAAGGTATCTCATGGTATGTTTCCATTCCTGCACTTTTGATTCAATTAGATATTATTCAGAGCATGCTGAATCTCCAAATTTTACTGTAATATTCAAATATCAAGCTACCAAATCTTACATTACCTTTAAAATTCTGCCTTTGTGTTTTTGTGTTTTTGGGGTTTTTTTCCTACTACAAGGGCATTTAAAGCTGATTTTGGGTTTGCTTTTGGTTTTGGTGGTCCTTTAACTGCCTGCCTGCTTGATTCTTAACCACAATTCTGCTAACATGACTTTTGGACAAGCTGACCTTCATGTCTGGATGATTTCATAATTGCATCCTATTCTGATCCTTCAGACAATGCATCCTGACTGTGTCATGCAAGCTGGGAATGTTTTCCTCTTGTGCATCTCCTAGCCCCCTCCTCACAAACAGAATCTTCTGCTCAACAGAAGTACATCCAAGATTTTCTTCAAAATAAAACACAGTTTCAAATTCATTTTTCTGCCTGGGATTTTGAGATAATTCTTTTCCTGTGTTACTCAGAAAGTTCTGAAGATTCCTTGTTTTACAGATATAAATATAGGTTCATTTCTCTCTCTCTTTTTTTTTTTTTTTTTTTTTTTTGGTAAAGCTCTTCTATTTTGTTTCCTTCTAGTGTCTCTGTTAACTATTTAGGATATTCCTTTGTAGCCTTTTTGAAATGTGACAAGCATTGTTCTCTCTTCACAGTACAGAACTGAAAGTAAAATTTCAGTACTCTATTTTGCCACACATCTGTCACTCACAGAATGTAAGGTAGCTGAGATGAAAATAAATGCAACTCTACTGGAAAACTCTGAACAACCTCCAGTCCTACTAATTCCAAGGGAACTGTAGCCTATTAACAGCTCTGAAGACTAGTCTTGTTCATGCAGTCCTTTGCTCCCCTGCAAAGCACATATTGAATGGCACCACAGTGGCACACACTGAGTGACATGTGCTTCAGTTAGAGTGGGTTTAAAACTGTCCCTTTGAATTTACTTAGCAAAATCCTGTTCATAATATATTTTTTGCCTAAATTTCAATCACTACTTTCTGATGTCCCTACTCTGTTTGAAGAAAGGAGGACTTTCCTCAGATTTGTGGAATGGACAACTGAACTATGATTTCTCCAGGTCCAAAATACTGTTTTGTCACCCTGAAAAGGCTAAAAAATCTTTAAATAAGTTTTGAAAACAAGCTATTCTACTGAATGTTGATACCCTGAATATTTTTTAACATAATTTCATGTAGCTCTTGTTTCTATCGCATTTTAATGTTCATAACTAACTCTTCAGATGGTTTAAAATCACATTTCTGTTAGTTCTAAAGCGACTTTGCTACATTGCACTAATTGAAAATCTGGTAATTTAAATATATAGCATTAAAAAAGAAATACATATCTTTTATGTTCTTCTTTTCTGCACTATCAACAGTTCCTATTAAATAACCACACAGTCTTCTTCCTACTACAAAAAGATACACACATCAAAACCAACCAACTCAGTGAAGAGTTTTATTTGCCACAGTATCTTTACACATTTGGACAGAAAGGAACTTATTAATACAATATAATTCTACTCTGGAAAAAATCAGACTTGAAGCTATCTAGTTTTTCAGGAGCAATAATGGGAGTGTTAGAGTCAAGACAGCATAAGCAACTGTCATCCTTTGACCAAGCTTTGAACTTATGCCTGGTCTATGTTCTTCCACCTTGGCTACTACCAATGGAACAAGATAAAAGAATATATTTTCAAATAAAAATGGATGTTTGCAAAATGTACCATTGGATTCAAATACTTAGCAAAACTTCTGACCTTCAGTCCTGCTGAATTCAAAACACAAAGGCAGCTTTGAAATGCTGCAAATTGGGCCCAGCTGACATTTAAACATCAATTCTGAATGTGTCCACACCAAAATATCGATGCATCAGAACTGAGGCTATTGATTCCTTTCAACATGCTTCAGCCATCTGCTTTCCTTCACTTAGTTTCACTTCTGTCCATTCTTACAATGAATAGACTTTGGTTGGGGATTCACATGCAAAGAAACCTCTTGTTTGAAATAAAAATGGACCAAATCATAGTGTTTCCCTGAAATTGTTGCCCAGACCTTGTATGACCACACTGCTAGCTCTGCTCACCCAGCATGGCTAACAGGAATGTTCTATAAACAGCTGTTGCCTCTGAAACTCTTGCATGGAAAGCTCTTGCTTGAAAAATAGCTGGAGTCCAACCCATAAACTGCTGGGATCGTGGGATTCCTGCTTTTGTGTTTTCAGGCTGTTTGGAGCAATATCAGTGCATGGTTTAGCCTGGGCTTTTGTCTTCAGAACTCCCCAAGCCATCATTTTGGACAGACCACTCTTCTTCACTCCTCTGCCAAGTCAAGCAGGATACCTTAAAGCACCTTGGCTCATCCTTATCTGTGGTCATAAGGGAAAGGAAAACTTCTGGATAGAAACATCTACAAGTTTCATCAAAATGTTCTTTTTGCCCTCACTCAGCTGTTTGATCTCTCCCTTCTCTCTCTTCAGATCTTGGCCTCTCTGTCCCATGACAAAGGAGTTCAATGCTGAGGACAGAGGCTGCCAAAACCGCTCAGGATTCACCTTGAATCTCTGAATTAGGCAAGAGCTCAGGACCAAGTCAAATCCAAATTCACATGGCTGGTGATATTTTTCTCTCATTCATGCCTAGTGCATAATTCTTTCAAGAGTTTTTAAGCATTCTGGGAGGGATCTCTTGAAGAGAAAGCTGAAAAGCAGGAGAGCAGTAAGATAGGTACGTTATGTTGTAGGTCTGAAGAAGACAACAAAAGTAAGAATGTACTGCAGTAGCACTGCAGGTACTATTATTATTCTGCCAGTACCAGCAGGTGGGGTGCTGCAAGGGAATGTTTATTTGGCCAGGCATTTCTGAAATCCATTTTGATTATTAGTGCTAAATTAAGCCTTTAATTGCTGTTTGTTCTTGGGGCTCTTGGCTTTCTTGTTGTTTTTGTTGGGTTTGGCCTTTTTATAATTTAATCTGGCTTTTTTATCTCTGAATGCTGGCAACCTGTCTGGCCATATGGCACTGGAGAACAGTTCTGTTTGGCTCCCATTGTGTCCTGACACTTTGCAATCAGATATACCCAGGTGTTCTGAAAAGATGGAGGCAGATCATTGTCCCTATTTTATGAATGAGGAAACTGAGAAAGAGGTCACGGGGTTTGCTTGGTCCTTCTTGGGACACAGCTCCCAGAGCAGAGCAGCCGACCCCTTGGCACGCTCCTCGCTGGAACAGCACTGTTGCCTGGGATGGCAGCATGAATGGCACAGGTGTGGGGGAGCCAAAGGTAGGCACAAGCTGTTCAGTTTAGATTATCATCAGGCTTTAAGTGCACCCTCCACTTTGCATTTGAAAAACTAACTGATTGTGCTATTATGTTTCTCCTCACTTCCAGATGCATCCAGCTGCATTTCTGCTCACACCAGAGAGTAAGGAACACGATCTCCACAAATCCTAAGTGTTGGTACTTGTCACAGAAAGGAAAAATACACTGACTGATTTTTGTTTGTTTGTTTGTTTTTTGCTTCACTACTTTAATTGAAACAGGTAAAGAAAAAAAAAAGGAAAGAAAAATAAAAGGTGGACAGAAACTTTCAGGTAAATTAAATTAAACAATAAAAAAAAGAAAAATGAAACCTACTTTTAAATATCTAAGACCGGGGATGTAAAGAGATGTTTGAAGCCAATGAAGAGCCTGATGAGTAGGTTTCGCTACCTGATCTCCATCTCCGTTTGTAATCTATTGTCCTAAAACCCTTCATCTGAAAAATGATTCAAAGAATAAACACATTCCTAGCTTTTGCTGTTATAGCCCAGTATATTTAGTCAAAGAAATTGGGTCAGTGTACTTCTTATTTTCTTTCCATTCTACTAACTCAACAGGATACTGGCCACATTCCAAGCATGCTGTGTCCCATTCCAGATTTCATAGACACTGAAAAAAATAATACCAATGAAAAAATGGACTGTGGATGGCTCAGCTGACACAGCCACAGGCAGGAAATGGCTGGTTGTTGCAGCATATTATCCACAAAGCGAGGCAGACTGTAGATTTTGTTATTTTACATTTCATCCTGCCAACCATGTCTATTGGTTGTTGCAATCAGAGCTGCTGCTGCTGCTGCTTCTGCTGCAGGGTAGAAAGTAAAAAATAAAATAACAAAGATGGAACAGCAGAAGCTTTTGCTGGTGCTATGAATACACACAGTGGAGCAGTGTAGGAATAACCTGTTATTGGCTTGATTAAGTAATTGGTCTCCGATACTTATTTTATTGTACCTTTTTAGGTAATAGTAATTAAAACTGGTCAATTGGAGAGAAGAAAGTTTTGTGACAAAAAATAGCTTGTGAAAGGGACATTGTGAAAGTCTTTTTGGTGCACAGTGGAGAGGCAAAGGAGCTATAGCTATATGCATGTGTGTGTGTGTGTACATATATATGTATGAGAGAATATATGTATGCATGGACATTATGCATGTATATTCATACATATATATATGTGGGACTAAAAGCTCTTGAAATCTAAAAGCATTTTCCAAATATTATCTTCTCTCCTTAGTCATCTTATTATGATTATATAACTAAGCAATTTCACTATAGAGGAGGAAGCATTGTACACCTACTCTTGGCATAATGATAATATACAGGAGGGTGTTGGAAAAAAATTATTAACTAATTAGCTTCACAATATCACTCCTGAATAAAAACAAAGGTGTCTTTTCATTTCAAATCCCTTAGAACAATTTATGTGAAAGGAACAGCTATTTAAAATCTTCCCTTGTTTCTCAATTGTTGGGATTTTTTGGCAATTGTAATTTTGATGGGTATTTTTGTCAGCCTGGACAAAGAAGACAGAGAAGTTGACAGTCTAAAGAGCGTGTATGAGTGTTTGTTTGTATATTTAGTCATGTAGGTGGGGTGGAGGGGTAGATAAAAACAATGGGAATATTTTAAACAGATTGGAAATTTAATTAGAAAAGATTCAAAGAAGTTCAGGTGCTGCAGAGAGCTACATTTGATTCAGTTGCTCAGATTGCCACAGCATCCTCCAGTGCTCCCATTTAAACCATGGAGAAAGCACCCAATAGAGCTGGGACAACAGTGATACTCAGTTTATTCACAACATTACCCACCAAGAGACAGGCTGTAACCTTCTGTAGAATCACAGTGTCTCTAGCTATTGCTTGAATTAGTTGAATGACTGATCTGCCCTCAGTAAGTGCGGAGCAACTTCATGTTCAGTGAAGCAGCAAACAACCCAGGGATTTTCCTGGCACTCCTATCAAAAGGTAAGTAGCACCATTATTCGGGTAAAACTGAGGCACTGGGAAATCCCAGAGTAAATCACAGAATCAACTGGGAATAAAAGCTGGACTCTCCAGTTCCCAGGCTTGTGCAATAACCAGCAGAAAACTCATCTCCTTTTAGTCAGTGGGGAAAAACAGCTGAATTCCCATGGGGGAGCTGGGAATTACTCTGTATAATCCTACAATTAAAAGCCAATACTTTAACTAAGATAAATCCTATTGTAACACACACACTCTGCAAAAATGAAGCCACAATGAAATAAGGAAGCCAAACCAACCTGGTCCATTGTTAATGAGCTAAGGTTGTTAATAGTTTATTCACACTTACCGGGCTGGTGTCAGACAGCAGCCCTGTTCTGGGAAAGCTTGTTACGGACAATCTCACAATCATTAACAGGGATACACCTCCAGCCTCCCACAAGAGAAGCACTACCTTATCAGAGGTAAAATGGATTTAAAATAATTGTAAGCTGTAGCCTGTGAATGCTGCCAGAAAATCTAGAAAATCATTTTGGGATTCATTTTTTCTGATTCTTGTTTATTCTTTTCTTCTGGAGCAAACAAATATTCTGTATAACCAAACATGTATCCAGAATGCACTGCCTGAAGTCAGGATGTTTTTGGCAGAATTTGGAATACAACCCTAATCCCCAGTTCCCGGCACTCTTTCATCAGTGAAGAATTGCAATCAGAGCCTTGTAGCAGCAATCAAACAGAAGTGATTGTCATGAGAACAGAGCACATGGAAAAGTAGGAGAAAATTGGATGGGACTTAGGACAAGTAAGAGATAAAGAGGTGTTATTGAATAAAACCAGGAGCAAGAATTCCTGACCTATTTATGACAATTTGATTAAGAAGGTGAGAGGTAACTATCAAAGTGGGGAGATGATAGCTAACAACTGATTATGGGAGGGTAAGCATTGACACTGCATGACTCTGCAGTGGAGTATACTAGGTGGGACTTTTCTCTGTTTTAAAAAGCAGAAGCTTTTTTCCAAGCTTGGGGTTTTTTTTTGTTTGGGTTTGTTGTTTGTGGGTTTTTTTGTTGTTGTTGTTGTTGTTTGTTTCTTTCAGGTTTTTTTTGTTTAAGTTTTTGCGGTTTTTGGTTGGTTTTTTTTGGTTCATTTGCTTGAGTTATTTTTCTACTCTTTTTCCCATTGGACTTGTCAAAAGAGTGATTCTGCTACCTTATAAAATCAGTGACATTTGGAAGCAAACCAGGCACTGAAAGGGACAGTTTCACTGCTTTCAGCTCAGCACCCTCAGCATAAAGGTCACAGCCTGCAGCATCACCCACCTAGGGAAGGTGCTACACAAGGTCTGGGGGACTCAGTCACCTGGCTCAGAGCTTGCATGCAGCTGAACTGTCATTCACCCCTTTTCAGTGCTCCCTCCACCAGCCCAGTGTCCAGGTCAATTAGAGGGCAGTGTGGGAAGTAACACTCACCGAGACAAGGGCTGTGTGATGACTAACCTTGAAATTAATCAGGGTCTGAGGTTTTCCTGGGTTACCAGTCACCTCAGCCTGATGCAGACAGTAATTCTTAGGAAAGAAAAGAAGGAACTGGTTGGCCTGCCCAAGCCAGATAGTTTACAAGTAATCTCAATTGGGTTTTGCACTACCATCCTAGGAGAGCTTTCCCCACTCACTTGTACAGAAACAGAGCATTGTGCAACTCTATCTAGGAGAAAAAAAGCCGCTTAAGTGAAGAAGCCATGAGTAAAAATTCAGGTTGCAAATTATCTGAGTGCCTAATATTACATGCTGAATTCAGTTGTCTGTAAAGAAATCAGGGCAGGCCTTCACAAGTGTGACCTGAATTTTATTTCTTAGCTTCAATATGCCATAAATCACTTCCCTTCCAAATAGAGTACATACTTTAAAAATCACACTTAATTTTGCATTTTCACAAAATCAGAAAAGGAATTACTAATGTTCAACATATTCAAAAGAAGTAACTCTTCACAGTCTGTCAATTAGAGCTATAACAAGAAACTTCCAAAAATAGTTATTTGGAGGTGACTGCATTTCTGTGGTGAGAAAAGTGATTTCCATTGCAGCTTTAGCTTTTTGCAAGAAAGTAAAATATTCCCTGGAAACACAGATTTCTCCTCCTTTTTGGGTTTGATGGGTTTTTGTACAAACACATTTATCACAAAATGTTCCTGGGTCAAGAAAATTTTAGCAAGACAGTCACAATTTGTTTTCAGTTGCCGGTAGATCATGCAAATTACAGGACAGATTTTTGGTGCATTTTTGAGTTACAGAATAGGTTGCAAGGAATCAGACACATGATTTAACATATGTTGTATCCTGCAGACAGATTTGAGCTTAGCAGTAAGCATGTGGCTAGTCTAATTTAGAGGAATTATAAAATTAGGCAGGACTATTTCTAGGATTGGGTAAGTCATTCATTTTTAGACTCACAGCATTTGAAGAATCTGATCACTACTTTATTTCTGAAGGATAATTCCCTTCATTTTGTGGCATTAACTAGCTTACACCAATCAGTTCCTCAGTGTCAAAGATAAATGTCTGCTCAGGACAGCAGCCTGGGCTCCTTAATTCCTCTGAGTAAGGCCATAGCAGCAGATGCATTGTCAGTAGTGAGACACAGGTATTTGTAAAGCAGGGATCCATGTTTTACACTGTATCCCCTGATACACCTGGCCAGACACCTCACCTGGGTGGCACTGCCTCAGACAGAAAACAACTCTGTTTTGCTGCTGTGGCAAATAGGAGTAGCTTCTGCATTAAGCCATTGACCCCTAATAAACATCTACACAATCAAGTGGGTCTTGCTTATCCCTTGTAGCATCTTTACTGCCTGGGTGTTTTCGCTAGCAAACTCTCTGCTGGCTTCAAAAGGGTAGGTATTTTCTTCTGCGTATTTAAAGTCATGTGCATATTGCATATGCACTGTGTTTATCTAAGAAGCACAGGGAAGGGTGGCACGGCATAAATCTGCCACTATTTCATGGATAACCTTGGATTAACCTTGGATGATACTCCAATTTACACAATTTTACAGGCTGAAATTGCCAAACGAAGACTTGATTTTAATAAAAAATGTTACTAAATCCTTTTTTCCTTTTTGTCCATAGACTATATATTGAAAATAGAATCAGACCACTTTAGCTTAACCTTTTACAAGCCCATACCAGAACAGAATAAAAGGCTTAAGCCTATGCCACAACAGAATAAAAAGGCTTCATCACATACGGAATTTGGCTTTTATTTGTAAAATAGTTTAACAGTGAAAAAATCCCACACAATACAGCATTTTTGCCAGCAAGATATTTTATCACCTTCTCTTGAAGCTCACAATAGAGAAATGACAAGGTGAAAGGCCAGCTGATAACCATCTTCACCACAGAATTCTTCAATTATGCTTTATCTTTGGTGGTTTCTTATAAAAGAGAAGTATCAAAAACTACCATGCAGATTATAAACCTTACTGTGGACTACAGTAAACTGACTGCTACCTTAAATGCAAGTGTTAACTTGCTATACTTTGCAGAAAAAGTCTGGGCTTTTCTGATTTTTCTTTTCCAGTTTAAGCTGGTTTTTCCTTAGAGGCATCAGGAATAAGTTGTTACTCGTATTTGAGAATAAATTATTTTGTTGCTGAGCTCAAGTTCCATTTCACACTGCTACAAGCAATGCCCACTCTTTCTGAATCATAAAGCACGACAACCCCAGTTTCCTAGCAAGAAGTTTCTCCATGAATAAGGTTTCATTGCCAACAAGAGGTCCATAACTTTTACTCATCAAACACTTTTTCATCAATTACTGCTTCGTGGAACAAACATTGCCTGAGCTTTTAGTCTAACTTCCATTTCAAAATTGCTTCAGGAAAGTTAAAAATGTCACAAGTTAATCTATAATAAACCCACAGCTTTGTATGTGACAAGGCATGTCAACTCATTGCTGTAAAAGAAACTCTGAACCAGCATGCTCAAAAAAACATGCCTGCTAAAAGAACATTGGATTTTTACCACATGCTTATACTGGTTCTATAACATTGCACAATTTTTCTTTTGCTGCTTCTTCTGTTTATATTCTCTAAATTTCCCTCCTCCTTTTCTGGATCTTAATTTTCCCAGACTGGCTTCTTGAGCAAGCTCTCCCTAACCATAAACTTGCACTAGCATGAAGAAAGAGGAAGCACAGGCAGGGGGAAAAAATGGTCAAGTGCACTCCCCTAACAGAAATATCTGTCTAACCCAGACTGTGTGATTACCTGATAAAGAAAATATTTGTAAACATCCAGGTACAAACATCTCAAGTTTTTCAAAATGTCAGAAGTAGACACTGGGTCTTCAGCATCAGATAAGAGTGCATTAAAGTCATTACATTTAATACAAGTAGTGCTGATATGTCTGCTGATATTTCTAATCAAAAAGTTATTTTTTCGTAGTGAAGTCTAATAATTTTGGCATGAACCAATTGATCTAAATACAGCTTCTGTAATTCAATAATGTTCATGATAAGAAATTAAGTTTCCCATTGGGTTTGCTAAACTGGTGAAATATAAATTTAAAGTAAATGGAGCCTGTGTGTCACTTTTGGCATTGGTTTTCTCCTCTCTCACACTGGCAAACCCCACAACAAAATTGAATTGTCAGGGGATTTTTTCATCCACCCAACTGGGATGGGACTTGCAAGCCAAAAACGTTATATTAAAATGCCATAGAAAAGAATGAGGATAATGAATCCTTAATGTCCTAAAAGCAACAGGTTTTTCAATATCCATCTGGGGAAGTTTGAGTCTGAGGTTTTAGTGTTCAACAAACAGATGAATCACCCAAGGATACGTGACAATCAGTTTGTCAGCTGGACTAAAAAGGTGAATATTCAACAAGGGCAGGCACACATGGTTAAATAACTCTGCTACTGCATGAACATAGGGCTCTGTTATATGCCATGATCTGAGGTTATATAAACACAGACATGCTCAAGCATTTGTTAGGGCTTTTTCATTTTTTATAGCATTACTGGAACCTTCCCGAGAGTGCGGAAACAGCATTTGTTGGAGCCTCATTAAAATAAATGACAGTGTTGCTACTTCCTCAGATAACTTTGCTCCTGTCTCAGCAAAGGTAGACTGGTTCTATTACTGGGAAACACTTTCTGTTGCCAATTCTGTGGTAGAGGAACAGCGTTCTAAATTTAAAAATCCTTTGCTATTGATCCATGTTTATCACATAATACTACACTGGCTTGCATTAAACAGCAGAGATACATTTTCATCCCTATGAAGGGAATTAAATGCCCAATTCTTATTATTGTTAATAGTTGTGTGCCTAATGCCCAGCGTGCCTGCCTGCAAACATACTCCCTTAATTGCCTAATGTGCAGTCTTGAGAGAAGCAGATTATTCACCTTTATGTTTCTGCATTTGCACATGTACTGAGGAACTGGTGGCCGTGGCACAAAGAACAGATTTGTCAATTTGTTTATTTTCAAAACAGGATGGCACAGTGTCTTTGTTCTAGCAACTCTTGGCTACAGAGCTGTGAAATTCTGGGAAAAAAAAAAAGAAGCATTTTAACATATGGATTTCTACAGTGTGGGAAGGCTTTGCTTTGCATTCAGGACTCTTTCCAATTAAACTGAACGTTAGCTCAGCCCATTTAAAATGCATATAAATTGTGCTTACGGGTTTCCAGTTATGCTTACCCTCCTTCTGAAAGATACCATGAAGGGCATGAGCCGAAGTGCAGAAATGTTTTAACCCTGAAGTTTACAGCTGAGGTTTTGTTATTGGGTTTTCTCCCTCTGGATGGAAAAATACAGATACCTAAAGACCATGTTTAACACTGCTTTTTTGAAACAGTTGAGGGAATTGTACAATGAAAAGCATATATCCTGAACAATTATTGTTATTCTGCATTACACTAGGGTTAAAACAATTTTGGCTATGTTGAGTAGTCCCCAGAGAACTTCATTAGCTTCAGTGGGACTAAACCTAATGCCACATTACTTCCTACAATGAAAACATGAGAATACAGTTGTATTAAGTGAAATATACTATTAAGATTTGTATACTTGCAAACACACTCCAAGACTGGGAATAAATCTGAAAATTTCATGCGCATGATTTCATAGTGACTGTATCTATTTTGGAATCCAAGGTTTATTGGAGACCATAACACAATAAGTCACTGCATCCTTGGTAAAATCTTGTGGCTGAAGTTTTCTCTTTTAAAATAATAAAGACATTTCAAATAGCTTTCTCACAGAAACTGTCTTGAGATTCATTTAGTGCAGATCAATCTGTCCACATTATCTCTATCCACACATTCCAACCACCTCCACTGTCAGAAGGGAAAAGCACAGCCCAGAAAAAACATCTAAACAAATAAATAAATCTCCTTTCCTGTTCTTTGAGAAAAGCAGAATGATTCCTTCCCAGAGAAGCCTCAGAGAATTAGGTGGCTAATGGAAGAAGGATACATCAGCCAGAAGTCTCAAGGGTAACAAGGATGATGAGTTGCTTCCGCAGAGGCAGGCAGAGCTACATCCTGAAACTTTTGGTGTGTCTGAAATCAGCAATATTTCTGTTCTTTCATCCAGGCGGACTGTTTTGCACACGGAAGCCCCCTGGGTGCCTCAAGCCACTTCTCATCAGGCTCTGACGAGGATAGCAGCTCTTGGCTGTATTCTCTCCAGGGTCTTGCCCCTAGGTGTTGATCTCCATGCAAAAAAGTCCCTCCTGCAGCTCACAGCCTCATAGTGTCTCTATGCTGTGATAAGGTAGGGAGGAAACCATTCTTTGCTGCTTCATGTCATCAGGGCTGAGGCAGGGCAGAGGTTTACAACCCCTCATGTTTCCCATTTGCTTGGATATTTCTCTCATCTCTCAGATGGGGCAGTAGCACACTGAGAAATAAACCTCTTTGCTCTTCCATATCCCTGTAAGTGATATATCCTCATTAGCAACTGCCTGAGCCAGTCAGTCAAGGTTTTCCCAAATGCTTCTTAGCATCCGCTAAGTCCCATAATATTAATACCACTGATGTCTGCTACATCTGTATGGGATTTTAGTGAAGAGAGAATGTTATTAGAAGAGATAGTGTGGCTTTGCCTTCATTTGTTCTTACCCTATATTTTTTAAACCAGAAACAGTTTTTCAAGTCACACTAATCAAACACAAACATCTAGGACCTAAAGTTCACCATCAGATGCAGAAATCCAGTCCATACAAAGCCAGATGGGCGTCTGGGAATGGCGTAATGGTACCAGGAACATTAGTTCCAAACCAGCTCTCAAAACCAACACTGTTGTTACTAAGTGAGTTGTCACTTCCTCTTCACTAACCACGGCAGAAAAATCATTATTTTTTTCTGGCACTCATTAGAGGCACTGTTACCTTCCTTGTTAGGAACTCCCAGGTTGTCCGGATCCCATAAGACCCATGCAGCTCTTGGGAATGCTCCAGCTTCAACTGGAGGGGATTTATGGGTGGGAAAGGGGAAGCATAAGATGAGGCAACACAACCCATGTGAAAATAAATTTATTCTGTTGCACCGGCAGGAATGAAGTGACTCAAAGCTGCCTGAGCTAAAGCTGAAGACTCCTCTAAGCTCCCTGTACTACTCTACCTCAACAGGATACAAAGTGATAATTTATCCAAACATTGAAGACAGAGTTCCTCGGCTAGCATAAACAGGAGTTTACCCATTGGCTCTGGCCCTCCTGAGAACAAACTCCCATTGACTGATAAGTGATCCTGAGGATAAGGCACTATTGTTGGGCTGTTTCTAAGAGCTGGCCCTCATAAACTAATCCTTTCATGGGTGCCATAGGCACCACATTCTAAAGCACTAAATTCACTTGAGAAATCCCACAATTAGAAGGCAAACTGACTCACCAATTTTGCCTGTAAAGGTCCTATTTTGCCAACCTATATTAAGGAGGGCACGAATCTAGGCATGATAAGATTAGCAGTGCACAAATAGATGAAGAGGAGGCGGGGCTACCCTGATGTATTTTCAAATCAAATTTACAAAGGAATTCTGTGTGCTCAAGGGCAATTATGGTCACGCAACTGTAGGTGACGGAAACCCATGACTAATAAAAATTAAATTGGCCCAAAATTAATCATATGCAGCAGAACTGATTTGATTCAACCAGATTAGCTCTAAAATGCCTCAAGAGGGTTGGATTAGCAGAAGATATACCCTTCTATCTCAAGGCTCATGGAGTAATATCTTACAAAGGCAAATTAACAATAGAATACATTATTTAGTCCTCTCTTCATCTCTGCAGTGAAGAGGAAAACAAGGAAAACATAACTGTATGTGTTGGATTGTTCCTGCATTTTCAGTTCTTCCATCAAACTCACTTCAGCAGATGCTGCAGGGTATGGTTGATGACAGACTGAGCAGAAAGCAAGAGATCACTCAGTAGTAAGTACAGCACCCCAAGCTTTGTATTGTTTGATAGTAAAAAATTGGTTAGTTGGGACAGATTTCTGATATTCAATATAAGAATAAGATTTAGATGAAGGAGATGGGCGTTTTCAGTTTCCCTCCAACCTTCTCTTCCACTATCTGAGCAAGCAGTGGTCAAACTGTTTCATTCATACTAGTTTAATTTACAACAGACCAGGAAGACAAAGTGGCAAAGCAAAACAACCTTAGATATCCTTACTACCTTCTTCCCATCTCCAAATCTAGGATTAGACATCCAGAGGGTCCTGTTCTGGTTTATCTCTCCATAAAGCATTAGTGGTTCAAAAATATAATAAGTATAACCAAAATGTAAAGGATAAAAAAATAGTCTTCTCAGTTATCTCAGAAAAAGTAGATATGTTAACTCTTGTATATATAGGCAGAGGATGAGCCTGCACATATCCAATAGCACTTTCAGAGACTTCTTCTGCATCCCAGGCAAAGATATGCAGCTGGATTTCCATCAGAGTAAATGGCACTGTGCCCTTGGCTAGCTTTAAACATGAAGAAAGCATGACCCTGATATCCCATGGTTTGCTCTTGATTTCTTGTGTTTATTTGTAGGGACCACTCGTGCCTCCCTGTATCATGTAAATAAATAATTGGACAGGATAATTCCCTCCTGCAAAATACAGTTCTGATAATTTTTATAGTGGTCATCAGTCATATTTGTGCAGCTAATCAGATAAAGTGGGGAAAAACCCCAACCAAATCCCCATGTTTTCTAAAATTCTGCCAAGATGGAAATACTGCACTAAATAGGCAAAATATGCATTTAGTTTTCTTGTCAACTGGGAAAGTTGATGAGAAAGTTGACACAACTAGCACTGTGTAGGAATTTTTCCTTCACCTGCTATAAACTAGAACACCATCACAAATTCCTGCTCATGAAAATCTTTTAGTCCATGCACTTGTACAGGAATGACGCCAATTCCATAACTCTTTCACTTTCCCTTCTAGAGCATATAAAAATAATTCCTGCAGTTTTCAAGTGCTAGTTAGGACCTGTAACTCTAATGAAACTTTTTTTGTAACGTAGCTGGCTAGCTTGCACAGTGTCTGGTCACTGTACTGGAAGCTGGTATTAAATTTGAACTTAACATGAATTAACTGAATTCCAGGGCCTCATTTACCTGAACTCTGATTTATAGTAAATAGAAAAAATTCAGGTTTCACTTACATAATTCTCTGAAGATGCATATTCTACATAAATTTACTCGCCTGTTCTTGTTCCTTTTCATAAACCTAGGAAAAGACAATCTCTCCAATAGTATCTATTGGAAAGCCTGGGAAAGAAAATTGAATTGAAATGTGTAGATGATTTTGTAATGTTTGTGAGGCATTTAGTTCAAGCAAAAAACACTTTTATTTTTACAAATAGTATTATTAAGGAGATTTCATGATATTAAGAAAGCTTCATTATTATAGCTTTCCTTGAATTCACTATTGAGCCAAATATAGCTGCAAAGCCTTCAGTGTCTTTGGTACTTATGCTTGAATCATCTTTTACATTTTTCATAAGTCTCAATCCAAAGAAAGTGAAAAAAAGATTAAGTCTCCATAAAAATTATGCCAATTAAAGTAATCTTTTTAAAATCATCTTCCTATGAAGATCAAAATATGTCCAATGTGAGCATGAGCTCTGTCTTCTCCCCTTACAGGAATTTTTAGACAAGTTTTTAGGCCTTTAGTCACCAATTGAAATATGTGTACACTGCTTATGGTACACAACAGTAATTACAGAGGATTATAGAGAAATCTAATTTGGAAGAGGGCTCTGGGCATGACCTCGTCCAAACCCACACTCAGAACAAGGCTACTTTTGCGTGGGGTTGCTCAGGACCTTGTCCAGTCAAGCTTTGGGTGTCCATGGGGAGTGAGATTTCACAGCCTCTCTGGGATCCTGTCCCAGTGCCACACCACTCTCTCAGCGAGGGATTCTCCCTTTAAGCCTTGCTGCACAGTGCCACAGATTCCTCAGCCTGCTGGCTTGCAAAAGGCCTTCTGCCTGCAATCTTGTAGACTTCCTTTTCTCTTTTTTCATGCCCAGCTTCACTCCTCTTCACATCATCTGCCAGGGCAGTGCTTTCCAGAGCCTCTGCCATGGTGCCTTTCTTTTGTTGCTCACAAGCTGCTTCATACTGTTTCTCTCAAGCACCTGCAAACAGTGAGAGTGTTGTTGTGGCAGGGAGGTGGTTTCTGCTGGTGTGACAGTCACCTCTTCTTTCTCTCCTTCTTCCCTTTTCCCTCCAGCTGTAGCATTTGGATTACCCTAGAGAACCAACAATGTACATCCACAAAGCTCAGCTACCAAGCAGGGCATTGCACCTGCCAATCATCAAAGCACTCTCCAGGCAGTGCTAATGTTCCTCAGCAGGAGCCACCAGGCAGGAGTTTGTGCAAGGGCTGGTGGAAACTACAGAGTTACTGTGGAAAAATTACTATAAGGGAACCCTGCTGCATAGGAGGCAGGAAGGTGTTCCTCTGGGGACCCTCATCACTTCTCTTCCCAGCTGGCCCATGAGCAATTTATCCACCACCTTCTTTCCATCTGTCTGTTTCTCCATTTCTTACCCTCTTCTTATTCTCTAGAAATTACTCTGTACACCATTAGCTATGGATGGACCTTGCTGATACACCTCCATGCATATGAATCTGTCTCAACACACTTTGTGTTGAGAATATTTTAGTCAGAATTTCCCTTTCTGCAACTCATTGCTGTCATCTCTCATCCCCTTTGTGTGCATGAAGAAGAATTGGACTCTGTGCTGCTTCTAATGCCTCCTCAGGTAATGAAAGACTGCAATTAGATACACACACAAAAACATAGACTTTCCTTGTACATCACATCCTCCAATCTCCTCAATGTCTCAGCGGCCCTCCTCTGGACTCTTTCTAGTTTGTCAACAACTCTTGAGGTGCCCCTAAACTGGACCCAGCACTCCAAGTGAGGTTTGTCAGTACTGATAAGAAGGGAAAATCACTTTGTTTAGCCTGCAGAATATATTCTTGCTAATGTAACCCAGGATGTGTTTAGCTTTCTTCCCCTTAAAGACACATTGTTGACACATTTAACACTACCAGGACTACGAGATCCATTTCTGGAGAACTGCTGCTACCCCAGTAAACTCCAGCTGATGTCCATTCATGGGTTTATTCCATCCCAGACACAGGATTTTACCTTTGCTTTTGTTGAACCTCACAATGTTCCTTACTACCCACTCATTCAGCTTGTTGAGGTCCCTCCCTGGCAAGCCCTGCCCTGCAGCACACCAGCTGCATCCCCCAGACTTGTACCATCCATAACTTGCAGAGGACTCATCCATGCCAGCCCATCACCCAGGCTTTTAATGAAGATGATGAACAGGATCAACACCAAGGTCAGATTCCCAGGAACATCAGACTGCTGCCAATTCAACTTCCTGTCATTAACTACTACTGCACATCCAGACCTTATCTCCTCAGTGAAGTTATGCGACTGTTTTTCCAGGATATGTCAAAAAGTTTGTTAAATTTGAGGCAAACATCCACTGCTCTTCACTTATCCACAGAGCCTGCCATTTCACCACAGAAAGAACTGAGGCTATTCAAGAACAAATTGCTTTCAGTAAACCCTTCCTGGCTTCAGAGCTCTCTCAGGATTTCCCAGCTGCTTTAGCATGGTGTCCTTAACTTAACCACACATTGAAAAAAACAGCTGAGATTCCTCATTTTCTATAGTTAATATTCTAGACTGAGCAATTTTAATGGTATTGTGAAAGCACATAAAGATCATAAAAACTTAATGACTTAACATTTCTTAAATTTTCTACCACGACTTTTTAAGAAGATGTATAGCACAGCACTTTCAAAGGGACATCCTCTTTTACAACAGTGGGCTTGTAGTCTGCAAAGCACAGATGCTTTTCTTTTAGTGGCTAAGACTATGAAACAAGTGAAATCTTAAGGGCCATGTCTTTACTTATTCACATCCAGCCATGCATTTTAGCTGCAGTGCAACTGTACTAGTTTATGCAGTTTATGCCAAAGGAGGATCTGGGCTCCAGTTTCTATTTCCAGCTCTGTTTTGCTCATGTGAATGCAGCAGTTAATTCAGAACATATGGAAGAGGTGGGGGAGGGAGCTCCTGCTCTCACAGCTCATGCAGCTAGATTGATTTTTGCTAAAACTTAAAAAAAAACCCCACAGCACATACCACGTGTGACAAGTCACCATCCTGCATCTCTGATATGAATTATACTGTATAACAAAATGTGAGTGTAAAATTTAGTAGCACAGCAGTTATGCCACGCAACGCTTCACCTGCCTGGGAGTACAGTTATTTCCATTTTCATAGTAATGGGCCATTGTATCCCAAAATGTGCTGAGAGAAAACACACTAATAGGATTTTATGTGAACACTTGGAGAACAAATTTATACAATGGAACTGGACCGGAATTATTTGATTAAATGTAAACCATTAATGTTGTAAACAATACAAAAAGATAGTAAACCTAAACTGAATGTGAAATAATGAGAGAAAAATGGGCTTTATATTGCTTAAAATGCACAGGTCAGATCATACAGCTTCCACAATGTCTGTTAAGGTAATTTTACAGTAAAAATGAGAGTTTTCTGGTACAGCAAAAACAGCTTCATTTGATTGACTGGGAGAGATGTATTGCAACACTGAGCATGAGCTCTAGGTTGACAAAAGTATTTATAAGTCTTATTTACCTCCTTCATTTCCCACTGAAATCAACTGAAAGTATGAATAATGTACAATTTTTAGATCCAAACTATGTGACTTAAATCCCTTTTAAAAATAGTCTTGAATTGGAAGTTTTCTTTTTCCCAGAAATGAAAAAAAGGAGTATATCACAAGAGAAAAGGAAAGAACAGCTTATATTTCACAATCCTTGCTTGGATGCAGCCCATTCCCCAGCTTCCACTGATAAGAGAGAGTGTTTAAACAAGCAAGATGGCAAAAGCTAGAACAGACTGGAGAGCCTACAACATAGGCAAAAATACTGCAAATTAGGAACAAACACAATGAGGACAGCAGTTAAGTGCTTATAAATATCCATTTCCTATGGCAAAGCTGTAATCCAGATTCAAAACTGCTCGTTTGTGTCTTTTACTGAATTTTCATTGCATCTCTAGAGGCAGGAAGGCAGGGAGGAGAGATGCCAAAGCGACACTGTGCCCTGAAGTTTCACTACAGCTCTGTGCTGTGTTGTTTCAAGTGGAATGCTTGAACTATAAAGGTGCAAAACACAGTTCCCCTCAGGTACTGCTCACATTTGTGAGAACTGCAGAAATGTGACCACCTTAGGAAAGATTCCTTTTTTCTTTCTTTCTTTCTTTTTTTCTTTTTTCTTTTTTTTTTTTTTTTTTTTTTTTTTTTTTTAAGCACTCTCATTCTAGATTCTAGACTTAGATGCCTGACTTTGGACACTAAACGAGTTTTAAGATATCAGCTTTCATGCCCAGCTTGAATGGTTTTTTTTTTTTTGCGGTAATATATTTAGCTGGGTCAAACATATCCCTGAAGTAATTTGGTCTATTGTGCTTACAGTCTGCTTAACTTCTATTTTTTGTTTATTTCTTCTTTGGTTTACCTTTGTTTTTCTACCCTGTGGCAAATAAACAATCCTTTTATTGAAGATAGCTAGAATTGAATGTGAAGACTCATATGTATTACTCACTGAGGGTGCCTTAGAGCAAAGGGAACTACCTTACTTTTTCTATTCCCTCACCAACCTCTCTTGTAATAGCGCAGAGTATTGTTACTATCATGGCATGACTCAGAGAAACAGCCAAAGAGACATTTTAGCAGTCAGGATAAACAGCTTCTGAGGAACTGGGGCCCTATTTCTGTCTTTTATGCATCCTTTTCAATCCCTTACTGAGCTTTCACCAGATGCTCTTTTCAAATCTCATGAGTTATGGGGCTTCCCTACATAAGAGGGAATGCACTTCTATCTTTTTTCTCCAGGAGACCCTGGAACACATAAGATTCAAAGACAACATTCAGCCAGACACAAATTAGTTTGGGGTCATTTTGAGATTTGGCTTGATGACTGAACGAATTCTTACTGCATCCCCTGCTAAGCCAGGTTGTTCATCTCTCATTTTAAACTCTAGGTGCTTTCAGTAGTGTGGTATGTGCAATGCTTCCTGTCAAGCTGATATAAAAAGACTTTCATATGTGAAAAACATTTAGATACAAAATCACCAGGAAATTTGGAAGATGGAAAAATTCCAGCTTTACAATATTCTCCCAGAAGGATTTGCTGCTAAATTGAGATCTATTTGTTTATTGCTTTTTAACTCTCTGTGGGAGGCACAGCACTGGGACAATGGGACATACAGATAATGGGCTGGGCAGAAGAAATGCTGTAAGAAATATCCCCAGCTTCAGGGGTTATAATCTCTCATGTTTTTATTTTTCCACTTCTTTTTCCTGTAACCTAAAGAGCACTAAATTTCCAGCCCTTAGGAGATGACTACTACCACTACTACTACTACTGCTACTACTACTACTACTACTAATTATTATTATTGTTGTTGTTGTTGTTGTTTTTGTTGTTGTTGTTATTGTGTTTTATTCCATAAGAGGAAGAACTTATGAAAGAAGATTTTCTATGAGTCTCTTCTTTTGCCCTCATGTCCATCTCACTGCAGGTGCCCCCAAGCAATCTCTGTCTTTTATGATACTTCTAACTTGAAAAGGATGATACATGCCACAGTCACTTTGGAACTAAGGTCAATCAAATAAGTTTTGTACCTCCATAAGTAAATAAACAGAGAAACATGCATAATACATAGATAAAGGCTTGAAAGAAAAGAAGAGCCCGGAGTAATTTACCCCATTGAGGTAAATCCTATCATTCACCAGCAGGACCTATCATACCAGCAGGAAGAATAATCTGCATAGGAAAAATATGAGTGAGTAAGGTTTTGAAAATCTAGATCTGCTTTGATCAAGGACTGTTGCATATAAAACACTGCCAGCTACTAAGGCTTAAATAATTTTTGGAGAAACTAAAGTACTGTCAGAGCAATTGCACAGGAAAAGGGCTAATTTAGGAAGTCAAGACCATGTGAAATGGAGCAGCTTCACTTGTAAAGGGAAAAACCTCCATTCTTGTCAATCTCAGAGTATAACCTCAGTCCCATCAGGACCAACTCCCTTAATGCCTTTAATTTAGCAGAAAACATCAGTGTTTAGCTGAGACATTGAAAAAGACACCTGTATAAATTCTATGGAGATGATATAAATTCCCACCTGCCTAGAATTTACAGCCCTAGTAATACCATGGATATGCAGTATTTTTATGGATCAGAATTTTGCCATGGTTTAATCATGGAAGACACGGTTAGTCCATGGTTAAAAGTCACTGAGATCTAACAGCAATTAGAAAAGTCAATGTGGAAGGTTAATAGTGCCCTACTTGGATCTCTAAATGATTTCAAAACTTAAACATAGGGTTCTCTGTCCTCCTCAAAAACACACATCAAACAGATTTCATAAACTTGTTACAAGGCTGGGAAAATCCCTATTCCCTATTCAAATTCCTTTTGGAAGTACTTTAATTTCTGTTTAGCTTCCAGTATCAGAATCTTGTGAAAGCACCCTGCAATATGCATATGTGTAATTCTCTTTTGACTCTAATATTTGTATTAAACCTCAAGTTCTTTACAAATTCAACACTAGTAATCCTAAAATACATCTGAAGTTACAGAGGACAGCAGCTAGCTTAGAAATACAGTGGTATTTTAAGTGGCATTATGACTGCCTTGGGGAGTGAAACCTTCATTCTTTTTGGACTCAGCAGTTTCTTATCTAACTTACCTAATTTCTTATCTAACTTATCTCTCTCTAACTGAGACACCAGTGGGTGGTGTATGGTCATTATATGGCATTCTCTGTACCCTTAAAGTTACATGGGAGTAGTTGAATGATCACTCAAGATGCTTTTTAAAATGCTGATGTCATGCTTCTCTTCCATATGACAGCATGTGTAATACTGAAACAGTAATCAGGACCTAACAAGATATTACAAAACCAACCCCTTTTTCTTTTATCATTTTATGAGAAATTGCTTCAACATGCAGTTGTGAAAGACTTTTCACAGACCTTTATAGATCTGTTGCTTAGGCTGCAGCTTTTTGCTCTGTGTTAAAACATTTTCCCAGCATGTCTGAATGAGAAATTCTTCTCTTTTCAGTCATCACAGAAAAAAAATAGCAAGTTTCATTGATGTTAAACTTGGAAAGGGTTAGCAGAAAAGCAGTGCTATGAGTGATTTTCTTCTCTTTTGTCGGATGATAAAACAGAAATACCCCAACTGACAGAGTCCAAGATCAGATTTCTGATTGTGGCAGTCTCCTCTGAAGAGTCCAGTATAAAAATAATGTCATGTTCTTCATGGACCTGCTGTCCCACAGTCATGGCAGTCCTTGCAATTGAGAAGGTGTCTGTGTTCAGTCAACATTCCAGATGAAGTTGGGAAAGTGCAACTGTTCCTAAGTAACCATTTACACAATCCAGAGTGTGCATTTGTCAGCCAACACATACATATCATGTGTAGCTGAAGAGCTTTCAGGCTAGGAACATTTTTGAGTGCTTGTGGTTAAAACTACACAACTGTACATGCCAGGGTAAGCCCAGATGTGGGTCAGCTGCAGAATACATAGCAAGGCTCAAGCAAGCATCACCTCTGTGATGTATGAAATCATCACATGTTCATGGGTTCACACACATGTAACCATGTTGATACAATTACATTTCCATCAGCATTTTTGAATCACATATGCACTGGTTTTGATGTTTCATCTGACTTTGGGAGACACTGCTTTCTCTAGGACATTCAGATATTTGGTCTTTCAGGCATTTTGTGAATACTAATATAACATCTTTGACTCATTCCTCAATTTACTTTCTCTCTAATCAAACTAAAAATTGATAACTTTATCATAAGTATATGCCTACACTAATTTGTTCCCTTCAACTCCTTCACCCCTGCATGGGGTGCTATTAGCAGCCACAGCAGCAAGCATCACTTTAAGAGGGAGTAGCTTTTATCAGAGGAGGGCAGACTTCTTATTTACTTCATGCCCAACAGTGCTGTCTGTCCTAATGCTCCCACTTTTATTACTAGCAAGAAAAGCTTAGGATTGACATTGAAGGTAATGACTGACAGAACATGCCAAGTTAATACCAATAACTTAGAAGCAGGATATAAGCAGGCTGGCAGGCTCTAGCTCAAAAGGCACACAACTCCTGCTATGAATGGTAATACTCTCTCCTACACAAGGGAGCCACGCCCATCATTCTTACATAATGTCTTTCTTGGTTTCTAATTGTACTGGCATTATATGACATTATTCCTTCACTCCAAAAGCTACATTTTAGATTCTTTGTCCAGAAGGAACCAGTTGAGAGGTGAATATTCTGGTATTCTTTTTCACTGCTGCCATGACTTATGAGAGATGTCATGTCAAAGTCACATACAAGCCGTGTTCCAATCCCAGTTGCCTTCATCTTTCCATCCCCTTTCTAAAGTCTGTAGTTGTAGCAAGACTGAAAAGTCTTGAGTGGCAGAATATCTCTTCCTATGTGCTTGTGCAACAAAGAGAAATGGGCTCCTATCCCAGCTGAAATCTCTGGATGCTGTTTTAACCACAAAATGCTTTTGGATCTTGGCCCAAAACAGATAGCAGCATACACAGGGCTATAATAGCGCAGCTCTGCCTTGTTCTTTTTCACACGTAGCAGTTTCCTTGACACTAGACCTGATAATTATTGAATGAATGGCCTCTTCCACTCTCAGCCCCCAGCAACCATTATCCTAATTACATTCAAGCTGGAATCAGAAGAAAAAATCCCACAAAATCAACATCATCAAGTTATACCTTCAGCACACAAAGCTGCAACCATTTAATTTGAGTCTGGGGTACTGTGTAAATCACCTCAGCGTATTCCACCTGTGCTTTGGGAAAAGTCCACTCAACTTCTGTAAAAGCTTTAAATGTATAAAACATGTTCATTAGAATGAGGTTATTAGCATGGCAAAATCACAGTTTACTGGTGAGAGGCGTATTTTAAATCGTGGCCATGCGGAGTTTTTCCTTTCACTAGACAGTAAGTAACTCAGAATCCATTAACTTCTGAGGACTTGTATCTTAAAAGAAAATTACACATGAAAAATGAAGAGTACTATAGTCTGACAGATTTGGATTCATATGGATATTTTAATTTTCCAGCAAGCATAAGAAAATGGTTAGCAAGTTGCATACTTAGGCTTCCATATTCCATATTTGAGGGAGCAGTACAGACCCAGATACAGCGCTATTACATGGTTTATTCTGACAACACAATATGTAATGAATGAAAGAACTTGTTACCAAGGAGATAATTGGACTTGAACAGTGAGAATGTCTCAATGTGCCAATTTTCAACATCAGTTTTTCTTTTGCTGAGGCTGTGAATTGTTGCTAGCCACATTTTTATAACAGCAAACTACTGTCTTTATCTTATTTTTGTATGGCAGATTCCATAGTCTAATACATTGCTCTAACAGGGATTTTATGCAAAGCTTGAGGTGCTATGTATTAATAATCTTTAAAAAAAAGAAAAACAAACCCACAATTAAAATAAATTGAGCATCAGTAAAGAATGAAATTTTGCAGACACATAAAAAAAGACAAAGTAATATTAGTACAGATATCCTCACAAGAAAAATTGAGAGTGTATAGACAATATTTGGCAGGAGGCAGGAATGGTATATGTTGATGCCGTACACTAAAAGGAATCCTGCCTACCTGTCTGGCCAAACTTCATTACCATGGTATTCTCTAGTTTTATAACTTTAAATTCTATTACCATCCACATACAAATATATTTTTCTAGGCCTCTGTGATACCGACTTTTAGCATATTATCTGTAAAGGAAATCTCTTTGACTTTTTTCTTTTTTTTTTTTTCAAAACCAGCTTCAAAACAACAAACTTCTGAGACATGCATATCACACAGAGTATAACAAATTGATTAAATTGCCTTCTTCTCAGTCTATATCAAAGCACAAATACTAAGCATATATGACAATTATTTTTAATCTTTAGTGATGTTTGATATTCGGCTGTTCACCATGCAGAGGGGTGTCCCCATTCGCCTTATTGTTCCCTGTCCTACTTGTTGAAGGTGAAGCAATCAATACCACTGTTTTTTTCATTATCAACAGTAGCCTATATCCTACGTGTTGCTAAGTTTTTGTATCAATAATTCCTCCCACACATGCAGCGTTTGGGAATAATTGAAGGGGCCAACCCAAAGGTTTGTCTTTAGTTACCGCCTTGAAAATTTTCTTGCACTTTGCTAAAGTTTCTAGCAGTGTATTTTCAAAGAGACATTGCAATTAAGTCTATGCATGATCATCTTCCAATACTAGCAGTGCCACCATTTCCTTCCTCAAAGGCTCTCATTGCCCCCCTGAAGACTGACAATCCTTCAGATCTAGGGGACAAAATGTTCCTGCAAGTCTTCCTTAACCAGCTGCAGTCTGAATATGCCATGCTGGTAAATCCTGGTAAAATGAGCAAGATATCCAATCTCCTTCTGGCTGCAGAGGGTAAGCAGTGCTTCCAGGAGCAGCTGCCAGATGGTCTGTGACAAAGCAGCCCCTAGAGTAACTTGGAACTCAGGAGCAGCCATCAGAAGGAGAAGCAGAGGAGGGAAGTCTCAGCAAGTTCATCCCCTTTCACAGTTTGCACTGTGCTGCTTCTCCCCATGCTGGAGTCATTCATTCACATTGCTTTCCAGCCTCTAGGAAGTTGTTCTAAGTTTCTGAAGTCCAATACTTTTTTCTTCTCTTTTTCTGAGGATTAACTGGCAGAACTAAAGGGGCCTGTCTCCTCTGTTCAGAGAAAAAAACATCCATACCTTCTTCAAAGTGCCACCATGCCAGAAAAACACATGGAATGCCCAATCTTCTTGAATACTTGTTTCTCATCCAGTTTTTCTCCCCTCCCATAGTTTCAACCAGTTTCTTTTCCCTCCCATAGTTTTTCTATGTGAAAATCTATGAGAAAATCCCACAGATTTTCTCTGTGCTTCCATTTTCCTCTAATAAACCAGTGATATCACAGGATCATTTTCTAACTGCAAGTACATGGTTAATAATAGGAAACAAGGAGATTTACTTTGCAAGCCATTGAAAATCAGTAAATAGCTGTGGCTTTCAACACAGGGACTGCTCTGTCCTCTCAACAAAGAAAAATCAAGAGTAAGTAGGGAGCATCATTAGGTTCACTCATGACAAAACCCCCATGAGGTAAAAGAACAGCATATAGGGAAAGCATATACAGTCTCTATAGGTTTGCAGCAGACAGAACACCTCTGTGTGCTCTCTGCTCCATGTTTGAGAGTTTTTCCTGTTTGACAAGCAGTGGGTATAAAGCTGCTTAACCATTTGGTTTAGTTTGGCTTGATATCCTATGTTGTGTCAATTAGTGGTGGGATGTGCTTGATGTGGTCTGAATGCAATAGAGGAACCAGAGCTAAGCAGAGACCTCCAAACTTTTTCCTGAGCCTCCTCAGCTCTGTGAAACTGCCCTACTAACACTCAAAAGGGATGCCTACATCTCCCTAGACCTTGACAGCTTCTCTTTATTTTACTTTTAAACTCGTTAAGACAGATGGGACTAAGTTCCTTGTCAAGATAAAACCTGTTAAGTGGGGTCATTCTATCACTGCTTTATTGTCTTGGCTACCCACTAACCTTCAAACAGCTTCACAAATGTATCCTGCTTCATAGCTATTGAAATTTAACCAGTGAGTCTTTGAGTGATACAGATGGGCAAGACAAAAAATCATATTACTTCTTTATTTTTCTCTCTCCAGATTCGTAATAATGAAACTGAGACAAGAATTTAACTCAGTGTAGTCACTTTATTTTTATATTTTTCTAATGCAAGAACTTCTCCTTTTCATCAGGCCAAGAGAAATAGATTGTTGATGTACTTATGAGAGCGCTGCACACAAAGTGTATTCTGATATCATCTTTCAGATTCACCAAAGAACATTTGTCATCACTTCTGATGGAATTAAATTGTGGTTGCATCCAAGGCATCGGTTGAGGAATAAAAATGTGGAAATTCATGCAGAAAATACTAGTATCAACATTAGCATGCTGAAGAATTTAATGATGCAGAGACTTTGTACAGACAGAAATACAATATAATCTCTGCAGACAACTCTTATTGTCCCCATGCAAATGAAAGGCAGATCAGAGGATTTTATGGTATAGAAGTAACAGTAAAATAAGGGTAGCATAATAAATCTAAATCCAAAATGAAATTTGGGAAAGCTTGGGTACTAGTAAATTTAAATATTTTACTTCATAAAACTAAATTATTCTGATTTTGGCAAATTTTTAGGTTTTGTTATCAACAATGAAAAACAAGCCTCAAAATGGACATGTGCTCAATTCCTCTCTGATTCCCAATTCCTGGTCAAACTGCACTATCAAAATTTTGGCCAATCAACGAGTATCTCTTCTCCCCTCCCTTTCTGGCCTCCTTTTTTCCCAAACCAGTAATTATGCTGTCAGTTGCCTCCCATTTCTCTCCTAGGTATTTTCTCAAGGCTTGTCCATAGTACAGAAATTTATGATACAAAGAGCTGTGCTGGGCTCCTAAGGATGCTTGTAAAACACTTCACATCCATACGCCAAAGTGCTCCAAGTGGTTTGTATTTCTGCCAAAAAACACTTGGACTTTTCTTGTGTTCAGCAAGGGCTAAACTTGGCTTGAGGCCAGTAGGGACAGCACTAAAGGAGATAGGATGCAGCACTCATGCTGCAGCCCTACAGAGGTACTCTGTACATTCCCAGAATCCATCCCCTGTCAGAACTACACTGGGAGCTGGGAGATGGCTGCCCAAAGGGCTCTGCAGCTGAAGAGCCTTGGGGATGTAAGCAGAAATGCTCGTATTCAGAGCAGCAGTCAGCAGGATACCTCTGGATATTACAAATAGTTAGCATTTAAATCAAGGAACTGAGATAAGCTTAATAAGAACCCTTCTAATTATCAGGGTATTAGTAAGGAAGTGAGAAAATGACACAAGTAATAGAAGGGATTGCTGCTGCTCACCCCCTGCCCTGCCTGTCGTCCTTAGCCATGCATGCAGTGCTCTCCCTACTCTCCTTTCAGTCAGGATCTAGAGAAGCAACATGAAGAAAGGAGGGAGGAGGGGGGAAACTCACATTCAAAATAGCAGCAGAGAGCTCTTCTGCAAAGTGTGTCTGGAGGTACAAAAGATACAGCTGGCAGCTTGCACTGCTTTACTGAAATAATGAGAGTAGAGTTGTACAAACAGCTACCTAAAATGGGCTTTTTTTTTTTTTTTTTTTTATTAGGGACTGGGTGGGAGAGCAAGGACAAGCAGCACTTCCTTGTGCTTTGTTCTTGTCACTTGACAGCTTTTTCTGTCCTTGAGATATTCTCTCAGGGGGCAAGGAGTACACATGACTCCAAGTCACTCCAGGATTGGGAGAGGAGGGTGAAGCTCAGCGTATCAAGGGGCACATGTCTGGAGCAAATTTAATTGTTTAAAATAATCTAGAATAGTTTTGCCAAGAAAGCAGTATTTAATTGTAGAAAAGAATTAAAACTAAAATTTGAGTGGATTTTAAGTGTCATTACTTAATTCCTCACATAACACATTAGGCACAGGACAGGGAATCCTGATTTAACCTAATGATGAGCAGACTGACCAGATATTCAAAGTGAAATGATGGGATTCCTGTGGGGGAAGGAGCTGTGTTCAGTCACAGAGATTTGGAGTAAAAAGCAGTGCAAAAAGGGAAAAGACAGCCAGCTTCCCTCCTCCCATGCTTTACAGCTCTACCTTTCCTCTACTCCACTTGTGAGTGGCACAGATTCCTCACTGGATGAGCCCCATGACAGCAAGTAACAAACAGTAATGCTGATGAGGACAGGCAGCAGTGCTGGGTCTGTTGTGCTGATGAGATTAACTGGAGAGGAGGCAGAGCTGAGCAAGGATCCAGTTTGCCCATCCAAAGGCTCCCTGTCCAAGAGCTGACGGCTGCATGAAGGGAGACAAGATACATTGGTCAATACCTTCACATTCACACATATCCACCATGTACTCACACAGAGTCAGACCCACCTCCTCACTGTGTTGTGCAGGTCGCTCCCCTATAAAAGCCTTAATTCACTCTCTAATGGATTAATCACATTCTTTCAGTGATAAATATCAGAAAGTCTCCATCTTGTGTGTGCTGACATCTCATGTCAATCTCAACCACCTTGAGATTTTCCAGAAAGTAAAACTATTGGGTTTTGGCCAGCCCTCTGACTCAGTATCCTTGCCTGAAGGCACAAGATGTCTTCACCTTAACAGCAGCTGGGCATAGTGAGGGCTCTTCAGCTCTTGGTTCCTTCATCTGAACTAAGGCCTGCTGACCTAGCAGGTTGTCTGTGAGCTTCATGAATCATCCTTCAAAAGAAACTTTCTTATTTCTCTTCCTTGTGCTCCCTTTCTCAGATGAGCCTCTCTTCCCAGGTTCTCAATTACCATAGATATTCTCATTTTCTCCAAAATCACTGCCCCTTGTTCTGCCCAGGAGACACCTGTCAAAGTCCTGGACAGGTGGTGGCAAATATCTCCATATGCTTTACAGACCTTATACTATCTATCACTTGAGTTGGTGCATAGGATATTTGTACATGTTGGATGATAAGCTTTTCCCAAGCAGTAATGAAATTTTTATGTGTTTTTTCCCTCCTCTAGAATCCCTCTTTTGCACATAAACAATGAAAAGCCTCCACACTGAACTGGGGCAATTTCATATCTAAAAAGAATAAGTCCAGGCTTGAAACAAGGCTTTCAGTTTCTACAACAGATGTAAAACACATGGGGGACTGATGGGACAATCTAGAAATATGCTATGATGGCAAGCTCACTAGTAGATAGCACCTTTGAGACTCACTTGGTATACAATAACACGCTAATGCCATCCTAGAAAAATACTACAGGGGTATTTAAAAATGTACTTAGACACTACATTTTGGTGGTTTGTTTTGCCTCCTGTTTGTAAAATCCAGATCTCGCTGCTCTGTTCCCCACAAACACAGTACTTGGTCTCTTTTGCCTGCTCAGGCAAACACTAAAAACAACAACAATAATAATAATGGTCACAGCAATAACAATAATCACCATTAAATTTACTGGTTCAAGATTTAATTACTGTAACCATACTTTTTCTGATCTCACTAAAGTCCATGTTACTTCTATTTGCTTACGAGGACGTTACTGCTGAAATCATACTTGTTTACACCAGTGGTGTAAAACACTGGTGTTCACACCACACTGTAAACATTCCCGTTTGAATGCATTTGCCTCTCATTTCTTTGCCTCACTGACCTCTAAGTCTGCTTTCCACTGTTTTATCTGACTTTAGTATTTAGCCACCATTACTCTGAGTATTTATATAAGCTTTGGAAATCCAGAACTCACATTATTTTCACTGCGCTTGCTGTAATGCTCCAAACACAGACCCGGTCCAGGCAGGGCTCTCTCATTTAAGTTTCATTTAAGTTCTGCTAGAGGTTCTTTTAGGCGAAAACATGGACTTGGCTTGCTCAGCCTGGGGAAGGGAAGGAGACCACAGTGCAGCCTTCCAGTACCTAAAGGGGACCTGCAGGAGAGCTGGAGTGGCATGAAGTGAGCAGGTAGTGATAGGACAAGGGGGACTGGCTTCAAACTAAAAGAAGGTAGGTTTAGACTAGATGGTAGGAAGATTTCTTTTACTGAGAGGTTGGTGAGACAACAGGAACTGGTTGTCCTGAGAAGTTGTGGATGTCCCATGCCTGGAAGCGTTCAAAGCTGGGTTGGATGGGCCTTTGAGCAACCTGGTCTAGTGGAAAGTGTCGCTGTCCAGGGCAGGGAGGGTGGAACTGGATAATCTTTATGCTTTCTTCCAACACAAACCATTCTATGGTTCTATGAAAAATGCTATTCTGCTCCAACAAGAGGAAATGAAAAGCAAAAAGAAAGAAAAGAACAATGTTCTAGCCTGAACCAGCTGCTCCCTGACAGCATATAAGACTCACCGAAATAAGCTGCTGATTTCTCCCACACTTTCAAAGGCAAAATGTCTTCATAAAAATGCCAATGAAGACCAAGCCTGTATTATTTCTCATCCAATTCATCACTGTCACAGAATGGTGCCTAATGGCTACAGAAAGGGTAAGCAGGAAGAAGTCTGTATTTTAAGCTGCATTTTGAATGTCACTTGTCATTATAAAAGTTGAAACATTTGCAGTAAACATTTCTTCATATTTATCTGGAGATCTAGATGAAAGAGAAGGAAATAGAATCAGTACATAGGACATTTCTATGTTCACAGAATCAAGGAATCTAGGACTATGTGAGTCTGACCCAGGGATGTGAAAGCATGTGGTTAGAAGAGAAATTAGACCAGTCTTTCTGTGATGTACTGTAAAATGTCCAACATTAACAATTTTGCTACACTTCTTGAAATGAAAAAGTTTAGATTCAGAATTCAGACAAAAACACTTTTCAAATTGTGAATAACAAGGATATCAGTGTTAGGACGCCATATGTTCTTACAGCAGAAATGCCTCAGAGACTATCATAATTTTCAAAAATTCTTCCTAATAGACCATTAGAGTAACAACAGCTTACCTCAGCTAAGTACAAACTTGTCTGCATCTTTTTACAAGGGAAACAATATGTTTCTCAGAAAACATTATGCTGTTAGCATAGTTTCCCTGAAGACACTCTGAGGGTCACCATGAAGGATGTTATATTGATACAACTGTCTTTGTAAATGTTTTTGAATCTCTAAGTGTCCCAGGCAAATTCAATATTTGATTAAGAGAGAGATACTCAGTTATTTGCAATGTTTACTACAGCCTGCGTAAAACAAAATGCCACAACAACATTGCTGCAAGTACTGGAGGACTGCAGAAATGCCTTCCAAGGACACAAGAAAGATCAGCAGTCCTCAGAGAAGCTACAGACATAGTTCTCATTTTACTATCTATTTTTCAAAAATTTCTCCCACTTTTACTGTTGAAATTAGAAAAAAATAAAAAAGGTTGTTTCTTGTAAACTGAAACATTTGTCTGACTTAAAAAGATATCTTTCACTTCAGTTTGGATGTTCTCATTAACACATTTTGCATTGCTATTTTTTACTTATTTTTTTAAATAAAATGTTTAAGGCAAAGCCAAATAAACATTTACCAAACATTAAATATTTTAACCTTCATCAAATAAAATGATAAACCAAATTCAGCAGAACTTTCTGCAGGGGTTTAGCCTTTCTCAAAAAATCATTTTCTGCAAAATTTGACAAGCATTCTCAACATATCTCCATTGCTGCTTTCTGAGCTAGCATCACTGAGAATACCAATTCACACTTTATCAGATATTATGAAACCAGAGATGCCCAAAATATCAAGAGATTTGATCGGTCTTCCTTACTGTTCAGCTGGCAGCAGAGGGAATCCAGCCACAACGCATTTGGGATAACAATAGATTTTCAGCAAATTGGGCTGCTGTGCCAAAGCCCTGGAGGTCTTCCTGACCACTGCTGTCACTCCTGCTGCTGAGTGGGCACCAGTGGGAGGTCAGGGGTGAAGAACACAGCTTGTCCCCTCATCCATCGCAGCAATGAGCCTCCCTCCTCATGGCCACCCTTTGTCCCATCTCTTCCCATCCCAGGGACAGGAGAGGACGTTGGCCTGGCCCCATTTTCCACTCTCTGGTAGCATAACTCTGTTTTTGCTATGCAGCTGAGAAGCTGCAAGCTGGCGCTGCGCCAGGTGTGCTGTATTGCTATGCTTTGGAGGTTTTCACAAGGATGAAAGAAAGCATTTAGGGAGGTTCCAGAAACGATGCTGATGGCTGCCATGCTAATGCTTGTAATGAATTCTAAATTGGTAATGGGACCACTTATGGATAACTAAAGGCTTATTCACTCCTCTGGATATCTGTTTTTTTCCTTTACTACTCTTTGCTGGATTTCGTGCCACTATTCACTTGGCACTTTCTCTTCTACATTTATTTCCAGTTCTTTTACTTTTCTACTGTCATTTCTCTGTGTTATTCCTCTAAAATTATAATCTGTCAGGCTCTGCACTTATTCCAGTGGCTCTACTGCAGCAAATCTATGCCCTACTAAACTCTAGGTACCATTGCTAGTTCTCTTTTCCCACATGGGAGTTATCACTCAAGTTACATGATTTTGAAATAATGCAGTATGGATAATAACATTTCTAGGACAACAAAATTTCAT
Organism: Motacilla alba alba; assembly: GCF_015832195.1. Lineage (NCBI taxonomy): Eukaryota > Metazoa > Chordata > Aves > Passeriformes > Motacillidae > Motacilla > Motacilla alba. The sequence continues at coordinate 107,144,438 of NC_052017.1, read as the reverse complement.
TTTATTTCTACTAAAAAAAAAAAAAAGCAAACTTCATTCATACCACCTAGGGATGGGTGGTATAATGACAAGTGGTAAAATAATAGTGGTACAATAACAAAGGATTGCATTAATGGGCAGCAATCATAACTGACACAGATCTGTAGTTTCTGGCTGATGCAGTTTTAAATGGTGTTAGTGTTGATTGTGGTGTGTCTTTTTGCCTTAGGAGATACGTGTTAAGTATAAAGGTTTGCAGTTAAAATTCTGTGAGGCGCAAGACTCCTCTGGAACATCTATCATGTCAGCAGAACTGCTAAAGTGTAACTCTGGTCAAAAAAAAATGACACTATAAAAATTACATCTATCATGTACCCTATTTATTTTCCCTTGGTGATTTCCAGATTAAATCTGCTCAGCTTGAAAATAAAAGAGACTTTTTTAAACTGCTTTTTTATCCCACCGTCTGTGTTGCCTGTTCAGCTTCTGCCTAAAAAAAAGGAAACCATGTTCCTTCTATTCCATGCATCATTTTCCATCCACTAACAACAAAAATTCTCCAGCTAAAATACACGTTATGTTTACACAGATATGAAATGAATCAGAACAAACCATATATCACTCACCTTTCAGATTAAAGTAAAACCTGGGGTTTTTTTCTAACCAGTAAGCCACAAACATGTATATATGACATGGAGTGATCAAACTTGTCATTTTCACAACAGCAAACTGTAGAATGTTTCACACTAAATATACACCTAACTACGTGCCTCTTTCTCTATATATACAGACACACATGTATGTGTGTGTATGTATGCCTGCACACACAATACACACCTGTGTATTTCTACACATACATATTTTGGTTTGCTTTCAAACATTGTCCTAATCATAGGCTGTCTATGCTATTTTATATCCCTTAAACACTTGTGCTGATACCTCCCTAAAATGTCCTTCCACAGGAAAATTTGCAAAAAGGACAGTACCAGCCTCTACCAGCACCAAATGGCTGCAGCCCTGCACTACTTTGTCTGTGTTGAAAAGCATTAAGATTATTTGTACCATTTCCTACCCCTTTCCTCTGTCTCCTATTTACTCACTTGTATTTCATTAACTCTCTGTTTCGATAAGCTGAATTGTGTTAAACGGTGTATCTTTTCTATTTATAAGAGATAATACAGATACTTAGTCCTTGTTTTCTCTCCATAGAATATGAATAATCATGTTATAAAAGGTGTTATACCACCAAATGGATTTGGCTAGTTTGCAGGTATTTTTTTCCCACGGCAAAGGAATATTATTTGAAAAACAAAATAAAACAAAACAAAAAACTACTGTAAAGAATGCTGCATTTAAAATACCAGGACTATGGAGAAAGCAAGAAATGCAGGGAAAAAGATGATATTTCAAGAATATAATTAACTCTGCTTTGTCTTCAGCATTAATGGCTAGAATGGCAATCAGATTATCTCATTTCATGAATGAAGTATAGCCAAATGCAAGTGAATCAAAGCAAGGCAAAGGTCATGCAAGTAAACAGAATATACTTTGTGGAGTGTGCTTCGCCATGCTTGAGTGCATTTTGGCCAAAAGTATGTGTGAGCAGTTGGTCAACCTGACTCAGTTTTGGAGGAGTACTTTGCTTGTACCAGATTTCTCCACAACCTTAATTGTGAAATGTCTTTTCTATCAATTACTATTTAATGATGTAGATCTTGTGTTGGTTCATCCCTCCATCACAATCAAGAGGGAAATGACACCATCATCCATTGTCTTGTCCCATCATAACATTATTTCAGGAAGTTTTCTGCCCAGGAAATTATCAATCCTTAGGAAATAATAATAATATTAGCAGTAATAATAATAATAATAAATCTTAAGCACATGTTCTCAATAATGTAACCTACCATATGTACATTTGATCTGTTTTTCACTCCTTGTGCTGGGTTACAGTCTTTATTTTCCAGACAAGATTTGGGGTGGAGCCAAGGTAACTGAAAAATCACCTAAAGGTCTCAAATTATGACTAATGGGTGGTAGTATTATTCTTCAGACACAAGGGCAGTTTTATTACAGAGGTAAAGCTTGTCTGTGCAGGAGACACAACTCTTTAGGAGTGTCTGCAGGACTATGAATTAAGCTACCACATGAAATAATGGCCTTTACAAATCTTGCCACATTCTTCTACAACTGCATGTGATCAATGTTAATCATTTCATTTAATGTAGTGCTGGAAGGTGAAGGGGAGAACAGGAGCTGAGATAGAATTTAAGCCTCAATTTGTCTATATCAGTGGTTGACTTACAATATGGTCTTAATGTATTTGTGTCAGTTAATAAATTGCTATAAAAATTTACAATAAAATTGAGTTAACGTTAATGGCATATATCTGAAATCTATACTAAGACATACTCTTACACTGTTAAAAATTAAAACTTTATAGGAAATAGCTTAATCATCATGAAAAAGGTCAAGATTTTATAAACTCTTCCCACACCAAATCAAGAAAAAAATTAAGATCTCGAGAATATTCAGTACAATCCAGCTCAATTTAAACAATTAATTCAACAGTGTAATAAATTTCAACAATTAACTTATTTAAAAGATTTAACTTAAACATTCAATTGAAAAATTATTGACTCGTGAAATTATTGATTATACTGTTTTATAGACAGAGCTTTCTTTTGCAATTTTTTAAACTGTCAATTTCTTGCCAAAACAGAAACCTCCACAGGAAGTGGTTCTGCTACAAAATCATGCTCACCAAAGACCTCTATGTTTTTCTGCCCAAAACTATCATACAGAATATAGTCAAAATAGAGCTTAGAAGTACAACATGTACATAAATAAAAAATGCCACACATTAGTTCTAAAACCCAAACATCAGCTATGGACAACAGAGGAACCAAATCAACTAATTACTGGTCTACGATGTCCAGTGAAATTATGAAATAACCCCAGGTCATGACCGAGGCATTCATCTGGCTCTTCACCTTCAGTGGAATATTTATTAAAAGAAATTACTCCCCAGAACAAATGAAAGTTCCTTTTTCTTCCTCTTTCTGGTGAAACAGGAGCCCATGTGGCTAAAGTGTCCATGCTAGACTTCCTCACCACTCCCTACCCTTTCTGCATATCCCCAATATATGCTCTCTTCTGCCATAAATGCTACCTTCTGCCATAAATACTCTCTCATAGTTCTTCTCAGCACTCCCTGTTTAAATGCACACCTGCACTGCCACTCATCCTAATCCTTTGCTTCTTACCTATGCTGTTGTTTAACTATCAATTAAAACACAGAGCTGAAACTTACTTTCATTAGAAGTGGGTGCTTTTTCCTAGTGAAAAAAAGAATTACTCCCTTTCAAGATGGCTGCTGCTTCCCACTGCCTCCTGCAAGACAGAGGCTTCCTACCCTGAAAGAGGAAAGGGTTTTTGGAATTATATTCGTAAAAAAGAATTAGATGTTGAAACGTGTATCTGCTCAGATAAGTGTAGTCATAGATTTATCATGGCTGTACTCCAAGCTAGGAAGTTGTGCGTGTGCTTTGGCTTGGCAGGCAAATTAGAAGATTGTTAATAAACTCTGCTTTTCAGCTTTCTGCTCCAGGTACAGCTCTAGACCAGGCTGACTCAAACTCTGAAAGAAAGATGGGAGAATAGCAGGAATATCTGGTACAGCTGACCCTCAGCTACGAACAAAAAGATGTCAAGAAACAAGTTCCAGAATTAAAAAAAGCCCCTGATCTGGTAGGAAATTTATGGCAAACCTCACTGTAATGCACTTATTCATAAGTAGCAGCATATTAGCATTCATAAGTAGTATCATGTTAATATTCATAAACAGCATCATGTCACCTTAAAGTAATTAAAGGAATTTAAGTGGTGAAATTCTTACCGTTTTAACATGTTAGCTGTTAGACAACTTAATGATAGCAAGAACTGTGGCCCAGCTTTGATTGTCAAGTTGTGAGATAGTGAAGATCTCACTGCACGTGCAAGTGGAACATTGGTGGGACGCAACTTCAGAGATCACAAACAGCAGCCTCAGAGTGACCAGACTTCTTAATAACCTCCAAGGTAACCCCACAGGGACATCTTACATCCAATTTACCTGCGTGGCCCTTCGCTTGATCATCCTCACCTCTTCCTGTCCTTACTATGAGACATGGAGATCTGGGAGCCCTTAGATCACTATTCCTCACCTATTCCTTGCACATTCTCTTTTCCTCTGCTACATTAGTTTCCATGGACATAGAGAATAACCGGCAATTCTTTACATATTTGAAGTTTGTAATCATGTCCTTCCCCTGTCTCTTTTCCTTATAGAAAATATCTCATTGTGCAGTCTTGCCTGGAACTTGAGGCGTTTCAAAATCTGGATTACATTAATTCTTCTGCTTTTACACCTAGAACTGAACTCAGTCCACCATCTAACACCCTATTTTCATTAAAAATACTGCAGTTTTCCTAAATACTAAGTATGTACAGAAAGATTTCAGTTCCCCCTCCCTCCCTTTTTTTCTTCCTTTGCATAATACATGCAGATTTCATGGTGTTTAAAAAGAAAAGGACTAATTATTTGAAATGGAACTCCAAATACAACTTTTCCTGATTTAAAACTAAGAATTGAATTCTCTAGGAGTGATGTCCTCCTGTGCTGTTGCTGGTTGGGATGCTTAACCTACCTCCTACTTCTAAGATTAAGAGGCAGCCAAAGGTACACCCACTACCTGGATGAAATAGTATGATGAGCAGCTGTAAGCATTGCTCAGTTTAATCCTCTTGACCTAAGGCTGTCACTATATCACTGCAGTTACACCTAGCTAAATAAAGCACATTGCAGAAGCTTAGTTTATTTTTCCCAGACCAGAACTGGATGCAAGTTGGTTTACCAAGCATTGAAAGTAAAGACTAAGAGGTAGTTAAGAGGAAATGTGGGTATATGCCTAACCTTTTCTTTTTCTTGCTTTTCTGTGTTCTGTGAATGAATGAATAAATGAATGGCTAAAGTTGTGTCATTTTTACCGAGTGCGCTGATCATAGGCTCTTTGACAGGGAAGGTTTTGCTTTTGCTGGGTATAAGTAGATCCATAATGCCAACACTGCTGAGAATACAGAGCTGAGGGACTTCAAGGCCTCATCTTCTGTGATGGGTGAGCGAAAACAAGCCTGTCACTTAATGGATATCCTAGCAGGATCTAAAGTACAGTTTTGTCATGCAACCATACCAACATGCTTGGATTTCCTGTGCCAGACACTTAAAAGAAACCTGGTCTAGTTTGTAGGTAGTCCATAAATACCAGATTTCACAGGAAATTCATAAACATCTTTCTGAGAGTTACTTGCCAGTGTGGTTTTGAATAATGCAAACAACTCAGGTTAAGCACATCAGATGCAAAAACCTTCATGGTAGAGGGATAATGGTGTGATTTGAGAACAGTCTCAGTGCTGATTCAGAGTTGTATGCAGTATGTATCATCACTGGGTAATCCACAGAAGCAGATTAGCTGGTAGAGGCACCATGCTCCCCTCTCTGGATAACACACACGACTGAGACTGTCTAAGGCAAGAAATTGAGCCCTTCCATCCTCTCAGCAACCCTCCCCAGAGATTGTACATCTTATGTTTCCCACTGACAACAGCTTACCTCCTCAAGTCCCCTTCCTTCATGCAATATTAGAACTTTTCAGGGCATGTCAACATATAAATGCATCATTAGAAAGAAAAGTAAGACAGATATAAAAAGTTATTATGCACAACTACCTGATCTCCAAACTCTAGCAGTTTTGGTTTTGTGGTTTTCTTTTCCCAGAAAAAACATAAAATTCAGTTTGTACAGTTGCTTCTGTGGGTAGAAGGATGCAAAAACATGAGTAAAACTGGCTTTCTAACAAATGTTCTTGAGATTGGGTGTACTTTATTCTCTTTTAGGAATTAGAAATTCTCCTAAATTTTACTTTGCTGTTGAGCAATTCATGTTTTCTTCAGTACAAGATGAAATGATGGTAAAGTCTGAAAGCAAAAGCAATGTACAGAAAAAACAATCTTTAGAGCTGAGTTTCCCTGCCTCAGCCATCTTGAGGAATGCTGTTTTATTTGCCTTTTTAATATAATAAATCTTAAAGGGTTATTATTTCTAGTAACATTATCAACATGACAATTTCTCTGTACTGCAGTTTTGTTAGTAGAAAATATGAAGATGGTTTTGGCAATGGTTGAGCAGCATGTGACTGGACAGCAAGTACAGAGAAGTCTATGATATATTGGCAGCAGCCAGAACAGCAAAATGGCCACTGATGATAAAAAACTGTCCAAGGAAATAAATCTTCTATTAATCAATTATCATTAAGTTCAGACATTAAAAAAATCAAAAATTCAAGAAAAATTCTGGATTTTATATTTTTAAAGGAAATCTTATTGCTGCTCTGTTTAGAAATTAATTTCTGTATTGAAAAACATGACTTGTGAAACTTGAAGAGAGAGGACTTCTTTGGATCACATTATGGACCATGTGAGAATATACTGGAAGTAGAAAGGAGAATAATTTTGCTGTTCATCTTACCTCAAGTTTAGAAGGAAAGAATATCTATTTTTGATCCAGTTGTTTGCTGTTTACAACTAATATTTCTTTTAAAGTTGTACTGCATAACAGAAAACTAGAAGAGATGTGAGACTGTGTGCTTGTACAGAGGCAATATTGGCTTTTTTTTAAGACAAATGCTGTGACTTAATTACCTTTACAACTTTAAAAATTGTTAATTACCTTTACAACTTTATAAATTGACAGGAGTTTCTAGGCTCTACATCTCTCTCCTTCAGACCATGCTTTCCAAGGCATAGCTCCAACTTAAACATTTACATCTGCTGCATACATGCCAACAAAATCTCTGACAAGTCTGGTGATGAGATGGGAAGAATGATTCAAAGGGAGACTTCAGTGTTTTGAAGGTGCTAGTACTTACTGTTAGCTTCTCAATTAAAAAAAGACATATTTCAGTCAAACTGTGAAAATCAATTTAATCGTTTTGTCATTACAAAATCTCTTTCTTCTCTATGATGGAAACCTGTCCTCTATTCCAGTCTTGTGAACAAAGGGAAACAGGAATTTTAAAATCTTTTACACTTGCATTAAATAGCAGGTATGTGGAGTGAAGATGGAAGAGACACTGAAGATCTAACAGGCTCACATGTAACTTAAAGAGCTGAGATTAAAGTGGTCTATTTAACATAAATTTTACAACAAAGTAATACAAAATTGTAGCAGAGGTTTTCAAGATTCTTTATGGGTGTTCTTCAGTATTTATTCACTTAGCCACCAAAAGCTTTTTATATGGATTTATAGGTAAGTTTTTTTTTTTAAATAAAAGTTTTTTTATGGCAGTTCCAAGTTGTCTGGTTTTATTTAAACCTCATCAGAGTGTTCCAAAAATAACTGCAATGTAAGTACTTATCAGAACTCCAACAACACAAGTCAACATTTATTTCAAGTACTATGTAATAGTGGACTGCTGAAAAGTGCTGTATTAAGTCTTATTATTACTCGAACTTTTCCAAATTTTGGGATTTATAAAATTTGAGAATAGACAGGACATCATCAACTCAATTTACAGAGCCTCCTTTTCTTGGTTGTCTTAACAGGTTCCTTCAACCATAACATCTCCTGTAGTATCAGTCTTAACAAGTCAAATCTTATCAGGCCAGAGATACTCTTGAAAATAGAATCAACATAGTCCCTGTTCACCATCCTTCTTGAAGATTAAAAATAACTCGCTACTTTCACTCCCCCTGTGCGGTACAAAGATTCTTCTTTGTTTACACATCGCTCAGAACAAAAAGGCCCTAAACTCAGCAGGAGCCTGGTAAGCAGTGTCAGTAATAAAGGCATGTCAAAAGGCATTTTGGAAAGTTCATTATTAAGCTGCACTTAACGTTTCACTTTCCATGGAAATTTTGTACAGTCTTTTATAACTTTTGGATATAAAGAAGAGCAGGAGGAGGGGAAATCAGCCCACAATTTTATTATTTGTTTTTTCTAATGCTGAGTTATTTTGGTTTAAGTATCTTGAGATTTCACTGCATTATGAGTACAGTGTAGGAAATAGAGAAAGATGGAGAAAAAACTGTGCAGAGAAGAAAACGATCAGAGAGAGTGAACACAGAACATTTACTGAACATGAGCTTTTTTCTATGAAATTATGACCAATTTTTAGACTTGAATTCGACTGAAGAACTAATTTTGCTATAAACACATAGATACACAGCATAAAGTGAGGCGATGGCTTCTTTCCTTGAAGTATGCTCAGACTAAATAAAGTTCAGCTTGGTAACACTAGAACAGTACAAGAAAGCTTATACTTTTCCTTTGAAGAATTAAGCAGTTCAAAAAAAAGACTCCAGGAGGCCTGAAGAGACCCCAAGTCTAGATATTAAAAGAAACATCTCCATTAACATTTTCATTTCTATTTCTTAATCTAAGAGGCACGGTTGGAGGAAAGGCTGGAGGCTAGAACATTATGGCTCATTCAGGTTTACAACATCTACAAGATGAAGATAGATACCATCTATACCATAGAAGATACCATCTTTGCAAATGCACAAAAAAATACAGGTTTTTCCAATGTTTCTTTTTTTTTAACCTGTTAATGAAAAGGTGTCCCAATCTGAGACAAATTTGGGAGGAAACTGATTTTTTTTTTCTCCTGGAATGAGATTGCAGATTTGCATCACTGCAAATTAATGTTTGCATGTGAATAAGACCTATTGAAAAAACCCCAACATTTTAGCTAAGCAGCTGGTTCAGTTTTGGTCCACACCTTATTTATAATGCCACTTAACCTTGGTTTTAATGCAAAGCTAGAATATATTGCCTACTTCTATCAAAAGCCAAAAATAACACAGTACTCTGTATTTTTCTGTGCAAATATTGTTAAAGCTGGAGGAAGAAGAGAAATAAAACTAACCTGAGCAGAATGAAAAATTGTGCTGCAATTAAAAACACTCTGCTGTGGTAGAGAGAGAAAATAAGAAAAGGAAAAAATACAGCCGCATGTAAGAAATAAACAGCAATTAGTGAATGAGACTATTGCTGCTTAAAATTGGTATTTAAAACTTGGAAGAAGATCAAGCAACTTTCTTGTAGCATTCCTACATTAACATGTACAATGAAACTTCATATCAGCAAATTGCAGCATAAAGATGTTAACGTGTTATGCTACCATAAAATAGCATGAAAAAGTCTTAGAGGGGAAAAGAAAGGAATCTGGGGGAGAAAGGTTTCTACAGTTACACAAAACTATTAATTTTGTCTCATATGTATTTGGCAATGAAGATTTAAAACTTAACAATGACAAAGACTTTTAGTATTGCAGCTAATGTTCTGAGCAGAGGTATTTATATTACTTAGGTTTCTTCTTATTAATGTTAGAACTCTGTTATTACACAGAAAGAGACAGACAAATCCTGTAGAATAACAATATGTTTGCTTAAAAAGTGTATTTCTAGTAAAACAAGAATGCTCCTCTAAGTATACTTTATTGACTTTTAAAATGTTAAAAGTGGTCTCTGTTTCAGAGGTAGAAGTTATATTAATATTAATCTAAAATCTTCTTAATATTTCTTTTGCTTAAAACAACAAAAGTTGGAAGAGTTCGGTTACTGGAATGCATAATAATACACCTGTCTTCAGAAGGTCTTTCAAAAATGTTATTCTTTGAGCTGGCAAAGCCCCCACTCTCTCTGGAAATTTTTTCAAACCCCATCCTATGTGAAGGCCTGCTGTAGCTGACATTTATGTGATTTCCTTCATGGACATTGTAGGGAAGTCACAGACCAAAATCCACATGTTTGTTTTTCATTCCTAATAGCAGAAAGATTTTTAAATATGAAGCATCACTCTCTTCTTCAAGAAAGGTAATTTATCTCTTCCCTTAGCACAGTCAGATCCTGGAGACTTGCCACTTCAATTCTCTGAGATTTTATAACCCACACTACAATATTCAAATAAAATTTTATTGTATTGTGGAAAGGGGAGGGAAGAAGAAAAACTGTGTTAGCACTGATTGAAGTTGAAACTTCAATATGTGAAGGTCAAGGAATTCAAAATAGCTTCTTACATTATCTTTATCCAGCTTCAGTGTGTGAACATGTAAAGGTTTATTTTCAGACATCTCTGTGTTCATGGAACAAAATACCATTTTAAATAGTTTGAAAATAAACTCATTTCAAGGTGATCAGGATCTCACTTTCAAAAAAAATGTGTAAAATGTGATTGACTTCTCCTTATAGATCATTATGGTAAAGCTGTGTGTTCCTTGCCCATGTTGTTTGACAGGATGCCCAAAATAACTGACTCAAGAAAACTTAGACTTGTTACCAAAGTTATTAACAGTATGATTTCCAGTAAGGCCTGTAGAAGCCAAGATTGTGAAATCCAGACAACTTCTATAAAATGCACCCTTTTCAACTGTCAGCCATCAATTTAAAAGGTAGCTAAACTGGCTATTAAGTCATCAAAGCAAATCAAATGCCTACTGTCTTAACATTTCCAATGTTTTCCCTAAAATTAAACTTTTGTACGTTCTTTAAAGACAACGGTAATCATGTCATTGCTTTTGGACATAATGTCCAAAGCTGAGCATGTTTTAAAAATTAATCCTATTATTCTGTCAGACATCTCTTTCCTTTCATCAGTTGAAAAAATAGCCTCCCGTAGAGAGTCAAATCTTTTTTTTATCATTTCAGTGCTCGCTACAATTAACTTTGTTATTTTAAAGAACTTACCCTCTTACTAAAGAGACCTGAAGAAAAAATGTCTTCAGTTGAAAGGACACCTACTGTCAGCATTGTTAGTCTTTTATGAAAATTGCCTCATGTTGTGCCTTTTCAATTTATTATATTTTTTTATGAATACAGTATGTAATTCATACACACACATGTGAGTGGCTGGATCACTGAATAATAAATATTAGACTTTATTTTCTGCTGTAAACAAATTGATTGCCTATAGCAACATGTCGCTTCTAGACTGATTAAGAAAAAAATAACTACAGGAATCTTTAACACAGAAACTTCAACACCAGCCAGCTGTCCAAGTCTAATCACCTTGGCTGCATTTGTTAAATAATGTAGGAGAGAATTCCTCATGCTCCATTTGCTCAGAATGTAAGAGATACTTTCAATGGAGTTGAATGAAAATTAGGCTGAATTTAAGGAATTAGGATAAATCCTGACCATAGAGGATTAAGGCAAGTGAAGGAGCATCTAAAGGGTAACTAAAGTGCAGTACAGTAGAGGGCAGGCTGTTCATTCCCTGCAGTTGGGGCCAGAGAAATGGCAGATTCTCAGGTTGTGACCAATCTAGGAAAGAAATTTAATAGAAGTCCATGGAGCCACTCCTAGCAGTAAATGTTACTTGAGCTTCATCAAGGAGAAACAGAGTTCAAATGTGACCATTTGTGTATATCCTCAAAATATTCACCTCTCCTTTTTTTTTTTTTTTTTTTTTTTATTTTTTTGTGGTGACCTGTGAATTTTACTAGCCAGTTCATCCTAACAGTAGGCTTCTTCAGTGAGTCAAAGAAACTGCTATCTCAGTACCTAATTTCCAGGACATTTAAAATTTCAGATTTTTTTTTCTCTATACAGTGCCTGATTTAACACGTAAGGAAACTTAAAGCTTTTATAATAGAGCATTACCAATTGAAAAAATTTGGTCATAAAGGTAACAATGTAATGGAGGTGCAGATTCCCTTATCCAAGCCTGAGACCTTCCCAGCTTCAAGGTTATTAATTTTTATGATTACAGGAGTAGTTTGGTTAGTTCCATGTCTGAACTGTTGGCAAGACACTTAAAAAGACATTGCTTAATTCCTTCAGTATAACACAAATATTTTTTTTGTTTTGCTTTTTGTGAATTTATTTCAAGATTTATTTACCCAATAAGGATTAATATCTTCATCTCTTTTCCATGCACTTCTCCACCAATAAAGGGTAACAGAACTCATTGTTACATGGTTAGAGATCTATAAAACTATTATGGTTTTGTAGATAGATGACTGTATTGGCTGGCCAGAGTTCTATTTCTGATTCTTCCATCCAACACAAACAGAGAGTAAATGGGTTTGATTTCTTTTTTTTTTAAAGTGAGCTCTTTTTTTGGGGGGGGCGGAGAGGGGGGGAAGGGAGGAAGAAATGTTTGGTTTTGGGTTTTTTTTGTTTTATTTTGGATTTAGATGAATCATTACCTGGGTGGAGTGCCTCATGGTAATAGTATTACTATTTCATTTCCGTTTCATTTGAAACAAACAAAATCCTTCATTTCCTTCATTGATATCATATTCAATATTTTGCATTAGGTGTTTTCTTCAGACCCAGCATGACATCAAGAAAATAAATGCTGTCCTTCAGTTGACACTGTCAGTATTTAAATTTTTTGCTAGGATTGTGCAAAGCATTCTTAAACTGTATTGGCACCATACTCCATCATGACTTCATATAGCTAGGATAATGTACATTATTTTGCACTAAACACTGACATAATTCTAGTCAATGGGATTTTGCCTTGTAACAGTACTTAATTGGTGTAAAACCACACTGACTCCAACTGCTTAAATGATCTCACTAAGTGGCATTGAGGTTAATTTTAATCTTGATTCTGTACTTCTGTGGTTTATGGGGCTGTGCCCAGTTTTTAGAAAAGAATGAGCCAGGGGAGAGGCACAGCAGTCAATAAAATAAACTTTCTCAGTACTGCAATAATACTTCCTGGTACAGGTTTTAGCAAACTATAGCGGGTAAAAATCATCTGAAGAAATGCTTCACATACACCTTTCTGAGGCTGCACCTGTAATTGACCATACACAAGATGGTCAATTAAAAACCATAAATCAGTTTCAGCACAGCAATTTAGCAATATCAAACCCAAGTGGGTCTGTGCCACTTTACGCACCTGCTTATAGTAGTCTCACAGTAATGAGACTATTTCAATGCTAACTGTTTTTTCAAATGTGCCCCTCTGTAGTCTGAGAAAATGCACCATGGTACGATGTTCCACCACATACATGTTTGGGTTCTCAGTGCAGGATAGTCCCTGAAGAAAAGAATTTCAAACTTTGACTCAGACTTACATTCTCCTTGTTTTTTTATATCCTTTACTTTTGCAATTTCTGTTTTTGAATTGCTTTCAGGACACTTGACAAAATCTTGCATAATGCTATGAATATAAATCTTATTTATATAAATAGGCTGTGCCTTTGCAAGAAGAATTTTATAGCACATGGATACCACTGTGCAGTACTGTGTACCTTCACATGTCATGGTCATCTGGCTCACGGAAGAGGAGCAACAAGCTCCCTATGAAATGCATTATATAGCTGCATTCCCAATACCATTACGACTTGTAGAAGGATGTATATGACTAACCTTTACAAGGTTTCAAGCCTTCGTCTTTCAAAAGCTTCATATACAGGACAAAATATTTTTTCATGTTGCCACAGGGCCTCATCAGTTATTAAGGAAGGTCCCCTAATATTAATGTGGAAACATCAACATAGCCAGGAACTGGGGTTCATCTTCAACAGTGTTCAAAGGAAAATCTGTTCTCTGTATAATCTAGATATTAATGTTGCTGAGAATTCACACCTCACTAGGGAATATCTGATTTATTTTCAGTTCCCCAGCATATGGTGCTTTCTCCGTGTTCCACAGACAGCAAAAAATAATAGTTTGGCTTAATTTTGCTTAGTTTAAAATTGGAAAATGCTTTTGGTCCACTTATGGTTAAATGCTGTTTTTTTCCCAAGGATATGTGGAAAGGACTGTTTTATTCAGAAGGAAGGAAAGGAGGATTAAGTGATTGCTATGGGAAGGTCCTATAGCCAATGCTTGAAATGGTGCTCTCCACAGTGAGAGCAGCAAAGCTTGGGGCCATCTTGCCCAGCCTTTTGCTGAAGATTTCCATCGGCATAATTTTCCACACATTTTCTTTATTTTGACCCTTCTTGACTCAATTTAACCAGTTTGATACCTTGATCCTAGCATAAGAATCTATTTGCTTCTCAGTTGTCTCTTTATGGCTTTCTTAGAGCAAATATAATAATTCCCCAAAACAGATCTTTTCTTTCTTTTCCTGTAGAGATGTCTGCTTCTCAATGGAGAAAAGGTACCCCCTTTATGCGAGCGGCAGCATGAAAGAAACATCCCAGGAACTTGGAGATCCCTCTCCATAATATCAATGCCAACAACATAAAACAATCCTTTTCCCTTTTCCCACTTCCCCCTCAGTTTTTGGGGAGCCATTCCCAGCTATTCTTCTACCTTAGCTTTTCATTTGACATCCCTTGAGAGGCTCTACTATGTTGGAAATAATTTTCTTCTTCCCAAACCTTCTGTTAGAGCAGCTGGTTGTTCAACCAAGAATGTGTTAGACTATGGGCTAGGCAAAAAAAAAAAAAAAACCAATGTAAAAAACAGCCCTCAATTTGAGGGTTGCTACTACCCTTAAAGCTGTTTTTACTTTTTAGGATGTTACCCAGAGACAAGACTTTCCTGACAGATAGAAGGATCTTACTCAAAAGAGACAATGGATAAACTGGAAAGATGAGCAAGGGTGCTCTTTATCATGATCTTTTCCTCATCTTACTCTCAACCATACATAGACTCTAGCTGCTGGAAGAGTAAAGGCAAATACCAAATATCTGAACAAGCACAGGAGATTTTTTTCTTCGTTGGAGTATTTGCCCTTAGTTTTCAGTTCTTTTTTATTATACCTGCAAATAATTAGCAAATACACTGTAAAATTAATAGCATTTTGCAATAGCTGTTCAAGGCCAAGCAATTTTCAATGTCCTACGCATCTGAATTTTCTCCGTAATGTGATTTTGGCTGTTTGTGTAATGGAGCAGATCACCTTGAGGGAAACCATGCAGCACATGAAGGACAACCAGGAGATCAGGCCTTGCCCATCTTGAGTTCATGAAAGCCAGGTGCTGCTTGACTGGCCTGATCTCCTGTTATGACAGTATGACTCACTTTGTAGATGAATGGAAGGCTATAGATGTTGTCTACCTTGACTTTAGAAAAGCCTCTGATACTGATTACCACAGTATTCTCCTGGAGAAACTGCTTGCTCATGGCTCGGGTGGGTGCAGTGTTCACTGGGTGAAAAAACCAAAACTGTTTGGATGGCCAGTCCCAGGGAGTGGTGGTGAATGGAGTTACATCCAGCTGGCAGCTGGACTCAGAGCTGGGGCCAGTCCTGTTTAATATCTTTATCAAGACTGAGTGAATCCTCAGTCAGACTTAAACACTTCTTTGATTCCAATAAAACACTGTCTCCAGCAGCAAAAGTATTGCCAGATTTTTGTTTCCCTAGCACTCCTTGAGAAGAGCCAGTACTGTGAGTAGAGGTGTTGAGTCATTATATGGATGTGCATGGAAAGCAGCAAAAAGCCACTGAAAGAATTAACCATTTCCAAAAGTTCTATGTTGCTCCAGTCCAGGCTGCAGTTTATAGTGTTTACACAGTGCCCTGACTCTAGGGAAGTTACAGCACTGAGAAGGAAAAGATGCAATGCAAAGTAATATGCACAAACAAATCTCCAAGCCAACCCAAGGCCTGTAATTTTGTGCATACAGTGCAAAGTCACAGCCAAGGATCATATCAATTGTGGTTTTTATGGATAACTAAACAGTACATAATTCTTTGGTTTGACACAACTAAGATTCAGACTCCTCACAACTTATGATGATGGTATATTCATCATCATAAGTTGTTTTCTGTTTTTCTCATCCTTCAGTTCTTTTGTTGCCATTTCTTAGCCACTGACACAAGGACTCGTATTTGGTGGGATTTCATCACTTGTTCTGAATGCCTTGTATATGTTTACAATTTACTGACTCATCTCCAGGTGGGATTAGACATTCTTCACAAGCTTAAGGCATACTCAAGCAGAATCAAAAGGGACATGGCTGCTTTAATGGATATGGAAACTCAACATTATTTATCAGCACTCCTGGCTTCCCAAGGATATTTATTCGCAAAGGCAATCTGGTGATGACTCCAAATCAGTGTCAGGAGAGAATACGGAGAGATACAAAGTGATGAGCGTGGGATGGAAGTGGAAGACTGCCAGGAGTAGAACTGCAAAGATTGTATTTACAAAAGCTTCAGTGCAAAGGAAAATGAGGGTTCTTCCTGGCCCGAGAGCAAATACTGAAGGGTGTGTTTCTCAGCAAAGGATATTATTCTGGGAAACTGGTTCTGATGGGGGGGTCATCTGGTAACCAAAGCAAGGGTGTGATGCAAGGGTTAATATGATCACTATATCTCCTAACATGGGAGCACTGAGTAGGAGTCTGGTACATGTATTACTTCTGTTTTTCAAATTACTACAGCTGGTGGTAAAATACAGCATGCAGTTCTAATACCAGCATTTCAAGCAGCATGTTAAAAATTAGAGGGTCAGGGGAGAACTGGAACATTTATTAAATTATTGGGAACTATGTATTTAATGAAATACTCAAAGACTTTGATTTGGTTAGCTTAATGAGGAAAAGCTTCATCTTATCAAAGGTAACTGGTCTGTTCCACTACAGTGAAAAAACACATGAAAAAGTTAACTCAGTGCTGAAAAAAGTAACAAGAGTGAATGCCTAGAAATTACACAAGTTAGATAAATGCAGCTTACTCATTACTTTCCTCTAAGGGTTTAAGGCCAGGCTGGATGGAGCTCTGAGCAATCTGGTCTAGTGAAAGGTGTCTCTGACCACTGCAACGGTGTTGAAACTAGATGACCTTTAATGTCCCTTCCAACCTAAACCATTCTATGATTCTATGACATTAACCTGCGATATTTTTAAAGAGAAGGCTAACCATCCACTTAGTACAGGCAACATTAGACTTTCCAACACCAGCAATTTTTAAATTAAAAAGGGAAATTTTTGTAGAAAATATTAAATGTCTAATTAGGCAGTAACTTCTGCTTTGTTTCCAAAGTAACAACTTTAAGGCAAATCACAAGCACGCATAAAGAATGCCTGACAACAAACCCTTTGAGGCATTTTTGCTATTTATTTTTCTCCAAAAACTATTCTTGGCTATGCAATAGCCGTGGTACAATGTAGGTACCTCAGCTGTAGCACAAAGCTGAGCGCTGGACGCAAAATCCTTCTGCAAATCAAAGTGAACACTTGGGTGTTTAGTCCGTGCTGAGCTCCCTGCTGTTGCGTGCAGCTCAGGAACTGTGAGCAGACGAGGCTGCAGCAGCAGCTCATAGTGCACCCTCCACAGTGGTTCAAAGAAAGGCCTAGGTGGAAAAAGGGTCTGTCCCTGACTTGTGAAGCAAGATTTCTCACAGAAGAACTGCATTTCACTAGGGGAATATAACTAGCAAGACTTGCCACTCTAAATCAAGTTTCTATGTCTGCCTCAAAAACATCCCCTTGTTCTGCACAAGTTCTTGGCCTGGTTAGGAAAACTACTAGGTAATATTTTTAAGCCTGTGCTTTGATGAAGTCAAAATAAATTATTAAAATGGCCCCTTCTGACTTCAGAAAATATAAAAACAATTAATATGACCCATTAGCAGAGGAGAAAAAGAGATTTTATTTTAAAGCCAAAGAACTAAAGTAATAGATTTTTTTTTATTAGCTAGTTAGTTGTTTTCAGAATCTGCATGTGTATTGAATTGTGATCTTTAATACAAAAAAAAAAAAAATTAGGGCGACAGTTAAAAAAAAAAAACTTAACTTCAACTCCTAAATACTTTTTTTAATTCTCTGTGAAAAAAAACAGACCAACTTTCAAACCTGACAATCCCTCAGGGACTCCCACTGATCCTGAGCTGAGAAGCAGCAGAGGGGTGTTTATAGGCAGGAAGAACACAGATTTGTGGTTTTGACAAAGGAGCCCTGTCACATCTTGCCATGACAGTTGTTAACACCTTAATCCAAACAACCCTCCCACCCTGCAGCCTCAGAGTCACCATGCCATTTTCTAACCCACTGCCTGGCAGCTACCGGAGGGCACCGCTCAGCTCTACAGCTCATGTCGCCATTGAAGAGTCTGAACCAACAAACTGGTGAAGATGGGGACAAGCACATGTTCCCCTCAGCTCTGAGGATGGAGACCTCTTGGGAAGAGACAAGGTGGGCAGCTGTCAACAGTAGCAAACCACGGTGCCACAGGAAAAAGCCCTTTTTTTTGTCCTTTTGTTTGGTTTTGTTTTGTTTGAAGTTGCAGACACAGCTGTGCCTGCAGAGATCAGATTTTTCACAGGATATACCTGGCACTGTGAGGACAAAAACCCAAGTTTCCACACTGCCAGGGGTCTAATGTAACCAAGGGAGAATATTCTTCCCCCCCTTAATAAATCTTCAGAGACTTCCTAAAGCTCAGGTTAATGATCTGGTCTTGTAAATTCAGATAGCATTGGGGGATGATTTAGGCTTGCATTGCTGCAAAATATATAGAAAATCTGCAAAATTTCATTTTAAAGGTGAAAGCCATTTTTGAGTCTTACTAATGTAAAAATGATTCAAAAAGTAGGAGGATTTTTTTTAAATCATCAGATTTTTCTGCAAGTATGTAAAATATTTCTCCATGGCTACTTCACTGCATGTCTAATTTTAACTTGGACTGAATTTTTGCAGACAAATTGTAAATGCTCTTAATAAGAGAACTACTATTATTAATATACTTGTCAATAAAAACAGTTTTTCAGATGCTTGAATCCACAATTCCCTAACTTTCTAAGTGTTCTAAATTTCGGAATTCTTCTGCAATTTTTGAGAATATTGTCTGAAAGGGGAGCAAGAAACTCATGAACATAGACAGCACCTACTCTCCCTCCCATGCTTAATCCAACAGGAAGCATTGGAAATCTCAGAGCATTTCTTCCATTCTCAAAATAAGGGACACTGACTTGCTCTGTAAAGATGGTTTGTTTGCAGGATTTTTGCAAAACAGCAGTTGTTGGGGGAATAGGAAGTATATTGGACGCAGATGGGTCTGTCAGGGGATATGGCTGTGAAACTCTTCTGAACTGTGACAACATAATTTTCAGATCTGTAAAAATGCCAGATTTTAGCCAACTTTAACAGCAATAGAAAAAGGCACAACCTCAATGTAAGGATTATGCTCCTCCCAAAGTTAAGCTCCCGAATTCAGAGTCTGGAGTAAAATACCTGAAATGGCAGCAAGAATTTTTCAACAAAAATAAAATTACGTATTTTCCCTGATCTCATTCTTCTAAAAGGACTAAAAGTTTTCAAAAAGCACTTGGCTTGAAACAGATAATTAAAACGTATTAACTAAAATAAAGGAAATACTGCAGTAAATGAAAATAAGATTTGGTGGAAAATATTAGACATATCTAAATATAGGTGTTAAAAATTCTATTTAATATTGAAAGTGACAATCCACATGACAGCTCTTACAATTTTATTAAAGCAAATTATTAAAACTGCATTAAATTAAATTATTATCTGTCTATGCTGGTTTACTACAAACTGCTAGGGTTACAGTTTCTTAATTTTTATTACCAAGAAGTCAGGAATAGTAAGATTTATCTTTTGGAAATTTCTTTGTTTCTTTTTTGTAGGTGTTATATACATACCTCTTCAGAGAAGTCAACAGCTTTATTCACACTAGTGAATTCTGGTTATGGCTAAAGAGGGAGTCTGGGGCTCTGCAGACTGCATAAATCGGAAAAAAGTTGAGACTTCTGATCCCAAGATAGTAAAATTATTACTTGATATTATTGGAAAGACAACCAAGAAAAAGGAAATACTTCAAATCATAGATAAAATACTTCACATCATAAATAATTTTAGAAAGTATTTACTGAAGCTAGCTTTTTAAGAAGCAAGTTCACCTCTTCCTACTGGCCTGATCAATATGAAGCAGCTCTGTGAAACTCTACAACTTTCTTTTTTAGAGATTAGAAATCATCATATGCCCTTGTTAGAATTCATCATCCTTTCAGTCGATCATCAGTTACAAGTCGATCATCCTTTCTCACACCATATGATTAAAGCCTTGTTCTGGAAAAGTTTTTTTTTTTTTCTTTTTTTAAGATATCCGACTAAATAGAGATGCTATGCTGATCTGAAGGTCTCTATCTTGATTTTCAATAGAAACTCTCCATGCCAAACAGCTTGAAGCCAGTGGGCAGTGATGCTGAATGAGATTTCTGGAAGAATGAAGCACAAGCAATCAGCTTGAATATGTTGATCCCAGATCTTCACACTAAGGGTATAAACATGAAGCCAATTACACAATATGCAAATATATTGTATCACATCTGGATTACATACGCTCAGCTTCTTCTCCATAGAGAAATCCTTTACAAAAGTCATTAGCAATTAACAGAAATATAACTATGGTGAAAAATACAATTTAGCTACCAGAACAGGGAAAAGAAAATCCTTTTCTACAAATCATATTTATATATATGTGTGTGTGTGTGTGTGTGTGTGTATGCGCATACACACACACATGCTTACCTATATCTCAATAAAAAGCAATTAATGCTGCTGAGGCTTGCTAAAGCAGAAACAGATCCGCTGTATGCTACATTTTTCTATCCTAACCCAGCTGATTTTCAAATGTGAGTATAACAGCACACTAATGCTGCAGCTGTAGTCACCTTTCCATGTCTTTTATTGCCTTGATGTAAGAAAAAACTGGAAAGATATGTAGAGCTATGCATCTTAAGTAATGATAGGGCTAGAAAAGCCCACCAGAAAAAAATGTTCAAGTTCTGTAAGGAAATACAAGATACAGTCAAATAAATATTACTTATTTACTGCTAAGACCACCTTTTCTTCCCTCCTTCTGAGAATACGTCCCTAAATAAAATGACAATTAGAACTTTTTGGGGTTTTAGTTCACATAAGCGATCAACATGAAAAAGCATATGAAAAAACCTGAACACTCAGACTGAATAATTCAGTGTCATACTTATTTTACTGAAGTTAGACAAAGACAGCAACACTAACAATAGCATTTATATTATTCTAATTTTTAAAATATTTAAGTATTTTAGTTTCTGTGCCGCTCAGTTTTTCTTACCCATTTGATGCTATCTATATATATAAAACTTCATTCTTCTTGGCCATTCATGATTATTTACTTCCTAAAGCAATAAATCATTTTCATGTGGTGCCAACAACTAACAATCTTACTATTCAGAAAAATCTCCCTCCCCTTAGGAATTTCACATGTGTGAAGTTGCTACAGAGAATATACAAATATGCTTTTTCCCCATTGCCTGTCACAGACTACTCAAAATAAATCTGGAGTCTTAGGACAACAGAATTCAAGTTTAAAACCACTGTTTTAAAAACTTGGATTTTTTTTTTTTTTTAGTACTTCTTTCTTTTCTGTTAGGAGAATTTATCTGGATTAGCTGATGGTGTATGCAGCCTTTGTGTCATAGTAAAAAACATTCACTGCATTTTCCACCATTGTGATAAAACTCATTAATAAGCACTGGACGTCGTCAGACCCATTAATTGTGTGATTTGGTTTTGGGTTTTTTTAAGACAAATAAAAGTATTTCTACATATGACATGAAGAATACAAGAAAAATTGGACAAAAAATAATATGCCCTTAGTACTTTTGCTCAATGCATTTACACTTCCATCTTGTAAATACTTAGACATAGGAACAGGGGTATGCATGTGTGCAGTGTAACTCACTAAAATCACATGCATAAATGTCAGATAAGGGCTTAAACTGTCAGTAAAGTATTTAATTTGCATAATTTGAATTGAGGAGAGGAGTAGTAGTAGCAGTACCTGGCAGATTAAATGCAAGAATAGATCCACAAGGGAAAGAGTCTCCTTTTCCAAAATATTTGAAGCCATGAGCAATCTAGTATGTTCCAAATTGAAAGCATTCAATTTTTTACAGAATTTTTATGAACCTTAGGAATGAAAATTAATTTGGACAAGTTGAAAGAGAAACTCAACTCCATGACTAACATGGAAATTACCCTAATCCTCTCTTCAACTCAATCACGGAATTTTAACAAGGTTTTTCTGGAAGCCCTTGAGATCTCCTAGCTTGAACATTAACTTGTGGTCCACTATTCTCATACTAGTTAAAACACATAAATGCAATCTGAGGCTGAATTAGGAGATCAACCCTTTGAGTTCTAAATCACTTATCTGAATCTTAGCCAGAAATTGCCAGCTTGCTGGTTTTTGCATGATATACATGAAAAAAAAGTTGACTATCTCATCTTAGCAGCAGTACGAACTCTGAATTTCCAGCTATGCCTATTTAATGCTAGATTATTTCTGTGCAGGGAAAAAAAATAATAAAAAGGTGTTCCCTTGGGCTTATGCTACAGACTAAGGATTCCCTGAGGAGTCATTCACATTTGGAGGCAACGCACAAGTTTTCTTCTCTGCTCTGCTCTCCCAAAAAAACCCGCCTCTCTCCATAAAGAGATGTGGTGCAGAGATTATACCTCAAAAGGTCCCCCCCACCCCAGATCTCTTATCTCTTTATCACAATACCCAGAAGTAGGGAACTATGAGCCAGGGGACAGTTTTGGTTTTAAGTAATTAAGGGAAGCCCACTGCTTTATTCAAACTTGTTCAAGGCTAGAAGATTCAGTAAAATGATGTTGGTGAGAGCAATTTTTCTGCAAGTGTTACTAATCCTGCCAAGTAAATTTAAAGGCAGCAGTAGAACCATAAGAAGCATCAGCCAGAGCTCAGATCTGATAACTTTCCAGATATACTGCAGAGCCTTTGGTTTTTCAGGCCTTTAGGGATGGATGGGTTGAAGGATGTGAGGGGCCAGGCTCATTTAGGTGACAGGTAATTATTCTCATTGGACAGCTGGTTTATGGAGTAGTTTATAATGTGTGCTTTGCATTCTCTAAAACACGTGTAAAAGTGAATAAATGCTCAAATACAGCCATTAGCAAATGCTAATATTTTGCCTACCTATCAGAAAATACAAACAGGAATCTGTTACTCGGGGAAAGTTACCGTTTCATAAGCAAATCCAAGCATTTCTCCTTAGAATTGCCAGAAAGACCTAACACATGCTCTGTCAAGTGCAAAACTGGGAAACTCGTCCTTGTTAAACATCAGCTGTGCCCTTCTTGCTTACTTTCCCTCAGGCTTTGGCTAAATTTTAATCCAGAAACTCATGACCAGCCGTAGTTTCCTCCTCTCTTTGTTCTCCACAACTCCTGGGATCGGTACAATTGCACGGGCCACAACTTTCAGGAGGGCGCGGGGAGGGAGGCAGGTGGCGGCGGGGGGGTGGCTGTTTTGCTAGTTGAGGCCGCCTCTGCTCGGCTGAGCCTCATTTGGTGTTTCTGCCTCGCAGGTGGCGTCTGGCTCGCCCGGTGCCCGGGCTCTGCTCTGCCCCGCGGAGGCGGCGGGCGGCGCGGCCGCGGCTCCGGCTGCAGGCACGGGCGGGCGCGCATCACCGCCGCGGCTCCGGGGCCTTCCCTGCCTCTCTCTCCCCTGCCTTGGGTGCGCAGCTGCATCGCAGCTCACGAGTGACCGCTACTTTCAATTCCCAGGCTAATGAAATCAGCATCGTAAAAGCACATACTTACCCCGCCTTTCCCCGACAAAAATACAAAGGCAAATCCGCTGTTTCCTATCAAAACATTGAGCGTGACGGTTTGCATTATTTTCTAAAAGAGGGGGGGATGTTGGGAAGAGTATTTTTCTTGCAAGTTCGGGTGTAAAGATGCTTTAAAATAAATAATGCACCATTTTGAATGAACGCTTAATGAGATTGCCTAGGGACCAATACCTACGAATCCTCGCCTTACTATATCCCGGGATGAAGGCTCTGATGCATAGACACAAAACAACTTTGCCGACTGTGGGCGAGCGAAAATCCGTGCCAGCTCGGCAAATGACCCAGCACTTGGTACTTGCTTCTATAACTGTTCGCTCAGCAGCACTCCCCAGCTCCGTTCCGCGCGCTGACATTTTTGGACCCGCGGACTGCGGACCCAGCCAAGCTTTTGAAAACACTTGCTAATAAAATTCAGCAGGTAGTTTGGAAAAAGAAATACGGAATTACGGAATGAGGGGGACGGAAGGTGGCTAAAGGGAAAAAAAACAAAAAAGGAAAAAATAGGAAAAAAATAAGAAAGGGGAAAGCTAAGCAGTAACAGCTGAGCGGAACTTGAGCCGCCAGCACCGAGCGGCGGGCAGGGCCGTCCCACGGCCCCCGGGCTGGGCACCCGCGGCGCCCCCGCAGCTTCGCGCTGCACCGACTGTGCCCTACTGAGCACGGCGGGGACGGTCCTTCCTTCCCCACAAAGTTCTAGCCCCCCCAAACCATTGCAGTTCACCAAGTGTGTGGGTTGGAACTTATTTCGTTCCACCGCTCTTTAGTTGTTGGCGTTGCTTGGTCAACGGGCGCTGCCGCCTGCCCCGCTGCCCCCCGAGCCCGCTCTCCGGGGACCGAGAAGGGGCAGCACCATTCGCAGGCACAGCGGCGAATTTCCCCGGTGCTCACTGTGCCGTGCCGTTCCCATTGGCCGTGCGGCCGGCAGGGAGCGACGGGAGGCGGAGAGGGAGCTGCCAGCAGCAGACAGGCAGGCAGGCAGGCACCGGGCGAGCGAGTAGACAGGCGCACGGCAGGCAGAGGCTGCTGGGGTATTGTTATCATTGTGCTTCGGCGGAGGGCTTTGCCTGCAGGGGGAGGGGTGGAGGGAGGAGAAGAAAGAGGGAGAGAGAAAGTGCGGGGCGAGCATGCAGCAGGGCTGGGGCTGGCGAAGCGGCGGTGCTGGCGTGCCTGGGCTGAGGCGCTGAGAGGAGCCGCCTGCCCGAGCTCGCTGGGGGGCACCGGCGGGAGGAGCGAGGCGGGCACGATCCAGGCGTGGGGAAGGCTGCCAGCCGAAGGGAGCCGCCGCCGCACCGGCCTCGCAGCAGCAGCAGCGACTACTTCTTTCTTATCTCCCAGCCTTTTGTTTGCCCATCCTCCTCCTCCTCTTCCCTGCCCACCCTCTGCACCGCGGAGGGGGCTCGGCCGAGAGACAAGCAGGCTGACCCACAGCTGAGTTTCACCCATCCTCCGCCCCCCGCTCTCTCTCCTTCCACCGCATCGCTGCCCATGAGCTAGAGCGGCAGCCGGCTCCGGCAGGCGGGGGCAGACGCCGACCGCAGCTCCCGGCAGCTGCCGCTGCCCGACCCTCCCCGCCGCTCCCCTCGCCCCGCTCCGCGGGCTCCAGCCGCGCTCCGGAACTGCTGGGGGCCGCCCTGCCGCCGCCCCTCCTCGCCTCCATGTGCCGGGTAGCGGGAGTGCCGCCGCGGATCCTGCCGCCGCTGGCGCTGATGCTGCTGGCGGCCCTACAGCAGGTAAGCACCGCCGGCGGGGAGCGGGCCGGGCTGCGGCTCTTTGTTCCCCTGCGGGCGGCGATGCCCGGGGAAGGCGGGAGAGCCGGGGGGAGAAGGGGGGGGGGGGGAGCAGCCAGGCTGCGCTTCGTGGTGGGGGTCTCGGGGAGGGGGTAGGGGAAAGCGGCCCGCCGCCGGGGTGCCCCGGGGTGGCTCGTGGCCGCTCGTGCAGAGCCACCTGCTCGGGGCAGCCCCGCCACCGGGCTCCGGCCGCGGAGAGAGAGAGGGGGGGGAGCCCCTGCCCGGGGCCGGCTGAGAGGGAGAGGGTGGTCCCGATACGCGAGAGGTGATGGGGGAACTGATCCCCCCCTCATTCCAGGGAGAGCAGGTGGCGCGGGACGTGGGGGGGAGCTGGCCGGTATCCGTGCGCCTGGCAGGAGCACGGGAGCTCGGCCCCGCCGCCGGCGCGGGGGAAAAGTACCGAGTGGGGAACGGAGCGAACATTTCCCCCTCCGTCCCGCGTGATGAAAGGCGGGCTGTGGTGCCAGAGAGGTGTGGGGCAGAGAGCAGCCCCCGCGCCTCGGCTACCCCCAGCTCCCTCGCCCGCTAATCCTTTCTCCGGGAAGAATTTAATCAGCCTCCGCCTGGGCACTGGGCTTCCCCACCCCCTGCCGCTAACGGGAATTTCCACTGGGACGGGCTCGGGCCCCGAAGTGTTTAATTTATTATTATGAAAGTCCTGCTGCTGCCTCCCCCCGGCGGCCTTGCCGGGGCGCTCCGCGCGGGTGACTGATGGGGTCCCGGGCAGGTGGTCGCGGGGCAGCGCCGGGCACCGCTAGCCGCGGTGTGGTCCCAGTGGAGTGCAGAAAGTGGAGGTCTGGGTCGCGATGGGAGTCACCGGGAGGGTGTGGAGAGGACAGGGAAACAACAAAATGGATCCCGTTGGGGAAGCAGGGGCAGTGCCCGCAGGGTGATGGTTGGGCTCCCCTCCGGCGGCGAGGAGTGTGCGGAGCGGGAGCGGAGCCGGGGCACCCGGTGCGTTCCCAGTTCGATTTGTGCTCGCTGAGCTCGTATCCGGCGCGGCGCCGGGGGTGGAGAGGGCGGTAAGTCCGAGGGACAGATGGCGCAGATCATCGCCTCTTAATGGTATTTACGATTGGGGCATTTCTGCCGGGCCGGGGGAGCGGGTTGAGGCGAGGCCGGCGGCGGGGCCGGGGTGCCGGGGCGGGCAGGGCGCCCTCCCGCAGCGGCTGGCGCAGGGCAGGGGGAGGCGGCAGGCGCAGCCACTGTCCATGGTGCGGCCCCGCTGCCTCCGCCGCACCGGGGGCGGGAGGAGCTCGCCCGGCCTCCCGTCTCCTCTGCGCTTCTCCGTCTCTCTGACGCTCCTGTTCCCTCGCGGGGTCCCCGGGCGGTTGAGTCCTTCGCGCAGTTTCTGAGGCGCTCTCAGGGGCTGATGACTTGCGGCAGGCGAGCGAGGTGCTGAAACGCTGCTCCACGGCAGCCGGGGATTTTCCCTTGAGTCCTGGGAGGACGCGCGGCAGGGTGGCTGGCGCGACACGGGAGCGTCCGGCTGAGCATGAGCGGCTGCATGTGATAGCAGACACCCTGTTCAGAAACTTGTGTGTGCCACTTACTGGCTGCTGTTGTGTTGGGCTGGTTTTTTCGTGTGTGTATGGGGTTTTTTTTTTTGAGTCCTTATGTGCTGTTTACTGTATGTGCTTTCAGTTCTGTTTAGTCTTCCTATCTCAATAAATCTTTAAAGCACAAAATCTGCAGTAAGCTTTTATTCCATCTTCTTTTTTTTTTTTTTCCCTTACCCAAGGCAGGTTTGAAATTGAAGCATAGGCTATGAATTAAGGACAGGAACTAGCCAACTAGCCATGTTGCTTTTATATATCACTCAGTGTCACTGGTGCGTTATGGTTGAGGAATCCAATTTCCCCTTTGTTTGGATATCCATTAAATCAGGTTAGGGTTGATTTTTAATAGTGTGTAACAAAATTGGAACTTGAGTATGAAATCAGATTTACAGACCTGTGTCTGTGCAACACTTTCATTTTAAGAGCTCTTTATTCCTCACCCCTTCTTCCATCATGCATACTGCAAGAACCTTCACCAGCTAGGTGCATTGCTAACTTTTTTCCCCTGTTGTCACACCTACTACTTTTGGTTTGTAGGAGGTTATTTGTATCGGGTTCTTCTGAAATGTTGAACCTTTTCACTCAGTTTTTACTCACCACAACACAGCATCTGTCTACCTCTATTTTCTAGAGTTTGTTAATCAGTTTGTTATTCAGTAGTGGTGTAGAAAAGCTGTCGTTATGGAATAACTTGAAAAATTGTAACTGGAGCCAGATTTTAAGGGCAGATCTGTGGATGTTGTTTTTATGTACAGGAAATATGGCTTAAGAGTTTTGGCAGTGTGTAAGCTGCACAAGAAAGGAGGGAATGAAAACTGCACTCTGTTTTGTTAGTTAGCGTATCAGTATGAGTCTGGGAGTATTACATGAAAAAAAATCCTGACAGAAGATAAGATGAAAGGAGTGAGTCTTGTTTTTCTGGCTAAATCAACAATTCCAATCCAACAAAGGAACAGGGAAGCCAGTGTGAGTTTACAGGAATGAAACTACTATTAGTAGTTTAGAAATAAACTGGAACACAAATTAGAAGTAAAGTGCTCAAAAAGGGAATATATTTCTTTAAATATAAGCTGATTGAATCACTATGTGGATGTTGTCTGTTTCTAAATCAAAAGCAAGTAAACAATAAAGCAGTTTCTTGGAGTCTTTTGAGCTTAGGTGACTGGTTTGAATTCGAATTTTGATGACAGAGGACGTAAGTTATTACCCTCTGCAGGCAATTTTGGTCTTATTCCAGGTCTTAGCAAATGTATCCAGGTGATAAAGCTACTACCCTAAATGACACTCCTGTTAAGCTGCCTCAGCTGAGAATCCAGCAATGGCATTTCTTGCCAGCTCTACCCCTCTAGTAATTACTTCCAGCAGCAGTAGTCTCTGGCAGAATTGGGGTGAGGAATATTAACGTAGTTTTGTGTGGAAACAAGCAAGGTCCCCTGTTGTGGGTAAATCTTCTGTCTCTCACAATATACCTGTGTCTTAGATTTTTTATCTGTATAGGCATGAGTTTTACAGTGTCTCTGATTAACGACTCCATTAATAGACACCAACACCATTAACTCCTTTCAAAGTACACTGAATGTATTGAATTGAATGCATTTTGTAACACATTCATAAGCCCCTGACCAGAATAGTTACATGGAGTATCTCAGGCGTTTTCAGTGTAGATCTTCATGTTCTGGTTTTGTTTTGTCTTCAAAGACTCCATTGGAAATGTTAAATGTGGCAGGGTATTACAGCAGAGAGCTCTCCAATCCTTGTCTGTCTTGTCTAAGTGATAGTAATAACACTGACACATCCTCAAAATTCAGATAATTGCAGAGCTGAATTTCCTTGGATATTGAAATGAATATATTATTTAAATATATTTTGTTAAAATACTTTTTTTAAAAACTTATTTTTACATCTGTTATAGGACAGACAAGGTTGTGCAATTCAATGAGTTTTTTGAATTTAAGTCACTGGTTGACAGAACAGGAGATAATCAGAATTTAATACACGAAATTATCTAGGCAAATATTCTAGCAAGCTCAGATATACATACTCTGCTTATGTACCAGAAGGCATATATTCTTATGTTGTTGATCTATGTATTTTTAATAAATGTGTGTTTTCTAGAGAGCCTTCTACTGCTCTCTCTTTTCCTGGGTAGTACTGCTACCTAGGCATGCAGCTCAGCGTGCTGGAAAGATGCATGTATAGTTTTGATACAAACTTTTAAAATATTTCCCAAAACGATCATGTTTTTGAGCTACATCTAGTCAAGAGTGTGTCATTCAAAAACTTCCTGTTATTTTCCTCTCTGTTTCTAGAAGTTGAAGGACCTCCCAGAAACATCATTGGAAGAACCCTGTCATGTTCTGTCTTACTTGGTTTCATTGATGCTTTTATATCAATAATGTGTTTTATTACTTCTTTTAATAACTGAGTACTAACACATGAGACAGTTTAGTTGTGACAGGATTGCATGTTTATATTTAAAAATAGCTTGAGGAAGCTGTGAGTAAAGTTATTTTTACTCAATACAGACAGTATTGTGTAAGGGACTAGTCATGTTGTAAGGAAGAGGAATTTTTGAATGGCTTTTCCTGCTTAACAAAATAATTTACCAGTTAAACTCTCATTCTGTTTCTCATTGGTTTTGTAAGTGCTTTTTTAGGGTAACAAAAAAGTTCAGAAAGCTTGCAGTAGTTTCAGTAGTTACCAGCATTCCCATTAGGATGAGAGCGTGACTTATTTCAAACAATGTGCACACATAAAACACAAGTCTATTCCCAAAGGCTATGCAATCTCTAATGTTCCCTGGAATTTTTATTTTAAATTCTTGCTACAAAGGGTAGGAGGAGCCCATAGGGGCCTTATGGAGTAGCCTGTGTGCTTCCATTAACCCAGTGGTACCAGTTGAGGGTAAGGTTCAGTGAGACAGATTACAGAACAAACTGATGATCCGACCAGACTCATCGAGTCCAGCTCCTGGCCATGCACTGCACCATCCCCAAGAGTCCCACCATGCCTGAAAACATTGTCCAACTTTGGGTGGAGAGTAATGAAGGCAAAAAGAATACTTGACATCCTTTGCAGGAGCTGTGGTAAAGCACTTCTCACCTGCCACTGACTGAGACTTGCTCGTTGGCCAGCAGTGGCATACAGTGAGGTGAATCCTGAGAGGAAAGAAACATACATTATTGCAGGATGAGTTTATGGAAGATCTGTGTTTTCCTCAAGTGCTTTTGTATTTTGTGAGTGAGCTGAGAGGGACCTTTTTCACCTGGGTGTTGGACCATGTTGCTGTTCACCTTGAGAGGTATATAATCCAAGTGTGCGTGATTCATCATTTGATTTGATCCTGCACTTCTTGCTGAAAGATCATGGGAGCTCTGTCTGAATAAAGAATGGAAATTAGGCTTTCTATTTTTAAATTACTTATGAAAACAGATACAGTATCAGCAGCTTACAAGATGGAAGGTGATTCGCTGCCAGATATTTTCAGAATTTCACTTAAAGTATTTGGTTTTAGTCAGTATTCGTATATTTAATTAAATACCATGTTTCCAAAAAGTGTGTTTATCCTCTCCTCTAGGCACTCCTTGACATATTTAAAAAATATATTTTTACCAACAGACTCCTCTAGGGACTCTCCCATTCCTTATAATTAGCATATAATTATCACCCAGCAGCTGAAGACATAGTTAAAATTTTGTGATCCCCCAAAGAGGCCTTTCAAGGCCTCCCCCAAAGGTCAGAAAAATGCAGCATCCTCCTGTATGGAATAGCAGCAGTTTTATGGGCTGAGATGCTTAGTGTGAGCAATACAATGGCTATTACCAAATCAGAGAGATGTCATTTCTTGTAGAAAAATTAGAATGTGTGGTCAAATACAGGATCAATTCTTTTTTTTAAAAGTTGTTAATGAAACAATTGCTAAAACTTAGACATACAGAAATTTTAAGATACCTTTCTCTGAACTGTGGCTTACCTGAAGAACCATGTGTTTTGGAAGATGCAGCCACTCCCATGTTCTCCTAGTTGAGGGAGGGGGAAAGTACAAACTTGGATCATGGGTTTGAGCTATGTGGGGTATACTAAATAATTGTCTTACTTTTTAGTAGAGCAAATGAATATTGTTTCTCATTGGGGGTTAACAGGATAGGCTGTGAACATGGTTTGTAAAGCTGGGGGATGAACAGATGCAGAGCAGGGCTTGGTGGTGCTGGTGGATGAGAGGCTGGATATGACCAAAGAGAGAAAATTTTTACAAGGGCATGTAGAGATAGGATAAGTAGGAATGGGTACAAACTGAAAAACAGTGGGTTGAGATTAGTTACTCTTCACTGGGAGGGTGGTAGGGCAGTAGAACCAGTTGCCCAGAGAATTTGTAGATGCACCATCCCTGGAAGTGTTCAAGGCCAGGTTGGATGGGGCTTTGAGCAAGTCCCACTGGTTTAGTGGAAGGTGTCCCTGCCCATGGGCAGGAAGGGTGGAAATAGATGACTGATACGGCCCCTTTCAACTCAAGGTATTGTATGATTCTATGAACCTTTGGTGGTTTAAGGCAAGTTACTTCAAACCACATAGTAGTATAAAAGTTGTGGACTCTCTTACTTGGGGAAGGTGCTTGAGACTCTACATGTTGGTTTAAGAAATGGAATTTTCTGATCTAAAATCTTGTGGTTCACAAAGTAGAGCACTGATTTTCTAAGTGAAGATGGTGTAACGAAAGCCCTTTCTGCTGTAACTGAATGACCTCTGGGAGGATGTGGCCTGGCACCCACTTTGGAAGCTTTTGGCTTCCAGAACAATCTGAATGAAAGGCACTTTTCTTTCTCTCTAGTTGCACTCTATGGCTGAAAACAAATTGTACTTGACTACTTTTGCTGAAGTACTGAGTACTGTGACAGTATAAACTGTTGGCGGCTTTGTTTGCAGCAAGTTGGGGATTTAAGAGAGTTGCTGAACATTCTGAATTCTAGTATCTAGAGCTTTTTGGAGATGTTTCTATCATCCAGGGTATCTTTCTTATGCCTTACAATAGTAAGTAGACACTCGTTACTAAATAATGCCACCTTGTACAGCACATTGTGTCAGATAATGTCTGTACACAACACTAAAAATGGACAGAACAATCTCTAGTTTTTAGACTTCTCTAGAACCTAAGTTGCAAGTGAGTATTGGTATCATCCTGGCTTTTAAATTAATGAAGAAACACCCAGTCTTTAAACACAGTCACAAATGTTTCTGTGATCTGTGCTTAAGTTGAATATTGCTGTGGTAGTTGTAAATGAATGTTGGTTATTATGGAGCAAGAGCTCAAATACCCTGTTCTTGCTTCATCATATGTATAATTATGTCAGACAGTGTTTTGAACTTCACACAATAATGTCCTGTGAATTGGCTAGACTTGGCAATTGGTAACTGTACTGTGTTCAATTATACTGTGTAGTATGATATTTTCTTTGATACATAGCCCCCCCCCCCCCCCCCCCCCCCCCTTGGTTTCTCATTTTACTACCTAGGCTTCTTCTCCTATGGGACTAAGTTACAATGATTATAAAAGAAAGCAGTCTTACAAAACCAACTTGCCTTGCATTTTAGTAACTCTAGTGGTGTATGGCATATGCAGAGGAGGCGGTGAAATTACATTTTGAAATGCATGTTTCTTTAAATAGATATTTCCAAATATTTTGAATTTTAAATGTGTCTACTTTTTAAAAACAATGAAAATTGGTTATGAGTCCAGATCTGTCAGTACTAGTGAAAAAATTGTGCCTGGCTCAGTGCTTGTTTCAGTTAGAAACTTTTCAAAACTTTTTAGGCCTGTGTTGTTTGAAGACTTTTACTGGTGGTATTTAGAAAAAGATGTAAATGCAAATCCCTTAGAATTATACACTTGAGATTGTAAACAGGTTGTTCATGGTATCTTTAGTTTCGGGGTTTTTGTGGTGGGTTGTTTTTTTTTCTTTTTTTAATCGTGCTGGAATAAAGCTTTGGAATTGAACCACAGTTTTCATATCTAGAGATGAAACTAAAGTAACAGAGGAGCAGGATGTCAAAACTGCAGGCTTAACTGCCTAACTATATCAAAATGGTGAATTCTTTTAATTGATTGAATAACAGTTTTGACAGAAGACTTCTAATTTACATCATGTTGCTTCATAATTGCCGTTTTCCTGTTGCATTTATATTTGAGATCTACAGTACTGAGTTTATATGCATGATCTGATACCATGTGTGACTATCTCTCTAGCATCTGGAGATGGTAATGCTTATCACTCATTTAGCAGTTAAAAATGGCTAAACAAGTCATAAAGGATGAGGAAAGCAGAATAGTTTTTTAGAAGTAATTTTATTTTGCTGTCGCAAAGTCTGGTACTTGAGAGGAGAATTTTCCAAGTGCTGAGCTTGTTTAAAGCTTTGTGAGTCCACTGAGAAGGTTTTATGTGGGTACAAGCTAAGGTAATTGCTTTCTGTCTTTAAAAGATGGGTTTTTTTAAAAGGAGTGTCCTTCTGCAGATGAATGTACCAGTAATATTATCTTAAATTTGAAAGTGTCTTGGGAATTGTACTAATCACACAAAATCCTGTAAATTATAATAATGTGTCCCATAATCTTCACTAGCTTTCACCTTTTGCCCCAGATAAGGGGATAAAAATATTTCAGCATCCTTCTTTTCTTAGAGTTAAAATGCTTTAAGTCTTGCAGTACTCTTGGGCTGAACTTGATGTGACCCAGTGTGTCTGAAGTTGCAACTTCTACTTAATTCAGAATGCTTAACACAGGGCGATTAAGAATTGCT
Source organism: Motacilla alba alba (assembly GCF_015832195.1). Taxonomy (NCBI): domain Eukaryota; kingdom Metazoa; phylum Chordata; class Aves; order Passeriformes; family Motacillidae; genus Motacilla; species Motacilla alba. The sequence goes on along the minus strand of NC_052017.1, from coordinate 107,110,701 downwards.
GAAAATTTGAATTCTTCCTTCCCTGTGTTTTTATTCTGAAACAATCTTTACAAAGGGCTGTTTTTGGAGAGCAGAGCACATTCTTTTGTTTCTGGATAAAATTGATGGCTGCAAATGAAAGAATAAAGAAGGCTCTCTATTCATGTTCCCCAGCCTTTGTTTCAGTGGGCATTGTTTCAGTTTATAAGAGCTGTTTAGTACATATAGATTACTGGAAAGGATGAAGGATTCCCAAACACATCAGTTCAGTCTAGTAAAAAATCCTGCTATCTCCTCAGCCGCCCAGCCAGTACCTTTTTGTTTCAAAGATGCCATGGAAGACTTTTATTTCCTTTTCCACCATATTACTTTGAAGTCACCTTTTGTGCAGTAGTTTAAATGATTCTTACTAGTTTTCTTTCAAATTATGGAAACCTTATCAAACCTGTGATTTGAGTTCTAAAGCTGAGGAAACTGGCTGGTTGAAATTTTAGTTATTTTTGATTTGCCTTCTTTTTATCTTAAAAATTCAACATATAAATAGACTGTTGGCACATGGCTACAGATTTTGGTTCCAGTTTTGTAGGGAACATAGTTCTGTGGTAGCTAAACTGTTGCTTTATTTGCTTTCTCTCTAGAGTCTCCATATAAACATAATAAACTACTTAAGCAATTGTACACAGGTGAGATACCCATGTAGATCTTAAATCACAATAGTTTAAGTTAATTTGAAACTTGATAATTACAAGTTCTCTTACTGAGGGCATACCTGGATAGTGCATTAACTTGCAAGTTAGTAAATTTTAATTTTTTTTTTTTGGTTTTGTTAGTGTTGAGCTGCATAGTTAGGATGCTGATGGTGTAAATGCAATGCAATGGGTTACAAATGCCTCCTTCTATTAGTGATAACAGGGGTTGACATGCTGAGTTTAGCTATGTTTGTCAGTGCAGAGATTACACTTCCACCTAGTCCCTTTTCCCTCAGTAAATCCCTGTTGTTTGCAGTGCTCCTGTCCCACCTCTGCTTTAATGCTCTCTTTCCCTGAGGTTACTAGGGTGAATGGATATAACAGCATCATCTCCTCTTTCTCCCTCCCTTTTTTATTTTTTCCTGTAGGGCTTTCTTTGCAAGATGCAGGGATGCTTACGTGGCCTTGAGTAGGTCTGCTTGATGGAAGCCCATCTGGAAAACAAACAGGAAAATCTAATTTAAGTCTTGATCAGATTTAAGTATGATATAATCACACAGTTGATTGTGCTGTCAAAGACCATATACTACATCTGGGCATACATGTGGATAGGCCTTTGTTTGGCATGTAGAGGTGTTTGAGATTGTTTGGGAGCTGTCAGATATATTCTTGGCTATATCTCAGCCCTGGCTGCACTGGGAGCTGACCTCTTTCCTGTGTATGGTGTCAAAGGGATTTGCCAATCTACAGTCATGTAGCCACATGTTAGGTGGGCCATTGTCTTGTGCAGTACTAAAATGGGACAAAACCAATCCACTGAAAAATGAGACAAAACCAATCCACTGAAAAGAGATCATAGTCCTTTGCCACAGAAAATGTCTGGTTTTGGTTTTGTTTTGTTTTGTTTGTTTTTTTTTTCCAGATAGGCAACAAGGTGTCCTGGAAAATAGCTTTACTAACAGAAGTAATTTATGAACATGGAAGCCGGTAGAAGAGACAAGTTTCCAAATGCTGTATCATATTTCTTAATGGAAAGGCATTCATGAAGCTCTTTTAAGAATGTCATTTGAGGGTAAACTTTTTTAATAAGTGAGAGAACAAACAGTTTCAGTGGCTCAGCTCTTCCATTGTGCAAATTTAATGAGCTGCTCTCCTTTTAACTTAATGTCCCTTTGAAATAGGAGTTGCATTGGAAACATTTGGCTTTATATGGTATCTGTTTGAACGCTAACACAAATGTAAGTTCTGTTAAGTTACTGCAAATGTAACATTTTGTCTTAGTTTACTTGTTCTGGTGCAGCCTCACATAGAAATATTATATACAAGCATTTTACATACACCAGTGGTTGAAGTGATCCCTTTCAAGCAATCTGGCTGTGAAAAAGTTGAGATGTATTTTGTGCAACATTTATTTCCAGAGGAAGGAATGTTTTTGTTCGCTTTATGATTCCCCTTCAGTCTAGATGTCTGGTTTAGTGGAAATGTTCAGTTGTCAGAAGAATTAAGATGGTGTATTATTTAGATCTTACCAGACAAGTGGGATTTGTTCCTTCCATTCCAGTTATCAGAAAGATTAACCCTTTGCCCTCGCAGTCCTAATTGCAGTCCAAAACAAAGATTCTGCTTGTACAGAACAGCAGCAAAGTGTAGTATCTGCCAGCTGGAATGTTTCTCTGGTGAATGTGGGTTGCAAGTATTACATACATTTTGTCTTGTGTTTCAGGCACCGATAAAAGCAACCTGTGAAGATTTGTCATGCAAGACTGGATTTCCTGAAGATGTTCACAGTGCAGTAGTGTCAAGGAGTGTACATGGAGGACAGCCTCTTCTCAATGGTACTGTTAGAAAACATATTTTGAACTTTCTTGTTTCTTCTAGTTGTAGCCATAAGTCACTCCTGGAGCATTTTCATCCTTAAATAGGACACAGACTCTTTCAGGAGAGAACATTGGCTGCTCTGTGATTATTTCTTGATCACTATCATAGGATTTGAAAAATCAGTTGGCATTAGTGGCAGCACGTGCACCTGTGACTGTAATCTGAGAACACTGAGAGTTGCAGAACTTTACGTTATTGTCATCTAATTCTTGGCACAGCATTCACACTGATGTTTCTTACTAACATTGACAGTGTGTATCCCATTAGTCTGTACTTACAGCCCATGTATGTATGAGGAGGTAAAGAAAATTTCCTTTTTGCTTTACCTCTCATAGAAGAACTGCAGTTACACCCAGTGCTAGTGCTCATGTTAGTGCAGAGATAGTTCCCTTACTGCTTTTTCATGGCAATCTGAGGAGAGACACCTATAAGAAACAGGTAGTGGGAATGGGCAGCAACATGAGATAGTGGTTGTCTGTGAGCCCCTGGTCAGTGACTGCCAAGCTGCAGGCTCTGTAAGGAGGCATTCCAGGAGAGGCAGGACGGTGCCAGGGCTGTCTCAGGGACAGTGCACTGCACTCTCACCCTGGCAACTACCTGCATCCAGATGGCACAGTGCCGAGGCTGGGGATGACCTGCTCAGTGAGCACAAGCCCTTTTCTCCACCAGGGATGCCCTGCAGTCAGTACACCTGCCCAGGTTGTTCACTGTTCTTCTTGTGTCTCTATTTTGCAGGGAGAGAGTGGGACAAAGAGGCAGATGATCTGAATGTTTCCTAGATTTCCCAGCCAGTGAAGTTTCAGTATACAAGCTTGCAGAAGTACAGCGTTTTTTAAAAATTTGCATTAATTTGTCTGTTTTCTGAACTGCTAACATAATTTTTTAGATCTAATTTGGAAATTGTGGAACTAAGAGCATCAGTTTTAGACAGTTTCAAATACAGCTTAAATAGGGACTAATTTAATTTAATTTGTTGTTTCTTTCACATAAAAATTTGGCTACACAGTTCAAGACATTTAAATGAAAAAAATTCTAATGAGTCTGCAAAACAAATGAAATAAAAGCTGTAGTCTTGATTTTACATGCTGTATGTAGCAGTCTCTCGTTAATTATATTTCACAGACCTGTTTTGTGCTTTCATAGAAGTATAATGGAAACTTGAATGCAGGATGAATTGATTAGCTTTAGTGTATTTAAACTTGAGTTATTAAAGGTTTCTCTATTCAGTTTCAAGAAAGTATATTCCACCAGCACAGACTTTTCTTTTATTAAAAGATGGCTTAGAAATTTATGTGTTGAAGTAAATGTTCTGCCAATTGAGAAAATAATAAAGAGGAAGGAGAATATTCCTCCCTTTTCCTCCAATGGGAGTTAATAGATGGTTCTCCTATATACTCCTGTACTAGACATCAGCTTGAGAATTCCTGAATATGTGATGAACAAAGGCAGGGGGCAGAAATAGGGATGCAGAGCACAGCAGCCAAATGCTTTGCAAACGTGCTGCTTTGAAACCACCAAGTGTTTGTTACAGGTTAACTGTCATACCATCAGTTCCTCTTGAAATGGAGATCACACAGGTTTTGAGATCTACCCTGCTCTGTGGAGGTTCTCTTTACTCTCTATGGAATCAAGGCTGTTTCTGCAGTTTTTCCCTTTTCCCATCAGTTAGGAACCACAGTAGACCGGGCACTAATTATCTGTTATCATTGCTCACGCAAACCTGATGATAATGTCTGATCAGCTTTAACCGAGTCTGAACTGGTAACATAGGATGACAAACTGACTTCCTGTCTCATTATTCATCCCAGTCCCACAGTCCCTTCCCTTGCTTCTCAGAAGTGAGTGAAGCATGACTGTTGGTTTGTCCTTGAATGGTATTAAAATGCATAACATTTTAGGGAAGTAGGAATTGGAAACTCTGTATGAGGCAAACGGTATGTATCACATCATATCAGCTGGTTGAAAAATGACCTGAGGGAGTCTTTTTCCTACTACCATTTCCTCAACTGAATTACTGCAGTAGTTAATTCTTTTGAAAATTTTGACATGCTTAAAAGCATATAATTTGCTGGTTACACATAAACATACAGTCCATCATTGCATAGCTTTGACTTAAATTTAATTACACTGTCATTTTGAAATACTATTGTTGTCAAAAGCCTATTTTCTGGTTATTAAACTAGATTCAGATGATGCTGGAAGTTAAGTATAGTTGCATGACATTTGCTTCATAGGGATAATCATGTGCCTGATTCTGATCTCGGCCGCCTCGCCTATCTAAATGCATGGAATTATTTAAGTTGGAAAAGACCTCTAAAACCATAAAGTCAATCCATTAATCCAACACTGCCAAATCCAACACTGCCACTAAACCACGTCCCTAAGCACTACATCTGCATATCTTTTGAACACCTCCTGAGATGATGACTCCAACAACTTCCTGGGCAGCCTGTTCCAATGCTTGCTGACCCTTTTGCTGAAGAAATTATTCCTAATATCCAATCTAAACCTCCCCAATGGATGGTGATGCCATTTTCTCTTGTCCTGTCCCTTGTTTCTGGAAGAAAAGACCAACCCTCACTTCATTACAGTCTGCTTTCAGGTAGTTGTAGAGAACAATTAGGTCATGCAATTGACCTTGGCTCACTGATCCTCTGTATTACTTTCCTGCCCTCTGGCAGATCAGCATTCCTGTCCAACTGAGGTGCACTTAATCCCCTCATCCCCATCATCGATAAAGATATTGAACAGGACTGGCCCTAGCAGTGAGCCCTGGGGAACACCACTGGTGGCCAGCTGCCAGGTGGATGTAACTCCATTCACCACCATTCCCTGGGCATGGCTGTCTGGACAGTTTTTGGGTTTTTACACAGTGAACACTGCACCTATCCAAGCCATGAGCAGCCAGTTTCTCCAGGAGAACACTGTGGTAATGGGTGTCAGAGGCTTTTCTAAAGTGTCAGTGGACAACATCTGCAGCCTTCCATTCATCCACTAAGTGGGTCACACTGTCATAACAGGAGATCAAGTCAATCAAGCAGCACCTGGCTCTCATGAACTCAGGCTGGCTGGGCCTGATCTTCTGGTTGTCCTGTATGTGCTGCATGGTAGCACTCAAGGTGATCTGCTCCATGTCCTTCCTCAGCCCCTAAGTCAGTCTGACAGTCTTGTAACTCTGCAGATCCTCCTTCCAGCTTCTTGTAGCTGTGCATCAAATTTACTCACCTTTAGTCATCTGTGACCTCCCTGGTCATCCAGGACTGCTGATAAACAATGGAAGGTGGCTTGCTGAGCACTTCTGCCAGTTCCTTCAGTACCTTTGTATGGATTCTGTCCATAGACTTGTGTGTGTCTAAGTGATGCAGCAAGTCGCTGAAAATTTCTCCTTGTGTTATGGGGGCTTTACTGTGCTCCCTGTTCCAGTCTTCTGGCTCAGGGGCAGGGTACCCAGAGAACAACTGGTTTTTATGACTGGACTGCAGCAAAGAAGGCACCAAGTACCTCAACCTTTTTCTCGTCCTTTGTCCCTATGTTTTCACTCATATTTGATAAAGGATGGAGGTTCTTTTTAGCCCTCATTTTTCCCAGAAACATTGCTTTTAAAAATTGTCTTTTAATAGTAATCTGTCGCCAGATTATGTTCTATTTGGGTTTTGGCACTTATCTTCTCCCTGTATAACCTTGCAATGTCCTTGTAGATACTTACACTAGTTTCTGTGTGTTTTAGAGGTGAAGGCTTTCATTTTCTTTGTTTTTGTGCATTGATACCAAGAGCACAGAGGCTTTATGGACATCTCAGATATCTACAGAGTAATTTGACCTGACTTGGTGCTTTCTCGACAACTTGCTTCTTCAAATACTGTCCAAAAAAAATGACCATATGTTTATCACCTGTCTTGCTTTTGTCTAGTACATTGGGGGGCTATCTAGTACATAGGCTTCTCTTAAGTTCTTTGGCTACTGTCTTACCAAAACTTAAATAAAATTATAATTATCATATGTCTTGTTGGTCTCTGCATTCCATTTGTTACAGTAACATAGGATATCTGGCTTTTAAAACACTATTTTAAGAGATTTTCTTGCACTGCACTATACTATATGTTTTTTTGAAGAGGTTTTTTTTTCAGCCTGTGTTCAGGTGGTGCTTGTTTTTAGTGGAGGATCAGACTTGTTCCCATAGCCATTATGAATTATTCTTAAATGCATTGTTCATTCATAAGGCTAGGACATTATGACAGCATCTACTGATTTTTTTCCTTTTTTGTATGAGGGCATGAGATGCAACTACACATTCATTTCTCGTCCCGGTGTTCAGTTGTCCCAGTATGTGAAAAATTAGCGTAGCAATATATATTCAGAATATCTTAAATTGGAAAAGGGAAAAAATGCTCCACATTTATTAATGGTGGGGGGGAGGAAGAGAAAGAGAGCTGCCCTTGTTGCCCTTGGTTTCAGGATGAGGAAATGGAGAAGATTATTCTAGTTGGGTGGTTACAGAGGTTGGAAACTTCTCCTTTTGTAGGCTATGACTGAGCAGTGTAGGTGACCTGCACCGTATAGGCTGTCCCCTATTGCCTCCTTCTGGCTTAATGTCACCAGTGCCCCATGGTCCTGTGTTCCCGTGGAACAGACTTCACTGGCCATACCCTTGGAGACTTTTTGAAGCTGAAACCTTACAATTTGTCTTGTACAATGTCTGGCAAGTCTGACTTCAGGGTACAATATGCTCATGTCACTAGATACATTTAAGATAAGTCTTATAGGCCTAATATTAAATTTATTTTCTATGTTTGACATGTTGTTTCACTTGATACCAGTAGCTTCATTGAAATTACAGTGATTTTTACCAAGGAACTAGGTGAGCTCAGAATTACTACCTTAATTTCTGTAAAGGGAGGAAAAAAATAATAATTTCAGAAGCAGAATTAAGAGAAACTTCATTCATTGCTAAAACCTGTCGTAGTAATAAAACCATGGAATTACTTGAGCCCCCAGCTCTTTTAAAATGTAATATACTTTGAAATTTTTTAGGACCTAAATTGGCCAACATTTAAAAAAGAAGATAAGTAATACGCAAGTATATCTCCAGTCATCAGCTAATAGAAATAGATATCTAACCCAAATTGAGGGCACAGTACTTACGACTGGTTTCTGTAAATAAAATGTGCTTACTGTTTGGAGAACCATAAATAAGATGTATTGTTCGGAGAAGAAGAGGTTAAGTCAAGAGGGAGTTGTGTTTAATATATTAAATGCCCTTGGTTGCGCTGGTTTTATAACATTATTGTAGTTCATCTATGGAAAAGTACTTGTTGCAGTTTGATATGTCCAGCATGTTTATCTAATCTTTGTTCTATATCCTGAAAATTTTAAGATACAAATAAAGCGTTTTCAGCTGAAATCATTCACCTCAAAAGGTTACTTGAATGGTTTGCAGAATCATTTCTTAGAGATTCTTATGCTGATAAATATTGTAGAAGTTTCTTATCTCACAGAGATGTTATTTTAACATTGTCTGTCCTGTTATTAAATGCATGGTTTTAGTTGTTTGCTAAGAAAATTAATTCCTAAGCCATTCATTCGAATGCTGTGTAGCTATAAAATATTTCTAAGGCCTTTGCGTTGCACAATGATAAAAAAAAATGTTTTGGTGTTGATCACAGAGATAAGCAGTGATTATGGATGATTACCACTGCAGTTTTGTGAGCCATTTAAGCCACAGTAAGCATCAGCTCTGGCAAAAAAGGCAAGCTTACGCCTTCTCTCCTCTTTGAGCCTGGTACCAAGCGCTCATGAAACCATTAAATGAACGGGGTTAGCCAATTTATCTGGGGTAAACTTTCACTCCCACTTCTTTAGACTTTATTTCTGAGTGACCTTCTAGGCTTAAACAGGGCCATGGTGTCCCTGCTGCCTTCTCTTCTCTAGCAGTGAAATTCTTCGAAAAATAGCATTTGTTTTGATGCTTTCAAACTGAGTGGCAAAACTTGTTTTTTGCATTCCCACAGACTTATTTTGTAGTTTGCCATTGAATATACCAATTGGTCTCAACCCAGAAATGTGTTGTTTTTGGGAGTATGGCCCTCAGGCATGGCCCAGTGTTTAGGAGTAAAGTGACATTTCATGATGTAGTGGAGGTTTACATGGACACTGTCTGTCCATGGTGAAGCTACTTGGCTTTGTTGCTAGTGCTGTTTTATTATTCTACATACACAAATGCCTGCCATCAGGTAACAATAAAATTCATTTTTAAAAAGTCATAATGCTTAAAACTGAAGACAGCAGCACATCTTTTAAGGTGGATTAACTGTAGAGCTAAGGAAATTGTTCTTAGAAGAATTATACTTTCCAAGAAGGAAATTAGTCTTTATCCATGAAAAAGATTTTGGGCTTTTTTTTTTTTATTCCTATTAAAAAAAATTGAAAATAGTAACCACTTTGTTTGAAGTCTCCTTGCCTTAAGCAAAAAGACAAGTTGACAAGTTCCTTCCAGGCAGACAGCCAAACAATCTCAGATAGATGGGGTCTCTCTGTGAGCTGCTGGCAAGCTGGGGAAAAATTGTTTCAATTCTTCCCAAATGTATTGTTTTCTGAAGTTCTTTTCCTGTACTCTTCATCCTGCTCTCTCTTGCAAAAAAAGAAAAAAAGAAAGAAAACAAAAAAACACTACAACCTACCATCTCCTAGTTACTCTTTTAAGCCTTAGTGGGAGTGAATTTTTTTTCCAGAAGCTTCTGTTGTTAAGATATTTTTTACCCCTGAGTTATGCTTAAGATTTAGTAGGTTTAGTTTTGCCCTCTTCTTTGAGAAGCAGAGTAAATTTTATTGCTGTTACTTGGTGATGCTCTGCCTTGTTGTTTTATTGTAGGTTACAGTTGCATTCCAGTTCTTGGTTTCTTGCCTTTTTAATCCTTTTCATCTTCTTTTCTCAAACAGTTTTCTTGTTTGTACTCTTTCCATACCCCACAGCATCCTAAATTCTCCAGCATCAGTTCGGAGCTTGCTATCCTGGATTGAAAGAGCTGCTTTTGTTTGCTTTCACTGTGCTAGCACAGTACCTGTTTTGTGATACCAGTTGTCTGTTCATGTACCAAGCTCCTAATCTATTCTTAGATACTTGTCCCTTGAAAATTATAGGTTTCTTTTGCTGAAGCAAGAGACTGCTTTTCTTGAGATGTCATTTCTTTATTCCCTTTTACCAACTACTTAAACATTAATTATATTTTCGAGTATATATGGCATATATTCACCATGCTGAACAGTGGTAATATACTATATGAATGGTGACTCCGTTTTGCTTTTTTGTCTGACTTGTATGTGATACCTGATTTTATTTTATTACTGACTATAAGTTGGTGTCATCTCATTTTAAGGTTGTATGTTGAATATTACATACATATAAATGGGGAATAAGCATAAATAATTAAATGCAGCGATATTATGAATGTGTACAAAGGACTGACATTTCAGAAACATAATTCTGTTATCCCTTGGTGGTCTGTGAAGCTACTGTGGAATTGTATGTAGTATGTGAATCAATTTGTCTATCCAGTATCAAAGAATTTATAACTTAAGTTCTAGGTAAGAAGGAATTCTAAAAAAATATAATCAAAATGTACTAAACAAAATTTTTACTTTTCATGGACTATTTTTAATATAGGTGAGAATAAAGTTTATGGTAAAATCTTAAATAAACTACTCTGTCCAGTTTTTCCAAAGAAGAAACATGATTCTCCCTTATTCCCCGGAAAAGGAGCGCTGCTTCTGTTTCTTGCGTAGGTTCTTATAGCTCCATCTTAATAAAGAGAAAAATACACCTAAAGAGAAATTATAGAAATCTTGAATTGTTGCAGTGTTCTGGGATCTGTAAATTACTATCTTAGTTAATTAGTCCAGTTCAGATAATAATTTCTGTCTGTAGTGCATTTACTTGGAATGCACTGAATTAATTAGTACTTATTCCCTTTTCCTGTATTCAGCTGATTACTTGCGAGGGTCTCAAATGTAGTGTCCTTTCTGTGTGCAGAAATCTGAATTACAGCAGCAGAATTGGTAGCTGCCTGAGTAAGCTCTGAGCATGGCTCACTGAAGGATGGCAAAGGGGATGTTTCTTTCTGCCCTCTGAAGTCAGGTCTAGCATTATAGTCTTTCTAACACCATTTAGTGTAGCCTTAGTTCAATTTTAAGCTATACCATCTGGCTTTGATTCCCAAGGGGCCATTATTTTTCCTGGAATCATTGTAGCCGGAGTGTTCTTCAGTGCTGACCAGTGCTTTAGGGAAGGCTGGGAGGAATGGTGGATGCAAAGCTTTGCAGAAAACCTCCCCAAAAGGCAAAGGTGCCCGTAGGTATGGGTGATTTATTTAGTTACAGAAGAAGGTTGTTGTTGCATGCAAGAGCTGCGTGGAAAAAAAAAATGTTTCTTTGTGTGGTACGTAGGTATATGGAATATATGGAATAGAACTCAGGTGAAGCCTTCTGTGTTAGCATACATAATGTGAGAAGATGGTATTTATCATTAGGAATTCATGTTGTCACTTAGGACTACAGTACATCTTCTGTTGACTTGTCATTTTTCTCTAACAACCCGGAAGACAAATTTACTAGAGCATCCTACTGAACTGATATTGCAGGAAATATCCTTTATTGCAAAACACTACCATACTAAATACAGATAAACTCCTCTAGTATTTAAACACTTAAAAACCACATCAAATCAAATACTACTGTGTTGAAGACTTGGATGTCAGTCAACAAATCCCAATCGCAGTTTGAACTGCTCTGATTTTGGTTGAATTCAGTGAGGCAGATTTATTACTTTTGGTTGAACTTGGGACACTAAATGTGAGGGCAGTTTTTTATTCTTGAAATAACTTTTGGAAGAGTTCACTTCCAAGCTTTCACAACACGTCCTAGGCATCAGAGCCAGCCTTGCTAAACTCAGGAGAAAAGAGGAACAGAAGGAAGGTGCAAAAAAACAGAGTCAGATTTTGGATGGAAAGGAAATTTGCTGGACTTGCTATTATCTTCTAATTAGACTGTAGAAGGAGCAACTGGCCTTTGGTACCCTGTAAATCTTTCCAATTTAACGCAGCACAGATGGTTTTCTGCTCGTTTCCATATGCCCTCGCTGGTTGATGTGTCCTCCAGAGGGTGGGGAAAATAATGTTGGGGGATAAATGGAGTGAAACATTGGAGTGCAAAATGGAGCTGAGGCTGGGGAAAGGATGGAAGCAGAAAATCCAGGTGATGAAGGATGATGAATGGTCGGTGTGAGTTATGAATCCTGGTGTCATTCAAGGGGGAAGGGAAAGCAGAGGCTGTCCACAACCCTAGAAAGAGCAGAGAAACTTCGCATTAGTTGGAAGAGGAGGCAGAAGCAGCCCAAGATAAAAGGGAAAATGTCTTGGAATACTTTGAAATTTCCTCATGGCATCCAGTTTGAGCCAGCCATGGACATCCAATACCCATGCTAAAGGAAACGCTGGGGACCCAGTAGAGCTCACCAGTATGAAATAAGCGAGCACATAGTCCTGAGAAGCTAGGAGAAACCACCAGTCCTTTATATCAAAATGACAGCACTGTGTACCACATCTTCCATTTTTTTGCATTTTAAGCTAAAAAACGTAATTTTCTGAGTATTCAGCCAAGATCAGAACATGCACATGCCTTTTGAAGATGAACTGATTTTATAGCCAAGACATGAGGTTAGCTAGAGCACCTGCAGCTGCATATCATGACTTGTCCACTGTTTTGGAGGAAACATTGAGTTTGAGTACTAAGGGTCCATCAGTGTCTGAGAAGTGGTATTAAAACCCATTGCCGCTTTTTGTTACAGGCAATTTGGTACCGCAAATATTTTTTTCATTTTTTCTCACCTTGTGTGTACATATGTGCCGTTTAAGTGCATCTGAAAACACCAGCCTTAATTAAAGCTAGGAGAGGATATACCCAAAGTCTAAATCTTTGCTATTGTTGCAAATGCATTACAGTGAAGTGGCTTCAGGATGAGTGAGTTTGATCAGCAAGATAATGCATCACAAAACCGTTCATTCTTTTTCTGGGCTCATTCTCTTCTGGGTCAGGTTAGTTGTTGATTTGCTGCGATCTGCTGTGGAAAAGGAGATAAATTAACGAGAAAAGAGGTGTGTCAGTGGTGATGAGATAAAAGGAGGTCATAACTGAATTAAACTCCACTGTGTTAGATTCTCTGGTAGGTTTTTTTCCATCCTCTTTTCTCTCTGCAGTGTTTTTTTTTCCTGCTGTTTTAATATATTCCAGGATTGGGCAGCAGAGGATCAGTGCCCTGCCATCCCTTGCCCTTGATGGCTGCTGCATCCCAGCCACTACCCAGGCACAGTAGTGAATTGTGCCGACAGTTCTTAGCTGGGTTGCAGATGACAGTGAACAATCCCATTAACCTGCCAGCCTGGCTGCAGATAATCCCAGAGAACCAGGGCACCCAGTGCTGCCCACGGCTGCCATCCCTCACCCTGCTGGCTGCAGCTCCTGCCTGCCTGTAGGCACTGATGCTGTGGACAGAGGAGCAGCACAGCACGGCTCAGGTGCATCTATCTCTTCCTCCTCTGAGCTGCCTGCAGAGCTCAGAAACTGGTCCATTTAGATTTATTTTTTTCCTTGTTTTTTTGCCGTCTGCTGTGTTTTGGCAGACCTGTGAGCAGTGGCAAATATTATGATCGTTTCTGCTTGCCTGCAGCTCTTTCTTGTGCACTGTGCTGCCTTTTAAGAAGTAGATTTTGTTTAGTTTTGAAAGTTAATGGCATATGCCTCTCAGGTTGTAGAGAGAAGGAATTATTTAAGGCCCTCTGTGAGTTCCAGTTTAACATTCTCTTAAATAGGAAAGTCAGAATCCCTAAAAGCACAATTTATAACATAAGAGCTATCAAAATAGCAGTGCAATCTGTTAAAGTGTTTAAAAATTTGATTCACTGCAGTTTAAAATGTGAAATAAATGTACACTAATTGTTTTGAATGGAGATGAAGATGGTGTTTGAAGCCAGTCTTTAAAGGAATTAGTGAGATAGCACTGCAGTTCATGGTGGAGCACTATTTTCCTGTAATGGGCTAAGCAGTGTTCTCTAATTAGCTTGCAAATTGGTATTCAAATACAAGTAAACTGGCAATCAAATACAAGCAAAACATCTATGTAAGTAGATTTTGACGTCTGCACTTAGCATACCTGTATCAAAATTATGTGTGGGTAAAGGGTAAGCTCTTACTTGTTTTCAGCATGGAGCTTTTATTAGTGGTGGCTCACTGGTTACAGTAGGTCATTTTTTTAATTTAAGCACATGAAAAGAGGAAAAATAAGTTCCTTTTTTTTTTTTTTCTACAAGTGAGTGGCTTTTAAACATTAGTAACATAATACTAAGTGTGCACGAGTTTTTTTCCTGTCTTCATTTCTTCTGGTTTTTGTCACCTAGTTGTGCACATCAGATTTGATACATAGCTGAGTCAGTGGAAGTTACTCTGTTGAGTTTTCCTGAATTTGGATCACATTCATGTTCATTATTAAAATTACTGCTGTATGGTGTAGCCATTTCATTTTCAAGCCTTGTGGCAGAAACTGGATGCATAAGCTATTAGTGGTGTTTATGTTGTGAGGTTTTCAGTGGTATGTAGTACAGGTTCTTAAACTTGAATGCCTGGCACAAGTAGGTTTCTACAAAGGAGAATCATAGAACGGTTTGGGTTGGAAGGAACTTAAAGACCATATAGTCCCAAACACCCTGCCATGGGCAGGGATACCTTCCGTTGGACTAGGTAGCTCAGAGCAGCATCCAGCCCGGCCTTGAACACCCCCAGGAATGGGACACCTGCAGCTTCTCTGGGCAACCTGTTCCAGTGCATCACTGCCCTCACTGTAAATTATTTCCTCCTAGCCATACAAAAAAACTGGTGCATAAGAACTCTTGCTGGGAAAGGTAAACAAAAATCACACGTTTAAAATTCAGTTTTCAGGGTCTTTTTAATGTCTGCATTTTCTAATTTATAAAACATCTCTCACTCATTGATACTTCACACACTGATACCTTGCTAACTACCCTCTACAAGAATATTGTTTACTAACAGAAGTGTGAACTGTATCAGTGGGTCAAGTATGTGGCTTTATCAGCCAACCACCAATACTCCTGTCAGCTGTTATGGTGTTCTTTTAGAATCATCTTTTATGCTAAAAGTTCTTTGGAATGTACTTCCCTAAATCAAATTCTTGTCACTGTGCATTCATTAAATCCAATTAATGTTTGCATAGATTTAGCTTTCAGTGCTGATTATTGTCTGAATTCTTCAAGGGGGAAAAACTCAAATAAAACCAAAACAACCCCCCCCCTTATGTCAAGTGTTTTCTGTAAAGCAGTAAAGTATGCATTTCATATCGTAGAAATAATGCATCAGTGAAAGTCTTTGACTTTCCAATTCAGTATGTGCTTTTCTGTTCAAATAACCCCAATTTTCCCTTTGCAGTGCTTTAGTGCATGTATGTGCTTTTATAAAAAATTGATCAACTTGATTCTCAGGGGATGGTTAATGGGGGAGTGTAGGTCCCTCAGAGGTCACAGGTTCAGATCAGTCTGTCATCTGCATCCAATAGCCAGTAATTTACAACTGCTTGGTAGCTTATGCAAAAGGAGCTT
This sequence comes from Motacilla alba alba, assembly GCF_015832195.1. Lineage (NCBI taxonomy): Eukaryota > Metazoa > Chordata > Aves > Passeriformes > Motacillidae > Motacilla > Motacilla alba. Next base: position 107,095,499 of record NC_052017.1, on the reverse strand, counting down.
TGGTTGATTTGGTTTCTTCTGAAGGAGTCTCTGTTGAAAAGGTACTTATTACACAAGAGCAGAAATACTGCTGAAATTAGTGGAAACTGGGTCAGCACATGTGGGCAGGGAGTGCTCATGTGTATGAAGGTAGCTGGAGAAGGTCAATATCACAGTGCTTTCCTGACTGGAAGAGAGAAGCCCTGGAACAGATGGGAATTTTAACCTCTTGAAGTGCATTTGTGCAGAGCTGTGATACGTTAGGGCAGTAGTTTTAACAGCTTGGGGCAAATAGCACATCTAGTGTTTTAGGTACTGCAGGTGTCCTTGCCTATGTGTAATTGATTCAGTATGTTTACTAGAACAGGAATGAAGTCTGTATCACACTGAAACATCAAATACAAATTAACAGCAAAAGAAATCCCTCTCATCCTTATCCTGTGTGTCACTACCCGCACTTCTGACCATGCCAAGTCTCATTTAATTAAAATCTTCTTGTTGTGCCTTTGTGCCAGTGAATTATTTAAGAAGGATATGTGTCCTTATTTATAAAAATGGATCTTTTTTTCCTCAGAGATAGTGACTATATCAGTTGTTACAGCTGCAAATGATCTGGAAGTTATTTCCTCCTTCCAGTTTTTCAAACAAAGTCTGTAATTTACAGATGCATGCCAAAAAGCCAACATAGTGTGGCTAAAATGGAAGATTTTTGTTAGCCTTCATTGAGTTTGCTGTTTAAAGGAAGCTAAGCCTACAAAAGCCCAGGTGCACCTGGCTTTAGGAAGCAATTTTGCAAGAGACGTCCCAGCAGAACATGGCTGTTCCAGTCTGCTGGGCAGGTTATGCTGCAGTGATGAAGCCTGGCTTAAGGTGGCCACTGTCTCAATGTCTGTGGGTTTTATATTGCAGCTGATTTAAACCAAAAATAAAAGTTATTGAGTCCTAACAGTATTGAGTTGTGTGTTCCTCATAAAAACCCAACAGTAGTACACAAAGATTCCTAATTTTTTAAGCCCCATGTGTTATGCAGGACATAGATGAATAACTGAAGAAGCACTCTCCAAACATTTGTTCCTGTAAATGACTATCAACTTCGAAAAGGTACCTAAAGTTTTTGTAGGGTAGCCAAATAAGGTCTTGGAAACGGCTGCTTTTAAAGACTACTTGGTGTCTGCTCAAAGATGATAGTGTGACTTCTGTTGCAAACAATTAAAAAATTGTGAATGTGAGCCTAGCAGATGAGCAAAGTCTGAAGGGCTATATGTGTATTTTTTAGTAGCAATAACTTCTTGTAAAGCATTTATACTTCTGTAGAAGGGGTAGAGATAGAGAAATAGTTTGGTAAGCTGTTACATCAGTGTTTTAATAATGTTTGTCAACCATGTATATTTATGATGCTGAGAATTTTCCAGATAATGGGCAGTGTCAAAATGTCACTGCAGGTCAAAAAATGGGTTTTTTGTTTGTAGGTATTTGTTTTTATTTGGTGTTAGAGTTCTAAAGTCTCTGTATTGTTATTTTACTAAGAATCTTGCTGTCTAACATTTTAAAATTTCTGCAAGCCATGCACAGATCTGCATGCTGAGGATAAATTAAGTTGTGAGAGTACCATCCCATGAACTGAGAGAGAAGAAGGTCACTTTCATGCCATAAATGCAAACTGTGTCAATAACATTGCTCATTTTGTATTGAATACTTTATTTTAAATTTGCTAATTTTGCCAACAACAAAAAGTAATTTTAAAAAAATATATTATATTATATTATATTATATTATATTATATTATATTATATTATATTATATTATATTATATTATATTATATTATATTAGTTTCATTAACAAAATAATATTAGACTAGTCTTCAGAATGACCTGGAGATGCCAGGGAGACAGTGGGGTCTGTAACACTCAATATGGGACAGACAGATGGTTTTAGGTTGTTTCAGAATGTGCACAGTTAATTCTGATAATGTGATTGGGGGATTAATTCTCATTTATGCACAGCCTATTTGATGCCTTTCTGAATGCATGTGGATGAATATGGTATATCTCATCTTTTTAACGGATGTTCCTACTAAACATTCAAAATACATTTTCCTCACTATAGCAAATATTAAAATTAAAGTTTATCCTGTAAAAAATTTTTGCTACAGGCTGCAGAATTTTTAGTGGTTCTATGACTTGAACCATCTGGTGTTCAGAGCCCTCTGAGGTGGATGTTGCAGGTTCCAGGCACTATCTGTGGCTCTTAAAAAAAAGTTAAATCTCTGTGATTGAAAGACTTAAAGAGTGCTGTCATGGGGGATATTGAAAACGGCTGGGAAGATTAGAAGGCCAGTTTGGAAGAGTGATAGGTCCAAGTTCCCTCATTTCAAGAGTAACAGTTTCCCTTATTTAGAGGGTATAAGACTTGCAGAGCAGCATCGGCAGCTCCCAAATAGAGAAGCATATCTTGCTAGTGAGAGACAAACATAAAACAGATGAGCATTAAAATAGGATTTGCTGATAAAAGTCCTGCTTGTGGATAACAGTCCTACTGTGGTAACAGTCCCTGCTCTGGGAGAGTGCATGCCTCTCCCAGACCCAAATGCATTGGGAAATTTCATGCAGAAGCATTTGCATTGCTGTGGATGAGGTGGCTAAATTAAAGCTTGGTCTCTGTTTTTTGTTCTGTACAAGGTAGTAGGACCGAAGAGGGGTGGGCTGGAAGAGGTGTTTTCATGAGGGACTGAATGGTACAACTTTCTTGATGTGAGTCACACCGTAGAGAAGACAACCCAGTGTACATCTTCCCTGTTGACACTGGAGCTCAGGCAGAAGTTACTTCTAAAGTCTGAGGTCTAAATCCTGTACTGGAACAAAGTGATCTAAATTACCATGGGAGAGGGCAGTGCCACATCTCTTCCTAGCCCTCCCTAGAGATCCAGATGCATGTTTTGCACTAGTTAGAGTGGTCTTGCAGCCTTAGTATGAATCAGTGCTTTGGTCTGATGATATGGCAGATTTACACTGAAGTGAGAGAAAAGTGATATTCCTGTGGATTAGCAGGATGAATTAACTTGTCCCATAGCTGCACTGCAGTGGCTTCTGGGAGAAGAGGGATTTGGGACCATGGGCTGCAAGACCACATCTTTCAGCAGATACCTAAATAATTTTATTGTCATACTAGAAGTGCATCCTAGCTGTGTTTGTAAATATTGCTCTTTTTTTACTGAGATCTTCATCTCTCACTGGCCAGCAATACTGCTTTGCTATCCTTTCAGATCTGCAGAACCAGGGTTGTTGATTTGAGCATCTAATATGCAAATCAGGTGACCTTTTCACTGTGATTACTTTGTTTTTTAATGACTGTATAAATCATGGATATTTTCACCATTAGCTCAAGCCCTTCTGTGAAATATGAGAATGATGTGCAGCATTTTAATCTTCAGTCCATCCAATCTCTCTCCCTGCCTTCCCATACCTCCACACTAACGATCCAGCAGTAAACCCCTAAGTAAGTGGCAGTGTCTTCAGACAAGAAGAGTCACAGGCTTATTGCAAAGACAAACTGAAGCAAACAAAGCCGACTACTGTAGTTGTAAGCCGTTTTTGCATGCGATCCCTGTTGAACTCACTTTTGTCACCTGGGGTGATGTAAAACATGACAGTCTAGCAGGGCTGCTTCAGGGGCTTCAGTGGCATTCTCAGTTCCTCAAACTCTTCCATGTGTAGAGATTTGAGGGCTGTCTCTGCTGGAGTCTCCTGCTGTAACAGAGGATGCTGCTGCCTCGGTGTAGGCATGCTGGCTCTCTGCTGGAGGCTGCCATGCTGCTGCAGGGCTGATGACGCAGGCTGCCTGTCTGCGCTGTGCCTCGGAGGGTCAAAGCCTCCTGTGAATTATCAATAAAGATGTGCTGACACCAGGGCAGCAGCAGAAGTAGAGCAGCACAGGGATGTGCGTGGCCTTCTGTCAGGCCTTGCTCATCACTGTCCTTAGCAAAGGCAAGATCTGGGGTTGGAAGTATTTTGTGCTGGGAAGACAAAAAAGCCCCAGGGCTCTTGGTCACACGGACCTTTGAAGCTGTCTTCAGGAAATGGTCTGCAGTGCTTTCTGCAGTAAATTCTTGTGGTAGCCAGGCTTGCTGCCCTTCCTCTAAGGCTGAAGTCTTGTTCCAGGTGTAAGTACTGTGGCAATTGGAGTTAAAAATAGACACATTCTCCATGACTTGTAATAATCAGTTTGATTAAGTTTGGCATGAAAACAACAGGAATGTTTTCTTTTAAGCTGAAGGCTGTGACTTGTTTTGGACAACACGTCTAAAGCTTCCCATTAAAGGAGGGAAAAAAAGCAAACCCAGCCGCCTTGTAAACTATCTACTATGAAGTTCTTTAAATAGCACAATCTATCTCTCCTCTTAAATTAGTGGTCAGCTTAAAAGTAATTCATCAAAACCAGTGGATTTACATAAGTATGTGGTATAAGAAAGATGAAAACTAAGTCTGGAGTTTCTGAGAATACTTGAAATCCAAGGCAAATCTTGCTAGTCTAAAATCAACCACAAACTTTGTAAGCTTCTAGTATTTAGGGGTTTGGGGTTTTCATTGCTTTTTGTTTATTTTGGAATATCTCAGCTGGAAAAGGGAAATTCTGTAGATCTGCTATGGATCTTGCATTCTAGAAAAGGTTTGCAAGTTGTTTTTATGTATTTTAAGTGAATGTTACAGGGAATGACAAGGGTGCTGGTTTTCTGTTCAGGGACAAATAGGAGTAAAGGTGGATCTTGAGACTGTGGTGTGTGATGAAGAGAATGTATTGAATGACATCACTGTGTTTCTTCAGATAAAGATGTTTTTGATACCTGATTTTATTATAATCTGACCTAGTGGTCAGGACTTTTTTGCTTTTACTTACAACTTATATGTTTTCCCATAAAGTTGGATGTTTGTTAGTACCTTTTCTTTTTGATTAGAATATTGATGTGCAGTTGTGTCATCTAAGCATCCAAAATTATATTAGTATTTCCTACTGGTTTACATGGATTATTTTTTTATTTGCCCTTGACTTTGAATGAGCCTTTGAGCTACAAGCTATCTGTGTGCCCATGGGCAGATCCTGATTCTAAAAGTAAAAACTGACGTCTGTGGCTAGAGGGGGCTTTTCAATGCAATGCAGTGTGGCTTTGCCAATAATTTTAATTTTTCTAAGCAGACTTTAAGGGGGGGGAAGTTTTTCGTTGTTGAATCAAAAATTTGATTAAGACATTTCTTTTTTTATTATTTTTTGTACATCTGAACTATTTTGTGCTCTTATGAGAACATTGTGAAAATAAATATGAGGTATTTAGATAGATGCAGTACAGAACAACTTCCTCATCTGAATTCAATGACTGCCTGCTTTGCATGGGTGAATACTTAGCCATGGTGCAAAACTTTCAAAGTAGACTGTAATACTGAAAAAATAGAGCGATTTTAAGGAGTATTAGGAACTTTGAAATGTTCATCTTTTCCGAAATGCTGTGCAAGGTACTGAATATGAATATTACATTTTAAAAGAAGCAATTTAACTACACGTGCAACAGTGCACATATTAAGCAGAGATCAATAAATAGCTTTTGATAGTTAATGTGCATATCAGTTTTATTGCAAGTATTCTGTGTGAGGAAGGAGGAGGACACAAGAAGATAGGAAGTTATTTGATTAATTTCACCATGGGCTTTTATCTTATTCCAAGTCACAAATTTGGGAAATCCATGACATGATAAAACATGGAAATCTGTAGTTCCTGCATACTTGCCATTAAGATTGGTAATTAGATGTTATTTCTGTAACTTTTTTGTACTTCTGTCAAACTGCAGTAGACGTGTAAACAAGGGACATCTGTTTTTCTTAAATGGTAAATGCAGTACCTCAGTAGTAATTAAATTATATAGGCTCAGCTCTTATTAGGTGAATTGTTGTTTTTTTCTCCTTTACGTTATTGAAGCTGCAGAAAACAGTGAAATTTCATCATTTACTGTCAGTACTGTCAAGCTTCATTCAAAGCTTGAAGTAAATTTTGCTTTTTAGAAACTGGTGGTTAATACCAGAGATAATTTGTGCCATGCAGTGCTGGACAGTGTCTTGTGAGCTGATTCTAGTGTAGGAACTGCCCAGAGCTACAGGGAACATCACGCTTTTTTTTGGGAATCCCTTCACTTTCTGGTCACTGAAGCTGTAGGGAGGGAGCAAGAACCCACATCCTGTTGTGTGTCACCAGAAATGCCAAAGGTTTATAGGTGATAGGAGGTAGAGTACTTGTTTGTAGGAGAGTTTGGATGGAAGACTGCACTGGCCAAAAGGGTCTGTCCCTTTGCTCAGTCCCCCTGCTCCCTTGGAGCATTTCTGAGTGCTTTCTCAATTTCTCTGTCCTTATGCTTAAAATCTCTCATCCCTAAATTTCAAAAGTAGTAGTTTTCGATATTTGGAAACACTTTTAAAGCGATATGACATTGATTTAGGCAGGAAGCACAACCTTGGAGAAACAGGTTTTTTAGAGCAGAATGCCAAGAATGGTTTAAAAAATGCAGAGCAGTGCTCATAGTTCAGAGCAATTAAGCATGAAAACTTCCCAGTGAAAATGTTGAGATTGGAATGGGCTTTTCAATAATGCAGTAACTCTGCCATCTACTAAAGCCTTTGATTTTGAAAAAAAAAAAAACCAACAAAACACCAGAAAAATCCAAAAATACCCCCTGGTTTTATGTAATGGATTTTGCAGCCTTTGTCTTTTATTTCATGCTGTTGGAAAGCCCAGTAAGCAATACCAGTTATTAGATATCTAGTCCAGTTTTTCATCTGCCATCATTATCCTTTGCTTCTGAAAGGATGTCATCATTGCACACAGGGGGAGAGTAGCACGTGGGTTAAAAATTATCTAGCTAAAGTGAGTGTAAGGCTGAGGTTGCCTTTACTGAAATATTTTCTCCTTAAATCTAGTAAGTCATCACTGTTTGTCATACTGCTTGGCTTTGCATCATTGATCAAGGTACCTTGTGTCCCGTGAGTCTAAAGGGCTGATTTGGAAACATACTGTGTATTGTGCATGTGCGAAGGAAAGCTTTGGGGTCAGACAGCTCTGAATGGAGCCACATGTACTAGGGATATTTGCTTCCCAGCCATGGGCATGATGGCATTTGTGTGCCACAGGGGAGAGGGGACAGTGGGTTTGCTGAGGCACAGTGTACCACCAGTTCTACCAAGCAAGGCTGTCCAGGGAGCTGTGCTCCATCTCTGCACTGGGAATGCAGGCACAATAGCAATCTTGAAAGTCTTGGGAGACTTTGAGATGCATTTTTTAAAAGTGCATTTTAAAAAAGAATAAAAAGTAAGTATCAGAGGTGATCTCTATATTTAAGAAGGGTCTAGCTGTAGGATAAGCTTCCAGAGACGATCTGAAGTTTTCTTTTTTAAAGAAAAATAAGTCTTTTCAAAGAGCAACTCTCTGTTTCACCCAGAAGAGACAGTCTAAAGAATCCTCACAATAAAGTTTTCCTAAATATTTGGGTGAAATAGTTTTTTATAAAGATAAGTAAGAAAAATGGGGAAATCCTCCTCTCCTCAGCAGAGACTGGAGTGGAAATACTCATTGAAGATAGATTTTGGTAACTGCTAATCTTTTGCTGGAAGTGTTTTCATCGTGGGGAAAGCTGAGGATGGTGGTTTGACCTTTTACTTTCTTTTTCCTCTTCTTTTCTTCCCCTCTATTTTTTTTAGCCTTTATTAATCTAGTGTTAGATTTTGGAGAATTAAGATCTTTGTTGCTACCAGGTACTGTCTGTTCTTTGATACAATTCTTACATTTTTGTCTTTATTGTCTGCGCCTTAAAAAAAAAGTAAAATCTAATGAGTGAATTCAGAGAGATACCAGAACATGTACATGCATCAAAGTTCTCTTTGAATGCCAGAGATACAGAGGCTATTTTGGGCAAATGACTTAAGAGGTGTGGCAGTGAGCTGATGGCCCTTATCTCCGGCTCACCTCTCTGTCAGATCTGATGGGACCTGGGCATGCAGAATGTGTGCTGCATTCCCAGATACTGTCCTGCCACAACTATGGGAGGTCAGATGCTGGAGGTACCTCTGGTCATCTCCAGGCAGCTCCCAGGATGGTAATAGCAGAAGGTGTCTGTGATTTATTTTGGTCCAGTGATTTGTCTGTGGCCACAAAGCAGAGATAGGAAAATCAAAGAACTGCATGCCTCCAGGAGCCTGTAGTGGGTGTGATTTAAGTTATCTGTAGGGGACATGGTGTTCCATAAACTTCATCATATGGATTCTGGCTGTACTTTCTGCTAGATCTGTAATTAGTTGGTAGTCATTATTGCTTCATGCATTAAGTGAAGTTAAGATGTAAAAGTGAAATTTTCAGTCAAAAGTGAAGCAAAAATTAAGACATTAAGGGAAACAAGCAGTGCAGATTTAAATGCTGAATACGTCTAATAGCAGTGAGTAGCTGACCATGTTTCTGTGGGCATCCTTTACAGCTAAAAGAGGAAGAATTGGGGTCAAATCCTGCCATACTGGATGAACTTATTTGTTTCTCTGCTGCCAAAATCTGTAAGATAGAATAATCAAACATGCAAAAGTGGCACAAAAAATACTGTTAAAAGAAATAAAAACACTTAATTAAAAAAATCATAACAATGTGAGTAAAAGTCTCATGTTACCCATTTGTTTTTCCATCTATGTAAAATAATGTAGATCTAGTAATTTAAAGTTCCCAGACAGTAATACAAGGATCTTTGGTCCTTAGGGGGCTGGACTTGACGTGCAACGTTGTCAGTATCCTTTGACTAATAAATTAACACAGCTCTTCAATATGCCTAAAGAAAATATTTAAGGGAAGGAGAACACTACACTGAGGGTACAGTACCCTTAAGTTGTTACTTTTTATGTACTAAAACTAGAAATTGTGACAGTTCTGTCAGTGCGATTGAACTTTGATAACAGAAATTTTTTGTGCGTGTTGAGGGTTTTTTGTCTTCTATGGATCCAGGTTGCTGCTCATATATTGCCTGGGAAGGTGGGGGTGGATGGCCTTAGAATGTTGTTTCTTATACCAGCTGAGCACTGCTAATTCTGTGGAGCCTTCTTTGATGTTCCATTCCCTAGAAGAAGGCAATGCTCTCAATTTCTCATTGTTAGACCTGTGAACCAGTGACAAGTATGGCTCAGAGGTCTCATATAGAATTAATACATGAGGCAGTTAATGTTCTGCTGCATTAAAGCAAAGTTGGTCTTCTATCAACTTTTACACTCCCCAAGAGCAAAGAGGCACACTCACTTGCCATCTGAAGTCTAAACAGGGATGTGGTCAAGAAGGAAAGTTGAGAGGAACATGTCAGGGGTTTAAAGTTCTTTCATATTTTTCCAGACAGAATTTTGTTAGGAAGGATCTTTGTGGTGATGCTTTTTTTGTTTGCAAATCTCTCTGACAATGACAAGCCCTGGGTAGTGCAGGCTGTCATTATTGCTGTCCGTGGTCTAACCCTTGCACAGTATGCATATTTTGTAATGTCTGTAATCTTCTGACAGGCCAGTGCTGTTGAAATGCCATGTAAAGTTCATTCCATCCTCTTTACTAGCTAGCTGAATTTTCTTCAGAAAGATGGTTTTGCTTCGTGGCAAACCTTGGAAGACATTCTCTAGTGTTTTCTGTTTGTGAGAACTAATGAGAGTGTTACAAAAATAGCCCCAAACTTTTGTGTCATCTTGCTCCACTCTTCATTTGTTTTCAGAGTAGTTGCACGTAGGCTGAATTGACCTTCTTGACTTAAGTTTGCTCCATGCAGCAAGAGGCTCTGGAGTTACTTGAAAAGGCTCTCAAATCTGTCTTCCCTATACTTCCACTATATCCATACCTCACTGAAAGCAGGACCCAGCCCTACCCCTCTGCACATTTTCATCCTGCTTTCCTAAATGCAGACCTCAGCATTGCTTTTGCCACAGTTGCTGCTGTTGTCCTCTTCTGTATCCCCAACCTGCTGAACCAGAAAGGCCTCATCTTTCAAGCATGTACCTCAAATGCAGCTTTGCTTCAGCTTTGTTGAGCAGGTTTGAACAGGTTGCCATTGTCACACAGCAGCTGACAACCTCCTCGTGCATATGCTCAAGTGGTGGCACATCCAGAAGGTGGCAAACTGAATGCTGCCATTCATTGCTAGTTTATGCCAAAAAATTTGTAGGTGTAAGGTATGTATTTGAGTGCTGTTTCTTTTGACTAGATCACTCAGAGGTAGACCTTTCCCTTCTTGCAGAGTCTTCCCATCTTTTGAGTCCTGTGAGCTGTGTAATACTGGGAGTTGGGATATCAAACCCATGTGAGTTTTGTGTGCTGATTACTGATCATCTCATTAGACAGTGGAGCAGGGATTGGTTTAAGTTCTTCCTCAAGAGTTACACGTAAATGCTCTGTTGAATACTAAAATTACTCTTAATGAGACATGGTGTGCATTCTTGAGAGCGTAATGAAAGACCAGAAGTTCAGGAATTACATAGCAGAGAGGCATAAATGGTTCTGCAGGGATAATGAGAAGTTGTGCTGCAGTTTTCTCCTGCTCTCTTGGGATGTGGTGCAAGACCAAAGTTAACTCATTTTCTCATAAGCCCTCTAATTTATCAGGTTACTTAGATGTTTGTGGTTTTCCTTTGTAGAATGTCATTCCACGAGATGGCAGTACTTAAAGGGCTGTGCTCATTCTTAAAGTGAGATTACAGGGTGGGGAGAAGTGGCATCAGTTTAAAAATAGAGAGGAAAATTCCATCCCTCCTTTTAACTTTGCAACAATGATAAGGCTAACTAGACTGAAGTCAGCCTACATTTTAAGCTGGTGATATGGTGGGGGAGGACACTCTTGACTGGTTGATTATATGCCCAAGATATCCAACATGACCAAGATAATACAAATTTTGAAAAGCTTTTAGATAAATACTGTACCTTCGTATGGAACAAACAAAGCATGAAAGTCCAGTCACCTTCGTGCTCAGTGCAGGCTTTTTTTTTTGAAAATCTGGGTTTAGTTTTGCTGTTGAAATCTCTCCTAATGGGCTAAAAGAGTTGGGCAGCAAGTGTGTGATGAAGGCCTGAGCATCAGCCCACTTGGGTGCATTGGCACTGGCAGAGCCCCAGGCGTGAGCAGTTGCCTTTTGGCTGCTGCTGTTGCAGCAGCTGGACCTGTTTAGCTGAATACTCTGCCTCTGTCTTTCTTCAAAAAAAAAAAGAAGGAAAAAAGTCCACTCACTTAGACTGTAATTAGGAAAAAAGTTCATGAGCTCATGTATTAGGAATGAATAAATGTCCAGAAGAAGTTTATACTTACAGATGTTTTGAGTGTCGGTAGCTTGCTGGGCTGCTTGCCAGGTAGGGACCTCTTGGTCAAACGCCAAGGCTAAAGTGTTAGAAAATGAGTCAGTTTATCTCTTCACCATTTGTCATGCTCATTTGACATATATAGGTTATTTTTTTTTATTAATTGCCTAGCAAGACCCCTCTCCTCTCATGTTTTTTTCTTCCCAAATGCCCTGACCTCTTCCCATCAGCTGTGGGTTATTGTTTTGTTTGCTGGCTGAAACGGTGCTAGAGAATTTTGAAATAGTTTCAGTTAAGAAAAATCTGGAAAATTGAATTTAATTAACAGCAGAATAATATGTATACTTTAAACAGGAAGTTCTTTCAAGATAAATCTTGTCATTAGCTACAAAAATTATACTGAAGGAAAACTATTATAGCTACAGAAGATGTTAAGTTTGTCTTGGTCTCCTTTCTAGTTTACAAGCTAGCCAACAAAAATGCATGGAAAATTTTTTGCTTAACCCTTCCACCAAAGTATTGCCTCAGAATGAGGCATCTGTAAACAGTAATGTTTGCCTTTGTGCAAGTGGGCTAAAGACACAAGTTATATACAGTTTTGGAAACATGCATTAATAAGTGTATATATATAATTGTTTTTGGCATGTTTTCATTGCGTAAGAACTAGAAATTTACAAACAAGCACAGTTTCTAATACGATGAGATAATTTTCTTAAAACTAATTTCTGCTTGATGACAAAAAATAAGGATTCTTGGTGGGTTTCTTTTACTAAGTATTTTTTACAGCTATATTAGCTTTAGAAAAGATAGAAGGATGAATTTCTTTATTGGTTTGTGTTTACAAAACCATTGTTTTCATGAGCTATTGGCTTTTGGGATTTTTTTTTTAATTAAACTTTATTAGGATTCCATGGTGGTCATTTTGACACCAAATCATGCTTTCCTCATCTACATCAGCTATTTCACAGGTTAAAACTTCTTGGTTTCCATGAAGTTTTGAGAGGTTCATTGTTATAAGGCAGTGGCTTAGTATCCGTGGAGGAGGTGGCCAAGATGCCATGCTGTATGGCATTGAAATAACTTTTTTTTAAAGAACAACCTTGAAATGCATAATGTTAGCTCAGGAGAGGAAGGATCTATTTGACTGAAGACCCTTCCTCCACACTTTCTTCCCTTTTCTGTTGCGAATCAGATAATCTCATTTCTGATGTTGCTCAGAGTTCCATAACATAAATCTGAGTAGACTAAATGTTCAGCTGCATCTAATGACTTCTGTATACTTTTGAACTGACTGCATAAATTATATAGTAGAAGATTCATGCACAAAATATACAAATACTGAGTAGCAGTAAATGGGGTTTGTGGATGAAATTCACTCCATGCAGATGGCCCATTTAAGATGCTTCTACTTGACAACCTCTGCCAGAGGTATGTTTATGGGAGGAGGGAGGGTAGTAAAGGATGAAATGTAATTTTGGCACTGTCTAAAAGGACAGTAAGTAAGCATCTCACTTGACAGCCTGTCTAGATTTGTGGATCAGATAACCTAGGTGCATATCTTTCTCCTAGCTTTCCATTTGTATTGGAGGCTGAAAATAAACATTACTTAATAAAAGGAAAAGTAAAATAATATGAGTTTTGTTTAAGAGCTTGGTTGTTAAAGGGGGCAGAAGTCATATTGAGGAGTGATCACAAGGTACTGAGTGCCATCCCTCAAATAGGGTAAAATCTAAGTATGGAACAAAGGGATGTTATATTGAATAAAGATTTAAGGTTAGACTTCAAGAAAGGAAGTATAATTTCTGTGAACTGTACTTAAATTAAGAGAAAAATCAGAGGGGATGGTCAGAGCAGGCTGATGGCAGGGCTGTGGGGGAGCTCTTTGGGACAGCACCCTATGGTAAAACTGGCAGGCAAAAATGATTACATTACTTGTTTAAATAAAATTGACCTTAGAAATAATTTATTTTTATTGAGGAAAAAGCATCATATAAATCTGACATTATTTGGACCCTTATTTCTGTTTACAGCTATTAAGAGATAACTATCACATTTAGAAGAAAGTAATGATGTTTTCTCCTTCTAGACATAATTACTGTAAGCAGCAAACATCAAAGGTCAGTGTTACCAGAGCATTCTTTAGCATAGTCAAACAAGCCATTATTGGTTAGGAGGCTATATACTGAGTTGAAAGCTGTGATACATGTAGGATTGAGACAGAGAAATTACAAAAAGTCAACAGAGGATGCTCCATTCTGGTGTCACCCTAAAGTCAATGTCTGTGCGCACGTGTTCTGTAAAGCGTGTCTGTAAAAATGGCTTTGTACTTCCTGGTGTATTGTTCAGCAGTGAGATGTGCATCAAATATGCTTACTGTGCAAGTTTAATTATGTTCCCTCTAACTGCTAGTCTTGCATTTTCAGTCTGGAGCCTAAGTTTAAAGTGTATTTTGCTTTATCATCTTCAATATTAAATGTTGTGTGGATTCATCTAAGCCTTTATTTTTGCATTTCTAGTCCTGGCAGGTTTGCCCAGCGGAGCTGTTGAGGCCATAGTGGAAAAGATATGCTGTATACTTATAAATAAAAGAAACTGTTTTCTCTTGGTACTTACACCAACCATCCCATCATCCTCCAAAAATAATTTTGCTTAGCATTCCCACAGGTGTATTGGCTTCTTGTGTTTGGCTCACAGTTTACAATCAATGCATGATTTGTTCAAGAAAGGTTTTTTTATGCTAGGATGCTATAATGCCATTCTTCACCTTTCCTTTTGTATACACAAAGGTGTCTCCTTCATCCTTATGAAGTGTGTAACCAGTGATGCATTTGTTTATTTGTTTTTTGGGGCTGTTTTGTTGTTTTGTTTTTTTTTTCCTGGGTGGTTAGGTAACTTTTCTTATTCTTAATAGATTTTTTTTTTTCATATCTCCCTCTCTAGTTTAGTGAAGCTGAGAATCACAGGCCCTTTCAAAGACTAGATGTAAATTTGCTCTCCCAGAGTGTTGTTGCTGCTAACCTTGAACCTGAGCAGATACCTCATCCTTGATCCTGTGGAGCTTTCATGAGTGAAACATAGCCAAAAACCTGATCTTTTTCTTTCCCCCTGATAGTTTTCTGAAACTGATGCTAGTTAGAAAGCTGATCTGAGGAAATTCCTGCATAGAAGTACAGGAACTTCTGGGATTTAAGCCTTTCTATCATCTGCTCTATCTTACACTTGTTTGGCACATGCCTGAATATGCGGGCTCAGCAACCTTGCTCTTTGCCTCTGCCCTGTTCAGTGCGATCTCTGGAAAGTGATTCATAAAATGGTTTTAGGGATACTTTTCAGATGCTGATATAACTCTTATTCATCACCTAGAAAAAGCAAAAAATAATTATAGTCTTATCTCTGTCACATATTTGTCTGTGCTGGGGTGTTCATCCCCAGAGCATGTCAGAGTATTGCCTCCAGATTCTTCTGGGGAAGTACGTAGGGTGTTTGCTGTTGTTTCATGGGTTTATTGTGTGGTTTTTTTATTCAGGCATTTTGGTTTTTTCATGTTTTAGAAGGATTTTCCAAAGGATTTCTTACTTCGCTATTCATGTTCATTGATTCTATTTTAAAAAAAATAAAGAAATCATCTCTTGTGTGGCCAGTGTCCTGGTTCAAGACAAAATTTAGGAGTAAACACCTTACATCACCCCTGGACAGCCAGTCATAAGGCTTTCTAAATCCATGTTTTATAATTCCTGCCATACCATCAAAGCCCATGTGGAAAATCACCAGGATAGCAGAAAAGAAAACAAATCTGCAGGTGAACTCCTCAGACTGACTTCTGTCACATAGGTTGCAAAGAGCTAAGAGCTGTTCCGACATGAAAGGCTATTTTTTTTTCCAGAGGTTGTGCAAGGTTTTGGAAGCTACCAGAGTCAGGGGAAGTGTTACTCTTTCAAACATAACTGCATGTTAAGTGATTCTTATTAAAGACTCTTGCTGATATTGTGCTTCCATTGTTCCTATCTTCACAGGCTGGTGCACTCTTGGCACCCTCACAGGTCGTGCAGCCTTACAGAATTCCTCATCCTCCTCCGTATAATGTGTCCTTCAAATACTTTGCAGAGAATATCGTGCCTCCCTCAGTTGTTGCTTCACCAAGATATGTGAACCATTATGTTCAGCTCTTTAATAATCCAATTTTAATGGCTCTTGCCAGGCTGCTTCTTATGTTTGTTGCTCTACTTCCTTTTGGTTTGTCTTTATCCTTCTCTTTTTGAGACTTGGGCAGACAACAGATTTGGAATAATAGTTAAGGAGGATAACATAATATGGGTAATGATCAGTAATTATCCTACCTCTGGTCTTTTTGGGTGATGTAGCTATATGTTCTTTTTTTCTTACTTTATGTCATTAGAAGAGGAAAGTCATCTTTAGCATTGCTAAAAAGCAGCACCTGCATCCTTTGGTTGCAATAAATGTAAGAATTTTTTTTTTTTTTTTGATGGGGGGGAAATTGATGTAAATAAACATAGCAATTTAGCCTTTAATCCAGTTATCAGAGAGGTGGTAGATTTGTAGTCCTTTTGTAGCTCTATTTTCTTGACCTGGAAACCAGCAGTTACTTTGTATGTTTGAATGGTATTTTTAAAACAAAGATCAAGGAGCAGATGACAGAACGAAAGAAAGAAGTTATTTACAAATATGTAAATAATGACAACTCATATTCCAGTGAGAACTGGTAGAATTTTTACACCAAGTTATAGAAGAAATATATATGATTTACTGCCAGACATTTTATGTCAGACAATTAAAATTATTTAGGAAAGCTGGGTATCTGAAACAGAATTGGAAAGCAGATCAGTCTGGGGAATTGTCCCATCTGGCAGATGTCTGCAAGAAATCACTGCAAGCAAGGATAATTTATTTTTCTTCTTTCCCCCAAATTATATATGCTATTCCAAATTTAACAGCAGCCCTCTAAGAAATATGTGGTTTGTGTTTCATTGTTCCCACTGTGAGTGCCTGTAAGCACCATTGAGGAAAGACCGATTTCCAGACTGAAGCAAATAAAAGGATTATTGCCCTCCAGAATTCTTATTTGATAGATTAAATCTCTCAGTCCCAGGTTTGGTTTTTTTCTGGTTGAGCAGAATTATTGAGCAACCATGACTTCCTTGTCTCTACAGGCAGATGCCTTGCATCAGTTCTGTATCTCAGTTGCAATGAGGATAGCTATTCAATTACTATGATTTTTGCTTCTTGTTTGTATGTTTTGGGAGACTTCCTGTTGATGTGTTAAGAAGCTCTCCTACCAGGAAACTGAAGTTTGTTGGAGAGGTACATGTCCAATGGAAAATGTTTCAGGCCTCCTCATAAAGGGGAAAAAAAATCCAACAGCTGCTTGTCTTTGTGTGTCCCTGGCTCTTTACAGATATCCTCATGCCCATTTTTCCCCTCCTCTGAAAACTGACTTTTGGACTGTGAAGGAGAGAAAAACAAGTTGAAAAAGTTGTCATTATGTGTATTCTTTTTGAATTTTTAGCGTCCTTTCTGGAATTAGTGCCCCTTTCCAAATCCTGTGTTTCCTTTTTTGTGACTTGAAGTTGGAATAGGAGAACATATAATCACTGACTGGTAGTTTGCCCTCTTACCAGCTTCAGTGAGTGAAGTAATATTTTACAGCACTGTTGGAAGTAAAATTCTAAATGTTTTGTTCATCTTTAAAGATTTATTGGTTTGGGTTTTTTTTAATGTAAATCACCAGATACCACAGTTTATCCGAAATACTTTTCCCTATGCTTGAAACAGACTTGATCAGATGTTAGATTCTGGATATTTATTTATTACTGAAATAATGCTGTTTAACAGCATGTATTCAGGATAGCAAAGGGTTTTTTGCAAGCATACCCAATTTCTTTGCATGGGAAATAATTCTTTTTTTTGCTTTCTGCAGCATGATTATTTCCTCTTTTAAGTCATTAATATTGTATCTACTACCACATGGAGAGTAGAACAGTCTCTTATAAAAAAATGACTGGTTAGATTTAAAATTATTTCATCCATAAATCTTGGCTTCTTTACAATTTTTAATACATGGAAGAATCAATGCTTAGAGAACTAATTTATATTATAGGAGGCAAAAAAACACCCTGGTAAGTGTGGACTGTGTGAATGAGAATAGTTTCTCTGGAAGTTTGTTTAAGTTCAAGATTTTCAAGACGAGAGTTTTTCTTTATTATTTTTTAACTATCATGGGCACGTCACACTAGCTGTGCACAGAGGGGAGAGAACTGAAGAACGACAAAAATAAAAACCTTCAGCACAAGTTTGGAGTAGTTTCTGTGTTACAAAGACTAAATTCCATTATACATAACTGGTCCACCCAGTAGTGAGACAGTTGCTTACCTAATGTAATAAAGACTCTGTTATGCTTTTAAAAAAACCCTAATCAAATAATACTTAATCTGGAGAATAACCTTCCTGGGATACTATGGGGTTTTTTTTCTCTAAAACAGCGGTGCAATTTTAGAATTAGTTTATTGTATTCTGTTCTTGTTCCCATGCTGGTGGAAGTCATGCTTAATTTTGGTCAAAATGAAATACTGCCTTTATTTGTCTGCATGTTTTTGCTTCTGAAATGAGCACCAGAAAGAACCATCTATTATGCAGTATATTTCTCTGCCTCAGTCATAAACACAATGTTTCTTGCCCTCACAGTCTCTTCAGGACATACCAGCGCTGTACTTGGTTACATGAGGAATTTTAGCTAGTGGTGGGGCTATGGGATGCTTTAATTGTGACCCAGGATTTATACTGTGCTCTGCAGTGCTGTGAAAATGTCCCCAGTTGAGTCCTATACTCATCAAATGTGTACTGTGATGTGAATTCTGCTCTGAAGGCAACAACACATTCCCTTTCTGAAAAGAGGTTTTGCGTGTCTCTGTTAGTATAATTATTCAGAAATTTCACAAAGGAACAAAAAAGCCTTTGATATTTTTAAATGTGTTTAGTGTTACTTTTCAGATTTTTTCCTATTTTAAGTTGGGATCTCTTAGAAAGCAGAGAAGATTGGATATTGCAGTGGTCAACATTATCTTGTTAATAAAAGCCTAGATGAGCACCTTAAAAGCAGTATTTGAGTTTGATACTGGCAAAAAAGTTCATATTTATTTAATTTTTCTTTTAATGCTATTATGATGGTAAACTTATTTGCACAAAATTTATTACAATTTAACTATGATTGAAAGGAAAGGTAATGTTTAAAAGATGGATCTGGTATATCCAGCTCTTGGATCTTGGCTCTTTACTTAGTATGACTGTAAACACCTGCAAGACACCCTTGCTCTCTATAGGAAAAGTACATATTTCCTGTTTCTCAGACGTGGAAAAATACATTGGCCACAGTTTTGATCTTCAGAGCATTTTCACATTTTCTGATGAAACCATATTATGTGAAGATAAACTAATACCACAATAAAATCCCCAGCAAAAGGCCCCCACTGAGGCCTTTGTAAAACACTTAATTTAATCTATTTGAAATTCATTTTGTTTCCTAAAGAGAAGCCTTATAAAGCAAAGACATACGGATGTGGAAAACATCACTGATTTTAAATTGAAACTCCTGTCCTCATGTAATGCTGTGGTAGTAGTGATGCACACACATTTTGCTCTGCTGTAAAATGCTGCATCCATTATTTTGTCAGTTTGGCTTTGGTGCAGCTGCACTGGGGACAAATGCAAAAGAAAGGAAGCTGACTGAGCAATTAAAAAAACCCATTTGTAGAGATGAGGCCTAAAACTAGTTCTCTCCAGCCTGAATTTTTGTTGTTGTTATTGTTCCTGTTGGTCGTTTGCTAAGTATAGGAACAAAAGGGTTTTTGTATCCAAGTTAAGAATAGAGTTTCTAGTAACCAATAACTGAGAATTAAGAACTTGGTGTTTGGAAGAGCAAGCAGAAAGGCTTCCCATTTGAAGACATCTATTAACAAAACAAAACACACAGTTTTTTAGCAGTGTTTCATCCATCATTATCTCTGTTTCAAAATAAAATTTTTCATAGATTTGCAAGTTCTGATTTGCTAGTCTGTCAAATAGTAGACTAAATTGCTACATAAATAAAGAGACTTCAGATTTGAATTGAAGAAATTAATCCTATCTGGCATGTTTGTCTACCGTTAAAATTTCATTCACCACCACTCTTAAATTTTAGGAGTAGATCCTTGTTATGCACAGCTAAAGTTTTAGCTGCATGAGAATGCAGGCTTTTATATTCAGTTCTCACAGTGAAGGAAAGGTAAGATTCTCACTCGTTTAGTACAGCATGTGTTGAAGCAATCTGAGTTTAGCACAGTAATGCCATCCATTGACATGATGCCAGTCTGTCAGGGTTTTCTTAATAATTCAGTTTACTTATATAAATAATGCATAAAAAATGTTGAATTATAGAGCAGAAAACAATGTGGATGAAATAAATGTTAAATCAAATTTGTAATTATTCAAGTTTTTTGCAAATATTGAAGTAGTAAATTATGTGTAGCTTTGTTGGCCAAATTTATTTTTTCTTTCAGGTGTAGAGCCATGCAATCTGTGATGTACCTTACACTTTGCTTTTTTGTAGAAATACTGTGTATACTATTTAAAAAATAACTCTTTTGGACAACTGTGCACTGGAAATTTCTGAGAAAACATGGCGCACTTTAGCCTGGACCTTGTGCTCTTAGCAAGAAGCGTGGTCTCATCTGCAAATTTCCATTTCTGTGCTACAGTTGTGTGCTTGTATTGGGGGAGAACAATTCTGGAAACAATTTTTCATATTTGGTGTATGTTTTTATTAGCAGTTTTCCTCTCCCTTGTCTTTTTATCTGCCCTGTGTACTTCTCCAGTAAAAATGCATTTTACATGCAAATGATAAAGGTTGACGATAATCAGCCTTTGCAAATCCATTTGACTCAGTTTGAAAGGAGCAGAACTGGAGTGACTGAGAAAAGAGGAATGGGATCCTTGACAAACTCATGATTTGTGGTTCTTGATATGTTGCCTTTTTCTCTATATGTATAAAGAAAAATAACGTGGGGAAAAGGAAAACTTCATCTTTTGCTTTTGGTGGTTAGGTTTAAAGAGACTGCAGTATTTTTACTATGATACTCAGGTTTGATTAATCATATCTTTAATTGATTGGGAACTTGTATTGCTTCTGAATGCAATTCCACTTACTAACTTAGCTCATTACCAGTATTTATTCAATGAAGATTAGTTTTAATATACTGGGAAATGCCTAATTTGTTTTCTTTATATGTTAAATTTCTTTGAAAAGTACATTTAGTAAGCCATTAACATGGAAGAGTAGAATAGTACATTAACAAAATGAATGTTTGACAAGCATGATTCTTTAAACGTACATTGTTTTTTCATTTCATATGGCTGTAAAATTAAAAGTGCTCTTAATGTTCAGTTTCAACAAATGGTGCTTTTATCTAATTGAAAAATAATCACCTTTTCTTTTTCTTAAATATTTTTACCAAGTAACTAGATTATTAACTTAATGTGCCTCAGTTATTTTGACTGACATGAGAGGAAAAAAAAACTGTGTAGGTTTTTCTTAATATATTCAGTCTGTTAAAACAAAAAAAAACTCTAAAAGTTTATGCAGTAAATCATAATTTCATTAATTTCATAGTATAAAGGCTATGAGCTTTGGATTTTGTCTTACAAGCACAAGTTTGTGCAAAAACAGCGATGTAGAGGGACTAGGGAGGTAAGTCAGAACAGCTGGAAACTAAATGCCATGCCAGTTTAAGCTGTTGTTCATGACATTTTTAGAGAGGCTGAGTTTGAATTTAGAGGCAGCAATATATGTGGAAGTGTAAGTTGCTGTGGGTAAGGTGACAATACTGACACAAAGGCTAATCTGTGAAAGTTTTCATACAAACTGGATTTCAATATTAGTAACTTTCGTCTAAGATTTTATTTTGTTTTCATTACTTTACAGATAAAAACATATAGGTAGATTTATAACTATTTATGTATCACTTGACATCAGGCTTAGTAGTTGAACATTAAAGATTCTTATCCTAAAGTTAGTTTGGAAAAAAAGTTTTTAAATCTAATGTTACACTAAGCATGTAGAATTTCTTTAATACAGAGATAATTCTCAGTCTTTATTGCATCTAGTAGCCCACAAAAGAGTCTGTATTTGTAATTTTCTGTAAAATTAAGCAGGAATGCCCAACACTGTGAAGTAGAATAGAAACTTCTTCTTTCATGGATCTGTTTGTAGTTGAGTGGATGTGCAGGTGGAATCGTCCTTTTGACCACACTTCCAAAGTGGATGTGCAGGTGGAAGTGTACTTTTGACCACACTTCCAAAGTTATAGTATCTCTTATGGACATGGAAGAACAAAGTTGTTTAAGACCGTAGGTGGATGATCTAACTGGTCCTTCTTAGGCTGTTTTTTTGTCTTACTGCTATAGTAACAAATTAGTATTTTCATAATCTGTGCATGGTCATTGTTGTCTACATAACTTTTAAAACATGGCAATGAAAATATGGTGGAAGAACTTGCCTTGTCTTTTGAGATGGGTGGTATGTTGGTATCTTTATACATTTGGCTTTTTTTGTATTATTGTGGTGGTTTCGCTGGATTGGCAGCAGTTGCTGCTTTCATGGAGTGAAAAGCTCAGTTTCTTATGTATTGGTGCATGCTTTTTTCCTACATAGTTGGTTTCTTTGATAGCCTTGGTTTGCCTCATGACATCTTGGTGGTTCATCTTGGATCAGCAGCAGTGCTTTATCGTGCTGTTCTTTGGGCAGATGTGCAGCTCTTTGTGCGCCTGCCTTCCAACTTTCATACCGCCTTTTGTCCCTGTGGCGTGGAAATTGATCCCTCCTAAAGGGCACTGTCAAATTCAGTCAGGGAGAAAAGGATACCCTCCCAAAGCTGGAGGAGAAAAATCAGCAGGTCCCTAAGGATAAGCCTGTTTCAGCATGGCTGCATAGCTAAAATATTGAAGCTGGTGGCTCTGGTGTGTGCCATCTTAAGAATTTGTCCGTGTGAATAACCCCCGACCCTCCGACTGTATGCAAAGCAAGGCCTGAATAACAGCTTTGTGCTGCAGGAGCTTAACACATGGAGCGGGACTAAAAGCAGGGTTTCATTGGTTATTTTGGACATTTAACATTCAAGTCCCGTAAAAGAAAGAAGCTCGTTATGACTCAGTTCCGTTAATTAGACGTAAATTACTGTCTGCAGTGCCTTAACACAAGGGAAGGTAAGGGGGAGTTCTGCAGGACCAGAGGATACAGAAATTGCAATTAGATGGGGGCTTGGGCTGGGAAAGGGTGGTTGAGCACAAGCTCCCATTGAGCTCGGGGGCTCACGCTGAACAGTATGTGCAAGGACTGAAGTCAGAATAATCGCTTTTTAGCTTCCACCCAGATTTGTTGTGTTTCATTCCAAGATGACTGGTGTGGCTGACTCTGAATGATGTGATGAACAGATGTAGTTCATCTAGTAAAGGTTTTATCTTCTGTGGAAAGCTTTAAGCAATCTCTGTTTTAAAAAGGCGATTAGCCTTTAATTCCTAAAGTTCAAAGGGACATCCAAAGTATTCCCTGACTTCTCATGGTCCTGGGCATAGCCATGGGCTTCTCATAGTATTTATCATCTCTTTATCATGGACAGGCTAAAAATATTATGCCTATTACATATTGTCTAGCATAACCTGTCCTGGAAATTTTGGGTTTGAAGCAGAATTGTAGAAGCATTAAGGAGATAAATGAATTTACATGTGTCTCTGTTCAAGAAGAGGTAATAATTTGTTTTGAAGCTAACAATTCTTATATTAGATTTGGTGAGTTTTATTCCATTGCTTGCAAAATTAACCATTTGTAAAATTTATGACTTAGAAGATGTTTTAATCCACTGCAAGGGATTTCTGAAAAGCATTTTTCAGTTGGTTGATTCAAATTCAGAGATGAAAGGATTGTTTTCCATAGTGTAAACATGGAAATATTTATGGTCCACCTTGATAGTAAATAGCAATAGCCACATTCTTTCCTCTTTACTAAGGTTTTGTCCAGCGGCAGCATTAAACAAGCATCTGACTCAATAGAAGTTGTAGTTTGGTTCCCCTCTCTAGAGTTGAATTCAGAGGTAACATATTAACATAACATCCACAATGGAGTAGTCAGTTTTTTTGAGAGACTGATAGAAATAGAAGTACTTAAAGCATACTTTCATTTCTCTTTGAATGTTAGTATCTAATGAGGAAAAGTTAGCTGTAGGGACTTAATGACAGGGCAGGCTCACCACTGTAAGATTAATACAGTGAATAATTTTTTGTTCCTGCATTGTTATCTGTCGAACTGTTCCATGAATACCTTTTAGAGCTGAGCAGTTAATCTGCCTGTAACTTTTATGCTGTTTCTCTAAGAACAGTTTCTGTTCTTGTAATAATAATGTTGGTAAGTAACTAGGCTGGTTATATGTAGTGAAGCTGGGATTTGTGGTCTTGCCTCCTGATGATTAGGCTTTCTTTGTTCCGCAAAAAGCCATTGAAGTATTAATA
This sequence comes from Motacilla alba alba, assembly GCF_015832195.1. Lineage (NCBI taxonomy): Eukaryota > Metazoa > Chordata > Aves > Passeriformes > Motacillidae > Motacilla > Motacilla alba. Next base: position 107,071,642 of record NC_052017.1, on the reverse strand, counting down.
AAGGCTAAAAACAGCAGGTTGCTCAGCACCAGTCAGAAGCCAACACAGCGAGGAGCAAGGGGCAGGCAGGGGGAGGACACAGATGGACTTGTATGTAAATACCAAAATGAAATTTCAGGCTTTTCTTGTAAAAAAAAAATAGTATAGAGTTTAAAACCTCTGATGAAATGGTCAGTTTGGGCAACTGACACCTAGTATATTACAGAATACATTGAAAGAGTTTACCAGTTGGAATGTCACAGTTTGAAATGCAGGAAACACAAATGTTACATTTCTGTAAAGGCTGTTAGAAAAGAAAAAAGTTTTTCTTGGTAAAGAAAAACTATGACCTGCTCCACTCGAAATAATTCTTTTTGAGTTTATTTTTAATTGGTACTATTTTCTAACCCTTGAACTACCTTTGAAGTAACAAGCTAAAAAAGACAGGAACAGTTTCACAAACTTTAATATTCCAGAGGCAAATCTGTCCCTCAAGCCCATACTTACCTGCAGGCGTATTTGCTTCTGTGGGTGCTCAGAGTGACTCTTACAGCTATGCTATTGTAGACTTCTAAAACCTAAACTTGTGAGGTGTCCTAGAAAAGCAAACAAAGTGTTTTCTTTGAACAAAGTGAATTGTTTTGTTCTTATCTGAAACTGTTTGGCTTGTAAAGGCATTTTAGCCTTTTAGTTACTTCAGCAAGTTGATAGGGAGAAACATTGTGTTCTTCACTATGCAATCTTACTCATTAACAGTGGTCACTGTAAATCATTGTCAGAGTGACAATCTGTTAGTGACAGGATGGAAGAGGCCATATTCGCCCATGCAGCTGGAAGGGCATAACTGTTACCACTGAAGGTCATTTCAGAATGCAGAACGAATAGCAGATATTTATTTTCGACGATTTTTGCACGACCACTGAGAAACGTGTCATATATCCAGATTGTAAGAATGCTGTCTGCAGATAAGAAGCACTTTATTTTTCTCACTGCAGTACTGCCAGATGAAAATAGCTTTATAGATGTTGTTGATGTGATTTTTGTTTGAGGCAGGATAGAATTCTATGCTGATTCTTTCTGCTCAGTCAGTTTACCATGTACACCATTTACTGAAATACTTTATAAATAAGCTCTTATGAACTATATAAGTAATTAGAGAACCAAATCCTCTGGCAGACCTAGGAGTCTTGCTGGAGCACCCTATATGTCCTTCATGTCCTACCTTCTGCATCATCTGATTTTAATACCGTGAAGTACATAAACGTAGGTAAAGTCTTACACAAGCTTAGTTGATGTCTGTAGTTAAGAGATTTCTCTCTGCCAGCCTGGTAATCCTGTGTCCTGGTACATGTTTTTGTCCTTCCTGTTAGTCAGTAAAATAATGACTTCTGAAGAGGTTGAATCAAAGGAATTAAAAACATTAATAGAATAAATGAATCTAATAAAGAAATCTTGTAGGTAAAAGACTTTTTTCTTAGTCTCAAAGCACGAATAGCAGGGACACTTCTCTCATACATAGATTTTTCTGCAGTTAGATATTCTTTTAGAGTGTGTGATCTGTTCTACCAGCTTCTCTGAAGGGCTCAGGCTTCCACCTGCTAATTTTGCTCCCTTGGGTCTATGTGCTTACCTTACCTCAAATCTCAGGACTTTTAAAAAGAATAAATCCTCCTTCTCTAAAGAAAGAAATTTCTTTATTTAAGACAGGCTTTTATAAGACTTGGAGTGCAAGATCGTGTATTTTTGTTAGCTAGTACTGAGCAGTTGGTACTTTTTGGCCTCAAGTAGTGCCAGAGGAAGTCTTGATTGGATTTTAAGAAAAAATTCTTGACTGAAATTGTTGTCAAGCATTGGAACAGGCTGCCCAGGGTAGTGGTTGAGTCACCATCCCTGGAGGTGTTTAAAAAACGCGTAGATGTGGCACCTAGGGACATGGTTTAATGGTGCATTTGACAGTGTCATGTTAATGGTTGGACTTCATGATCTTAAAGGTCTTTTCTAAACAATCCTTTGATTGTAAACCTGGATGGGTCCTGATTGGGGAGTGCCTTGTTACAGTTGCTTAAATTCACAGATTTTTTTGGCTGCTTGGGCATTTTGAGAGAAACGGTGTGTTTTCAGTGGAAAAGAAAAACAACCAACCAGCCCTTAATGGCATCTCTTCGCCACTGACTTCCTTTTGTAATCACAAGTCCCTTTTTTTCTGTAAACATATGAATTAGAAACTCCACTCCATCTTCTGACTGATGTTTGTTCAGTGTGCTTTAGTCTTAACAGCTTCCCTGGCGCTGCAGCACTGTGAGGTTGTACCAAGAGAGAAGCAGAACCTCCATGAAGTGCAGCCTGTGCTCCTTGGAGACTTGTGTGCAGTGCTTAGTGAAACAATGTCCAGTCCTTAAATTTCAGACTTGAGAGGTGTATCTTTCACAGGTTGTGGGAAGCAGAGGTGAAGGTAAAGCAATCATCAGTCTGTTTCCGTTTGAGCATCTTCCAATTTGGAGGTGGGTTTGTTGGGTGCTTTGTTGGGACAACAGCAGGAGCTGGTGGCACAGTTTGCTGACACCTGCTGAGAGCCAGTCAGGGAGAGCAGTCAAATAGCAAAGCAGCATCCCTGCTCATGCAGTGAAGCTAAATGCATCACAGGCTAATGACAAGAGGAAGCTCAGATTTTTTATCTGATTCATTATTCTAAGAATTTCATTGTGATCTCTTCTTTCCAGTGTTAGTTCATGTCTGCTTCCATCTGGCGCATCTTCTCATATTAGGCCTTGCACCCTTGTTTTTCAAACTCCCACTGTTATTTCTATTGCTGTTTCATACTTGGCTCATCACAGTTTTCTTCAATGGCCTATTAAAGCTTCCCTCTGGATTCTTCCTGCTCTGTTGGGCACTGCTGAACAATTTATGGGAAGCTTCTTGTTTGTGCCCGTCAACTGCAACACAAACTAGAGAAGGCTTTGCTCCTCGTCAAGTGGCCATGCTAATTGTGACCCACACTGGCTGGATCATCAAGGCTATTCCAGATCCAGGGTAGGAGCCTTTGCCAGGCCAGCTGGTATCCATTCGAGGTCGAGTCTGGTGTCTGAGTCTCCAAGGGGCAAGTACACAGATATCTATCTATAGCTCAGTGAAAGGATTATATCAGATCAGAGACTTTTGAAAGGCTGGTCACCCTCAGATGCTAATTCTCATCTAGACTATTTACCTGTAGGCAGTCTCAACCTCAGAACTGTAAACAAATATTTCAGTAATTTTTCCCTCTGGATATATTTATGTATAAACCACTTCTGATATGTTCTGACTCTCTCTCGTTTTCAGAAACACTGCTTAAAAACAGGCTCTTGTTTTAGTCCAGTCAGTCTTTCTGTTTCAATGTAACATTATAATTTTTTATCAAAAAAACCCAAACGCCAAACAACCACAAGTGCAACCAGAAAAGCATTCTTCCTCTTTGTAGGTGGCTGGCTGTTCTTTGACTTTGTGGAAATACTTGTATAGGTGGATTAGACGTTTTAAAAAAATAGACAGTGTTGGTGGGGTATGGAGTTTTCTTGTGTCTTCAACTGATACCATTTATCATCAGCAGTGAGTATGTTTGCTGAGTAAATGACACAAAAATACTTTTATCATTTGAATATGCCCTGCAAAAACTCATTTAAGGCATTTTCACAAGTCTCTCTTTGTTCAGTGCAAGGTCTCCAGAAGTATCAGAAGTGATGTAAGCTCGGAAAGGAGCCCACTCCAAATGTACATCTAGAACCACTTGATCTTTGATCTTAGTTTGCTGGTGGTTTGCACGTAGCTCAGGGCAAATCTTTTGACTTTGTATGTGCGCCTTTCTTTGGCTCCAAAATAAGAATACTTGCCCAGCTGAGAATAACATTGGAAAGATTTTAAAACAAAAAAGGCTTTGTCTGTCCCAAGTCTTGTGTCATTTTTAAAAATTACACAAGTTGGCCAAATGAAAGATACTTCTTCATCTAAAACTTATCATTCATTGTTAATGCTCTAGTCTGTGTTGTCTGTGCTCTGGCTTCTCCAGTGAAGAGGGAGTTATTTTTAGATGACAGGTTTCTCAGTTTGTCTTAACCCTTTAGCAAAGCAATTTGTCTTTCAGTTGAGTACAGAAAGTGTCCAGATTATGAGACATTTGAATTTGCTACAGTCGGTTGCAAGGAATTCCACTATCTTCAGCTAGTTGTTCTTGTCTTTAAAATGTTTACATTTATTTGATAAATTGAGTAGAAAATAGGGTAAAAACATGCCAGATAATTTCTGGTATTCTGCTTCTGAGGATCCCCTGAAGACAGAAGCCATTGTATGAATACCACATCAGCAGCATCCCCATGTCAAGGACTTAAATTCACAGTTAACTTGGGGCAGAGATAAATAGCACTCAGCATCTTAAGGCATTGTTAAGAATCCATATATATTTAATAGTATGTATGTGTAGGGCATCCATGTTTATATAAACAACACAAATGTCCTAAGATACAGGAAAACTTGTTTACATTCTTAATACATTCTGCATTTTTCTGTATCCCCTAAGAATATCAGTATTGTTAAGGGTAAGCTGAAATTCAGAAAATACACTAGCTGATGGTCCTTTTACAATATATGTGAGGTTCTCGTACGTATCTAGTCCTTGTCTTTGGATAAAGGCCAAAGAAAACATTTTTAATGAGACAAGTTAATACAAAAAAATTCAATTCCCTTTTATTCTTCTGTTCTCAAAATGGAAATTGAACTTGTAATATCAATTACAGATACAGTCTTTGAAAAACCAAAGCTGTTATGCAGTGTTATTAGCAAATTTTGACTCTCTATCTAAGAACTTCTATGGGAGGAATGTGACCACTTTTGAATGAGTGTAGCAATAACCTATATATTTTGAAGTCTTAGATGTTGAAATAATTCCCAGCCATCAGAAACTTGAATGACTTTCCTATGAGAACTGAAGTGGTTCTGAGTCTCTTGAATAACTTCACAGGCAGCCAGATCTCTCCTGTGAAGTATATTTAGTTGTGATTTCAGCTAAAAAGGAACTTTTCAGACTTTGTGTTATGAATGTTGCATTTAGAGGGAGGGAGAAACATTTAATTGTTAACGTATAGTTTATTTGACATCACTGAATTTAAGCAGTGATTTACCCCCAACTTCATTAGTTATACACACCCATAATTTGGAATCAAATTGGAAGACTGTTCATTATAGAACTAGAATTCCTGTTGATTCTGCTTATCAATCTGTTACGCACACAGTCTGCGTCCATAATATTTATTATACACCAGGATTCCCATTTTACTTTTTCTCCCCCCCATACATATTTGCTATATGCTGGGGCTTTGCCCCTCTGTTCCTTCCTGTACAGTAAGATGTCTGTGAGTATCAGTGGGAGTAGAACAGAGCTGGCAGTATATAATTCTAGTGAACTTCTCTCTGCTTTGGTGACACAATCCCACAGCAGGAATACAGGCTTGTTTTGCATTTCTTTCTGCATCTGCACAATAGAGAAGGGATTTAGCTGAAGAAAATATGCACAGGGATATAATATGCACAAATTTTAAAAAGTAAGGGGAAAATGAGCTAGAGGAAGTAATATTCAAGTATAGTATTAAGAGCCTACTCTGATGGGTTTGAAGTGATTTTGCTCCTTTGGAAGCAAATGACTAAATAAAACAATCAGTCACAGATACCTTCTTAAGTGTCTCCTACCAAATTTTTTATCCTGCCAGTTTCCACCATAAGAATAGCATGGGTGTAAATACCAGCTAGAGCTATGAAAGTGGTGTTAGCAGCAGGAGTGTAAAACCTCAGGTTTTTCAGCTGCTGTGAAAATATGCTGAGATGTGTATATTAACAGTCCAGGACTGCATCTCCACAGGGATTTATACAAATGTCCAGTTCAAAGCATATGAGTATTTGCAGTAATACAAATTATTTTAGTGGTTCAGGCTTCATTTTCCAGTCAGGCAAATCCTACAATTGACCTCATGGTGTTTTGTATTAGCTAAGGCTGCAAAATAGGTTTTTTGATTGTGTAGTATAATATTTTGTGTGTTTACATTACAAATGCCATTCTTCTGTGATCATGCTTTGTTCCTATAATGCTGACTTTATCTGTTACAATGAAGGTTTGGCTTTGGAAAATTGTAAGCAGACTTGTGATTATAATTGTATCCATAAACCATGCAGCCTTTAGTGCTCAAGTCTAAATAAAGAACAGAATTCTCATAAAGCAGAGTAATGGAAGAAAGTAGCTTCTGCTGCGAAAAAATTAGAAAACCTGTTCTACTTGGTAATAAAAGATTCAGTATGTTAGTTTGCAAGTATTTATTGTGGTCATTGATCTTGTGAAAATTTAATCTATTGGCTGATTATTGCAAATACAGAAAACATACAGAGATTTACTGTCCAAATGTGAATAGGTTCACGAGTTTCACTCTCTTTTGTGATGGAAGGAGGGAAGAAAATATCCTAGGTTCTGGTTTTTACAGCTGTGTTCCTTCTCGTTGCTTTTAGGTTTTGTTGTATCAGACCATAATAGGCAAGTCAGTGATAACGCTGAAATTTGGCAGTCTTTGTACATAAACTGCATAAAGCCCAGGCCCTTAAAAAAGTTCTGGTAAACTGAACTGCAGTGATTTTGAGCTGGGGCAGAGAGGAATGTGCTTTGAAGAACAAACCTCCAATTTACTGTTTCCCAGATTTGTTATGCTGAAATAATTTTAATAGACATCCAGTATGGGATGTCCACAGTGGTACAATTCAGCCATCAGTAAAAGCATATTATCTATCCAATTTCATTTGCCTGTAAATAAATATGGTAAATCTTAATTACACTTTGCTTGAAAAGTAGAATTAGAACCTCTGGTTTTTGATTTCTTTTTTGGTCTGAGAGTCAAGAGGAGAATTTTTTTGTGTGGTTTTGAGGTTTTTGATTAGGATCTATGGAAAAAATTCTTCTAGCCAGAAATTTCCTTACCACAAACATACATTGTGGTCACTTCCTAACTGTTTTACTAAATGCCCATGGATTCATCATGTAAAAACATCCTGTGCCCCAGTTCCAAGCAGCATTTGGTAGCCTGCTCTAACAGAGTGAGGTAGGCTGCAAATAGGCATCCAACCTGAAAAGTGATTTTGGTGCAGAAGCATACCCAAGTGCCTTCTTTGTTCATCCTCTGTTTTTTTTTTTCCTGCCTGATAGAATGTGTCTCTAGTGTGATGTCACAAAATGGATGTGGTTGTTCATTAATCTCATGCAATATTTCACTTACTTTAAAAATAGAAGTAGATGGAGAAATGATGTTGTGTATTGTGTTCTGCTTTGCTCATCATCATCAAAATCACATGGTTGGTGTTTTCTGAGCTTAGTCTTTATTGTTGGCATCAATGTCTGAGATGGTGATAGCACAGCTTGACTGTTTAGTTCCTATAAACTTCATAGAAGTAGTGATTCCATAAGTGCAAAATTCACCTGTATCCATATTGGAGGACCTCTCTGTGGCAGGCAGGGTTTTAATTTTACTAACTGAGTGAAACTAATTTTTATTCACAAATCATGCTGAATTGTACTGTTACAAATGCTACAGGTACATGAAGTAGCTACACCGAGGAATAGGCTCTCCACATGAGAGGTATTCTGTCTTGATGATGTTTGTCCTGGTCTGGATATACCTTAGCTATGTGATGCCTGAAATGAGATTCAAAAATCCATATTGTGGTACTTATAAATAGTTTGATTTTCAGTGATCCCAAAAAACGCAGCTGCTGTCAGCAATTCAGTTAATTCAATGCACTGTTTTACATTTAGTGACAAAACAAATGAGCCAGAATTAACAGAGTTGGTTGTTTTAGCACTACTTGATTTCATAGGCACCTCTGATGTGGAAATACACCAGTAGCAATTGCTCCCATCAGGTTGAGTGTCTTTTGCATCATTTGACCCAGGTTTTCTGCTGTTGTCAGTCAGATATATCAGAGGGTAGCAATTATCTACTACAGATACACAATTTTACATAAAGACATTGAGAGAGCCTCTAAGATAGTGTTGGTGCTGATTATGTCAATATTCCTTTGTCAGGTGCCTATTTCCTATCTATTTTATAGCTCTTCTGAAGAGACTGGAAAGGCAAGGAGTTATCACCTATCTGTGTAGCCTCACTGCTTCCCTCCTCTTCAATCCCCCATACAGACAAAAGAGAGGAGCAGCGTGAAAGAAGAGGAGGTTATGATGTGGAAAACTACCAATTTTTTCCTGCTTCACCCATCCTGCTGTCAGAGCTAAATGTTGATATACAATTGATGCACAATTTTCAGTCTACTCACAGAATTTGCAAGTGGGCATATAAAACTCAGCAGCCGGTGAAATCAGGAAATTTATAAACTTCATGCAAGCAGGTGGCCTGTGGCAGGGTGAGACCTTCCATCCCTTCCTGTGAGAAATAGTTACAGCCCCTGCACTCTATTTGCAGGTAAGAAGTCGGTATCATGCTTGTCCTGAAGGAAGTTAAGATGTGGAGAGAGGGAGGCAGACCCCTTGCAGCAAATATTGCACTGTCAACTAAATAGTCACACTATCCAGCTAGACCTCAATGTTACAGTGCTTAATTCAAGGCTTGAATTGACTCTTTGATGTCATGTGACTCTGTACCTAAAGCCAGTATTTACTATTATTGTCATGGCATCCTCTGATGTAGTCTGAATTGCATTATCAGTGAAAAGTATTACAAATTGAGAAGATTCTTCCATATACTACAGTGCAATGTACTGACTAAGTGCTATCTTCTTACAAAGCTAGAATCTGACTGTCTGTTATGGGAGTTACATTTCAGCGTTACAAGACTTACTCGGTAATTGGAATAAGAAGCATTCACTGCTTATGGTCTCTTTAAAAAATAAAGTTCTGACAAAATTCTTACCCATGCTTACCTCAGTTACACTGAGATGGAACTTGGAGTTTTCACAGTTTCAGCCTAAATGTCACTAGCCATTTCTCTCCTGGTTACCTCAAGGTATTTTGCTGGATTTCTCCTTCAAAGTTTGGAAGGAGTCTAGCAGAAGAGCACTTGAATAATTGGAGAGATTCCCCAGAGCAGCTCCAGGGCCCTTGCACAAACCAGGAGAGACTACTTGCTTTATTTCTCTTGAAGACCCTTAGGTGGAAGGGTTTAGATGCTTGTGCAGGGCTAAACCTTCAAAGTGAGCAAACGTGAGTCTCATTTGCTAGAGCTTCCATGTGGAAGGCTCCTGTATCCTGGGATAAAGGGTACTCTGAGGCTGCATGAAACTCCTAAGCAAGTGCAGATTTCTACCTCAATAAGCTGGTCCTGCTGCCAGCATTCCCCGCATACCCATCCCAGGGAGGCCCTCCTCCGTAAACTCCACATGAAAGAGAGCAGACTAAAAGCCTTAGAAAGTGCATCCAGCTTTTTGTTTCCTTTGTCATCAATACAGTGTGTTCTGGTGTCTCCAAGACAACCATGTCTAAAAGGCTGACTGCATCTTTCACTGCTGCTCTATAGCGAGCTTGCCGAGATCGGCTGTGAGGGCCAGCCTCTAGCCAGTTTTTATCCATGTGTTTTCTGGGTAGTGCCTAAGTTAGTTTATGTGCTTGCTTTGGTTTCAGTTTTATTGCAAGAATTAAGCTTTGGTGTATCAGATACTGATTTTAAAGATACTGTTTTGGGGTTGTCCCAGCTCATCTTTCTTTGAATAGTTGCAAGGATCAGCTAGGATGTTCCCAGTAACACGTCCAACAATGCTGGCTTTCTTTGCATTCCGGGTCCATTCTGTGTGTGATAATAGATGCCTTCCTGCCACTGAATAGAGATGTACTGAATCTTGCGTTCTGCCTGCTCTTTTGTTGCCCATGTGTGCCGCCTTCTTGAATGATTACTAGTTTCAAATTTAAGTTGAGAGAGTCAAAATTCCTGGTTTTCTGGTTTCTGTATAGTTGTCCTGTCAGTTTGCAGATTTGCAAACCTGCAAATCTGGGGGGAGGAGATGAGTGCTCACTCATGGTATGTGTTCTCTGAGCAACGTCATCACAATCCTTTCCCAGTGTTCAGCTGCCCCAGATCTGTGGCCTCTGTGTCCCTTTCTGTGTAATGTACTTCTCTGCCACTTGCTTAATGAAAACTGGTTAATGAAATACGGTTCTGTGAGGTCAGGGGCTTTGGGAATTACCATTGTTCTGTTTCCTTACAGTTGTCTAGGAGAAGCAGAATTCAAGTAATGTTTCTTCAGGCTGAAGTGAAGAGTAGTTAAAGATAATGTAATTATTTGTGGTTTACAGCTGCCACAGTCAAGAACACCTCCCCTTCCCTGCCATGTTAGCATGGTTAAGCATATGCTTAACTCTTAGAGTAACCAACTGTTGCTATCACTTTCCAGAATGCCTGAGACCCACATGCTTAGACAAAAGAAAAATAAATAAAATTCTGTGATAGCAAATTCCAGCCTGAGTAGTGGCAGTTCTATTTCTTGGCAGCCTCAATGCACTGTAAAATATATATAGATAATGTTCTGTAAAAGTATGGAGATAAACATCTAGATACATAGCATTTATATATGTTGGGAAATCTTTAAATGGATGCATCATCTTTAATAGCGTTTGCTGTAGGCTCTTATTTTATTTGTATGTCAGAGTCCAGTATCTTAGAGATAAAATTGATTTCTGCAAGCTCTGTATTGCTGTACTTGAAAAGGATAGCCAAAGAGTTGCCTGTAGACACTAAGAAAGGACTGTGTGAATAAGACAGTATTGGTGGAGGTATAGTCTGCAATACAATAAATGAGAGCAAGCTGTGGTGCCTGTGAGTAGGGCCACGTCTAACTTGGCAGAAGCATTCTCCCTTGCCTGCATGCAGTTGGTGAGACCAGTCATTTATTCCATAGCACTGTGTTTAGAGACATTTCCTCTGTTTTTTTTTACTGGGTTTTTTTTTTTTGACTGCTCAGCAGAGCAGTCAAATTGAGAGGCGAGAGAATATGGTATAAAGGAGGAGGAGACTGGGATGCTCTTCATGCTTTGGCAGCCTTGAGTCCCACACACACACCCACACATACAACCTCCTCCTCCCCTTTATCTGTTAGTCATCAGAAATTTTAGGAAAAGCCACAGGAGCAAATCCTCCATTGGGTGATAAGATTCCAGACATCAGAAAATGTGTTGGAGCTACTTTTCATTTCCCTAGGATGCAGTCTTGCAGTTCTCCTGCAGACCAAACCCCCCAAATCAATACCAGTGTGTAGTACAGAGAGTTTTCTTGTTTCCCTTTAGCACTTTGCAAACACAGTGACTACTCTGGAAAAGCTGGCCTTTGGTTGTTGAGATTTTATTTATTTATTATCAATTTGAGATGCATGTTCAGAAAGGTTTTTTGTTCAACTTTCAAATGAAATCACAAGTGAAGACTCATGCATTTTTCTGTAGCAGTCTGTTCAATTTTTCCTTTCTTGCCTCATTTAAAGCAAGAACAAATAATACCAAGATTACTTTAATGCTTTCAATCTTTCAGGTGTTTTTTTTTTTTGTTGTTATTTTGGTTTGTGTGGGGTTTTTTCTGGTTTTGAGTTTTTTTCAAAACAGCATGAAATTACATTTCCGGTAGACACCATGCAAGAGTTCTAATGGAGAGGGTGGGAGGACATGAGACTTTCAAAATATTTTTGTGAAGACTTAAATTTTATAAAGACTTGCAAGAGCTTAAGGTTGATATGATTGGTCTTACTACATTAATGGACTGTGACTGATTTTTTCAGGCTTTTCAGGTCTTGCTTAAATTCACTAAATTCACATTCATTAATAATATGGCTGCCATCCTTTAGTTGTTCAGTTGTACCATAAATAATTTGTTTCATGCATGTGTAATGTTTTCAGTAAATTGACTGATGTGGGTGGGCATTGAGTTATGTAATAATGAAGAACTTGAAACTATAATTAGTTTTAATCTACTGTACTATCAAAATAATCTGTAAGTCAGCACACTTTTCTCTGAGTTACTGTTCTAAGTTGCATTTAATAAGCACAATTCATAATCTGTTAAATTTTTGATCATTTCAGTGTTTCATGTTTAATGTTTTCATTTGAAAGGTGGATTGTTTCTCTATAAATGGATCAGTATTAGCTGAAGTCACCTTCTTCTATGAATGTAATAATGTACATTCTACTTCAGTTTTAGGAGATTTGACAAAAAATGCACCTTTTCTTAGATAAAGTTTGGGGGGGAAAATAACTGATTATTTCAGGTTAGTATGAAATTATTCTGTGTTGTCACCAGCTGTGTTATAAGTTCTTATTTTACATGTACTAGTGGTACAGCATAAGCCACACAATGGCCCACAAATAAACTTTACAAATCATGCTTCTGTTTTTATCGTCAGTAGTGCCTGTAGTGGGCTCTGTCATTTAGATTCTGCCTTGCTGTAAATAAAACTATTTTTCAGCCATGTACCGCTTCCTTAAACTTGCCATGAAAACCTTTGGCCTGAGAGAGATTTTTCTCATGAGGAATCTCTGTGGCATTGTGGTTTGCTATGAAGGCGAGGGCAAATTCTTGCTCAATTTGTAAACCTTTGCAAAAACAGCTTGCTAAGTGGTTTTGGAGGAATTTGTTTGTCTGCTTTCTGCTTGCCTTTGAACTGGCATGCTTAGCACTCTTGCTGGACATGTTATGTAGAATAATTGGGAAGGGAGGAAAGAGAGAGGAAAAAAAAATCGTGCCACATGTAGCACAGAATTTGGCAGACTTCATAAAGAAACAGACCTACGACTGCCGATTTCCCTGGACACCCGTCAAGTACAAACATTTTTGTAGCTTTCACTGCCCAAGGCAAGCTGGAAAGAATTGACACCCCTCCTAGTCAAAAGCCACTTGCACAGTAAACAAAATGGTCACTAAACAATTTGCTGCCCTTAATATTTTGCTGACCTGCATGACCCGTTGTCCTGCCTGTATGGCACAGCTGTGCCTGCAGCAGCGTCACTGCGAAACTCAGGGCTGCAGCATTTGGGTGGCGTTTGGCGGCGTATTCCTGAGCTCCGTGTTTGTGGGTCAGAGCATAAATTCCTCATCTGAGCAGAGAATGAGATGGCTTCTCTCGCCTGGGAAGACAGAGGTTTGTATCAATGACTGGAGGAGCAGAAACTGCTTGTGTATAGGCTCAGATGGTGCTTTCCCTGTGCATTGTAAAACCCAGCTCAACTGTGGCACCAGAAGCAGTGGATCCTCCTCACCTCTTACCTCCGTCTCCATCTGCAGGGAAACTCCTCCTGTTTGACCAGAGAGTGATGTTCTTTGGGGTTACCCGGTAAAGCAGCATTAATTGAGGTGGGCATAGGCTCATTCCCTGCCTCCTTTACTGGACAGTTTTATTTTCCTTAGATCATGTTTTCTAGTAGCTGCATTTGAAGCCCTTAAAAAGTTTCGGTGTTGTTTTTATTTTAATTTATTATTTATTGTAAGAAAAGGAAATATTCAATATGTGCATGATGTTTATGAGCAGATGAGAAATACTGATTTGGTCCAGTAAATGTAGTAAAGTACTATATCAGGAAACCTAAATGCACCTTTTAAAAACTTGGTAAATTTACTTCTGGGAAACAGTGATAAATAGCAACACAGCATTAAGCAGTATCAAAACTGTTTAGTTCTGATGAGCCAGTTCTCTAATTGAAAGTTATATATGTTTGTTGACCAGGCCTTCTAAATGTTTTTCAGACTCAGATGAAAAAAGGAAAGGACAAAGCCACCTTTTTTTACTTTAATAAGAGAACTCTCAAATCTCAGCCTTCTGCAGCTGATGACCATAGTGAGGAAAAGTATCAAATACTAGCAAATATTTAAAAAATAAAATGTGCTACGTGACTGAGAAGACATTCTTAGGAAAAGATGCACCCTTTTCATTTTCATTTCATCTAGAGAAATTAGATAGCTTTTTTGATCTTAAACATCTAGTTTTTACTTCAGATAAATGAAAATCACAAGCTCACCTGTGCTTTTGACCTGATGAGACTACAAAGAAAGAATGGTTCTCTTTGACAAGAGTGGAAACATTGACACAGATCATATAAATTTATTTTTTTCAAAATAAAACAACAAAGATTTCAGTGTATAGTTTAAGTGGTTGACAGATTTTCAGGACAGTGTTTTGAGAGTAATGTTGTTTCCTCATGCATTTCTTAATTACTTCAGTATGACTTTCAAATTTTTCTTTACAGGCTTTGGTGCTGGTTTCTGATTCCTTTGTGGAAGGTTTCTGAATTTAGGTCTTGCCTGCTTTTTAGAATTAATTTAAGAATAGTTTCTGATTTTTTTGTAAACACAGCCTGAATTGAGTTTGCTCTTCATCCATCAATAGATAACAGCATCTCTCGTTGTGATGGGGAGAATGCATTTGATAGAATAGTGGAAAGAAGTGCTGTGTCCAGTGTTGTTATTCCCTAAAATACTGTGAGTTAAGCTTTCAGGTAAGGAAGATGTCTTTGTTTAAGACATTGCTGTTTGTCTTGGCTTTTCCACCCTGCATCAAGATTTTGGGAAGACTATGGGATCTTCTACCTTTAGAGACTTTTTCTTATTCTCTTTCCATCTTTCCCATTTGGGAGAATGATAGAACAAGCACCTACATGGCAATAGTACTGCCCTAAAAAACATGGACACATTTTATGGCAAACACCTCTCAAAGACATGTAGTTGAAAAATGTGAAGGCAGAGAATAGGGTTGTGTCATGTGTAATAAGGTAGGCTAAGAAAAGACATAGTGTAGTCAAGCTGTATTAAGGATATTAATTAATACCAAAACAAGTTGATGTTGCAGTACTTGGTAAAAGTGCAGAAATCTGCTGGATCTGGAGATAAACTACTGTAAGAACAGAGTTGTGTAGCATAGAAAGACATGAGTCAGTTGAATGTGATTTTAAGACAGAACTGAATGCAGTTACTGATTTTTATCATGAGGGCTTGTTGAGAGTAGCGCAGAGAAATCACAGCTCGGTGACTAAAATTTCGCGTCTCAAGTTCCTCTTGTTACCTTGGTCCTCAAAGAAAAATTTGAATTGTATATTGGAGACATCTAGCAATAAAAGAGTTAAGGAAAAACCATGTAGATTGGTTATACCATTTGTTTTGAAAATCTGTAAGTTATGGCTATAATGTACAAAATGCCAACAGATGTACATTAAAAATGACATCTCTGCATTTATAAAACAAAAAAAATCCACACTGTAGTGAACTTTATAAATTTTTAACTTCTAATAAGGAACAGCAGCCATGTTGTATGCTTGTGAGCCAAAAATCTGGTTAATTTTCCCCAAATGCCTTTCTCCATACCCAGGGTACCATATGTATTTCATTTGTGGCATCATGTGTATGTTTCTTGATTTTTCTTTTGATTTATGACACTACTAAGCATGAATCTGTTAAGAACTTCACATGAATGTTATTATTTTACATCATAGAATGTTGCCTTTTGTAACAACCTTAAGTTACATATACAGTACCACAAGGATTATTGAAAAATGGACTGGACCTCAAAATGAAGTTCAGTTTTCAGTGGCTCTTTGCTTTCCCTTGGAAGCATATCAAAGCAAAGTAATAACATTTCAGTGCCAGTATTTTAAAATGTAGCTCAGATGTTTATTGTAAGGTCAGATCTGTTCCGTTTCACTTGCTGCTTCCTCCTGCTTTGGGAGAGGCTGCTTGTAGTTTGCAGAAATCCATTTCTCATGGGAAGGTGAGCTTTAGATACCATGATCTTGAGCCCTGAGAGGCAAATCAAAATAACACATCACTCATTTACTGTAGGCATTGCCTAACTTAATAAGAGTTGCTCTGGACTCCAACTGCTCAGCTGAGATGGGCAGATGAAATTGATTATATTGCTTGCTAACCTGTCTGATTACCTCAAAGTAAAGGTACCTAAAATCAAAGTGTTGCACCAGCCATGTAGAATCTCTCCACTGGGTGGAAGGTCTTCAGTACAAAGACTGTGAGCAGCCTGTACAAACAAAGCTGAAAATGTGATTCCATGTGTTCTGGATAGTGCTTTTTGGACAACTACTGAGCCTGTGTTTGCAGGTTCTCAGGCTGTGTTCCCTGGGAGCCTCCCCCTGAGCGTAACTGAACTCCTCACCTTTACTATTAAATGGACTAGGGTGATGTGAATATAGATATATATATCCGTGTTCCAGTTAGAATGTGCACCTTTTAATAGAAAGTACAAAGTAGTGGAGAATACCTGCACTACAATTATTTTAAATTAATAGAATGCATTTAGCTTTGGGGGCTATTTTTCTTTATTTTCAGGGTGTGCATGTGTTAGGGGACAGTTTGTTTCATAGCTTTTTTGTGATGGATTAGTTAGTGGGTTTTGGGGTGGGTTTTTGTTTTAGTGGGTTTTTTTTTTTTTTTTTTTTGCTTTTTTGTTTGTGTTTTTTTTAAAACTTCCTAGAACACAGCCCTAAATCCTAGTGAAATTGATTCTAAATATCACTGCAGAGACTCCAGTCTTTGGCTATGGATGCAGACTGGCCACACCTGCATGCAGATGGCTGTCAGGTCCCTCAGACAGAGGGGAGAGGAGAGAGCAGTTTTTTATCTGCTACTCATGAACGTCAGACTCATAACATCTGATGACAGGTTGCTATTTCATGCTCTGCAGTTTTGTTTCAACAGAAACTCAGTATGCTGTTTCACTGAATGACTTCATGTTCTCCCTGTTGGTGACACTATTGCATTTATGGACCAAAAGCATATTCACATGCACACAAAGACACATCTGGAGTATAGTATTAGAGAGGAACTGTGCATCATGCACCCAGAAAGGAAAGAATTTTGCCATGAGTAACTTTAACAGTCTTTTAGATAGATCATGAATCTGCTTATATTAGCCATCAAAGCACAGCATTTCAGTGATTTTTGCACAAGATGTTCATGGTAATGCTTATCCTAAGGAGAAATATCTCTGGATCAGCAGTCATTACTGTAGAGCACATTGGATAGTATTTTCTGAAATATACAGCAAGCGTAGCGTGGCTTTCTTTATTCGCTTCGCAAACTGGCATTGTTTTTGGGAAGAGGAAGTGAAAAGAGATGCTTGTTCTCGTGAGTGAATGCCACAGGTGTCTTTTTGAGGAATTCAAACATTTGAGGCAATTTAAGAAGAATACAGATGGCAGTTGAAATAGCCATTGAAATGTTAAAATGCTTATTACAATAGGGCTTTTCCATTCAGATTCCTTTTGGAAATGAATATTTAGTATTCTAGTAAGCAAAGCAAGAAGTGCCTTCTATTGGAATAACACAGTACTTGGGTTTCTAAAGGAAGATTTAGTTCCATTTTTGTGATGGATTGATTCTGCAAGTTACTGAGTGTTTCCATTGTTCAGGTATTTGTATTATGTTTGATTCATGTAAGTGTTAGAAGTTACCCAATTTTCATCTTGTACCTAGGACTCCCAGTCAGGGGGCAGTCCTGTTACACCAATTGCTGTTGAAATAATCCCCAGACACTTGGGATGAAGTCTGGACATTTAGAGGGCGTTGCTTTGTAATCTTTGCTTAGAAACTTATAATGTTTTGACTAATAATTGAAAAATCAAGGCTGCATAGAGTGCAATAGCTCAGTACTTCTCAGCAAAATAGTCTTGACTCAGACAGTAATAGGTTAATTGCCACATCCAGAAATGAATCCTAATGATTCCCTCTAGGAGCCATTATCACATGTGGGGTTTTCATTGAGATATTTATAACTGTAATCTTTGGTCTCAAAGCTCATGTAACTGTTCAATCCAGCAAAGGGGTTCAGAAAGGTAATACCCTGCTCTCATCCTTAGGCTTTGCTAAAAGTAGAATTTTCAGTTCTAGTTCAATCAGTCAAGCTCCTGCTATTTTCAGGCATTATTCCAATCTAACACAATTTGAATGTCAAGTGTCTTGTGTTTTGTGCTCACAAGGCCCACAGGAAAGTCTAGACACACACACAAAAAAAAAAAAAAAAGGAAAAAAGAAAAAAGCTGCATTTATCATAGGAAGAGTATCCTCGAATATGTCAGAGGACCCGTTCTTTTTCTTCTCTGTTCTTCTGTGACTAGACTGAATCATGATTGTAAAACAAGAGTCTGTTCAGCCAGGTCTGTCTCTTCTCTTTCCACCTGGAATAAATTGCATAAATTTGCACAGCATTGCTTTGGCACAGAATCCTGAAGTATGTCTTAATTTTGCAGTACTGAAAGTTCCCTCTTGAATGAAGTCTGTCTGTATTTCATTTGCAAATTGTATCCAAGGATTTATTTTCTTTTTCCCCTTCCTATATTAATCCTGGTACCATGTTGTGCTGCTTTCATGCTTGTCTGCGTTTTGCTAAGAAAACATTTTTTTAATCTGTTTTTTTCCTGGTGTAACGCCTCTTTTATTTCTGTCAATTCTATTACTGTCGATTTGAATTTGAGGGGATTATCTGAGCCTCGTAATTTTGTAATCCCTAGACAAGACATCCAAAAAATGGTAAAGGATCTTGGAGGAAAGTAGCATCACTTAAATTTTGACTTACACAAGTAACCTCATGTTGGTCATTTTAATGAGTTTGCATCGTATGGTGCAGTCAAACATGAAGCAGCAGGGCTACTTCTGCTTGCAGCCAGTGTTTGTCTAAATTACCTACAGTCAGGTGGGCCTTACATGAAATAAAAAGATCATTTGAAAAGGCTCAAGTCTGATGTCCTCACCCTGCAGCGTAGACACAAAAAGTCCAAGTTTCTCCTTCTCTTTTGTTTTTCCTTTTGTGCTGTTGATACTTGGTGACTTTGCAAGGATGGGTGGTTTTCATCTCATTGAGAATATGGTTTAGGTAGTCAACCAAGAAGATAAAAATAATTAATAATTGTTTGAGAGCATTCACCAAGTGCCGGTCGGTAGAAAGTATTCCAGCAATGGATTTTTTTTTTCTGATCCGTGGAGTTATTTTAGCTCCTGAGGAAAAAATACGTAATGTGTGCACTAATTACTCTGCTCCCTAGTGTGGACTGATGACAACATTGTTTCTCTATGATGTTGCAGTGTTTTAGGTGAGCTTCCATAGTCAGCCGTGTCAAGTAATTTCCTACATATTTCTAGTTAAAACTAATTCTAATACTAGTGGTTCTTCATTTATTTCTAAGGCATCTGCACAAATATTTTGGATTGAAGGGGAATGTGAGGCATATTTGGAGAGATGCTATAACAAGATTCTATGAACAACCCAAATAATAATCTCAAAATATGTGAAATCAGGCATTTTCCTTATAGTTCTCTTGATATTTCCCCCTCTTTAATGGTCGTCAGTTAATTAGCATGTCACCTATTTAAATGTTGAAAGCAATACACAGAGGGAGTGAATACCCATTTAGGGGTTATTTCCACCCACAGGTACTCCCTCATAATATGACAGACGTATAACTTTTTGAGTCCTCTGCTTTGTTGTGGGCAGCACTGCTGTGGACTGGCTGTGAAATACTCTGTACTAGCCTGCACCAGTTACCAAGAGCTTTTTCTGAATTTTAAGGTCAGGTATCTCTGTTTAAGAATAATAATGATGAAAACCTGAGGTCTGACTAGATGCTATTAAGCTGCCATGCCAACTAGTTTTCTGCCTGATGCCTACTGGACATGATCCAGTGATACTGTAATCCATGGGATTTATGGTTTTTATTGCTATCTAACCACATCAGTGTAAATACTGCTGGGCTGTCTCTGCTGTCTCTTCCACTCCCTGTGGCAACTGGCAGGTTTCTTCCCCTTGTTTAATACAAAAGCACAGTGTTCAGGCAGGGTGTTTTTTCACCATTATCCATTTGCTAGGAACACCCTGTGTTACAGGGTGGTTCTGCTCTGAGATCAGCCATGCTTGCTGTGTGCTGTGGGGATGCTGGTGCAGTTGTGTCCATATCCATTGGAAGGTTTTCCAGGTTTCCCTACAGAGGATGACAGCCTTCATTTTTTACCAAAGAAGTGGTGCACAGAGCTGTCACATTAACTAGAGTATGACTAAGGACCTTTTAAAAGTCATAAAGAATAATTGCAGCTTTGGAAAATTAGACCGTAGCATTCCCAGAGGAGGGACATGTGGGAGTGTGACAAAAGCCATAGTGTTGGGCAGACCAGACAGAGGAAGGAAGGAGGGAAGCAGAGGAAAATATGTATTGGAGTTTGTGGAGGGTCATTGCATTCAAATGTGTGCTGGTTTGTGGAGCTGAAAGGCAGGTTTAGGGAGAGTTGTCCCCTTTCCCCTTGAAGCATCCATAGCCACATGGGAAGGACTGCCAAATGTGATCTCAAGAAACTGTAGGGTATCATCCTGGGGTATGCAGCAGAATACAAAACATTAAGCATTCCCACATCTGCTTCAAGACTTTTTTTTTAATGGATTGTGGAGAGGAGTGCTGCCATTTTGTCAGTTCTGGAAATTTTTGTTTGATGCAATGCAATGCAAATACAACACTCATTTCTGCCTGAGCAGTTCTGTACTTTAATGAGAAAAATCCCTAATTTTATTTTGTTGTATTTATTTTCATGGTAAGAAGTGACACATTACCTAAAAGTGATATATGCTTCTCTCCTATGTTCTGTTGTTGTTCCTAAACCCCTTTTAGTGTGGGGGCTTAAGCCACTGTTTAAAGCTGCTGACTGGTTGAATTTATAAAATAGATCATCAGTTCATTTTTAAGTATGCACCCATTTGATATTTCAGCAAGTTCTGG
Organism: Motacilla alba alba; assembly: GCF_015832195.1. Classification (NCBI taxonomy): domain Eukaryota; kingdom Metazoa; phylum Chordata; class Aves; order Passeriformes; family Motacillidae; genus Motacilla; species Motacilla alba. The sequence goes on along the minus strand of NC_052017.1, from coordinate 107,050,920 downwards.
CTTTTTACAGAAACTGGAGGTGCCTGGATATTTACTTTGTTAGTTAATTTGTTTATTTTCGTAAAGACAGCCTCCAGTAATCTTTCTGCCTAGGTGTGCTCCGAGCCTAAGCTGCACCCTGAAATTAGCAATGCTTTGACGCCTCAGCACCTCTGTCAGGAGCACAGTTGAAAGAGGGGACAGGAAAAATGGGAGCATCAGGGAATAAAGTAAGTTTCTTTAAACTAGAAAGCAGAACACTTGGAAAGGCAGGGAGAAGGAACAATAAAGAGAGGAGAGCTAGGAAAAAAAAAACTTGAAACCTGAAGCCTAAAAGGACTTCAGGCCAAGAACAGTTAGCATAGAGAACATATAAAAGCATCTATTCTCTGTTCTCACTTTCCTTATTGCTAGTGAGGGAAAAAGAAAAAAAAAAAAAAGAGCTACCTTTTTGGCATTTTCTAAAGATAGAATAAAAGGAAAAGCAGCTTATCCAGTTTTTTACTAGATATTTAAGTCATTACTGTAGCACAAAAACTGCCCTTTAATTGCCGCACCGTAATTGTAGGTATTTGTTTCTTACGCTGCTTAAGGTCACATAAAAACGAATAGAGGTAAAAATAGGTTTGTGTTAAGTGCCTCAATTTTGAAACCATTTTCTGCTAGCTATCTGCAGAGACAGTACTTTCCCTTTAGTCTCCTGGTTTGACTGTTCAGTAGATACATTTTTTTAATTACCAAATTGGATTTTAGCAGGTGTAGTCAGTTGATGCACTATGGGTATAAGAGATTAGTGTTTAATCCTTCTTTTTATTACTGTGTAGAATGGTGGGCTTGGGAAAGTATTAAAGGTGCATTGCATACTCCAGAGTACAGAAATGACATTTATTACTGAGTTTTCTTTCAGCTAGCATCATTTAGAAAAAGGCTGGTGCAGAACTCTGCAGGGGCCTATAGGCTCATCTATAGTGAAACTGCCTTTAAACAATACAGAGTGGAGGAAAATGGAAAGCAACTTTTTGTGTTTTAAAACAAAAGCAGTTGTCAAAATACAAGTACTTTCCCTCTTGAAGATGATTATTCTCTTTTTCTACATTTTATTTTTTCTAAAATAAAGACAAAAGGGATGTGAAAAGCACAGATCTTTGTGCCAGTGAGTGGTAGAGGCAAAGACTGAAAAGGGTCAGTGAATCAGATATAATTTGGACTCTGTTTGAGATACCAGTCCTGTGTTTTGCTGATGGCTGGTATTCCCGTACTGAAAAGCTGCAGAGGATTTCTATCGAATAGAAAGAACATTATCCCCATTTTCATTCTGGCATGCCTGTTACGACTTTGTTCTGTAAACAAAGAGGATTATGGGAACTGGAAACTAGATGGCATTTTATTAAAGAACTGTGTGAGTCTTTCCCTGTGAATGCAAGAATTAGGCAGTCTGGAGATAGCTATCTGTGAAAGAAAATACTTCAAAAATAGACCTTAATGTTTGAATTATTAGGGCTCATCAGGAGGCATTAGGATTCATAAGGCCTCATGAATGTAGGAAGGAGATTTAATATTTCCCTGTTGCACCTTGCAACAAAATACTTTAAAAGAGAAACTTTCACAGTAATTGTACAAATTAAGAATGAAAAAGAATATGTTGCAGAAACAGGGAGAGGGAGATTTATGTCCAGTGTTCTTCTGTCATGTAGACTGCCAGATTGCTTTGAAAGTATGTTATTTTAGGAAACGTACATATTTATCTATCTAGAACTAGCAGTCTCAGGAGTGGGGCAGGAGAGAGAATTGCACTGAGTCATAGTTGTGGTAACCAGTACAAATTGCTTTTACCAGGATACCATACAACTTTTAATAAAACTTAGGGTTTTTGTACAGTGGACTACTTAACGTCCTATTTCCCCAGAGTAAAGTCATATATCAGTACTAGGTTTTACCTAATGCCTGCTGCAGATTACTCAAACTGCTTTCAATTTAATGAAAAAACTGTAAAGTATGAATTAAACCTAATTCTTGCAAATCACCTTTTCTTTTAATTATTATTTTCCTAACTGAATAGATAATTAAGCAAACAGTTCAGTGTGGAAAAGTGGGAAGTTGAGCTGCTATTAGTCAGATCATGAAACAACTAAAGTTGGTAAATAGCTTGAATACATCCTCAGTTTCACCTGAGTTGAAAGCTTCCAGTGTGGCACTTCTTCACCGCTTGAGAGCTTCATAACCAGGCTTACCCATGGAACCAGGCTGTAAAGATGTTGGAGACAAGTGTAAATAGGATTTCAAAGCAAATGGGCCGTATTTGGCCCTTAGTAAGTGGCAAAACTCCAGTTGGGCTTGCGTGACCTGCTGAAGCAGCCCTCTACTCCAAGTGGGCTGGGGTGGCAGAACACAGTGCTCAGCACAAGGCACAGGTTTTCAAAAGCAATTATTGAATTAGCAGGCTTTGGTAAGTAGCTGTCTTTTGACAGCCAGCTTTCTTTTCAAGTGTCACAGCTTGGTTAGTCCAGCAAGGCTCAAAATGAGTAGCGCTTTGAGATTTTTGGATGGTTGGAGTATGGGATAAACTACAGGTCATAAATATAGAAGCAGAGAAGAAAAAGGGATTAGGAAAAAAAGAGTAGAAGAAACTTTTAGAAGCAACACTGATGTACGGAAATTTCTCTAAAAGATATAATGACAAATGGAATTACAATACAGGTAGGGAAATGCCATTGCCTAAAATAACCTGATTATATTTCATATTTATTTTGACTGAGTAATTTCCGTAGCTAATGTTCTCAGTTTGCAGATGCGAACAACATTTTTCTGGCTGATGTAGAAACCTATATATCAGAAAATCAGATATTAAATAATATTTAATAAGATTTCGAGATTGTTCCAGGAAGTTCTAAAATCAGACCAGATTTAAGGGTGGTGATGGAAAAGGCAAGTTAGAATGTATTTTAGCTCTTTGTGATTATAACAGTTCGGCAGGATGTCAAAAACCCAGTTCTTTTGAAGGTCATCTATAATTATAGTAAAGGATGTCTCATGGGTATTACACATGCCACTCCAACAAGCCATGAACTGAAATACGAGCATGTGCACTATGCCAGTAGGACTAACAGATCATCTTACAGATACAGAAGTAACCAGTATGAATAAATTACTAATTTATAAAGTAAGAGCATGGCGGGAGCAGGGGGGGCATTATATGGGGTTTCTTGGGTAGTTTTCTCCTGCTTCTCTCTCTGAGAAGTAAAGATTTTTTTTTTTTAATACAGAGTGTTCTTGGAGAGTGTTCAGATATTAAATATGCAGATGGCTAGACAGTTCAAGCAGAATGTTTCCATATAGTTTCTCCATCTGTCAGAGGTAAAAGTGGTATCTAGTAGGTAGTTGTACCTAAGATACTTTCTTATTCTGTTTATTTTGTCTGTTGCAAAATGATCCCAAGTGGATTAAATAGCTATAGGTTTTCTGTTTTATGATGCACACTCTTGACTGTATTGCTGAAGTACATGTGTTGTTAGCACTTGGCATTTGTTGCAATTTTCCAGGATGTCTACTGAGTCTTTGCCTTGAGGTTGATGCTTAGGCATTGAGAAGAGCATTCAAGAGGTGTAGCGTTCCAACAAATTTACTGAAGGAAGCACACTAGTGTGCTTGTAAGCATGTGGATGTTATCTAGATGTGAATTGAATTATTTTCTAAGTGCAGAAAATCCAGGTGGCAAACTCAGTCTCATGATCAAAACAAGTAATTAAAATTCTGTATTAATATTCTATGTTGCACATGAATATATATGTTCATGAAATATTGTACAGTCGGCTGTAATATTAACAGCAATTTTTTTGCTCAGTCCTTGTTTGGATCAAGTGATTCTGATATTATTTTCCTAGGACAAAAAGAGCAGAAGCAGGTTGTCAAAGAGTGCAAATCAACATGAGTAGCTGTATTTTATAGATACTATGAATCATTCATCTCGTTAGACCTGAGTAGGAGTGGTGGTGATCTCTAGTGCACTTTAAAGGAATTTGCATGTCTAGTTCTTAATGTTTTGTACACTACACATGTATGCATATCTTGTAATTACTTCCATGCAAGAGTGTTAAACTGAAAGCTTCCTTTAATGTCATGGAGCTGTAGACTTTCATTTTACAATGTTGTAGTCTCAGAGGTCCTCTTTTATTCTTTATTTAATAGAATATACTTGCCTTGGTTTTAAGACAAGAAAAGACTCAAATTAGGATATTAATGGTCTTTTGTCTTAGGGTATAATATTTAATAATGATCATATGCTAATACTAAATACAATTTTTCTTCTGTTCAAAGACGAGACCCTACATTTATAAACCTGTGTGCACAGCCCTATTTACTCCCGTGTTACATATTACTGCTTCTATATGACCAAAAGTATTCTCTTTAAAATTGAAACAGTTATCTTTGAGTTTGATTGAATACTTCCCAGGGCTTTCAAATAATATACTTCCAAAAAGTAAATACTTTCAGAAGATGCACAGGATACTCAAAAATACTTAAAAATCCATGAGTTATTTTTACAGATTATGATACTCTTATCTGATCATTTATGCAGAGTGTTATTAAAATGCAGTAAAATCAGATACCTGATTACTCTTTCTATTGCATATAAAGTAACTAAGATTCTGCAGATTATATCTAGTTAACCTTTTCTTAAGAAGAAAAAAATCTGTGATTGATCTGTCAGCATAAAGTGACTTGTGGAAAGTATGCCTCCCTTTCCTGTGGTTTTTAGAAAAGAATATGGTTGCATAATCAGTCATTACTCACAGTAAAAAAAATATATTTCCTGTAGCATTTTTGAAAAAAAAAAGTCTTTGCCTGAAAACCTACTGTCAGAAATCACTCTTTGTTCATACTACTTGAACACTGAAAAATGAAGCAAAGTGATCTAAATCGAATTTACAAGACTGATAACCATGTGGTTGGGGGGAGAGTAGCTACTGCACAACCTGTACTCTGTCAAGGGAATTTAATTATAGATGGTTATACTTGACTATAATTCGTTAATGTGTGCTCCTTGCAAAGGGAGAATAATTCTCACATTGACAATTTTATATGTTTTTACCAGGATACTGTCAGAGGAAGGGATTTTCATTGAATTTCATAATACACAGTCGCCTGAGGGAAGAATAACAATGAAGTGGCTAGCAGGGTGGATTTTTTTGTTTTATTTTTGTGCTGCTGGAGTCTATATGTAAGGACATGGGAGAAAAGAAATCTTCTTTATAAATTTGAATATCTAAAATAGGAATATATTCTGCTACTGTGCAAAAGTTAAGAAAATTTTTTTATAAAATATTGTTGTGATGTCTTGGTCTTTCAGACTGTAATGACAAATACTCATTTTAGCTTTCATCTTTTTGAGAAACAGTAATGATCAAATTTAGATTCATTTTCATTCTCTTTCCCACTCTTGTACTTTTTGGAAGTAAGTCTGAGAAGAGCCAGAGATAGAGCTGGCTCTAGAGCTGTTTGTCCTTTTGACACTGTTTGAAAAGCAGATTTTGAGAGCAGTTGTAGCTGAGATGAGAGGTTCGCAGAGGCACAGAGCTATGGGTTATGTTACTGCCTGGTGGTTTTTTGGCTTTTTTTACTTACTTTTTTTTACTTTTTTACTTGAACTGTTTCTGAGAGGTTTGTTTGTAAACAGTGATGTCATTTTAAGGATGCCCAGCTTCCTCCATGCTTGGGGTCTGGGTCGTCTGTGTCTCTGTAACCAAGTACAAATAGCACTGTTTAATAGTCCACTCATTAAATTCTTATATCATTAAATGTAGTGACTTTGGAGTAAGTTCTTCTTGGACATCTTTTTATTTTGTGTGCTGGGCAATACAGTCCACCCCGGTCTAAAGGTGGGCCAGTTCAGAATTACAGAATTAGGACTGTGGTAAGTATTTCTACATACTGGAGTAGTTGCTTTAAGTAGTAGCTTTATATTCTTGGCTTAGAGTCATTCATGTTCTCATTTGGCTGTAGCATTTCAAACTAGTGTTGCAGTGAGCTGACTCAAGCTGCAAGGCCCATGTTGAAAAAAGTGGGGGGTCAATGGGATGGTTAACATCTGGGAACTGGAACTTCTGCCAGTTTTCTCCTCCCATGTGACCAGCAAAACAGAGGATCTGGCATCTCCAAATTCTGCCGACCGGTAGCCTGTAGATTATAGGGAAGGAAGTCATTGTAACTGATAGGTAGGATGGACTTGAGGAGCCATAGGAATTGCTTAAATATATGAAAGCTTACACGAGAGGCTGAGTATTTACTAAAGTTTTAGAAAACCACCCTCTTCACTTTTGAGGAAGACCAGAAGCAACCTCTCCAAGGAGGAACACAGGAGGAGCCCTGCTGGTGAGGCTTCAGCCTTTTACCTAGGAGGGAGATTTGTTCTTTCAGGGCTCAGTGTTTTGTGGATGTGGCATGCCCTTCTCCTGAAGGTGGGGCTGGTCTTTCACAGGAAAAGACCTTCAAACTCTGGGATCTGTCTGGAAAGAGCAGTAGCCTTGCCCAGTTCAGCAAGATGAAAATTAAGAAGGTTGATGCTGTATCATTTATTTAGAGTAGTGCTGTGCTTTGTCTCCCTTTTTTATCTGATGGACTGTTAAAATGCAGTCTTTTCTGTCAGGAGAAGGCAGATGGGGGATTCTGGATAACTGAAAAGGTGCAATAAGGAAAGAAATTTAGTCTGTCATCTTAACATCAGCTTGGTCCCTAAAGTTCAAATAAAAAAAAGTATGGTTCTTCTTAGAAGAAGAACCATACTTTCTTTCTTCCTGGAAACAGAAGAAAGCATATGATGCATGACATTTAGTAGTGATTTTTCTTGAGAGGGACCTTTAGGTTTTGAAGCTAAATAGTTTTTGCATGGTTTAGCACACTATAAAAAGTGCAGTGACTGAAATGAGGCATAAAGCCTCATTTCATCTTCATCTTCACTATGTGGATTTCAGCACAACCTTCATAATGATATTTTGCACTTCTATTGCCCATGCAATCAAAATATTTCGTAATGCTTTGGAAACATTAAGGAGCAATCATTGGTTATAAAAGCACACTTTCATTTTTTAACTTACTATTATTTGCAGTAACCCAGAAGATAACTGGTGGTGAAAAGAATTGGGTAGAGAACCTGTTACCAGTTCTGTTTTGTGGACAACACATCATTATCTCTATATTCAGTTTTACTGATTTCTTGTTCCACTGTGTGTCTTTCAGACACAAAAGAAGGAAGGAGGGAGGAGGGAATTAAACAAGAATAGGTAATTTTTAAGTAGATAAAGGGACATGTGTGGTACAGAATATAGCTTAAAAAAAACCCAAAAAGCAAAAAAAAAACCCAAACAAACAACAAAACACTAAAAAACCCAAACAAACAAACACAAAAACCCAAACCAAAAGAAAAAACTCAAGATCTTTAACTTAAGTTTTCTTTAGGAAGCATTTACTGCCTCCTCCATCTTGTCAATGAGGGACAAGGAAACTCAGTCCCAGAGCTCATAAGTAATCTTCCTGACATGGCACAGCTGAATCACAGACTGATTTGGGCACAGGATTTAATATTTTTAACATATTTCAGGGTTTCTGCCTTACCCCCATTGCCAGAGAGAGCGTGCTGGAGACACAGTTGTGTTTGCAGTTATGGTTGCAGTGTAACAAAATTTTTTGAGTGTTTTTGATGAATCAACTTGATGGATCTTTGCAAAGCTTGAGATGCAAACCCAACTAGCAACCGACTGAAATGTACTGTAGGACATGGAAGGAGCTGGTTTTCTTGCTCATGGTGGTTTAAATTTGTAGCCAGGAGGCTGTTCCTGTCTAGGGGTAAAATCTCTGCCTAGCAGTCCACAGAAGAATATCATTGTTACATGGAGTGGACTGACTGGTAAAGTACAAGTCCTAACTTGTAACTGCATGTGATAATAGCAGCAACAAGCTAAGTATCTGTGCTTTTGACTTTGCTCTTAGTGCATTTGATGTCCCAGCGAATTCAAGTGGACCACTTTTTCAATTTTGTTTTGTTTGCCATTTCATGTCTGTTTTACAGTGAGGTTTCGAAGCTGTGATGCAAACCAAAAAATACACTTTGGTAGCAGTGAGCCAGAAGATTTCAGAGTAGGTGAGGATGGTGTGGTCTATGCAGAGCGAAGCTTTCAACTTTCAGCGGAGCCCACGGAGTTTGTCGTGTCTGCTCAAGACAAGGAAACCCAGCAAGAATGGCAAATGAGGGTGAAGCTAACCCCTGAACCAGCCTTCACGGGGGCTTCAGAAAAGGTAAAACAAGAGCTTAATGCAGCCTGTATAAATGTATCTCCACAAAGAGGCCTAAAAATAAGGGTTTAATTTTGCCTGTCATGCACCTCTCCGTGAACCAGCTTATTAATGGACACCTAGTGCATGCAAAGCCAGAGCTTTAGAAGGAGCTTTGATCATCTTTTATTCTGTAGTTTTGCTAAGGCATGAAAAGACATGCCTATTTAACTATATAGGATTCTTTGTGTTTGAGCTTTTTGTTTGCATAGCTTGAGATTTATACCTGAATTTAAGTCTCACACAGCCATTTCTTTATTTTAAATTGCTTGAAAGTATTATAGTATTTATTCAAGCGGTTAAATATAACCACAAAATAAACAAATCTGTGATAGAATGCATCAGTCACATTTATTAGATGGGAACTGTAGATTTACAGCAGTAAGTAGGAAAGCACTTCTGGCAGGGAATATTGGCTTTGTCTTGTCCCGTCATAATCAAATTGGAGATTGTAAATTATTCATGATTCCAGCACTGCTTGGTAAGGAAGATGGTCTCCCTCTGCTGGAAGCTGCCATAGGATAAACCATGTACTGTAACAAAAATCAGACATAGCAAGATGCAATTAGCAATGTATTTACTTTAGAAAAGCATATTAGGTTGTTTACCTTTTTCTGTTATATTACCTGTTGCCTGCTGTTTCTTGCCTTCTCCTTAAAGTGCTTAGTTTACAGATAAAGAACAAAATTTATTCATAGATCAACATACCTATAATAGGTACACATTTAAGATTTAAACATCATGTTAAAAGTAGGTAATGTGGTTAATGTGGTTATGCAATACATTTTTCCTGAGAACACACTGGAGACCACTGCTGTGTAATCCTCAGTTATTTGTTTGCTTACTTGGTGATTGTGTTAAATTTGCTAAGGCATAATTTTAACAATGGAAATACTGTCATTTTGTTCATGGAAGCACAGTAAAAGAGCAGATACTTAGATGTGCTAGCACATGCCCTGTTTATTCCAGAGACGCTATTCAGGTGTCTTTACCATCAACAGATTGTAGAGGAGTAGAATCTGGCCTTCATTTGGGTGTCTCTTCATACTCTGTGATGTAGTTGCTTAGATTTAAAAAAAAAGTTCTTCTTTTAAAAGATTTGGAAGATGTTTTTGTCACCCTGTTTCCAACCTCAAGTAAGCTATCTGTATGTGCTGTCATCCAAAGGATGAAATGACTGCAGATATAGAAGGGAATAGGAAGGGAATGTTGACACCCAGCAGAGATTAATGCCCAGTGTGTAAAGTGGGTCATCTACTGCATCCATCATGGCTGACATAGGTTTAAAATAATTACAGCATTAATTCTATGGGATTTAATAGGGTCATAAATATTTGAGACATTCCTTACCAGTATGCATTAAACTTCTCTTGGAACTCAAATTACATTATAGCACACCCAGATCTAAATTTAGAGTACAATAGCACATTACCTGAACTGAAGCTCTAGCTAATGAGAAATACATAAAGGCATATTAATAAATTCTGCAAAATATTAACTACTTCTCAGAAGGTGCCAGATAGTTTACACAGTAGTGCCATGTTATAAATGGTTTATAATTCCCTTTCTCTTCCTAGTTAAATAAGAAAAAAAAGGGTTCTTAAAATTTTGCAGTGAAATTGTAAATGATATTAGTTATTTTCAAACTGCAATGTGAATGCGCATAAAACAGTTCAATGAACACAGAGGAGGGACAGTCTTTCAGTCAATTATGTAATTGTACCTGAGTTACTTTATAATGTCTGCTAGTAATTCTCCTTTTAACATGTGCTTAATTTTATCTTGTACCTGGGAAAGGACCAAAGGAAAATTGAAGAAATCATATTTCCATGGCAACAATACAAGCACAGCAGCCCTCTGAAGAGGCAGAAGAGAGACTGGGTTATTCCTCCAATCAACCTACCAGAAAATTCCAAAGGACCTTTTCCTCAGGAATTAGTTAGGGTAAGGAAGTTAATAGAAGTGTGGTTTCAGTGTCCCTCAGAGAGCTCTTGAAGAGGTTTTGTGTAAATGATGTCTTGTTCATCATCCAGACATTTATTAGAGTCCTTTGGGTTGGTTTCTTCTGGCTACCTGTGCATTGCATGCTGGGATGCATCTAATTTCCTGGGGTTTACTTGTTCCTGTGCATTCTGCTGATGGAAGATGACCTTGTTTTGGGTGGCAAGTGTGTTAAGGGGTATCTCTGCTGGTTCAGGAGTTTTCCAGTCTCCTGCACTGGGGTTCTCTGCCTGGGAAATGGTGTGGGAGTGAGCAGGAAGCAGAGTGCACCTGGAGACCAAAGGAAATTGTGTCTGATGGGGTGAGGACAGCCGCTCTTCCACAGGATTCTGCTGCCCAGAAGTGGCCACTGCAAGGAGCCACTGCAGGAGCCAACCTCTTCTGGGCTGGCTTCCAACCATGGTACTGACTGGTCATGACAAATTTGTTGGAACTTGGCAGAACATTAGCCCAAGTTGATAGGACACAATTTCACTCTGTTCTATTTTATGTGTGCGCTGGTGATTCAGCTTCTCTTCACAGATGCACTGCCCTTCAGTTGTTTCCTTGGAATATGAAATAAGTTCAATGTTTAAGCAAAAATGGCGAGTTTCTAAAGAGCAGGCCTGTCATGGAAGAGAGCCTGTAGCTTTGGGCTGAGAAGATACAGGAGAAGGGGAAAAACACAAACCATGCTTCTAATTTCGTGTGTAATTTTATGATACTATATGTTTTCTCTAAGATCTAAACAATTCTGCTTAAATTATTAGCTTGTTTTTATTAACACAAATAATTTTTATTTTGAGAAATAAATGGGGATAATTTTACATTTCTGAATATCTTTCGACCAGTTTTTAACAAAGAGTGCCGTTAAGAACTTCAGACTTTATACCAACTCTGTACCATTTCCAGAATATTTATTTTTGCAAGTACATCTTAAGGAGCAAGGAGAAAATAAATAGAGCTGCTGCTTGTCTCAGCAGCAGTCCCATCCTGTGCTTGTTTGTAGCTAATGTAAACTTCATCATTTTTGACACACAGATTAGGTCCGATCGTGATAAAAGCCTTTCGCTGCGGTACAGCGTGACTGGCCCAGGAGCTGACCAGCCTCCAACAGGCATCTTCATCATCAACCCCATCTCAGGACAGCTGTCTGTGACAAAGCCTTTAGACCGGGAGCAGATTGCTTCTTTTCATGTAAGAGTTTAATTTACCGCAAATCAGATTATCAAATTGAAGATGAACATCTGCTTCAAACATGACTTGAGCAGCCAGCACTTCGTTTTGTATGAGATATGATTTGAGGAGTTGGTAGCAGATTTGTATTTGTTGTACTTAATAAGGCTAACTCTTACTATATTTAAGCAGCTTAAATACATTAACATACATAAACAGTGATTAAATGTATTTAGGTAAAGTAATTTTAAAAGATTGAAATATGGATACTGTGGCTAATATTTCAAGTACAGGCCATTGATCACAGTCTCCACTGAATTGTATACTTTCTAGAAGTTTAATTTAGGAACTTAAATTAGGATGTGACTGCTATTAGAATTGCTGCAGCTGTGATTTAAGAAATGGATGGGAAGAATAACATACCAATTTTTATTTTAGGGGCAAATCTAAGCATTTTAATAGAATTGTAGATTAGGCCTGTCAGCTTATGAAAATTATATTCTTTGCTCTAAAGAAATTGACAAAGTAGACCACAGATTCCAGTACCAGTGGAAAAGGAAAGTTGCAAGGACAGGAAGAGCAGGCTGTGGCCTCAAGTTTCCTGTGCTTTTGGGAAACCATGCTGAAATCACCCAGTTCCTGGAGAGAGTTTTCCAGCATGTTGTGGATTAAAAAACTCCTTACCTTGTGCTCTGGGGAGTCCTTTGAGTGTTGTTCCCAAACAGAGGACACAGCAGGAGGCATCTGGGGGGGAGACGGGGGTGAAAGGCTCTCAAACAACAGCTCTAGCATCCATAAGATTTTAACTGAGAATTTGACATTGGCAGTTCAGGATTTACTGACTTAGGAATTTAAATTTATATGAGTAATTTCCAGAGTGGTGAGTTAATAATGCCACCTTGCTGCTTTCTAGTAGCTTTGTAAGCTGTAAATGTGTGTGTGTATATGCATGATGGGCATCAGCAGGAGGAGGAGGAGGAAGTTTCTAGAGGAGGAAGTTTCTCTTTCCCCTAGCAATGGTCACGCTCTGGTCTAAATACACAGATTTACATTTAAATCTGCATCTTTTTTGATAATTTTTTTCTTAATAGTCATTATTAAAACCAGAATTCTATATGACAGTAAGCACTAACAGTAATCAGAATTGCACAATCTAAAATATTTTTCATCAAATCAAAGAAGGACATCTGCAACTTAGAATAGTTTGGAAGTCTGAACATCAGTTCCATCAGCAACTTGGAAATTTAAAAGGTCGATATGAGGGAGCAGTAGCAGATAAGAAAATACACTGAGCTAAAAATGTCTGATGTGAAACTTCCTGTCACTATTGTTATATCTATTTGCAGCTGTACGTTGTGCAAATTCTAATACCTTTAATGATTTTTGCAGCTGAGAGCACATGCAGTAGATGTGAATGGAAACCAGGTGGAAAATCCTATTGACATTGTTATTAATGTCATTGACATGAATGACAATAGACCTGAATTCTTACACCAGGTTTGGAACGGGACAGTCCCTGAGGGATCAAAGCCAGGTAATGTATGGGCTTTTGGGAGGCAGAGGTATTATTTTGAAATATCATATTTACAGTATAATTTTGAGGATGTGATGAACGGAGTGCCTTCAGACCTTCTAATACTTTGAAAGATGTCTTTAGTGTGGTGAGCAAAATCTCAGATCATCTATCTTCTTATTTCACCCTATTTTTAATGCACTTTTTAGCATGCTGGGATTCATTTCCAAAAGGCAAAATTGCTATGTGCATGAACTAAAACCAGGGGAGGCTTTAAGTAGATGACTTCTGGTTCGTGGTTTTCAAAATCCTAATTATAACATCACAGTTCCTACATTTATTTTTATGATGGACATTGATGTTCATTTAGTTGACAGGTCAGGGTATAAGAGACTTCCAAAATGTCACTAGATGCAGTTCTAGTTGTGATTCCCAGAGGCTTTGCAAATAGTGGGATTTGAAATCAGTCATTTGAATTCTTGAGAAAACCTAAGTGTTGTTCAGATCTCATTAAAATTCTGATCAGCTCAGACTAAAGTTTGCACTATGGCTGAAACCACTTCCTTAATTTGTCAGAAGTGCAAAATGAAAGGTTAGCACCAGAAATATGTTTTCTAACTTTGCAGTGTTTACTTGGCATTTGAGATCTATCTCAGAGACTTTTGAAAGAGTATTATTTATATTGATTTTCAGTCACTATCAGTATGTCCACCAATTCTGAACAATAAGTATATTTCCTTTGGCCCAATTAATAACGTAAGCATCTAAACATGAGATGTTCTTTTGTTACAGAAATGTTATTTGTGGCAGAACTGTAGAGTTTCATTGTTTATGTAGCTTCTTCAGTTATAAGCAAATCTAGTCTTTTATAAACATAGAATATTTTTATCTTCTCTTATGTATTTTAATTACTCTGTTGGTGAGTCTTGATTTTAGCCAGTTTGTTTTAAGTAAAGAAGGAATGTGCAGATTTTACCAAAAGAAATATGGGCTTTGACCACTGCTTGTAAAATGATCTTGTATAATCTGAGTGTAAACTGTTTATATAACATCAATTATTTATCCTGCTGCTAGGAACCTACGTGATGACTGTTACTGCCATCGATGCTGATGATCCCAACGCCCAGAATGGGATGCTGAGATACAGAATCTTGTCGCAGGCCCCGAGCAGCCCCTCTCCAAACATGTTTACAATCAACAACGAAACTGGTGACATTATCACTGTAGCAGCTGGGCTTGACAGAGAGGTAGGGCAGGTCTTAATCCCGTGGTCTGAGTTGCACTTAATGTTGTAAAGAAGCATGGCTTGGGGTGGTGGGTGGGTGAGAGGCTGGACATGAGCTGACAGTGTCCATCTGCAGGCAGTCATATCCAGGGCTGCATCAGAAGCAGCATGGCCAGCAGGTCAAGGGAGGCAATTCTCCTCCTGTGTTCTGCTCCTATGATACCCCTCCTGCAGTGCTGCATCCAGATCTGACATTCTCAGCATAGGAAATAAGTGAACCTGCCTGGAGCAAGTCCAGAGGAGGGATGTGAAGATCATCAGAAGGTTGGAGCACCTCTCCTGTGAAGATAGGCTGAGAGAGCTGGGGCTGTTTAGCCTGGAGAAGAGAAGGCTCTGGGGAGTCCTTATTGCTGCTTTCCAGTACCTAAATGTGGCCTAGAGGAGAGCCTGGAGAGGGGTATTTAATAAGGGCATATGGAGATAGGACAAGGAGAGATGACTATAAATTGAAAGCAGGTGCATTTAGATCAGATAAAAGGAAGAAATTCTTTACTGTGGGGGTGGTAAGATGCAAGTACAAGTTGCCCAGGAGAAGTTGTGTATGCTCCATCCCTGGAAGTGTCCAAGACCAGGTTGGATGGCATTCTGAGCAACCTGGTGTAGTTGGAGGTGTCCCTACCTGGGGCTGGGTGTCTACAACATGATGATCTGTAAGGTCACTTCTAGTCCATACAATTTCATGATGCTGTGATATATTTCTCCCCCTCCTCAGTCTTAACTTACTCTCTTTCTTCACTCTGTTGACACCGGTTGTTTTCCTTGACCCAGAGTACAAAAAACTCAGGAGAGAAAATTATGTTGGGGATGAAAATTGGACCTATGTTTTCCAAAGATGTGGTTACTCTTGGCTGTCTGGGGTCATGGAAGGGATCTTGTCCCATAAGCCTGTTTGCTCTTAAGAAACAGATACACTCTAACAGAAACACACTAAGGCAGAGCAATGCAATAAGAATAATAATAATAAAAAGAAATAAATCTGTCAGTAATTCATTGCTACATGTTGAGCAAGGTCCATCCTGTCTAGACAGTTCTTCACTGTGCCCACCACTGGAGAAGGAGCGTGCCAGATCCTCTGCTCTAGTTCACCCATCTGTGAGGTTGGGAATAAAAATATTTCCCTCGCAACTCCAAATCTGTCACACTAACTGTGCTTTTAAACCACTTGAAAACTTCACAAGAGATAAGCATTATTTTATAAACAAGCTATAAAATACTAACAAACCTCTTTTGAATACATCTTGTTTCAACTTCTGTATTACTAACCTCATTTTAGCTCATTAAATCCGAACTACTGGATTTGCTGTTCATTTTTTAGCTGCTTGTTTATAGTTATTTGAAATAGAGAATAAAAATTCTTTCTGAAGTTCTCTGTTTGCTATTAATATTCTGATGCATTTCAGTTTGAAAGGGGCAATCAGAAGATTTGAAAAGCTAAACAGACTGTTAGATATTGCAATTAATTTTTGAGGTTTTATTAACATTCATTCTATTTAAGTTGGTTTTGAAGAGAAGGGATTTGAGCAAAGGAAAACCCTGAACTTTACAGTATTGCCCTATTAAATTAAAAGAATGATGGGCAGCTTTGCCCTTGTTTTTAAAATCCCCTGGTCATCTTTGACAGATGAACTTTCAGAAGGACATAGCGATAATTCTTGAGGTTTTATCACTCGGTGACTAGCTATACTGGAGGGATTTAACTCGGAAGAAACCAGCTGCCTGTGGAGCTTAGACCCTCACATTAACAGTTGGAAAAGCCTTGTCATTCACCATCAGTTTTCTTGATGGATCACTCTGCTGACACCCAGATGGGTATATATAAACATTTCTTGAACATGTTGGATATTAATGATTAATGTTAAATCATTCAAATATTAAATTAGACTAATATGAAATAAAATGGTTTCCTTCCCAAGCTTTGCTTCCTCCATTTCCTGAGTCATTTTGTAGAAGTCAATTAAATTAAAATGACTGGGAGTCTAGAGAGCCAAAGCTGAATTGTCTTCTGGAAGTGGGCTGGGGAGTGCCTTGTTGTCCATGTACCCCAGCTGGTCTGCCCACTTCTGCCTTTCCGCTCTTTTCTAGAAGTCTTGTCTCTCTTGATAAAGCTCTAATTAAAGTCATAAAATGCTAGACAGAATTTTAAATTCTTAAATAATGTGACACATTTTTTTATGGGATCATAAGTGTTGTAAGCATTAAAAAAAAAGTGGTTCCTCTGATAGCATTCTTCATCTGCTGGTATTTTAGATTAACATGCACAATGCATTATCTCTGCTAACATGCACAGGAGGAGATTTGCTTAGGTAAGGAAACTCAGCTTAAGGCAGAAGAAATCTTTCATTTGTTATCTCAAAAGATGCTGTTTCATGAGATCCAGCTGCTCTTATTTCTTCCGTTATTGCTGTGGAATTCACTTCAGCATTAAAACATCTGCCTTTCTGCTGGAGGTGCTGAAGAAGTCAGGCAGGGTACTTAAATTTACACACTGACATTCCTGCCTCACGTGAGGTTAATTCAGTGAAGTGCTCTTTTATTTGGCCTGTGTTGAAGTGGAAAGATGTGAACTGATGAGGTCTGCGTTCTTTCTTGAAGCTGCCAGTTTGCTTTTAGATGTGTTGCTGCTAAGTCTCTGTGCAGGCTGCTGACACATGCTCCACGGTTTATTCCTGGCTGCTTCTCAAACCACAGTAAAAAGAGACCCACCTCCCCCAGTTTCCCCATGCCTGGAAAGTTGTGTGCTTGTTGATTTCTGAAATTTCACTCTCAGCAGTTGATGCGTTTTATATGAGTCCTGGGAAGAGGGAAAAAAAACAAGGAACTAAACAAAAACACTGATTTGCTGTCTTTTGGGGCACTTTCTGGGGAATTTTTTAGTGTGCTGGTTCTGTTGGAATTAAGTAAGACAATTTTAAGGAAGCTGAGTCTCTGTGTAATAATAATGGAGTTTTCCTTAATGAAATTTGCTTCTTGGGATCAATGTATTAAGACCCAGATGAATCAGAAGCACCTGCTGTTTCAATAATATAGAATCATGGCAGTGAGATTTGCTTCAATACTGCTTTAGATTTTATTGCTTCACAGTAAGTAAGTATCATTTTTTGCCTGGATAAAAGTGGTAAAAGCATTTCTTTGATTCCCTCATGACTGGTACTCTTCTGGTGTCATGAAGGAAACCTTTAAGATGTTTAAAGCCTATTGAATGTCAGTTTTCAAGTATATTTTCCAATCCAGAATTCATATACATCTGTGGATATATATATTTATGCATTACTAAACATATATACTGTATTTCTGTAGACTTGATACTCGTCTTGCTTTTTTAAAGAATTGTGGGATGCATATGTAGCAATACACATTTGGGGTGTCTTGTAAGGGTTTCTGTGGGAAAGAGGTCATGAGCATAAATCGTTGTCTTCAGTGGGAGATAAAGATCTATAGAGCTTATTTTAAAAACTTTCTATTCTGTGACTCATTGTTGCTGCTTGGAAATGTGCAAACTGTTAAACCTCTTGTGTCTTTTGTGCTGTCTGGCCAAAGTTTGAAAGAAAGCTAAATACTACCAGTGGAATTATCCTTGCTTATTTTTTATATCAATACCTGTAATTCCTTTTCTGTAATTGGTGTGATTCTGGGGGTGTCCTGCTTAGGGTCAGGAGTTAAACTCTCTGATCTTGATGGGTCTGTTCCAACTCAGCATGTTTCATGATTCTGTAAATTGTTTCCATGAGACGTAATCTGTCACATACCCCACTCTTTAGACAGTAGAAGAAAATAACATACCAAGTGGAAAAAAAAGAAAAAAGACCAAAACATAAAAATAGACTATTTTTGAATTACTTTTACTTTGCCAGAAGGTTTTTTCCAGTGTTAGCAAATCATTTGTGGAAGTGCTGTTTCAAAGTAATAGCAACTCTTTATGTTCACATCCTTTCTTTTGGGAAGAACTGAATGGTAACACTTCTCTGCAAGGATGATGAACTGGAAAAATGAAGGAGCATGCATAGTATTTGAGAGCAATGAGTTAAAATAAACTTTTCAGCAATTCTATACAGAAAACATCTTTATGATTTTTTTTTTTTAATAGAACCTTGTTGATGTTGTTTTAAGCAGCTCACCATGCTGAAGTCAGGTCTCTGCCAGGCATTTCTGGTGCTTAGGGACCCTGGCCCCACTCCAGCTGTGAGGGGGGAGCGAGTGCCTGGCTGAGGGGCTGTTAGCAGCAGTGGGGGGAGAGGGGGCCCATGGCTGCCATACTCGGCCAGGGTGTTTAACATTTATGGAAATAGCCCGTTTGGTGCTTCCCTCCCCCTTTCTCCCAGTGCCCTTACTTGTCTCTGTTGGCCTCGACATCTTTGGTTTCCATAGAGATCACAAGAAGTTGCAGCAGCAGTTTTATACTCAGGCTTGGCTGAAACAAAACCTTGGCAGTTGTGGCCGTTTGGCCGACAAACCTACCTTGGCTCGGTGCTCTCAAATGCTTTTGAGGACTTTCCCTGTTTTAGTATAAAATGCACTCTGGCTCTCTTTTCGCCGTTTGAAAAGCGTTGTTAAACCTGTGATCATGCATTAACTGTCTAAAGTGGTTTGATTTATTAGAGTAGGAAGCAGTCAGCCTGTCCTTACCTTGATGGTCTTTGAAGAAAGTCAAACAATAGTTCAAAAGAAGCAACCTGCTGCTGTATTCCTGTGGCACAAACTTTGCTCCTGTCATTTTGGGTGATGCTAACTAGAATAAACTGTGTGATAGGCTCCATTGCTTAGCAGAGTGCAATTTTTGGGAACACCTGCTGTCCTATGATAATGTTAGTTTTGTCTAAAACTTATGTTGTCATTTTGTGTTTTAGAAAGTACAACAATATACATTAATAATTCAAGCTACGGACATGGAAGGAAACCCAACATATGGTCTTTCAAACACAGCAACTGCTGTCATCGCTGTGACAGATGTCAATGACAATCCTCCAGAGTTCACTGCCATGACTGTAAGTACAGGATAGGAGTTACTGAAGGATGTGCATATTTATAACCCTTCTCTGTTTCTCTCATTATATTCACAGACAGTAAATATTTATTACTTATTAAATACCATACTGGCAGGCAGAATCAAAATATGTGTAGAATATATATCCCTTACGTGCTCTGTTCTGCTTTTGACCAAAAGGCAAAAGCTGACAAGGCAATCAAGCCATTGGTTCTCTGGATGGCCTCAGGTAAACTTTATTAGATAAATTGTCAGAGCTCCAGTGAAGAGAGATGAGCTGCCCCACTTTGATGAATGTCCAGCCTGGTGTGGCTCTTGCATGCTCCTCCAGATGAAGTGAAGTGTTTCCATGGTTTTTGCAGTTCTACGGGGAAGTACCAGAGAACAGGGTGGATGTGATCGTGGCGAATCTGACAGTGACAGATAAAGACCAGCCGCACACGCCGGCCTGGAATGCCATGTACCGAATGACCGGGGGGGACCCGACGGGCCGCTTCACCATCCTCACCGACCCCAACAGCAACGATGGGCTGGTGACTGTCGTAAAGGTAAGGCGTGCTTGCAGTTCAGAGAGTTCAGCAGAGATGGAAGAAGTGGGAGAACACCAGAATGTGGGAAGTGTGAATTCCTGAGGCCAGCATGAATCTGGAATAAAATGGATGCTCCCTTTCTTGTGGAATCTAGTAATCTGTCTCTTTGAATGTTACCTTGCTTATGCTATCAATAGTATTCTGCCTGCTCAGTTTTAGAAATCGGGCTAGGTTATTAGAAATTACAAATCTTGAATCCTTATTTGCTAAAAGTTAGAAATTCATCTGTGAAAAAGTGTCTGCTTGGTATTTTTTGCTAGTCTAAGAAACAACTTCCTACCTCCTCAATTAGTAGTCATGTGTATTGTCTGCACATTTTATGTCAAGTTGTTCCATTAAGGAAGAGATACAGGCAGTCAAAGCACAATCAGAGAGGAAAAATGATAGGTGGGAGGGTACTTCTACAAGAGACATGTAAAGACTGGCTATTTTTAAAACCTCATTTAAATACCTTTTATGGAATAACCTGTCTGTCTTCATTCTCTAGCCAACACAGCTCTGTGTTGAGGGATGACTTATTTCTAGCGATAATAACAATGTGATTCTATAATTAAACCTGTCAGGCAGTAGCCACCTTTCCTCATGACCCACTGATAAATGTCTCATCTCTGAGTTGGCCTGCTCTGGTTTTGGCTGATCCATTTCAAAGTCAAATGTGCAATGCCAGTAATCCCATTTGGAAATTAAAAAAAAAAAATCACTTTTCCTTTTCTCTCTTTTTTTTTTGTTTGTTTTGTTTCATTTCATTTTGTTTAATTTCATTAAATTTTGTTTTGTTTGATTTTAATCCTCCCAGTATCTAGGTGACAGAAAGATACAACCTACATGCAGCATTAATAGTATTTCACATTGGGTTTTTTAAGAACTGTCTCTGGTTTTTAACTGCTCTTCCCCAGAGGTACCAATTGTTACATTGCAGTCTTCCAGGAAGAATTACGTGAATATCTTTTTAGCACTCCTTTAAGTGCCGAGACACGGGAAGAGTTGGAAACCTGCCTACAGTTTTTATTGGCAGTGCAATGAGTTGATCTGTCAACCCGTAATGAAGATTAGATTGTCTCTTGTCACTTAATTCATACTGTCACATGCCAACTGCCCCAGTAAGGTACAGGGCAGGGTTTTCTTCCAATCTGGGATCTGTGTGAGTAGTACAGGGCATAGTACAAAGGGAAATCCTGTCTCCAGGAATGCCTCAACTGTGTGTAACATGACAGAGGAACTGTAGATTCACACTGTTTTTACTTCTTCTTAAGTAGGGCTTCTGGCTCAGTGAGGAGATCTCCAAACAGAAGGTTGTCTTCAGTGGGAAGGTGGAAGCTGTAGGTATATCAGAAGTCAGGTTGACTGGGATTACCACGAGACTTTCTAGTGAGATGTTGAGGACATGAGAATCTCTGATCTATGGGAATAACTATAGTCATGAACTTGTTTGAAGGAAACTTCCATCCTTCTAACAGAAAGAGGCAGCTTTCTGTCCCCAGGAGAGATCATCAGGAGGTGCATGTGAGTGTCTAGCACAAAGTTGGGAGCTTCTTCATCATTTTGTGATTAAACTATTCGTTTCCTCATTTGTCTCTAATGGCAGTACCAGAGTAGGTTAAATCCCAGAATGATTTCTAAAGGTTTCTAGCTCTTCTGACTTCAAAACTGCTGCTGCTGCTGCTGTGTGCAGAACTGAAACTGCCACATGCTGCTAAGCAAAACCCGCAGCACATGGGCTTGTGTTGAGGTGATGAAATTGTGCTCTCTTCAAACTCCATGCTCATTTTTCAGAAAAGTACAAGTAATTCAAAAATGTGCTTTAAATTTAAAATGTTATTGTGTGTCCATTACTCCTGTGAGTAAACCTTAACACTTACTGCTCTTTGCTCTTCCCAGCCTATTGACTTCGAGACCAACAGGATGTTTGTACTTACCGTAGCTGCAGAAAATCAAGTGCCTTTGGCTAAGGGGATTCAGCATCCTCCTCAGTCAACAGCAACCGTGTCCATTACGGTCATTGATGTGAATGAGAGCCCATATTTTGTTCCAAACCCCAAGCTCGTGCGTCAGGAAGAAGGGCTGATGGCTGGCAGCATGTTGACAACTTTCACTGCTCAGGACCCGGATCGTTACATGCAGCAAACATCTCTAAGGTCTATATAAACATTTTGCAATGTCTGTGTTATGGAATGGGTGGGGAGCAAAGAGATGACGTGTGAAATGACTGCATTTAGCGTAGTACACAGCTATCCCAACACATCCTGTGGGTTTTGTGCAGCTCCCTCCAAAGGGATTTTTGGCTGTAGAGAAGGTAGACTGACCAGGTGTGTAAACTGGGTCATTTTCTCATCCTAAGTCCCATTGCATCAAGATAGAATGCAGTTATGCATCCATGGTAAAGTATATGTTCTATCCCAGCAAATTCAGTCAGAGCAGACACGTGCTTCTGTCAACCAAGAATATTTGCAATTAAAATTCACCAGTAATCTTCACATAGCAACAAAATCAGATTCTTGATTAACTCGGAAGGGTTTTCTTTTAATTTTTTCTCGAGTAATGCAAAGTGGTCGTGTTGTCTGTCTGTGAATTCTTGTACGGACAGCTATGACCATAATTTGATCATAATTTTTCTTATGTCTAAAACTTTTCTACATGAGCATGCCTTATGTAAGAAATGGGCATTATTTGCAAAGCTAAGGCTGTGACTGCCCGTGGGTCAGGACTCACCTTATCCAGCTTTTTTTTTTTTTAGCTCATGTAGAAGAAACTCCAGAACTTAAGTTCTATCTTTCCTTCCAAAATCAAGGTTATTGCAATTTTATATTTTCTTGATTTTTGGTTAGCTGGTTGTAATACTTTGCTCATTTCTGGGCATAACCATCATAGAAATGATAGCATGAGGACTTCAATACTGAGATAGCTTGCACTTGATTGATGTCAGAGAGAAGATTTATCAGTTAGAAGAATGGTTTTGAAAGATACTTCTCTTTCAAATTAAGATGAGAAACATGCAGTAAAACCAGGGCCTCAGAAAATGAAGTGATACTGAAGTGCTAGAACAATGTTAGTGCAACTAACACTATCCAATTTTACCTTTCTTGTGCTCTCAGCACTCTGACAGTATAAAAATTAGTATGAATAGCTCTGTAGGTGTAGAAAAACCAAGGAGGATCCTGGCTGAATATTTTAATTGAATCTGAGTATTAATGTTATATAGTTTATGGTAATTATATTATTTCCTCCAGTTACATGATAACTTACAGGGCAAGGCACTTCAAGAATCGAAATGCAGGACTGGTTTTAATATGTATTTCCAAGAAATTTACTGACAGGGCTTGATAAATGGAAATTTGTAAAATGCTGTCTTCAAATCCAAAAACATGTTCAGAATACAAATTAAAATATTAATACTGTCTTTGTTTTCAATGTTTATTATGTTGGCAGATAAATAACACAACTTATGATTAAATACACAGGTACTCAAAACTTTCAGATCCTGCAAACTGGCTGAAAATTGACCCTGTTAATGGACAAATAACTACTACAGCTGTTTTGGACAGAGAGTCAATCTATGTGCAAAACAATATGTATAATGCAACATTTCTTGCTTCTGATAATGGTATGTATCAATATTGTGTATTTTTTTTCAAAAAGCTTTTCATCTTCGTGATTGAATGGCATTGAGTTTTACTGGGGCAGGAAACAGGATATGCTTAGAATACATCCCGTTGGAAATCTGTATTACTATCAGACTGTGTATAATTTACCATCTACTTAGGAAATGGCTGAAGAATAATTCTCTGAATTTATAGAAAAACACTGTCTTGGTTACATTAGTTGAGTTGACAGAAAATTGAAAAAGCCCTTCATGGGAGTGTGGTAGGTTGAGTGAATGCACAGCATGAGTAGGCTTTATGGGGAGTAATGTGTCATTGGAGGGGCTTTGTGTTTTCCCACATTCAGGTTGCAGCAGTGCAGAGGGAAAAGTATCTTTTTGTTGTCAGTGTGTTAATGACAATTAACACTGCTCAGAAATGAGTCCTTTGATTTCAGCTGGAGTGCTGTACTGTTTATAGCTGATAGCAGAAAGATGGACAGGCACAGTTAGGGACATTCTCACATTAGAAGGGAAAACTGATACACTGGGGCTATTTGCCTTGAAAAGAAGACATGGTAAAAATTTCTGGACTGGAAGCTATATCAACTGTTTCTATACTTTGGCTCTGTTCTGGAGAAAAGACATTAATGGAACTGGAAGATTATGGAAGGTGGAATGAGAACCATTGCTAGTTATACTGAAAAATTCAGTGCCAAATGATCACATCAGTGTGTGATTCCGGCAAGATTTATGGAAGCATCACACATTCGATGTGGATGGCAGGAATGTCCAGAAATAGCGTGATGAAACTCAGTATTAGAAAGAATTTAAATAGCACAGTTATGGTAAAGGGTGATCTTAAGACTTCAAAGTTAGGAAATAATTTTTCTAGAGGACAAACCATCCCAATTTTGCACCTTCTTTGAAACCTTTGATGTGGACCGTCTCTGGAGATTAACTGTCTGTCTGATCAGTGAAGTGGATGAGTCCGTGATCTATGGATCTGCAGTTATTTGCTGAATTTTGCTGAGTAGGGCCATTTTTCTGAGCACAGACTACATAAGAATTATTGTGTTAGCAGGGCCAGTGACAGTGTTAGATGGGTTTTGTAAAAGACAGAATCCCAAAACTGAGGTAAACATATAAGTGTATTGGTACAGCTTTCTTTAAATAACTTTGCAATTGCAAACAGGCTTAATGCTATTTCGTTTTCTTTTAGGAATACCCCCAATGAGTGGAACTGGCACACTTCAGATATACCTGCTGGACATCAATGATAATGCCCCCCAAGTGCATCCAAAAGAAGCCACAACTTGTGAAACACTGCAGCCTAATGCTATTAACATCACTGCTGTAGACCCTGACATAGATCCAAATGCAGGCCCGTTTGCCTTTGAGCTGCCTGACACACCTGCTAGTATTAAGAGGAATTGGACCATTGTTCGAATTAGTGGTAATTAACATTATGGAAATCTTCATAGTTTTAAAGAAACCTCCACAAATATCTTCTCTTGGGTATTATTTCACAATATACATGAGTTTGGTTGATCTGAACAAGAAATCACTTTAGTGTAAGTTCCCCAGGACAGGAAATTTTAAGAAAGAAAAGATGGTCACAGCAGTCAGGAAATCTGTTACCCTGAGTGTCACATAGCAGTTTGAGCAAGAAGTTAACCCTAAGCTCAAACATGAGCTATTTTTGCCAATACTGTTTTAATCCCATGTGAGCAGTATGTTACTTTTTAACCAGCACCTTATTTTCACACACAGGCGATCACGCCCAGCTCTCCTTAAGAATCCGGTTCTTGGAGGCCGGTATCTACGATGTGCCCATAATAATTACAGATTCTGGAAATCCACATGCATCCAGCACTTCCTTGCTGAAGGTGAAAGTTTGCCAGTGTGACTTAAATGGAGACTGCACAGATGTTGACCGGATTGTTGGTGCAGGGCTGGGCACTGGTGCCATTATTGCAATTCTGCTTTGTATCATCATCTTGCTCAGTGAGTAGATAGCTCTCTTAATTCTAACTCCTTTACTCTTGTTTTGCAAGTACGGTATTACTTATTTTAGTATCAGGTACCTTCACAAAGACGGGAGTTATTAAAGGCTCAGGTCCAGGAATTGTTGCTGTGTGGTTCAGTGTTTTGGACAAGTATGAAAACTTCCCGATAGTACAGGATTTAGAGTTGGACAGAGTACAGCTAGCACCTGTTTGGCAGTCAAGCACTGCAGTGGGTTTGTGAAAGAGATTTTCCATTTATACCCATGAACACTTGTAATGTTACATCAGTGAGTGGCCAGGTTGGAGATGTGATTAGTTCCCAGGCTTTTAATCTGTCTTGTGCTGCCAGTACTGTGCAATTTGGTGTTACCCTTAGTAGGTAACAATGCTTTTAAGGAGTTCTCTGATGTTACTACCACTGTGCTTCAGATTCATGCAAGTAGGAATTACTGTTGGAAAGTAATGCATCACAGCCCTTCATGTAAGGCCTGACAAGAAAGGCAGGTGTTGCAATGATGTGTATGTTTAAGTACTGCATAAAGCTGTACTAGTAATTTATTTTGTGTAAAGTGCATTGAGTAAGGAAAATGACTAAAAATCATGAGTGTCTGTACAGTGTGGTAAATTAGATAATGAGATTAGCTAGCTCTCCTACACATTATAGTTAACTGATTGCCTGTTGTGGTGGAACACAAGGGAGAAATTAGCCTGGTCATAGTACACTATGCACCCACATCTAGAACGTAGAAAATTATGGAAAGGAGTAATTTAAAAAAAAACAAGAGCCTGGATAAGCCCATGATTCTACACAAGCACGCAGTGCATTTACTTTCTTGATAGAGGATACTTTTTAAATGCTAGGTATGAAACTAACAGAAGTATTCTGTTAGTATTCTAACAGAAACTAACAGAAGTATTCTCTCCTTATTGAAGGAGAGATTTGTTTCTGAATATAGTGGTTTATGAAGCATAGTCTTTCTTAGTTCTTTTCATGGCAAGTTTATTTTGCAGATGTGGAACGGATTTGTTACTTAAACCTTGAATATGTGATTGATTTCCAAACCAAATTGCCTATAGTGGTCTGAGTTTAAACATCTCTTGCTTAAGCTGTCTTCTGTCAAATTATTAATTAAAAAAAACTGTACCTTATCCAGAACAGTCAAATCCAACTTCATTGCTTTTTTCTTTTTTTTTTCTTTTTTTTAATCTTGACATTAAATTTCTACAATTTTCTGTGACTGTACTTCAGAATCAAGATGTGGTTTTGTCTCTTCCTTTTTTGCATTACAGTTTTAGTTTTAATGTTTGTGGTATGGATGAAACGCCGTGATAAAGAGCGTCAAGCAAAGCAGCTCTTGATTGATCCTGAAGATGATGTGAGGGACAACATTCTGAAATATGATGAAGAAGGGGGTGGTGAAGAAGATCAGGTGAGGAAAGGTTAATGGGTTTTATGTACAGAGGTACACTTCTCACTGCACTTTATTTTGTTTCCATTGAAACATTCTGGTAGGTTGCTAATTTTTGCATTAAGTACTGAAGGCAATAACTTCAAATAAAACATTGGTTTTTGGGGGTTTTTTTGCCATTACAGATATACCAGTTGCTTGTCATTTGGATAAGATGTAAAAACAGTATCTTGTCCTCTTGCAGTAAAAGCATTCTGACCAGATTCCAGCTAAGGCTGTTATGTTTAAATGAAAGTTAATGTCACTGTCATTGCTGTCTGTAAACTTTCCTCACTCCTTGTCTTGGAACTTGTACAGCAACACAAGTGCAGGGTGCCTAATATAATCTAAACTAAATACAACCTTTTCTTGGTGGTGGGTGAATGCTTTTCTAGATAAATAGTAATGTTAGCTATTGACAGATTTGCCACCACTGGGATTTCAAGCTTGGAAAGCATTTAGGTTTCAAGTAGCTGTCAGGGCACATCTGTGTTTATTCAAACACTTTCCTAGGCAGGTGCCATATGCATTTACTCTCACGTCACCTCTGGTTGAACCACTGCGGATATGTCAGAGGACTAGGAGTGATGTGTATATGCTAAGAATAGTGTCTTTTCCCCCATCTCTCTCCAAGTTAGTGGATTTTCTAGCAGTGTGATTTCCTTCCTTCAGAGGACATTTATTAAGTGCTTTATGAACATGACAAACAGCAGATTTATGCACATTATCAATGGTGGAAGTGAGTGTAGTAATTACAAAGAGAAAGTGCGTATAATAGAGTCTTAAGAAATTTTCCAGTTAAAAGCCTTGAAAAATTAAGTGCAATTCTTCCACACATCCCCAGTCTCAGTCATCTGGCACTTGAGTTATCTGAAAAGTGTCTCCCTTCACTGGTACAGACTTTCATAGTTTCCTTCTGCTCATTTGTTTGTTTATCTGAAATTTGTGTTCCCCTTAGTAATTTCCATGCTTCCCGCATTTCCCCCAGTACTGTTCCTACTTCCTGGCTTTTGTGCATAATGTTCTTTTTAGGCAGTATTCAAAGGAAACTTCAGTTTATGCAGTTTTGGAAAAATGCTTATGTTAAATTAAGTGAAAACAGCCCTTTGAGTCTATGCATGTATTCCAGTTATTTGTACATCGTTTCAGTACAAGAACTGCATCCTGTTCGTGCATCTGTTGTTGTACAGAAAAGTTGCAATCCTAAAAGAAAATTAGGAGAACTCAGTCCTGTGAGAAGTAATTTTTCAGTTCACATATTCCCAGCTCCTGTTCATCCCGAATTCTCTGGAGGATCTGTTCAGCAATTGTCATGGATCTTTGATTTTTAATTACTGTCCACACAGCCCTCAGGACAGAAGTGAGTTAGGTTCTCTGAGTATAGTCGATTGGGAAGCCATAGGTGATGGTATGGTAGCATTGGGAGGGATTGTGCTGCAGCTCACAAACATTAAGCATAGTAACAGTGTACAGTGGGAGCAAAACGGGAGTGGTTCTGAAGTCACTCCTGTGCCCGTCTTGTGCTGTGCTCCTCTCCAGCTGGCAGTGCTGTCCCTGTGAGAGGTGTAGTTAGGGTGGTGTGGCAGGAGTGAGTGAGACATCGTGTGAGTGCCGCAGAGATTGGCACGATGTAAACCATCCGTAATCGCAGCCTTTCGCCGGCAGTGAATGAATGTGCTGCACACAGAGACAGGAGAACTGCCAGCAGATGGACTGGCAGAAATTTAATAAGGAATGTGAGATTAGGACCATTTCCTCTCACAGTGGACATAGAAAGCATCTAAACCTAGAGAATTTTAAGGGCTTTACAAAAGATTTAATGATTTTTAGTCACAAACCCCCTTTTTGCTTTCTAAAGATGAATTTTAAAGCCGCTACTACAATTTAGTTATCTTCACTGCAGCCACTTTGTTCAGGTACATGGGTCCCCTTTTTGATCCAGTGACAATAGGCCAGTCTCTGGCGGTCTAAAACACCCTTGCACACTCTAAATATACAAAGCACGTCCAGAAAAGGACAGCTTGCACAAAGTGTAACAAGCTTTTTGTCCACTTCTGGTGTAGCCAGCTTTTATACCAGTAGTAGGCAAAATGGGAGTAGGTTCTCCCATAGCTTCAAAGCTAGGAATTTGTTCCTCTGCAAAATGGATAAAAAGAGAAAGCACAAACTTTTCAACTTATTTTCTTGGCTGCAATGGATAATGTAAATATGTTCTCTCTTGCTTTTCAGGGACATTATTTTACTTTATTTTGATGAGACATTTTTTTATATCTACATTCTGCCTGTACATTACTAGATGGTAATAACTGCTAGGTTTGTTTCTTCTTGGTTCCCTCCTGGCCCCCCTCATCCCCTGTGCCCAGAGAAAAGAGGGAGAATTATATTTCGTTGGGGTTTATTTGGTTTTGCACACATTTTATGTGAGATTTCAGAACTTAGAATGCAGAGCTTTTCGAATGCCCCAACAAGTTCTCTGCAAGCAGTAATCTCATTTTTGCAAACCATGGCTTAGCAAAATACTGCATGAGCAAAGCTGCATGCAGCTTTGTGGGCAAAAGGTATTGGCTAGAAAGATCTTTGCATTTTTGTCAATGTTAGTGAAAGCAGTCAAGTGTCGAAGTGAGTATTCTAAAAAAGTTTGGGACTGTCAAAAATATATTTTCAGAACGAGGCCTCACAGGGTAAAACTGCCACTGTTCTATTAAAATCAAGAAAAATTGCTTTGTGTCAATCTTGGATCCATAAGTCATCAGCAAATTACAGGAAAATGCTCTGCGTCAATATTAACTTTTTTTATGGTGCACAGTCCCAAAAATCCTGAGGACTGACAAAACAAGCAGCTTCAGTAGAAGGCAGCACACAAGGTGACTCAAACACAGACCCATCCAGCCCAGGGTGCGTCTCATGTGGTAAAATAAAAAGGAAATTTAAAGCCTCATGTGCATTTCAGTGAAAACAGAATTTTAAAAGCTTCAGATATTTTCATAAAAGGTAAGGTTACTTTTTATTTATAGCCAGCAAATTACTTTTTAAAATCACATGCTTCTCTAGAAGGACAGTTTGAAGATTTACCCTGTGTGGCCTGGTATTTCCCAGATGTTTAGGTTATTTGAAGATATGACTGTTAGACTTGAAGGTAAGTGATAGATCTCTCTTTATCCTGAAACAAATTAAACTTTGGAGGTTTTTATCTTAAAATACTTCATTTATTTGAGAGGTTTAATTTATTTATATTGAAACTATGCAAGTTGGGTTTCTTAGCTGTCATGGCAGACCCAGAAACTCCTAAAACATGTTCAGCAGGTTCCTTTCAGACTCTCTGTACATTCTATCTGAGTGGTGTTGCCTGTAAGAAATTACATGAGTTCAAATTCCAGCTAGTTCTTCTGAGTCATAGCAACTGCCAGAAACAAGTTGGAATTCCTCTTTCATTTTGTTGGTGTGGTTTGCTTGGTTTTTTTTCTCCTGTGCCAGCAATTCCAAGGAATTATAAAGTGAAATCTTTAATAAAAGAGCAGTTTAGTCCTTCGTGAAGGTCTTCTGTTAATCCCATCTGAGGCCATCTTGGTCTGCTTTGTTCAGTCTGACAGACTGAATGCTTGTCCAGAAAATTGCAAATCTTGAATGATTCATAGTTGTCTTCTACTCTGGCATGATGTACACAGGGTCGTGTGATCTCCACAGCAGCTGAGAAAAATGCTATTAATTCTGTAAGCCTGAAAAGCTTTTGATCCAGGGGTCATAACTGAAGTCAGCCTGCTTGCCTCCAAAGAGCATTGTCAACACTGGAAATGTTTGGGACTTTTTTCACCTAGAAAAAGGCTGAAAAACAGGCTCCAAAATGTTTACAGCACTCCTGTCATTCCAGGCAGCAACTGTCTGGGTTTTCTGAACAATGAATATACCAGCAGAAGTTGGGGATAAGGGAGGAACGAGAGAAAGCAGAGGTATTCCAAATAGAAAGCTTTGGATTCTTCTCAGGATTCTGTTTACTGTGTTCTACTTTCAACAGTTGAGCTTCCTGACTTAGAGGAGATGGGCCATGAGAGGGTTTGAGATTGAGTCAGCATCATTCCACAGAAGTCAATACAACTGGTTTGGAAAGGGGAGAATTCTCGTGTTTGGGTTGGGTGTTTTTTGGTTGGTTTTTTTTTTGGTGCTGTTTTGTTTTGTTTTGTTTGTTAAACCCTGGTATTTTGTTTTGTTTTTCCTAAAATTGTATCTGAATCTTAAACTCTTGCAGATGGGGGACAGTATAGTTTGTGTGATTTACATCAAGGTGGTGGGTGCTTGACTGGGATATGTGCAGCATATGTCAGCCTGATAACTGTGATATATTTTTTTTCCATCTAATTGCTATTGTATATGTCTCATTGCACAAGATGATTCTCTCCTTTGAGTTCATTTCTATAATGTTTTCTGAATTTTAGTAGTACTTGCTCATGCAGGTATTCCTGTTGAAGCAAGAGTCTGAGCCAGTGGGAGGAGTGCTTTTAAAGTATTGCACATGAGCTGTTTTGAACATGTAGGATAGTCTAGCCCTCAGATCTTTTCAGCACAAGAATTTCAATGCAATGATTCTACTATTATTCAAAGTAGTTTTCTTGCTGAGGAGTCTTCACTGTCCTTCCTACATTTTTTTTACATTAATCAATAGCTTGCTTTTTGTGATATTTTTACGTATTTAGGTAAAGAGAGGAAATAGTAGCATTTATTTTAATGGTGTTAATCACATTAAAAATAAAAGATGAATGGTTTATAGTTATGTGTGCAGGATCTAAATTCTGAACAGAAATTGCTCCTTTATGAAAGGGTAGCTGTATGCCAGCATTTATGTGTCATAGATAAAAGCAAAATTAGATAATCCTTCTGAATTTTTGTGCATGGGTTTTGGGGTTCTTTTTTGTATTGTCATAACTTTCTGTATGCCTG
Organism: Motacilla alba alba; assembly: GCF_015832195.1. Lineage (NCBI taxonomy): Eukaryota > Metazoa > Chordata > Aves > Passeriformes > Motacillidae > Motacilla > Motacilla alba. Next base: position 107,019,125 of record NC_052017.1, on the reverse strand, counting down.
CATTTTGAGATAACATTAGTCTTCTGTGCTGGGTGTTTTTACCACTTGTTGTAAACATGATAACGGTCCTTACCTACTCCATGAACTTCATAAATCCGTGTGATTAGATTTTCTTTTTCACCACCCTGAGTGTTAATGAGATCATTTACTCGCAGTTTTTAACCTTCATTTTGCATTGCATTAGGAATAGAACATGTTTTATGTTCTGAAATTTCAAACATAATGAATGAAATAAAGGTTGCTATGATATTCCCCATGAATATACAATACTATAATTAAAAGATAGTTATTTCAGGGATTGTGTTTGCTTACTAAGACATTAGCTTCACTTTTTTGAATAAGTGACTCATACAGTGCTCCTGTGGAGGAATTACTGTCATTCCTTGGTGAATCTTTATCTCATGATATGAAAAGTAATGTTCTCGTAATTCCATTACAAAATTGTTTTGTTTTATTTTATCATATCTAGAAACTCTGTCTGTTACTGTGTTGTATCTGCAGCTGGAGCTTAACTTTCACCCTTTTTATTATGAAAATTATCTTCTTTGTTATCTTAAAAATTATTAACTTGTACTCTAGATGCATCTATAATAAAAACAAACGGGAAAAGCAGTATGGCAGAAAGTAATCTAAAAGCAAATGACAAAGAGCAACTGTTGGTGTAGGCATTTTAACTATCCTCCCACCTGCAGCCTACATCTAATCAGTTCTCTATCTTTGCTTTTTTTTTGAAGTTTCATAGTTTCAGGAAATGTAAGAGTTAGGGGGGGTTGTAGTATTTTGCAGAACTCAGGCAATATTTTATGTGAAAATTTTTGATAGCGTTTTAGGGTGATGTTTGCTGGGTTTGGGGGTAGACTAAAGAGCAGGATTTGGTTTCACTTTTTTTTCTTTTTTCTTTTCTTTTTTTTTTTTTTAAGATTTCAGTGGGAACATGCAGGAGCAAAATATTTCTTTCCTTACTTTCCCATCCCATTTCTCTATTGGAGCAGACAGTTATTGCCTTTGGGACAAAAAGGCAAAGCAGAACACATGTTTTATCCATAGGAATTTCAGAGTCATTAGTTATTAGTTCTGTTCTCTTCAGAAAATACAAAAAACGAGTTTATACTAAGGCTTCATCCTCTAAAAGGGGCAGGTAAAACTCAAATTTCTGCTACTCTTGCTTTATATGCACCTAAACCACTGCAGCTGATTGTGTTCAGTGAAAGACACTTACAGGTCTCACCATCAAATTAAGTTAAAGTGATCTGGTGACAGTTAAGTTGATTATTTCTTGTATGGGGATAGAGCTGAACTTCCATATTTCTTTGCAAAGGGTGCATCCCTTGGAAATGAGAAACAGGTATAGAGGTTTTGTTAAATTATTCATGTGTCCAGTCCTACGTTAGTGCCTAGCCAAAGTTTTCATTCTGTAGAAGGAGAAAACCCAAGTCATTCCTAGAAGTGTATCACACACAGTCTCATGAACAGCCAGGAAATAAACCAAGACCTCCAAGACAGCAGAGAAGCCAGAGTCATAAACCATTAATGAATGTCAGTCAAATTCCAGGCACTAGGATGTGGTAGTGGAAAGCTGAATTCAGATGTAATGTATTAAAATATTTTCTGAGTTTTCCTTTCTCAAAAAAAGTCTATCCTGTCTCTGCATAGCATTTTATAGTTTTAGTTCATTGCCATTTCATCCTGTTGTTTGCAGTTCTGCATCATAATTCTCCAGGATACATTCATATAAGACAGTTATCCATTACTGTAAGCATTTTTTAATTTGTTAGAGTTTTTACCCAAGAACTTAAGTAAAGATGTTTAAAACGTCTCCTGCTGTAACCGGTCACTGCTATGTGAGAGATTATTACCCAGGTGCTGTTCAGTAAATAGCTGCCTTGCCCAGGAGAAAGTTGTTTAAGGAGGAGATTCTTGAAGGCTATGTTATCCTGTTTTTCAGTGGTTATTAGGGAGTGTAAAATGGCATTTTCTTCTATTCTGGATGTTTCTTCTGTTCAAGTTGAGATACTTGAACTGTGCTTTGGACTACTGTGTAGATATTCTTAAAATGCTTTTGGGGGTTTTAGAGCCTTGTGCATACATTTCTGGTAATTTGTAGGGCTTGGTTACCTGATTTTGACATTTAGCACTCTTCACTGGGATTGCATGTTTCAGGAATGTAAGGTTTCAACTAATAATGATTGAAGTCTTTTCTTAAAGCTGTTAGAACTAAGTGAAGAGCTAATAATGTCAATATTGCAATCAACTTGAAGGGGAGAGGGGGTTAATGGGGTTTGAGGGGGGAGTGGGTGATGAGATTGATTGATTTCACAAGATGAAACTTCTGATAAAATGCCCTTCTAGCACATTAAGGTTGTCATCTCTTTAACCACCAGTTACAGAAAAGGCAGCTATCATTTCTCCAGTGATAACAGATCCCTTCGTAAACAAGCAGAAAAACAAAAAATCATTCAGCTTGCTTCCCTTACATCTCTGTTGTAGAATGTGAGGTTTCTGTTTCCCTGTTGACTGTAGGTTTGGACTATCAGACTAGTCCAGGTTTCTGGTTTCCAAAGGCCTGAGTTTTTCTAGATGCAAAATGGGAGCAAACTTAGATATCTTAGCGGTATTACAGTTGAGAAAAACTAAGTAGATTCTCTCTTTCATAAACAATTTTAAGTTTGTCCAGAAGTTTGACAAGGAGAAAACTTGAACAAAACATCTGTTTTGAGTGTGCTCAAGTCCAAACTGAGGGAAGGGATTTTTTTCTAGAATTGCTGGAGTTAGGGCTAAACAGCTCAAACTAAATAAATACCCTGACAAAATTGGCAGCCATATGAATTCAATACTCAAAATTTCACAGGAGTACATTTCCAGTGGAGGGCTGAGACTTTTTCCCCAATGAACTGCCAGTAATCCATAAGCAGATTTTAACTATGAACAGGTTATATGGGAAAAGACTGGAGCAAAACCAAAGCACTGTAGAATTGTGGTCCTGAAATTAAGAGTAAAAATGATGATCCAGAATACTGATCAAAGCTGTCTGTCCCAACCTATCCCACTGTGTTTTGTTCTCTCTTTGATGTGCCAGTTTTCCACTCAGCTGTCACTTCTACAGTTAACTATCTTAACAAGCTCTATTTGAGGCTAACCTTTAAATCCATTCAGGAGCTTTAGGTAGTGTGTGAAAAGCTATCCTGTTTGTGAAAGCAGCGCTGAGTAGGAGATGGGACCTCAGCACCTCTAAACAGCTTATGACCTGGTATTTTAAAACATCTTTCCATCTTTTACTTTGCAATAATTGAGTAGAGTTGACTTAGACAAAATGTTGAAACAGCTGGAGTGGTTGCATGGTGCCTGGCACTCAGCTGGTTTGGGGAGGTGGTGGATGGGCTGGCCATACCCTGCTGGTGTGCAGTTAGTACTGGTTTTGATGGTAGGAGGGGTTTGAGAGTGCAAGGTAATACATTCAGGGGATCTTCTTTTCCAATCCAGAAACTATTAGACCTGCAAGATAAATTTCCTCTGATAGAAGGCTAAATTACACTGTCATAAATTACCCTAGAAAAGAAAACCAAAGTGGGATTCCACCTAAGGACACGTTCTGCACTGCTGTTACCTCACAGATGCTTCTTTGCTGACTTTTTAGCTATTAGAGTCTGTATGTCTCAAATATTAAATACATACAAAAGGATGCCTTAGATGTGGACATAATAGACTGACAAGCTTGATTTATATTTCTGTATTACCACTAACCAGTAAAAGAATTGTATACAAATGTGTGTGGGTAGGGAAAAAAAATTGGAGAATTGAAATGAATAGAGATGCTCTTCTGGTTTTAATACATTGTTATTTAACCATACCAGTTTGAATTCCTCCACAATGAAAAGCTTAGATTAAAAAAAAAACAAACATATATATTTCATTTCTCCCTGTTGATGTTTTCCACCTTTATCTTTTGGGTAGGTATGAAAAGTACTCGTGTTACATATTTATAAATTCTAAAAAGTACATTCTTCTCTGTTTGATAGGATTTTCTGATAGTATGTCTCTAAACTATTTTGATTTATTTTACGTAATAAAAAGGGAAAGGATAAAAAGTTCTGTTCTGTTTACTTTTCTCTGATTCATACTGCTTCCTGGAGATCACTTATTATTCTGTTTGGTACATGAAGTACTGAAGGGTAGGAGTTAAAGCTCTGCCCCAAGGAACTTGTAATCTAATTAAAGCATATGAAACTGCATTCTCAGATCTCAGTGGAGCTGTTCCACCTTTTTTGACTATATATTTGTGTGCAGTCATCTGAGAACCCAAGTAACAAATCAGAAGGTGTAGTGGATTTGATAATCAGATACAGTTCTCCCCATAAACTACCATCTCTGCTGTCAAAAAGTGTTCTTCTCCTGTTGAAAAGTCTGTGTTTGGGGTCACAGGAGGTCATAGTCTCAGAAAGGATCTACATCCCGTGAGATAACAGCCACAGTAAGAGCTTGCACTCCTTCCCTCAGGAGCCAGTAAGGAACTAATGAAAAATAGTCTGAGCAGACAACTTCCAGCAAGTTGAGATTATAAATAAGATTTTTACCAGAACAGCACTGTTGAAAAATTGATATTTTTGATGGGTAGAGTAGCTTATTTAGGATGTTTATAACTGCTTGGATTATTTGTGGGGCAGGGTGTCTGGCATACAGCAGAGTTGTCATGAGCCCCCATCTGCTGATAGTTCTTGAATGGCTTTTGTTTAAGCCTTGAAGTCCAGTTCTTTGTTGTGCATTCTCACCAATGCCCTGTGTAAAGGCACCCTAGAGCATGACTTTCTTCTAGACATGGCAACAGTGAGGAGAATGACAATGATGAAATGCATCACACTGTGCAGAGAGAATTCAGGAATATCTATGTTCAATGCATAAACATTGATCTAATTAAATTTTTCACATACATACATACTGGTTATTGGAATTCATACTGCTATGCTAACTTCATCAGTCTGCCAGAGTTTGAAACTGCAGCATCAAGTACTTAATGAACAGATTCATGAGTAATCTCTAGAAAGTGCTTAGAATTAAGGCCAAATCTGAGGAGCTTTGTACTTCTTATGACATTTTCCCCCCTTCGGCTTTCCATATTATGGAAGCCACATAAAATCAGCAAGGAGTCTTAAATTCATTCTTTGAAGGTATTAGAAAATAGTGCAGAACACTGTGCTTGCTTTTTTCTCTTAGAATGTATGGCATTTATTTTCTTAGAAAAATAAGAGTTGGATTTGGCATCTTTGCTCTATGCTGTAAATCATCATTACTAGGTAAAGTGTTTAGTCGCTTAATAGTACTACTCAAATCCCTGCTTCTCAAGGGAAAACTTATGAGAAGCTCTACAAATCTGATGGAATAGAATCAAACCAGGAGATTCAGGGAGTATAAATCAAATAACATCCTGTTGGTATGCAAATAACAGTGTTATTGACTTATTCTCAGTAAGCATTACAATCCTGAAAACAGGACTTCTGGTGAAATGATACTTTGCATTTTCCATTTTTTCCTTCTCATGTTTCCCCCTGACAGATATTATTTGAAATTCTGCTAACGTATTGTGTCTCTTTCATATTTTGCAGGATTATGACTTGAGCCAGCTCCAGCAGCCTGACACTCTGGAACCAGATGCCATCAAACCTGTTGGAATCAGACGTCTTGATGAAAGGCCAATCCATGCAGAACCTCAGTATCCAGTCAGATCAGCTGCTCCTCATCCTGGGGACATTGGGGACTTCATTAATGAGGTAAAGAAGTGAAAAAGGGTTTCCTCCTAAGATCTGATAAGCTTTTATATTTTGTTTATTCTACTCCGCATGAGTAGCTGTTATGTTAGATCATAATAACTTTTTAAAACTTCCTTAGACAATTAAAATTGTCTCACTAGACAGAAATAAATACAGTCTTTTAAAGTGCAGACAAATTTAATTAACTCATTCAAACAGAAAGGGAAGATATATCAATTAACTTCTGTGCATCCATATTAATTACATTCATAGTACGTTATCAGCAGCAACCACGATATCTCCAAGCAGGATTATGCGATGGGTTGCAAGTAATAAACAGAATAACAAAATTGTAGTGTAGCCTAAACTCATTTATTAATTCACAGTAATTTAATAATGGAAGAAGTTCATTTTCACTCTCCTCATACATTACCCTTTGAATCCAGATAATAGTGGAAATTCAGTACCTTCAATAAAACCAAAAGAATTCCGTCAAATACGATTAGTGAGCAGCGCAGCTAAATTAAATGTTATGTAAGTGCTTCTAATACTTGTCTTGTCATAGAGCTTTCAAAGATTTTGCATTATCTTTGATTCTTCAATCTAATAAATGTAATTGAGATTCAGACTATACCAGAGTACTGATAGCTCTGAAAGATATTATCCTCATTATTTCTATCACTGGTCAGGCTTAAATCATTGGTGTTGTGGTATTTAGGATAGAATGCGTTTCTTGTGTTTGCTGGTTATAGAAAAAAAAAGAAGCTAACCTAGGATTTACTTCTATTTTTACTTTATTCTGTACTGAATTGTAGCAGTTAATTATTTTCTCTGGTTTTCTCATATCTTCCTTGTCAGCTGGAGCTGGAGACATATTGCAGAGTATTGCAGAGCAGTTTTCTGCAAACATGTTTATTCTTGTTTGCCTTGAAGAAAAGTCATGCTAATATACTAAAGTCTGTTGTGTTAGAAAGCTGCAGAAAATTGAATTTGCCTCTTTTAAGGTATACGGTGATACAATTGTCAGAAAACTTAGAGGGGAGTTGACTAGCAGGAAATGTACAGATACTCTTGTAAGACGCTGTATTTTAAGGGACTCCAGTTTTGGCTTGCCTTACACTTCTAAATATTACAGTTATAATTGGCTTCTGGAAAATAGTGGAGACACGGGACTATAAGATGCCTACATTGTTGGCCAAGGCAGTGTAAATACAAGAACTTCCTTGTGCTTCCAAACAATCGGAGAGTCCAATCCTGTTCTCACACAGCTGTGGCCAGACAGTGCCCACCAGGCAGGCAGTAGTGAAGAACCCTGGTTTTTGTTCTCAAAGCAGCTAGGAGGTTCTGTTATGGAGCAAAGGCAGGGAATGGGTCTGATTCTGCTGGAAGCCAGAAAGGGGCCAGAGGTTGTCCAGCCTTGTACAATTTTTTAATGACTTGGCAAGCTGTTCTTGCAATATTATTTTTCAGTAGGTTATCACTCTTGAAGATGATAGCATCAGTGTGTACACATGAGGCAAAAGAAACAGTATGTGCTGTCTTGATTTTACGCTGTACATTTATAATGCTCTACAGACGAGCATGGAGTCATTTTCTTCCTGCTGTCTATTGTATTATATCAGTACCTCCCTTTATGCTTCCCCTTGCCATCCACCAAAAAAGAAAGCTTCTCCCAGCTATTCATACACAGTAAAATAATGTAATTGATTAAGAAAATATATGGAAATATATATGAAGTTAAAGAAAACATGGCAATTTTCTTGTCTGCAAGTTAGCTCAGAATTAATTATATCCTCTGATTGAAAGGAGCTGTGTGAGGTAGTTTCTGTGTTTAAAGGATTATATATTTAGCTTGTCTTCTTCATAAGGTTTTTTTTTCCCTTAGGATTTTACAGAAATGTATTGTTTTACTGTGAGGCATTCCATCTAACCCTCTCCCTAGCAGACAGTAGCCACCCAAAGATTTTCCATGCTCTATTTTCTGAGAAGAATGAGCAAAATGGGCATTTTATTTCTCTAAAATAGTGTCGTCCTAATTTGTGTTTTCTGTAAAAGATTTCCCATGACAGATGTGATTCTAAATTGTCTGCTGGGTGTGGGGGAAAATGGGTCTGTCTTTCATAGGAATATTCATTGTTATAGATAAATTTCAAAATTATCAGTGTCTAGAGTATAAATTTTCAGGCTGTACAAGTTTTCAGACTCTCCAGAAAATTGCACCTGCAGTGCTGGTGTGATTAGACCCAAGAAACTTGGTAAGTTTCTCTCAGTTTTACTTGAGGTAAATTGAAAAAATATCTTGAGTAAAGCCTGTACCAGACATTTCTTAAGGCAGTTCCTACAGAAGATAAGCTGAACTGTGGAAACAACATAGCAAGATAAGAAAGAGCAAAGTTCATATCTCTCTGCATCCAACTTCAATATTATTAGACGTAATTCTTCCCTTGGGTATCTCTAACCCAAACCACCCACCAAACTAGCCCAGTCCCTAGCTGAGCAGGGAGAGGCTGCTTTTGAATTGTCAGCACTTCAGTAGAAAAGTCTCTATTAGCCCCTTGGTTTGAAAAGATGCAACACTTTCAGGGATCAGTCCAATCTTTTGGAGGACTTGACCCTATTCCAGGAGATATGGGTCAGTATGGTCTTTTGGGATGCTGGTCCATATGTGAAAATTATTTAATCTGTTGAATGCTCAGCAGAACCTCAGACACACTGTTCAGATTAGCTTCTGAATTACTTTAGCTTTTGACAAAAAATTGATTTCTGGAGGGTTTAGCTCCCATTTCCAAGCAAGCCATGGGGGTTTTCTTCTTATTTTCCGTACAGAGTCAGAAACAAAAAGCAAAAAAATATCTAGTGGGTCATTTAGGTTCTTTCCTTTTAGCAGTACTCTGTTTCTTCTGGTATATTATTTTCTACCTGTCATCCCTTGTGTTAAGCCTACTTAAGTCAATGAGACATACATAAGTAAGAGTATTTCTTAGTGTTCTGGTGACTTCTCAGTTGAAAAACAAGTTAGAATTACAATAAAAAGTCATGCATTTTTATAACAAAAAGTTGAGATAACACGTACAAAAGCTGTGAACTGTTTAAAATAGGAAGGTTCCAGAGGTGTCTGTTAGTCAAAATAGGTTTTGCAGGCATAAGCTAAATGACCTCAGGGACTTTTTTGTTTTGTCTGTTTCAATGGATAGATGAATCTGTAATTTAAGAGGTTAAGGGAAAAATCTCCTTTTCTTCCAGTCCAGTGTACAAACAAGTCAGTGAAATAAGTCATGTGTTATTAAGAATCCTCTGTAGACTTTGTTTTTCCATTTTGAGCCTTTCAAAGCTAACTTGCAGAGTGTGGAACATAATTAACACTTAGAATAGTCAGGATTTGCAGGACAGTATAAATTAGACCTGTTTGAAGTAGTTTTGTTAATCCTGTTTTCAAGACCCACCTATATTGTCCCTAGAAATCTCAAGCAAGTTATATTGTGGTGGAGAATTTGTGGCTAAGAATATATTTATAATCAATAGAGGACATAGCCTGAGGTAAACTAAATTTAAATTGCAAACTAAAGATCTCATCCCATGGGGACATGGAGGACCCTCAATTCATTCTTAGTAAATGGTTATTGATACAGTGCACCTCCATGCAAAATAGACTCCCTTGATAGCTCCAGATATAAACCAATTTTTTTGTATTTCCCTGGAGGTCTCTGTTCTTCCTTTCCTTCTCATTGAAAGTCTGCTGAATCTGATTAAGTAGTAGGATTAATGAAAATAGAAGCATTAGATTTTGTAATGTTCCATGTTAGTTCAAGATTTGAGAGGGTTGCTTTCCTTTAACTTGAGAGAAATGGAGAATGCTAATGCTGCCTATATTAAGGCACGTTTACCGTTGTTCCTCAGCCAAGGCACTGTAATTTCTCCAGTTCTGCCCTTTATCTCCTCCTTAGTGAAAGCTCGATTATGTATATAAAAGAGGAAAAGGAAATAAGTGAATCTGTCCAAGGTCTCAAGCTGGCCTCTCTGTTGCTGTGGCTCTTCTGTGACTGCTTGTTGTGCACTGGTGGTGTAGGACATGTAAAGAAATGTGACAATTCACTGTCCCAGCAGATTCCCCTGCTCCTGAGGATGTGCCCCAGAAATTCTGTTAAATGAGCTTCTCATTCTAATGAAAACTTTGGGTTTTCAGATCAGGAAACTTTAAACCAAGTAACTGTCACAACTCTGCTGTTCTGAGGCCCTTAACACACCTGGTAAAAACTGAGATCTCTTTTCAGAAGTGACTGACAATGAATGCCGTGACAGCAGAATCAGTAGAAGCCACTCCTGGCAGCCATTTGTTGTCTTTCTGGTTGTGGAGATGCAGCAGGCTGTGTATCCACACCGCCTCCACCCACTGAAAGGGACAGCATAATGAAAGAAAAAAGGTGGCAATGATGAAACCAAAGGGATCTTCTAAGCTGATGGCACTGCCAGGGCTGTCTGGGATGTTGTAGAACCCAACAGCAAAGAGCAGCAGCACACTGGGTATGCTCAAAGAATCAGCTTAGTAGAGGGAAAGAGAAAACATTGTAGTACTTCTGTCTCATTTTAGTATGTAACTTGTGACACAAATATAGCAGAAATCTTGTCATTTGAAGAGTTAGACATTAAGTTCAGTCATTACACTGTGAACCAGAAGATAGGTGAAAATGTCAGTGTAACTTGTGCTGTGCAGTTGAATCAATACTTCCAAAACATGACCTGTAGCTACGTTCTCTGAATGAAATGGATTACACTGCCAGCACAACCTTTGAGAAAGTGAATTTGTTAGTGAGATCCTATCTTGTAAGTCAGTAACTCAAAACCAGTTTCCTTTTCTGAAATGCTATCATGATAGCAGCAGCAAATTGAAAAAAAAATTACAACTTCCCCTTCGGAAAAACAGATGGAAAGAGGCTGCTTTCTACCCTGTCATGGATGACTGATAGGTATCAGAATTTTTGCAGTGATGTAGGAAAATGTTTAGTTCACTGATTTTTTAAAATAAATTGGTATCCCATGGTTGGCTGGCTATTAGTAGGCAGAACTGCAGGGAAATAACATTTTGTCTCCAAACCGACTTTCTAAATGACTTTCACACATGAATACCTGGCATTTGTACCTCAGCACTCCTTAACCTCCGCTGGTATTTATTCTCCTTCCCTGTCACCTGTGTTCCAGTCACATGGGTGTCTGTCACCCCAAGCAGGCTTGATCAAGGAAAGATCTGAATACCATAAGACCAGTTACTGCTTAAGAAGTAAAGTTGTCTTTGTGCTTCAGCAGCAGAAATAAGGGAAAGCCTTAGGACTTGCCCCTTGGAAGCTGGATAAGGGATGTCTTCCAACACTTGCTGTTGCCTTTTCAAAATCTCACATCTTTTTTGCTTGTTATGGCCATCAGGTTGGAAAATGCCAGAGAGAGATAACAAGCATCACCAATTATTCTTATCTCATAATTCAAAATTACACTTTTAATGCAGGCTATTAATAACCTGCTTGATGTTGTTGCACCACATGAAATGATCATTTCAAGGCCAAAATTTGTTCTTGATTAGAGGTCATTAGGTTGATAAATATGCTGGGCTTTTCCACCACTGATTTGGAAATTATTTTAGGTACATTTTGCACAATTTTGAATTATTTAAATAGGTAATAAAGAACCAGGATTCACTTCTACCTTATCAATGCCGAATGCTTTAATTAATGGGTTTAATATGTATGTGCTCCATAATACATATTGGCAGAAGAAAAATCAGCTTCTGGTTCTATTTTGTTATATTTGGACAAAACACAATTGAGAGTGAAACGTACTTTTCTAAAACCAGAATATATTAAATAATTTGAAGGAGGCACACTCATTCCTTCAAATAAGTAGGAGTATAATAATGCTGTTCTTTAAATAAATAAACATTAAAAATTAAAAGTAAAACCAGCACAACTGTCACTGGTAAAAATTAATAGTGAGCAATTTAAAATCCTAGCATAGCCTTATGGAATTCTGGAAGATACATTATCCCCTGTCAGTGGCTGCCAGAGTAGATCCTCTTCAAAATGGAAGATCTTGAAAAAGTGTTGTTAATCCCATGGAAGACACTATCGTAAGAGGGCTTTTTGGCTTCAGGCATTTATATTCAGCTTGTACATCTTCCCCAGATAAGCACAGAGAAATTGTCTCATATTCTAAAGTTAGTTACTCATATAAGCGCTTAGGTTTGGACTTATGTAACAAAACAGAGAATGTAGAGGTTTTTCTCTGGAAGAGGTGTAGTTCTTCCCTAGCTTTTTCTTTTCAATTCCCCAGCATTTCCTCCCAGTTCAGTTTGTGTTGCTTTTAATTTTGTCTATTCAACTCCATAGACTGGAAATGTAAAAATGCTGATGGCATTCGTGTGTTGGTAACTTCAGTACTTCGAAATGAGGGAACAAAAACAGTCATCATCTTGTATTCAGCTTTGATGTCACTGTGTGTATTTTCTGAAGAGCAGGTGGATTTCATGGGTGGATGTGGCAAAACATAAAAGGCTTAAGACAACGTACCATATATTTTTCTCACAGCAGCCTACAGAGGTCCATGAGTCTACAGGACTAACTAAATATGGATTTTGGCACATGCAGAGGTACTGCAGGGCAGAAAAGTCAGTGGATATGCTACTGACCATGTGAGATGGCTGTTGAAGTGAATCTCTGCAAACGAGCTTATTTCTCCTTCCTCATCTGTCTAACCATTCCCACATTGCCCATGGCATAGGCGATGAACTGTGTATCTTTGAAACTGTTTATTTACTAGCTTCAGTCCCAGTGCCATGACTCTCTCTTAAGGTTTTGTTAGGACTGTGATTGCAGCTACATTCAAAATGTCCAGCGCTGCAATGCTGGAAACCTGGCCATTCTAAAAGGAGTTACAAAAATGTAAATGCTGTTTTGCACTGAATGGCAGGAGAGGAAGAACCTTGTTTTCTCAAGTGGTGCTTGATAGATAACTGTGCTGCAGATATTCTGGAAATGATTTTGTCTCGCTCTCAGATACAGAACTTTATCTTCTTTTTTCCCCTCTCCTTCTTGCAGGGACTTAAAGCAGCTGACAATGACCCTACAGCCCCACCGTATGACTCCCTCTTAGTCTTTGACTACGAAGGAAGTGGCTCCACTGCTGGATCCTTGAGCTCTCTTAACTCCTCAAGTAGTGGTGGTGAGCAAGACTATGACTACCTAAATGACTGGGGCCCACGTTTCAAGAAGCTTGCTGATATGTACGGTGGAGGTGATGACTGAACTTCAAAGTGAACTTTGGTTTTGGACAAGTACAAACATTTCAACTGATATTCCCCAAAAGCATACAGAAGCTAGGCTTTAACTTTGTAGTCTACTAGCACAAGTGCTTGCTGAAGGCTTTGGCTTAGGCTGCAAACCAATTTGGGCTCCGTGGAATATCAGTGATCCAATGCTGTTTGGAAAAAAATATTGAGCTCAGTTACACTTGAATTTTACAGTACAGAAGCACTGGGATTTTATGTGCCTTTTTGTACCTTTTTCAGATCGGAATTAGTTTTATGTTTAAGGCTTTAATGGTACTGATTTGTGAAATGATGCATTAAAGAGACAAAATATGTTGGGGTGGGGAGGAGTAAGGTCAAACACAATATACTTCACAATGCTTTTGTTACATCGCATTGCTTTTATTAAAATAAGGAGATTAAAAATAAAAAAATCCTCATGGAACAATTTTATTATCTGGGAGAGAGGACCATGAGGTGGAACAATGTACATTACTTCTAGTTTTAGATGTTAGGGGACTTTTTTTCACTAAAATTCTAAAAATTATGCAGCTGGTTGCAAATAAAGGGAGTTTTCATATCACCAGTTTGTAGCAGAATTGATTTTTTTTTTCTTACGCTAGAATGTTAGACACATTTTGGTCTTAATCCATGTACACGTTTTGGTTTCTGTTGGGTTTTTTGGTTTTTTTTTTAATTTCTAGTATTTTTTTCCCACCTCACTGTAAAAAATGGTATGTGTACATAATGTTTTATTGGCATAGTCTGTGGAGAAGTGCAGAAACTTCAGAACACGTGTATGTATTATTTGGACTATGGATTCAGGTTTTTGCATGTTTATATCTTTCGTTTATGGATAAAGTATTTACAAAACAGGTTGCAAACAAGTGACATTGATTCAATTGTTGAACTGTAGTTAGAGTACTCAATATTTTTTTTATTTTTATTTTTATTATTTTTTTTTGTTTGGGGAGGGAGAAAAGTTCTTAGCACAAAAAAGTTTTACATAATTTGTACCAAAAAAGGGGGGGGAGGGGAGTTGGCCTGATACTGGTGGCACGAGAAAATATACAGTATGTTTTTGGGGTGGGGAGGGGAGGGGGGGGAAGGAGCTTTCAAACTGGAGAGACTTCTGAGAACAGCTTTGCCTCTGTATTGTGTACCAGAATATGAATGATACACCTCTGACCCCAACGTTCTGAATAAAATGCTAATTTTGGATCTGGTGCTTGGTTTGGCATTTTTTCTTCCACCTGAGCAGCCCTGACTACAGTAAATAAAAAGTACCCAAAATGTATTTGAGTTCTCTGAGAAGTTGTGTGTGCTTCTTTGGCATTTCCTACTGCCAGACTGAAAACAAGCTGCATGTAGAAGAAAGCCCAGCACAAATTTGGAAGGCAAGTTACCACATAAAAGTAAAGTGATCTGTGCTGGGATTTCTGGGAATTCACAATTTTCAGTTCCCCACTAATGGCTAGCTCTTTGGTTTAGTGTGCATTATCTAAATAAGAACTTGCATAATTTCTGGCTCATTTCTAGACTGACAGTTTAATGAATTTGTGATTATGCTGCAGGTTGCATAAATAAATTGCAGATTGTAGCAGTCCTCTGCTGCCTGGACTTGTTGTGCTGAGGTGAAGACAAGGCCCTGCTAACCTGCGTGCACATCAAATCATGTCCTTCAAGGAGGTTCTTACGGTCATGGAGCTCTATCAAAAAGCCCCATTAGGATATTTGTCATTAGTAAACATGTCTCTGACCTGTTACCATAATTTACTTGCAAACAAAGCAAGCATAGTAGGTGCAGTTCTGTCTTTGTTCTCTTGCAGCAATCTGCTCAGGTTTAATGCCTACATTTACAGACATTAAGGACCTAAGTGTGAGCGGTGTGAAGCTCAAACAAAATGAAATGCCATCAGTGGACCGGGAGAGGAACCAGGCTCTGGCAGCAAGTTAATGTGGGGAGAAGGCTCTTCACTGGTGCCACTTCAGTGCTTCCTCAGCACTCACACCATAATTTACATAATTTGACTTTGGGACATAAATCCCAAGATCTGATTTGGGGAGCATTAATGCTGCATGGGTAATGTCTCCTTTTCTTGCTCCTGATGAAAGGTAGCAGTCCTCTCAGGCTGGGATATATTATTTCAACTTCTGCACACCTGGCTATTATTTATATTATGCATTTGCAACTATAACTTAATGCTGTAATGTACCCTTGATTTTTGAGTAATGTGTCAAAGTTACCAACAAGCACCATTAAGCTGTTTCCAAATTCAATTTGTAGTATACAGACCAAGGATGTAGATCAGGACGTGGAAATAAAGTCTGCCCATGCATAGTTAAGTAAGGAAAACTTTCATAAAGGGTGGATTTTAAACTGTCAGTGTATGCATGTTAAATAAGCAGAAGACAGCTTTTAGCACAAAAAATTATGCAAAAATGTATTTCAAGCATAATCTATTATTGTTACTTTGATCCAACAAACTGGAAATGCTAAATTAACTTTATTCATTGACATTGAATGTTAAAAGACACACAGGGGGAGAGATCTGTAGAAGATTTCCATTTTGGGCTATAGCACAATTTTTTGTTAAAAGTGGACAGAGGTCATCTTTTATAAGCACTTGGCTGTTCTGCACAGCACTAGGAGCTTTATCTTGATCAGACAGCCAGCTCTACAGCTCCTTTGAAATTGTAGCAACAGTTCTCAGACCTAGTGATAGCTCAGCATTAGGTCTGCTAAACAGAACAAAAGGCAAGTGATTTTTTTGCATCTCAAATGCTTATAGAAGAAGAAAAAAGATGTTTGAACTGATCATCTTTCATCAAGTTTCAGATTCATCCTGATTCTAGAAATGTGTAACCAGGTTTTGTACCCATGATACCTGCTTCAGTGCCCATCAGAGGGCTGCGCTGAGAGGAAGACGGCTGAACTTTGGGCCCTACAATATTTTTGAAAAACAGACATTTTGGCAGCCTGATTTGTAAATGGCATTTGGTAGTGGCGTATATTACCTCTGCTTCATAGACACTGTGTCCAAGGGAAGTTACTGGCAAGAAATGAGGCTTGAGCGACTTTGACCTTTCAACCTTTCTGCAGTTTGTATTTTCTTTCAATGATAGTCTTTCATAGCCTGTATCCTTCTCAGCTTCAGGGCTGATAAAGGTGGGGAAGAGTGGTTTCAGGAAATAAACATTTGAAATGGATACCAATGGCCTTATGTGTGGATGGGTCTATCCTACTGCATTTTCTCTGGGATTGCCAAATACTGAGGAATATATGTTAATATTCACCCCATAAGGGTCTAAAATGTAGTCACCATGCTCCCTCCAGGTAGTTGAACTCCAAAGTTGTTCTTTTGGTACCAAAGTAGCAAAGGGACCAAAGGCCACATGAAGGCTGCTGCTTGGGAATTCTCTTTCTTGGTATGCAATACTTTTTTGGACTAGACTCCTTACCCAGAAAATTCACATGTACTCTGCCATGGCCCCATTTATCTTAACACCCAAGGGAAAATATCTTCTGAGAGGTGATGGGACACACAATTCCCAAAAGGGTCTCTAAAACCTTTCTGTAGTTATTAAAGATGTCTCTTGTAAGCCACTGCCAATTCTTCCTTTACACAACTATTCCCATCTTCCTAAGGAACCTTTCTGCCAGCAGTGAGTGAGCAATTTTGACAGATTTACCTTTCTGGTTCAGGAGTGTGAAAGCAAAGTTCCAGCTTTTACCTTAGTCAATATTTATTAGTCAAATAAAAATCAAAAAAGTCAGACGAATGCTTAAATACGTAACCCACAGTGGTATATTTTATACACAGTTTTCAGCCAGGGATGATCCAGATTTGTATGGTGTCCTTATTTTTTTATTTGTTTTGCATTTACTTAAATAAACTTTAATGTTTAGTCTATCTCTAGACAAGGGTCTTTCCTAAGAATTTCTGTAAAGCATAGGATAGTTTCTCTTTACTTAATATATGTCACAGGAATAATGAAAATATTTCCCTTTAGCAACAAAGCCCAGCTGGGAAATAGAAGTGAGGAAGAAAGGCTAAAGAAAAAAGGCTAAGTGTTCCCCAAAGGGACCCAAGGTGCTTTCTATCACACAGACAGGGAAAGAGCATCCCATTTGTTAGGGACACTTTGATGAATCAATGCAAGACACTCTTCAGCCAATCTGTGCCTCTGTACTGGCCAAAAATCTTTTTGGGTGTAACAGAGAACTTGGAGATGTCCCTTCTCTGGAATTCTTGGTGTCAGTGCTGCTTCCTGTCCTGCTGGGTTACATTCCAGCACTGTGCTTTCCCAGTTTTCTTCCTCAGTTTACCTAGGTAGTTGAACAGTGCCAAAACTCACACCAGGTTTTATGTAACCTTCAGTTTACCAGCCGCAAAGAATCAAGGTTTTAAGTCTAGTTTAGGTTTGGTTGTTTTGCTGCAGGCTGGAGGACCTTTTCTCCACACAGCAATAGCTGGGAAGGCTTTGTCTTCCTTTTCAAAGTTCAGTGTCCTGAACAGTATTTTACCCTTGAAACCTCTGTGGGTTTCTAGGACATCTGAAAATGCAGCAATTGCCAGTGATACAGTAGGCACTTATAATCGAATTTTGCATTTATGTGCTCTCTTGACATTTCTGCCACAGACGGACGTATCCTGTGGTGACAATGTGACATTGCAACCCCACACAGAGAGCTTTTTGGAAAGATCAGTCGGGGTGAGGTGGTGGACATGTGCTCCCTGAGCTGCTCTCCAGTTGCTCAGGCTGCAGAGAATGCATTTCTGCTTGTGTAACTGTTGCCTCTCAGAAGATTTACGCATAATTGCAGATCTCTTGCCGCTCTTCTCTGAGCACAAAAAAGCTCCCATGTAGGACCCCTGGAATGCACCCACACATCTCATCTCCTGCATGCCTTGACAACTTTACAATCATTTACTGCCTCAACAAGATGGTCATTATTTTCTATTTGCTTCCATCTTTATTCTTCTCCCCCAGCTGTGTTTCGGAAAATACCTAAGAGCATTTGTCTTTCATTAACAAAGGGAATGCACTCTGGTTTATGAATTATTCTTCTTGCTTGTTGCATTTCACATCTAATAAATAGTTTTTAAACCCTTTTGCCTTCCATAGGCAAATTCTACTTTCTTAGTTCTCTTGACAAGGCTGAGAAAATGCTTCCACTTTTGTTTTTGTTTCTACTTACCCATTTTCAGTTTTTGTAAGAATCTCTTTTGCTCTTGTTTTCAGACCTCAAATCAATATTCTGTGAAAAAACAGTGACCAACCTCTTCTTCTTTAAATTGGCTATTTTTCCCTCCTAATAGAGAACATGCTTGTAGAGTTCCTATTTTCCTGTGTTGGTCCCAGGAAAAAAAAGTTAGATTTTTCAATGTTCACAATGGATTTTATTTATGACTATTTCTTAAAATATATTCATTTTGAAAGGCTTTTTTTTTCAAGCACTAATGCATTTTTAAACCTTGTGGTGGTATGCAATTTCATGAAACCACCTTCAGGTGGTTCACTCCCTCCCAAAGAGCCTAAATACTGATTCTGAAAGAAACTGATTTTGCTCTGGGTATGAATAATGAATAGTAGCATTGTGCAAATTACTTTTATACTCCTGCTTCTGAAGATAAAATGTGTTGATATGGTATGAGTATATACAGACAGACAGATCCATGGGCCCACCCGTTCTGGGTTCCAAATTACAGAAGTTTGATTATTACATTACATTTGTTATCTGCAGCACTGCAGAGTGAGCTTATAAAAACCCAGCTGTCTCTGTGCGCCATAAATCAAAAGTAATGGCCAGATAATCAAAATTATGTTCCAATTCTAGAACATTCATTACTGGTGGCATTGTGTGAAGCAGTTATAAAAACAAGCAGTGTGCTAGGATGATTAGAGGGAATTACACTAAAAATGTAGAATCATTGCTGGTATGTTTTGACTTGAAGTTAACAAAGAGCAGTTTGCTCTGTAAGGATATTTCAAAATAAACTGAGAAATAAACAAAAATTTGTCTTTTAGCCTGACCTAGTCAGGAAGCAATATTCAGAGCCCTATCTTTCTGAGAACTGAGTTTTCCTCATTTGGGCAAAATGAAACTAAACAAGAAAAACTACCAAAAACAGTTAACCCAACCCTTAAAAACTCTTTATGGAATGGGAGAGGCAGCTTCAAAGACCTGCTCTGTTGTCATATTTCATAACAAGGAATTCCAGGCTATTGCCAAGTTTTTTTGATCTTCCCATTTTTTGTGTGGCAAAAGTTCACACTGACTAGAGACCAAATTATCAGACTGCAGAATGTCCAAATCCAAGCTCTAACTTAGAGCTAGTTACTTTGGTGTTTCCCGTTGTTCCTTCTTGGTATGATTAATTAAATACTTGCTATACCTAAGAAAATACTGTAACACCTGAACTACTGTTTGGGATGTAAAAAAGCCCCAGCCCACGCTCAGGAACTATGCCTTGGTGTTTTATATGCTGAGTGAATGCCATTATTTTGAAACTAATGAGTTTTTTTGCATTAAAGTCTCGTGGAAATACCTTGACTTTTTTTGTGAAGGACACAGTTCATAATTCCTTTACATTTATTCACAAAATAAATTCTTTTCTGGACATTCCCACTCACCTTTCAGCTATTTGAAAGCAAGACTTAAATGGCAATAAGATTTTCATATGGGTTGATGACCACAAGAAAATCTTTTGAGCCCTAGCCTTCAGGCTTGACCTTCAGAGGCTGGAAGGCAATCCTTTTTGCTGAATAGCAGTCCATCAGTTCAAGTTCTCATGAAAAGTATTTCCCCTTTGAAATTGAGTAGTGTCAACATATCTACTGGAGCAGTGTTACAGAAGGTGAGAGTGGCAGAACACAGCCCTTCCAAAATGGGTTCAGACCCAAAGCTCCTGAGTCAACCAAGATGCTCCCATTGGGGATGCCCCACAAGCATTCAGCTCAGGGAAACGTGTACATCTGTATTATTCCTGCAGCCATTTTTGATAGCATTTGAAGACAAACAACCTTGAATCACCAGTAATTTATGCAGGAATACATTTCTTCCAGAAAACAGAGACTGACATAACTATTCCAAGTTGTTAGCAATTATCGGCTGACTTCCTTTTGAAAAATGTCATTTAATGACTTCATATTTTGTAATAATTCACTGCATTCACTAAGGTGCTGTGTTTGCTGAACTCTGGGCTGTGTTGTGATGGCAGGTGACCCTGTTTAAATGAGCTTTTACAGAAATCTATTTCAGAACTGGGTATTTGGAAGAGAATTTTGATGGAAATTTTGTTGGCTGATGATCTCAAAGAGCACTAGACACTCAGACTTTTAGTAGCTGCCACAGGAATATCAGATCAGCTGCCATTCTAGAGGAGAGGGAGACGATGATGCTGTGAAATTAGATTGCAACACTGCTCCGCTCATAGTACAGTAGGAAAAAACATAAAGTAAAATACTGGGTCATGAGCTAGATGCTGTGTAAGTATTTATGGTACGTCTGTGGGCTACCTGCACAGTGATGGTGATTCTGCAAGGATAGGATTCATACTAAGTCTCAAATAAAATACTAGGCTTCTCTGAAGATCAGCACAAGGTTAATTGTCCTTTCAATTCACATGAACATGTTTTACTTCTGCATATTTATGCATCTTATTGCAGGGGAGATTTTCTCCACTACTTAAAAATCCTTAGTGAGTTTTAAGTGTAAATTTTTGTTAATTGAATATAACAATATTCAATTTGTTTACTGAATATTGTGGGATCCCTGACAAAAAAAAATGTTTGTGAATGTCTACTTAACAGAGATTATAATGAAAGTGGGTAGAAAGGGCAGATTATAATAGCACCCCATCAACAACACAATATATATTTGCCAATTGCAGACTACAGAAGAGGTTTTTCACAGTAGCAGCATCTTATTGTGACTTTTTTTTTAATTCTAAAAAGAGTCAAAATGGGTATAATTTTAGAACTAGAGAAGTAGGGATAGAATGAGCACTTATTCTGTGATCTTGAAGATTTGGGACTTGTGACCCCCCTCAGTGAAAATAAAATTGCTAATGTCAACCCATCTTTGGCAGACAGCATCTCGCATTGATTTTATACATAATTCAGCACAATTGACAGCCTTTTCAGGACAAGCGGGAGACTGATATGTTATGGAGGCTAAATTGCTTCTCCGTTCTGTAAAAGGGGATCTCTAGAGGCCATGATTTGTGTTTAATGGTGTAAAGAGTTGGAACTGTGAAGAAGTTTGACTGTGTTGCAGCTGATGTAAGAGCCGTATCTTCACACCAAAGTGAAGATTCTCACAGTAAAGCAGTGGCATGGTAAAAAACTGCCTCCACTGAATTTCTTATTCTCGTAAGATATAAAAAGAAACCCTTTTCTCCCCTCTGTCTTGCCCCAAACTGTGGCAAAATAAGTGAGAGTGCATTAACCCATGTTTAGTTTTGCACATGCAGTACGAGATATATTATCTGTGCAATCATTTAGACACATTGAGACACATTGTCCTATCTTATTTTCTTTTTTTTTTGTTGTTGTTGTTGTGTTTATGTGAGTCACTGACGCACACATTCTGTGTTCGTTGATGGTATGCAAAATTCAGTGCATGCAAGAAACTATTCTTGCAGTGTAATCAGATAATTAGATGTTTTGTCGCTGTCTTGTGCTGTTTAATATAAAGTTCTTTGAATGACAATATGGTAGCTCCTTTCCAGCAAACTTTACAGGCTGCTTGTTGCAAACTGCAAGTTAAACTTTAATTGGGTGTCCTGAGATTTGCTACTAGGAAGGTAATAACCTCAGCACAATAACACGAAGCTGCATCTTTTCACTGTTGTCAATGTTGTAAATAAAGGCTAATTTTCCAACAGACTTGCTCTTTCTTCAGCAATCAGGCTTACCAAAAGAGGTAGAACCTTATTCCATAATTTCTGCAGACTGTAATATGCAAAGACATGAGCAACCCAAGTGGCGTTGTGTGTGAATGAGTATATGGGGGTGGGGACTGACAAAGGAGAACTACATTTTGAAATAACAACATGAATTTTATTGAAAAAGCATTGAGCTGTTTGCCCTTTATTTAGCCTTTATGATAGCAAATAGAAATAATTTGGCTTGCCAGCCAGACTTGGAAATGTGGAGGTAGAAAAAAAGGCAGCCCAAAACCTCAGCGTAATTTTGAGTCAAATGAGGTTTGGATCAAACTCAATGCAATTTATTTTTATATACTGTCCTCCATGCAGAGTATTACAAAGCAGTTTACAGGGAGTGTTAATCATAAGAAGCTAAAGGGAAAAGTAAGGTTTGAAAAGCCAAAAATAATTTGGTAGCAGGGAGGAATCATGGAGGCTTTTATTGGCGTTCTGAGAGAAATGAGAAAAGTTCCAGGTAGAGCACTTTTTTTCTGGTTTTTGGAAGGCAAAGTCCTGTATTCAGTTGTGTCAGAAAATGGCACATTCTTTTTAATGACACTACTTTTGCGTGGCTCATCTTGTCAGAGAACCGTGTCAGTGTCACCGAAACTGAGACCTGTTCCAGTTCTGCTCTGAAGAGCTGCCACATAGACTACTTGCCATAAATAGGAAGGAATATTACTGAGATAGAGCTTCATACACTACAAGAATTGGTTTTTTTTTCTTTCTGAAATAAAACCTGGTATCCTGAAAATATCATCAGCTTTATCCATTTTGAGGTTGAATTTAAAAAATGTAAAACCAGAATGCTGCTATTGTATTATGGTCTTATAATACATAGACCCTGACATGTATTTAATATTTACTAATTTATTAACAAATTAATACTACTTAATATTTTGTGTATTGGGAAAGATTCTCTGATCTCCTGTTTCAGTTTTGCATAACTGCTAAAACCATTCAGGCTAAGCTAATTTACTCTAGCTAAGAATTTTATTTATTTCACTTGCTTTGTGTTTACAAAAATCAGTTATCTGTATAATTCAATTTGTGTCTCTCAATGTGAGGTTTTAGTGATGCAGGATGTAGAAGGAGCAATATAGTAACCACATCTAGCCCCAAAATG
The DNA here is from genome assembly GCF_015832195.1 of Motacilla alba alba. NCBI lineage: Eukaryota > Metazoa > Chordata > Aves > Passeriformes > Motacillidae > Motacilla > Motacilla alba. The sequence goes on along the minus strand of NC_052017.1, from coordinate 106,996,031 downwards.
ATGTGTACCTTTGGAGTCACCACTCCCTAGCTGACTTTCCCTCCAGACTCTCATGGGTTCTCCAATACACAAAGTGTTTTCCAGACCTTCAAAACTCCTTAAGCAAAACAGAATTTTCGCCTGCTTGGTCTTCTTTATCTAAGAATGTCTTTCCTTGAAAGATCAAAATAATTCCTACTGGTCTCTATGTTATGTTCACTGGTTGGTCTTTGTCTTACACTGACAGCTCACCCTGGAACATACCTCAGAAAACAAGAGGAAAACAGGTGTGAATGCTTTCAGTTTGGTTTGGTTAGCTTAAAATTTTAACCAAGCCAAACATTTGTTGCTTATCAAATTCTCCAAATTCTTCCAACGTTTGTATTTATAAAGTGGCCTGTCAAAGGATTTGATGTATGAGTGTCAGCTTGAGGGGAGACAGGGTCCTACCAGAGCCTGGAAGCTGTTCAGCCACTTCTGAGGAAGGGAAAGGAGGTGTGAAATAGTCGGGATCAATTACAGTCCCACCGTAAACAAAGAAAAGGAAAGGGAAGAGGTGTAAAGCTGCACTGCATGCAGTAATGGGCGTGCAGCAAGGCAGGGTGTTGCCTCTTAGATAGCCCTTGCCAGGAGAGGAAGCAGCCCTCCATGCGGCACCCTGCTCAGCTGCTTTATTCCCACTTGTGAGTTGGAATGTGTTTCATTCTCACTGACCAGAAGCACGGGGTAGAGTATTGCAATAGAAAACGGTTAGCCTAGATCACAGAATAGGTAAGAAGATGCAAAATGCTTTTTCTTTTGTGTGCTTTTGTCAGTCATTCATTAAGGGGGTCATTTCAGGAAGCACTGATTATAGGAGATGCTATGCCTCAAGCTTCCTTCAAGACAACTTTTAAAGAATATTGTGATTCCATTCATCCTTTTTCTAAATGATGACCTCCAATGACACAGTTTTCACACAAATGTAACTTCACAGACCTTGATATTCATGTTTATCACCGCGAGGCAAATGTTGCACCCAGGACCGTCCATGTAGGAGAATGATGATGGCATTAGAGGGTGTGCGATATTGTGTTACAACACTTGTGGGTTATTATAACAGCAGCCTCTGGATGCTAAATCTCTTCCTAATTCAAACTTTTTTTCTGCCAAAAGCAATTTTTGCCTCACCACCCAAAGCCTGAAGGTGCTAAGATTCTTTTTCATTCACACATTTTCACTTAAAAATAGGGGTGCCTATTACAAAAGTTTGCAGCAGTTGAGAAACAAAAAAAGTTTGGCTGTAAAATTCAAATAAGGGAATGCTTACAATGAATTTTCTAGTTTAGAAACTTCAGAAAACTACTGCTGCCTCATATTTACTCTGTGATCATGCAGATCATGTGAGGTCAAAGATGCACAGAATGCCTCCATTTACTTTTATATATATATGTTCTTCTGATATTTCAGCCCTCACATCCCTGTCCCCTATGTTTCCTTTGCTTTGAAAACTCATGAGGATCCAGCTTTGTCTGTATCTAGTACAAACTGATCTTTAGGAAACGGGTAGGGCTCTGAATCACCTTTTCAGGAGGACAATCCTTCTTGGTTTAACAAGAAAACAAGACACTTGTAGTAGGTTTTGTTGTTAACCTTCTACTTTTCTCTTAAGATTCAGCTCACAGTATTTTGATATCAGTTGCAAAAAAAATCAGATTTTCAAGATCTCAAAAGGACCCTTGATGACCACCACATTCCAAGCCGAATACTCTTTTGAAGTCCTAATAAAAAAAGCATTTGGTTTATGCTGCATGATTTTAGTAGCAGAGAGGGCAGCAGGAGTGTTCTCTCTGAGAAGAAACCAGGAGTTGCCCCCATGTGGACCAGAGACATTTCCAGCTGTCTGCAAAAAGGAGCTGCTGCTGCTCAAACCTGAGCCCTTCAGCAGCGCTGGTGGTGTCTCTGTGATAACATATTCATGGAGAATGAAAAAACATGGTGCAGCAGCTGCGTGAGAAAAGGGAGTGTAAAACACTTGCAAAACCAGCCCTGCAGACACCAAGGTGAGGGAGGAAGGAGAGGGAAGAGGTGCTCCAGATGATGGAGCAGAGGTTCTCCTGCAGCCTCTGGAGAAGCCTGTAATGGAGCAGGTTGTCCTCCTGCAGCCCATGGAGGACCACAGTGGAGCAGGTGAACATGCCCTGAAGGAACCTGTAGTGAGTGGAAAGGAGCCCTTGCCACGAGCATGTTGTCTGGAAGGAGCTGCTGCCCATGGGGCACCCATGCTGGAGCTGCTCTTGAAGAACTGTACATTACGGGAGAGACCCCATGATGGAGCAAGGAAAGAGAGCAGAGGAAGGAGCAGCAGAGATTAAATGTTATGGACATACCACAAGCCCCATCCCCCATTCCTCCCTCCCAACTTCCTTCAATAAAAGAGTCAGGAGTGAGGGAGTGAGATTAAACCCAGCAAGAAGGAGGGATGGGGGAAAGTGTTTTAGTTTTGTCTGTTTTCCTCACTATCCTACTCTAATTGGCAATAAATTAAATTCATTTTCCCCAGGTTGAATCTGTTTTGCCCCTGACTGTAATTGGTGAATGATCTCCCTGTCTGTATTGTGACCCTGTCTTATTTTCTCACCCATCTGTTGAGGAGGGGTAGCAAAAGTGCAGCTGGGTAGGCACCTGGGGGCCAGTCAAGGTCAGCCCACCACAAAAACATATCACCAACAATATCTGAGTGGCAGTATCACAGCATCATTAACTTTTTCAAACATATATGGAAAGAAACACGCACACACTTACCCCTTAGTTCTCTCAGCTCTGCAGCATTAATGGAATAGTGAAATATCCCAGGAATTTTGCAGCCTTAAGGATTTGAGAGAGGAGAGGCCAAGAAAAAAACAACCCTGAAGGGAAGCTGATGAAACATAACCAGGAGATTGAATAGGTTTAAAAAAACAGCAAGTGGTGTAGAACTGTAATGAGGAAAACAACCCTTTGGTTCAAAAGAAACTGCTTTCTTGTCCATTTGCAGGATAATCAATATCTTATCCTAAAACATCTGTGAGCAAATATAAAAAAGAAAGAATACTGTATTCTGAAAAAGATTTGCTGACCAAGCCCAAGTTCCATCAGAAATGGAAGCGTAAATAACTTCAAAATATTGATAATGATTCTTAGGGAAAAAGAGCTGAATAAACAGCACTGAATAAAATGTAAAATTGCATTTATCTTTCTGTTTTCTTGTAAAACTCTGTGCTAGCAGACCTGGACTGTGTCTGCCTCTAGCATTTGATCAGAATTCTATCTCAGTCAGCCTTTTTTATTTCCCTGCCTTATTTTAAGCATAATTATCAGATTGATAAATATGTGCATGAAGCATAGCATTAGCAGAGCCTGTGTTCTGAATTACTGTGGCATTGTTGCTTCTAGGGAGCAGAGACAGTTTAGGACCAGAAAATGAGCATGTTTCACTGAACAGATTATCTTTTTCAGCTAATAATAGTTCATATCAAATACCATTTTGTGAAAGATAGAGACCAACTTGCACACTCTCTGTAAAAAAGAAAAAAGTGGAAATTGTTGCCTACAGAACTCACATATTGCAAAATCAATTTTGCCTTAAAGGACAATTTTCAGAGTAGTTTCAATCCTAAGGTAGGTCTGTATGTTGCTGGGCTCCTTATATATTTGTATCATTGTGAGCAGTACAAGGATCCAACAGTGCTGCCATTTCAGGCCCTGTGTAAAATTCAGGATAAATTCACAGTAATGAAAATGGAGACTGGATTGTTCACATCCTGAGAATTTTTGTCTTGAAAGTTCCACTTAGATCATACAATACATGCACTAGCTTGAGCTAAACATCTGACTCTTCCAGGACATCAAGGGGCTTGGTCTTTGTAGCTCCATTATAAATTGTTGTTGAATCTGATTTCTCCTCCACAAACCAAGTGTTCACTTTCCACACTAGTACTCCTAAAAAATGTCTTCTTCTCCTTGGTAGCAGAGACTTTACTCGAGGCAAGCTTAATTTTGCCACTTTTAGGAATAGTTCAGCCTTTTTCTTGTATAGGGCAACAACTTTACTGCCAAGAGAAAAGGATGAGCTCTCTGAAACAATAAGCTACATCCAACAAGCTCAAATCCTGTACATACTCTGGTATTGGACATCATAAAGGGATAGGAGGGGGAGGTGATTTTTAGAAAAGCATCAAGTAGCTTCATGTTTCTCATGGAGTGCTTGTTCCCTCTGGTTTTTATCATGTCAGATGGGCAGTGATGACAGCTGCTCAATAGCTGTACTCCAGCCCCTCAGTGCCTGCAGCACTGAGCTGGCTCAGGGGGCCAGGTGCTAGCCAAGAGCTGAAGGCTGCCCAAAAAATATGAGAAAAAGTTTCTGAAGGAGACCTCTGTGGGCCAATCCATTTTTAGTCTCAAAAATGTGTTTTAAGCTGCTTAGTCTAATGAGTGCAATGTTTCCAACCTAAGCCTTTCACAGTATGCTCACATAATATTGATAGGATCATGGAATCATGGAATCATAGAATCATAGAATGGCTGGAGTTGGAAGGGGCCTTAAGGAACATTAGTTTTTAACCCCTCTTCATTGGCAGAGACACTTCCCACTAGACCAAGTTGCTCAGATCCCCGTCCAGCCTGTCTTTGAACAGTTCCAGGGATGGGGCATCTACAACTTCTCTGGGCAACCTGTACCAGTGTCTCACCAACCTCACAGTAAATAATTTCTTCCAAATGCACCATCTAAACCTACCCTCTTTCAATTTAAAGCCATTCCCCTTTGCCCTACATCCATATAAGAAGTCCCTCTCCAGCTCTCCTGTAGCCCCTTTAGGTACTGGAAGGCTAAAGATTTGTATCTGGAGGCTTTAAATGGCCCAGCTTCAAGGCCTTGGACAGGTGTGAGCTGCAAGATTGGGGAAAAAATTTTTGAATGTACTGCAGTCACATACAGGACTGTCTTTTGGAAAGTTTCAGCTCTTCCCTTCACTGGGTAAGGAGAATGAGATATTTTAGCAAAGAGATACTGAGCATTCTCAACCACTGGGAAACTGTTCACAAGCTTGTGTCCCTGACTTAAAGCATTGTGTGTGTTACAGGAAATAGGAGACTATCCAACAATGCTGTTCCTGCTCCAAAAGGGCTTTGCATTCCGTGTTGGTTGCATTCAGAAGCTGCACAGACTTTGGTTGCTTGTGCAGCCCCACAGACTGTATTCCTGCACATGTTTTCCAATTATCCAACTTCTGTGAGAACAGAAGGTCAGAAGACCATTCTAGATAAATATTTTTGTCACCTTGCACTTGATAACTAAGCTTTCCAAAGGGTAAACAGCCATGATTTCATCATCAATCTTGGAATGACAAGGTTCTGAAGTGCATGGAGTGCATGACATGTTGCTCCAATATCAGGGGCAGAAGATGAGCATTGACAAATGGGGCAGAGGGTAATATTTTGATTGATTGTTTGCCTAGGAACTTATTGGTGAGGCCTGAGAGCTTTGATAAGATGCAAAGATTAAGATATAGAATTTAAACTCAAGAAATTATATTTCTGTTGCAGGTCTGGCAGAAAATGTGGATGGAAGAGAGTATTGAACAGCACAAAAAGACAAAATTCTCTAAGAAAGTAATTCCAAATGCAATAATAAACTAATTAAACACTCTTAGAAATATAATGAAACTAGCACTGTCTCCCACAGGCAACCCACTGCCTTAAATAAGCATTTTAATAATCCTCCTGGGGATTTTGGTACAATTTTGTCTGACCTTTAAATAAAGACCAACAACACAGCAATTAAATATGATTGGCAAACCTGTGTGAATTGTCTTCAACCTAGAGTAAGTTCTCTTTATTTTGTTGCCTGCTTCCTTCATCTTTACTTTTAAATACAGCTGTTTTTCCAGGGGACTTTTTTTCTTCATCAAAATCCGCAGCATTTTTCTGTCTTCCTGTGGCTATTGGTCTCTTGTTTTGTTCTCCCTAAAGCTTTTGTAGTCAGCTCTCAATATTGAGAATTTTTTTTTCTTTGTTAGCTTTTTAAACCAAAATATTTTTAGCACTCTTAGAAATTAATTTAGTACTTATAAAGAAAATAGAGGACTGAATTCACTTCCTGTATAGCCACAATCACATTCAGTGTACCTTGTGGGAGGAAATTTTTTGATACTGCAAGTGTTGTCCCCTAGCACTGCTGATATCTGGACCAAGAGTTGAGTCTCTATGTTGAGATTGATGGAGGTAGGAGTTCCATCCTTGAACAAGCACAGTTGTTGCAAGATTAGTTGAGCCAAACTGAAAATGTATGCACAGCTGTGCATGGACAGCCATCCTCCTCCTGGATTTCCTCTTTTTAAAGGAAAAAAGTTGGTCCTTTCCTCCAATACCAAATACTGTTCCAAGCTTGACAAACTGTAGCTGACAACTATAGCCACCACAAACAAAAATGATCTGTCAAAAGGTAAGAGATTTTGGAGTAGCAGCTCTTCAACCCTAACTCACACTTCTAAAGAACAGGGATATATACAGCTGCTTTGCTGTCAAGGACATGAAGATTTGGAAGATGCCTTTTTTTCCTCCCACATTTAGCATATGTTTTAGCCATGCATAAGACTTTTCCAGAGTGGAGGAAGCCTAAGAGGAGGAGGAGGAGGGGCAGGGAGGAGGCAAAATTTTCTTCCTTTCCAAGATGCAATCTGAAGTGATTCTAGAAATACTCACTTTAGCTGTATATATTTTTGAAGATAAGACTTGTTCATATCAATCAAAGCAGAGTGGCAGCAGCCAAGTGAATTGCTTCAAGTAGTTCTGCTTTTCACGATCTGATGCAGCCCTTTGATATGTTTGTTCAGTTGTAGAGGGGCTCTTATGTCACAGGCACAGCTGGTTTCCCACTCTGCTATCACACTTAACAGTGGGGAGCTCTCCTCCACTGCAGCTGCCTTTAACATCAGTACCACCGGTATTCCAAAGGCCCCGGGTTTTCTGTGGGCCCCTGGCCTCTCCCATTTCACCTCCATCTTACTAAGCTGATAAATAAACTGTTCATAAGGTTTCTTTGTTTAAAGCCTTAATTACTCAATTTCAGCCACTGGTGATTCCAAATGAACGAGATCTTGGGAGCCAGCATGGTGATATTGCAAATCTCCTAATGGTAGAAGTATGCAAAGAAAGGTGGTGGAATCAGGAGAGACCTGGACAAAAAAGTGAAAGCACTGAATGACATCCAGGTAGAAAGTGATGCAAGAGTGAGTCATCTGAAGAAGCAGAGGGTGAGAGTGGCACGTGAAATTCCAATTTTCTGCTTTCTGAACTCATTTTAACCTGTTATACACAGTGCTGCAACTGTTAGACCTACTAAGCTGTTTCCACTGACAGCAATGCCAACCATTCCATTGCTTCCATGAGAATACAGCTAGGCTGATATAAAATAATTTTACCCTAGCAAACAACATTTTGAAGCACTTAATTTACATTTTTAAAGTGTGTTTTGTGGATGAGCGGTCTTTGTTGACATCTCTTTGGGTTTCAACTAAAACTGAAGCACTCCTAGTTTTCTGTTAAGATTAGTTAAACTCTAAAACATTTTTAAATTAGAGAATTAAAGAATTTTAGAATAATTTTTCTGCCTTGAGTAATATAGAAAACATATAAATTATTATTTTAATAGTTGCCCTTTTTATTTTAAATTGCTGACTAGGGGAGGTTTGGTGGGAATATTTTTGGCAAGTTCTGAATTGTCTTGGATCTCCTTCCCTAGTATAAGGTGAATTAAGAGATGGCTATATATAGTTTTTATCTATACCTGTTGAGAGTGGACAGTCTGTAGTTGTCATAGAGGATGGTTTGGTTGTATTCATGTGTCAAATGTTAACTGTTCTGGAAGCAATGCCTCTGTATCCACCATAAGCAGTGCTGGTCATTCTTCAAGATCTGAATATCGAACAGGACAGTGCAGGGACTGGGGACTGGTGCAGAACCACACTGTCCTGGACTGACTTTCTTGGCTTGAAGACAGTAGGCTTCAGCCTTGCAATGCAGGATCCACCCTTTCATGAGTACTGCTGAAATTCCACAAGGAAGGAATCAGGACCGCTGTCCTTTGTGATGGAGAGTGGCAAACTTGGGTGGCCAGGTAAGTGCAGCCTACAGAAATAATGGCGCAGGGAGTCTTTCAGCTGATAAGAAGATCTGAGGCACCTTCAGATATTATAAGCAAATTAGCCCCTAACCACATAAAGGCAGAAATCAAGGACTAACCTTGGAGAAAGCCTGGGACATGCGCAAGGCAGGACTTACAGGCATAGGAGGGGAAATAAGGCTCTTTTCTGAAAAGCATTGTAAATTCTCTACAGGATGACATCCTCATCAAATAGGTACATCTATGACTGTGTTCAACAGCAAATTTAGCAAGAGAAACTTGTGCATGCCATGCAGTCACACTCTCATAGGCTGCTTATACCTTCCCACCTGAAAGCTGCTCTTTGGAAAGTTGTTTTATCACTTTTTCCCAGCAGCTGTGTAAATCCTACAGTCTGATATTCTGGAACGGGAGAAAGGACTTGAAGAAGAGGAGGTGTAGACTACACTAGTCATTCAGTGGATAAATGTGTCAGCAGTGGAGTGCATTGAAAATTATGTCTCTGGGAACAGTGCTAAGAAAAATAGATACACTCTGGTGATTTGTAGCTCCTCCAGAAGCTTTTTCAGTCCCTCCATCAAGATGCTGCAAAACAAAGAATTTGCATCTTTGGGACAGAGAAGCTGGGAGTATGGTATGGTCATGAGAAGGTGTTACAGAAGCCATTGCAGTAGTTCCCAGCTTCCACATGGTTTTAGCAGGCAGATAGACACAGTTAGTTTATAATTGGCCCTTCTTGGAACTCAGATGCAGGCCCCAGATTGTGACTGCCGTTTGAAAATGCTGCAATACATAATAAAAAGAGTATGGAAAAACTGCAGCAATCTACATTACTTGCGACACCCATACACTGGCCAATTACAGAGCCAGAGAAATTAAAGTAAATATAAGAGGCCTGCCAAGCTGTTCGGAATGAATGCACACATATTCTCAAGTGTTAAAAAGAGACAAAAACATCATACATGGCAAAAAACAAATAGATTGCACTAAAAGGTGGTCATCAGCCTCTCTAGGAGCAATTTAGGCTAAATTCAAGAAGCAGATGGCACAATCTCCGCTACGATCTTCTGGAAAGATTTGACAGAGGTGGGCGCTTTGTTGACTGTTCTTGCACAGGGTCACAGAGCTGACTGTATGCTGTTAACGTCATTGTGAAAAGGAAAAAAAAAAACCAAAAAAAGACATCAGAAAGAAAGGCAGGCTTTACATGACTCCCTCAGTCACCTACCCAATTAAAATTGTGCTAGTTGAAAAATCATCAGGCATTCTCTATAATGACTGTAGACACTTGGAAAAAACCCAGTGGGATCCTAGTACTTTAATCATACTATTGATATCCTTTTACCCAAATCATTATGGTATTCAGGTTTTTGTGGTTTTTTGTCTGTGTGTTTTTCTTTTCTTTTTTTACACAACCTGCTAAGATTTTGCATTCAGTTTCTGCATAAAACAGAGAGTACCAAATCTGTGATCTTTTGTACAGCTATACACTGCCCACACAGCATTAAAATGACCATCATTTTGCTAGTCATGTCATGTGTGGGTGGCAATATGTAGAATCATCCTTTAAAGGCTAGTCTCCCTAAGTTAACCCAGGATGGAACAGTAGACCAAAATAAATAGCTATGTTCTATTTAACATTTCTCAGAAAAAAAACCTATGATAAATTACAGAAATGACATCATGGCCATGGAGATAGCAAGTGAATAATTGAAATGCATTGTTTTAGTGCACCTGGCTTATGTTTTTAGCTAATGACTAGTTCACTATTTCATATTTCTGACACACAGGAGTCTCTGTTAAACGTCCAGACCACCTATTTCTTCAATTAAGATGTCAGAGCTAGCAGTACATATTTTGTGGCATTTTAAATAAGCCCTTTAGCAGGCCACAAAAGATCAAAAACCAAGAAGTAATATAGTTTTACTAGGAGGTTGTTCTGGCATTTATACATCATGTTGAGTACATCAGAAAACAAAGCCAGTTTAAGAACAGTTCTGTTCCTCCTAATGCACCAAACAGGGCCTGAAATTATTCACTTTAAATTCAGTGAAAAAGCCCCATTACGTTTAATGTGTTGCATCAAATGTTGCTGACGAGAATGTCAATATTTACAGTTGCCACCAGGAAACATCAAACTGTCACAGCACTTGCCTTTTGACAGCAGAAAACTAGCTCTCCTTGGTTAACACCACATGGAAAGTACTGGGAATAGCAGTCACAGTAGGGATAACAAAACGCTTGATGAAATCCAGGCACTGAAATCCACAGTGCTTTTCTCTTCAGAGGCACTCCTAATGCAATAGGTCTACAGAGGCACAGTAAGTAACTCCCACATCAACCTCTATTACATAAAATAATTAAGTCTACATCAATGATTTGGAATAAGAGACCATTGCCACAGGATCAGTGTTGTGCACTTTGAAGAAGAACAAACCTGAGCTGCACCATGCCATTTATTTTTCCATAAATGCTTTGGTTTTGCCTTGCTGTTCTTGCATCTGCAGGAGCCCATTATCCTGGATAATATTCTGTTCCATTGACAATTATATCTTATTTCTGTCCTTTAAGTAGCCGCTGCTTTGAGGATCTCTCATTATGTGATGCAATTTTCATCACTGAATCTCCTTTAACTTTTACTGCCAAGAGTACATTTTTATATTAACCCCTGCAAGTATCCAGCAACACCAGCTTGGAGTCAGAAATCTGTTAGAAATTTGATGGCTGCAGCAGGATGATCACTGCACAGAGCTTGGGAACCAACTGATTTGTATTTAAGTGGTCTGCAGGGACAATAGAAATCCCAGCACTCAGAGGAAAATGAGTATATTTAGGCTTTTCCCACATGCTGTGTTCTCAATAATACAAGCTTTTACTAAAAGAAAAAAAAAGAAACCAACTTCTAGCCCTTCCAATTGCAAAAATAGTCTTCACTAAGTAAATCCCATCGCTGCTGTTTTGTTGAGTCTGCAGCTAGCCAGACTGAAACAATAGCACCCAAAGAGCCCAGAACTCCCTGGTTGCATCTTAATAGGCTGTTTGTTAACTTCAAAGCTGACCATTTAAATGCTAACATTATTAGGCAAGTAATACAAAACATAAGCACCCAGCTTGAATCATTAGCATTTAATTGCCTAACATTTTCTCTTGTTTAATCTACAGCACTGTGCAAACTGGTCTTAATTTTGGTTTTGATCAGTGGAGTACTCACGGTTATGTTGCCCTGTGTGGAGGGACTCATGAAGAAAAAGCAAAATATTTGAGCTTGCAAAAACCTGTGTCTTTTAATGCCACAAACAATGCAGCTTTACTCTAAAGTTTTCTCAGCTCTTACTTTTTTTTCTTTTATTTAGGTTCTTTTCCTTGACGGGGATGCTTGCTTGCTACCTACTCTGGGCAAGGACTGTTGTTAAGAAGTGAAGATTCAACTGCTAATGAAAGAGTTCAGAGTTGTTTCCTTTATTCTTTGCTTGAGCAAATGGGAAAAAAAGTCCTTTCTACTGCTTTTTCAAGGTGGTGTAAAGGTCACTGACAATAGCTCTCCAATAGATGCCAATGTGTGATATTTTGCCTGAATAAAACAGAAACATGATAAGCTATGGAAAAATTCAAATTCTTTTCTAGATAAAGCTGTTTCTGAAACGTGACTTGTTCCTTAAAATAAAGTACAGAATTTAACTCTTATCTTCAAATCTTATCTGAAGCTTAAAGCATGTCCCCTGAATGAAAAAAAAAAAAAAAAAAACCAAAAAAAGTGAAGTAACACAAATCATGTAAATTATATACAATGAAACCTGGACAAAGACTAATAGACTAATGTCTAACTGATGATTAAAGTAAAGTGATGATTTTGAAGTTTTTAGCACCTGAGTTCAAGCCTGGAGTGTGAGGATGGAAATTCCATCAAAACCACCCTCACCAAAAAATAATCCCCAAACTCCTTTTTTATTACTGAGAGAAACCTTATTGATAATTTCAGAAGCAATAAGAAAGATGACAAAACCAAGCAATTGTGGTGTATTTTTGACATTTTGTCCTCTAAGATTTCTGTTCTACTGTTCACTTTGTCTTCATGCTTCTCTGGTGTCTGGTCTTCATTGTTAAAAATCCAGGGTTTTTTTTCTCTTGTTCTGTTTTCTATCCCTCCAAAAAAAGCACAATGAAATCAACATTCCAGTTTCTCACTAAGGTAAATTCACCTTGACCAACACCATTTCTACCATGAAGTTAAGACTTCAGCAAATTTACCTAGCAGGAAATGCTACCCAACTGATCCTCATTGGGTGCCCTGACAGTTCCCTGCAGCTCAAAATGCAATTTTTTTCAGTTTGAAAAGAAGCCCTGAAAAAGATGGACATATCTAACCCATGTATTCAGGAGAAAAAAATCTGACAAGTGGCAGGTTTAAATATTTTTCTTACATGATATTTTCACTCAGAGATTAATTTATAGAAGATTATTTTACATGAAACCTGTAAAGCTCCCTGGATTCACCTTTACACAATCTTAGCCTGGAAGCATTACACTGATCAATTTGAAGAATTTTGTCTCTGGACAAACAAAGCATTACTAGGCAGATTTACCGAAAGAGTTACAAGATGCTGATTCCAGACATCCTTCAAAAGAATCCAAAGAAGATTGCTGTAAAAAAAATTTTAAATTAGTGACTGCAGGATTGGAGTTTGGATGAGAACTCAGGCAGATGTAAGCAAAAAGGATGGAAAGGCAAAAGAAAGGATAGAAAGGCAAAGGGCAAAGTCCTAGCGACTGGACAGCAAACTGATTAAAGTGTTTCTTCATCCCTGGCTGTCTGTAGACCTTCTCCTTTCTCTCATCCATAACAAGCAATCAAACAAATCCCTCTATCATTCTGTAGCAAGTTACGCTGCATGGTAATCCCTTTTCCCATTCTCAAGCATGGCTTTCTAAAACCTCTTGTTCTCCTGGAGAAAATATGTGCTGAACTTTTGCAAACTAATCTCAGGCTCGGGTGGTTTCACCCCAGTTTGGCCATTTTCATTACACTCACATCTTCAATCCACTCTTTTCTAAACACAATCATTGGAATTTTATGAATCATCTTCTTGTAGAGTAGCATAATATTGAGATGCAGTAATGGAGGGTGCCAGCAGATGGTGACATATGTAAATTTCTATAAAGATTATGTGTAACAAAAGAGTCTTTAGAGAAGGTGCAGATACTTCATGTATTTTTGCTTCCATTTCTTGTAATGCTCGGGGAAAAAGAAAATCTTCCTTTCATTATTTCTATCTTGGCCTGCTACAGCTGGTGGCAGCTGTTTGGGGACCTATTTCTACCACTCAGATAATTTTGTTTGGCATTGATGCCTGGGTAGCTGCTGCAAACCATCTTGGAAACTCCTACAGAGTGTGTCTACTTTACGCTTTTTTGCTGAGGGTTGTTTGTTGTTTGGTTGGTTTTTTTCTTTTTCCTTTGGAGAAGTTATTACCAAGTGCACTGTTTACTGTTTATTGTCGATATCACAGGGGAGCCAGAATGCAAAATAGATGGCTGTAATAGCCACAGGGTAGCATACTGGGGGCCAACAGAGGAGAAATGCTAATCGCATTGCCATTTCCTGGCCCATATGGTCAGGGCTTCAGTACACGATGGTTTGAAATGCTATTATGAGTACAAGCTAATATCGATTCTACAGAGAAGACTTTGGCAAATCTATTACCAACTCTCTTAAACTGCACCTCACTAACAATTTAGGGTAGCCATTCATCCAGAGAAAAGAAATACAGCTTTGGGCTTGATGAAGTCAGAGCAGAGTTGAGCTTATAGGAGGGAAAAACTTTGAAAAGTCACATTAGTGTCTTTTTCTTGGCAAGAATGAACTGCATATCTCTTCTGAGGGAATGACTTGCTCAAACTGCAACCCTGTCCTTGTATCTCAAACAGGTCTAGCTCACCCATTGAGTGTGAAAACCCTTTTGGCCACAGAAGGCATTTCTGCCTCAGCTGTTATTGTCTCCCATCCACCAGAGGCTTTCACCCCGAAATAGAAAGGGCCATGTGTTGCCATGCCAGTCCTCTCCAGCAATCTTTCCAAACTTCCCTCTCTAGTGGATCGGATGAACATGTAGGACTGTGAAGTGGGTATCATTGAGGGACAGGAATGTTCTCTGAGGCTTTGGGATGGACAACAGGAGGGCAGAGCGGGCAAGTGGAGGCACCAGTTTGCCGTCCCATGCCAAAAGTGGTCCCAGCTCATCTGCTGGAGCTTTGCAAGGCTACAGTGGTGCTGCCCACAGGGCTGTTCTTCTGTGTTAGCACTAACTGGTGCCATTCACAAACAGTGAAGAAAATAAAGCAAGTAGCCGGTGGTAGCTGAGAAATTGATACACTCTGCTGAACCAAAGAAAGGTTTGTGTTCCTACCAAGCATTATCCCACATATTCAGACCAGGGAGAGGAAGAACTTGAGGACAATCAGTAAGCAATGGACATGGACTATGGCAGTATACAACATTAAAGTGACCAGAATGGAGACAATTTTATTTTCAGACATGGTCAGAGTAGCAGTGCACACAACCTATGCACAGTCCTAATGTGAATCAGGCTGTTTTGAATTCACTTTTCTCTAGTCAGCTACCCTTCCTTGCCCTAAAAGGAGGTCCTTTCTGGTACTAAGCTCTACTGATCCCACAGCGACCAGGTATGAGCAAGAGGTGTCCTCAAAAATTCTTGAATCTTCAGGTTCCTAAGCCATGCAGTCTCCTTCAGGCTACACTTCATTTGGTCAGACAATGGGAACAGAAAGTCCTCTCCATTTCTAGACAGCCCTAGCAGATGCAGGTCTTTTTCCATTCAAGAGCACAGAGGAGCCAGTCACTGCTGCCATTTTAGCACAGTGGTAACAGCAACCCTTCAGAAGAGATTTGCTTTGAAAACCTGGCCTTAAATGCTTGTAAGGTGTGAGGAAAGTCAAATTTAGAAGAAAAGCATGGTGATCTAAATCCATCCCTATTATTGGGGAGTGAGTAATTTCCAGTCTTTGGGATTAAATTTTCCTTAATAATACAAAGTGCATGTTTTCAGTTCTGGGATTATTCTGTCTGGAAAGATGCTTTCTTGGTTCCTGTGCAGTCACTTTTTACAGTCTTTTGTATTTCTAGTTTGACTATCCCTAAATGGCATTTACTCACAAAGCCATTGCTACATAGCATGTGCTCTTCTGCCTAGCAAGCTACGTGTCCATTATCACTGATATTTTTCTACCACACATCATAACCTGAGCAGCTGTAGATTATCCTGAGATTTTGCCTCAATGTATAAATTTACCTGCATCAAAGACCTGTTGTTTTCCATTTATGGCCTTTGTAGTGCATTTTGGGGTTGGCTTTTTTTGCTGCATAGTCTTGGGGATCACAGACACGTACACACACAACATTGTTTTTCTGTAACAGGCAGGTTAAAGAAAAATGTATGAAGAAAAACATGTGAAGAAAGACATATCCTGCTATGAGGTAACAGAGCACTGCACTGAAGTCACCATGTTGCTCCATTCAGAATAATTCTGAGAGGAAAGTGCATATTAGGAGTACTGTGTATATTTGGGAAATGAGGACATCATCAGTGAGGACACTGATGATGAAAAACCTAGCATAATTTGTGGTGTGAGTAGGTGTGTACTCTTCTCTTCAGATTTACACTTCTTGCCAGGAATAGATTTGGTAGCAGGACTGGCTTTGGAGAAAAATAAAGCTGACAACTGCCTGTAATGGGCAGCAAAGCAAGCCCCTCCGAAAGGGCTGATGATTGTCCTGTTGTGTGAGAGCAGGGTCATCAACTGAGCGAGGGGTATTCCTTCTCTGGAGAGAAGGAATAGGCAATGAAAAGAAGACTGACTTCGCTAGTTGGGCCGGGCCAGGCAGAAAAGAAGGCAGCAGTGGAGAGGTAGCAGTAAGTGCCTTAGTTTCCCTGTGCCTGCCTGTTCCATACAGCCTCACCATCAGTTCTGTGCTGCTCCAGTATTTCAGTTTGCCTCTGCTGCTGACAAACTGTGAGCCAGCTCTGTCTTGGAGGCACAGTGGAGTCCTTTCCTTGATGGAAAGCTCTGGTTCTCCTCCATCCTGACTCATAACACTATATCTGTGTTGTAAAGGATTAAGCCCTCCAGACCACGTTTTTTCTATCATTCTCATTTTCCCAACTTTACTTTCACTGTGTTGCAGTGCCATCATACAGCACACAAGCGAAACAGCTTTTTCTGTCCCGTGTCATTGTCACCACTACTTAATTCTTGAGTTCGGAGTTCTGCTGAGGTTCAAAAGCCCCTACTCACTGAAAACAACATCTTGATAGGATATGGGTAGAGTGGGATAACTTTGAGATGAATTGTAGACCTAAATTAACTATGTCTTTTAGGACACATTTTCAAAATATGGCCAAGCTGATGTACAAGTTCACCAGTGACTAAAGTGGGAAATTGTGGTAACTTTTCTTCTGACTCCTCTTTTCTCCATCCTCCCCTTTTCCCTTCCCCATTTCTCACCACAACAATCAACTTTCCCTCCTGATTCCATTACAATGGCTCATCTGATCTCAAATGAAACTGCCTTGTCTCATCCTTTTTGCCATCTGATTGGGCTGCTGTGTCTTGCTGTGTGACTTACATCAGTGTGAAAGTCATCTCAAAGTGAGCAGTAGGAGAGCATGGCTAGGAGCAGGAAGGATGGAGATATTCAGGAATGAAGCTGAACCTGCTACTTACACAATGGTACACTATTTGTCTCAGATGATATCATAAGATCAGACTTTAAGTGTGCCATACCAGAAATCTTGTCATTAATTTGGACATTTCATAGTACAATAGTCACTGAATTAGTTGGGCTGGAATGGACCTTGGGATGTCTTTCAGTCTGCTCACAGCAAGGTCAAAGGGACCATTAGAGGTCTCTTTGGTTAAATGTGTGCCAATGCACTTCAAGAAACCCCATTTTGGTTGCAAGATTTGCCTGCTGACAACCTGTAGAGCATAAAAGTACCTAGACTGACATGAAAGGAAGTGACTGGATTCAGCTTCCCTGCAATTTCATGAAAGACATCCTCTGTGTAAGTGGTATTCATGGCCTCATATTCTCCTTCTGAATCTGCAGGTTTTTGGAACAGTTCTCTTGGTACAGGCTTTCTTCTATAAGGGGTCCCTTGAATGCTGTTTTCCACAGTAAATGCTGGCATGTTTCGCTGAGAGAGAATGCAAAGATGTTCATACCTCATAAATACATACGGCAAAGGACATCAGAGAAGGGAAATATTCTCTCCATTCTATAAAGGAAAGCTTTGCTGAATCTTTTTTCTCCTCCAGAGTCCCAGCGAACATGTGCAGCAGCGTAGCAATGGGGACACCAACCTCCTGAGGCTCAGCCCAGTACCTTTCCTGTAAAACTATTTTTCTTCAAAGCTGCAGTCTAGGAGGATTTTGTTAGCTGCTCACAGCTCTGAGATTTGTTGGGGACTTTTGCCTAAGCTCATTCTCTTTCTTGAATACAAGTGTGCATTTGTTTCCTTGATCCGCTATCACACAATTTCCTTTTAAACAGAGCTTACTGCGCAGTCCTATGTCAGCCTTTGCATTTGTTGTTGTGCCATGAACAGATTTTTCTTTGCCTGGTGTGACTCCACGCACTTTATGGAGATTATAGCTGCTCTAATTTGTGCTATTACTGCCTTACCTCATTTTTCAAGTAATTTGTAAATCCATTAGAAATTATTCTTTCTGCAGGATGTTCCAACTTCAATATGAAAGATATTTGAAAGGCTGTTGCAAAGTAATCATATGCCTTGCCTTCTTTTGCCAGCCGTTGGGAACACACGATGACCAAGTGCAGAGTTTTCATCTGGGTGCAACAATCTTCTAATGTTTTGATTGGAACCTTCATTTTATTCACTCTGAATGTTCAAAGGTGAATGAATTTTGTTAGTCTTATTCTCCTTCACAGTGTGAGTTGAGATTTTCAATTTTTCTCCACTGGAGACTGTGGGAGGCGGCCTGAAGGAAGAAAGCTTGGGAATGCCTTGGGAGACAAGATGTGTGTAGTGCTAGCTCCCATGTCAATCACCATGTCAGTCACCCACACCCCACTCCCCTGTTCTAGAAGGTTCCTTGGTTCTCTGTTCCCCATTGGTCCCAAGGTTGGAACCACTCCTACCTCCTTCCCCTATTGGTTCGTGCTGTGTCACCCCACCCTGGCTCCTCCCCAAACCCCGCCTACCTCCCTGAGTTTATATACCCGGACCCCTGGCAGGGTTGGGGCTTTTTTGCCTCTGCTCCCCTTCAGAGGAGGTTCCTGCTGCTCTTCACTTTCTCCCTCAATAAACCTCTCTGGATTAAGCACGCAAGAAGCCCTCCTGCTCTTCATTCGGTGGTGAGGCTTTTTTATATTACGACATCCGGGCTTGGGCGGAAGGTGGGCTGAGGGTGGTACCAGACGGCACCGTGGAGGAGACGCTCCCGGAGCAAGAGGTAGCCTGGTGGCACCGGCCCAAGGAGAAACAGCAACCCTGTAGGAGACTTTTTTTCTCTTGTGCTGGTATGCACTGAAATATTCTGCCTGGCTTGTTCTGTATTTCCCTAGGAATCCCTCTAGTCTTAGCTGCTTGGGTGGATGATTTCACCTGTTCACTGTTACTGCTCTCACTTACCATTTGATATCTGACATCCTTTGCCCACCCTCATTAATGTCCTCTTTGCAGCTGGTATAGGAAGAGACCCTTTTGACTTCTCATGTTTGCCAAAGTTCATGAGCCTCAGAGCTCTATGTTAGGAGTAAAAATGGATGAGAGAGCTAGGTATCTCTTAGGTAATACCTTTCTACTCCTATGGCCCTTAATGTTGAAAGAATTAAACACTCGGAGGCAAGGCATTTGCTCACAGTTCAAAATAAGTTTCAGTCAATATTTAGCTTCAAGCTCTTGATTTTTTTTTCAGGCCAGTGTTTCCAGCAAAAAAAGAAAGGAATATGGGTTTCTCCTTGTATTGTTTCACGGTTGCCCCTACTCAAAACCAGTCATACCCAACCATGAAAAATTTCCTAGTGACTTCATTCTGTTGTTTCTGTAGGGTAGCAGAGATCCCTGTAATGGTTAGAAAGAAAGGTGTTTTTGATGTGAGAAAGATATGGCTTTTTTACCACAAAGGAAGAGCTACAGCTGAATTCATTTGAGTCCATGACATTTTCCCACCATTTAGCTATACTCTTGGCGCACCAAGAGTGCCTCTTTTGGGAAACATCTACAGTGCCCATCCTAAACCACTAAATTGTTGACTTTATTCCAGCAGTTTGTTCAAAAAGGCAGACAGACCCTCCAGTATTTTACTGTGATGGAGCAGCCCCACTTTCTGCAGCCTTAATTAACAGGAATATAAAATACAGAAGCAATAACACAAGTGTATCACCAGTAGAGACAGTGACATGAAAAGCTCTGGCTTTTCAACCTGACTGCTTTTTCTGCTCATCCTTCCTGATGCTAATTCCCCAAATTAACTTTGCAATGAACATTTACCACTCTGGTAATATGGCTGCATCTGCACTCCCAATTATCAGAAGGTGTGGCCAAAACATTTCCTGAATCATTGCCTGGTCTCTGTGCTAAGGATGTGTGAAAGGATTTTGGAAGGTCAGACACTTTCTGTGTAAACAACACTGAATGTCCTAAAATACGCTATCTCCACTGTGAATTCAAAAACTTTTATTCAGCACTTATGTTAGCAAAATTTACTTGCTTAGAGGCATGTGAAAGACAAAGGCAAAGTGGGTTAGAACATGGCCAGACCTAATTCAATTTTGTATTTAAGTGATTGTCCTCAGGAAATTTTTACTTAGTACTACTAATTTTAAAATTAAATTCTTAAGAAAGAGATGGGGGGGGAAAGTAATTTATATATAACTCAAGAACTACTGTGGCACTGGGATAAAGATGTCTGAGCACCTTGTTTAGTGCTTGTAAATAGACTGAATCCTAACTCATGCTTCTGTTTAAATGGGCTATTCCACAGGTCATATTTCTCATTTTCTGCAGCCAACTTGTCAGCTGGTTATATTGCAAAGATTTACACTACATTCACAAATGCCAGTTTAAAGTGTCAAGGCTCCTTTAAAAGAAAAATAAAGTTAACCTGGGCAAAATGAATAATACATATTTTATAGCCAAAAAGTGGATTTATTTTAAGTTTCAGAAGAACTGTGAGTTCCTGCAGCCTGTGATTGCAACAATATTTTTTCCTAAGGAACCAAAAACATTTATACCTTGGTATCCAATTCCTAAAGGTATGCCTATACTTATAAATTTTAGTCTATTTCTTCTCCATTCATTGTGTAATCTGGCAGAAGTTGGGAACTATGTGAATTTTTACTTTATAGCTGCTGAAACACAAGCAAACAGCATCACCCCTAACACCTCCTGTGAAGCAGCAGACCTTGATTTTTCTCCAAAAATAAAAAAATAAAACACTTATAAATTGGTGCCCCAAATTCTTTCCACAAGACACCAGTGTCTCACCACTGTGGTTCCTAATGACCATGCTGGTTTACAAACATTGTCACACATGACAATACTTGTAGGCTGAAGATCCTGTAATGTAATGTAAATCTTATTTTCAGATTTTAATTAACAAGTCAAGATTGTAGAAATGGTAAAGATGACTGCAAATTGGAGTTCAGTTATTTTCAGTTGATGAAAGATAGGTAGAAGCTCTTATCAAAACAGGTCCATACAATGCCACTCGTGGGCTGAAATTGAAATTATCAGTGATTAGGAAGATACGCAATCCTGTTGTTCTGGGATAACATGACTATGATTCACTGCCTCAAAAGTAATCACAGATCAGCAACTCCTTTCTGCCCCCAGCCACTCTATCCCATGTCAGAGTGAAGGTCACAACAATGTTCAGCAGGCTGGTGAATGCCTGGGGATTTTGTGGCTTGTGTTTCTCAGGAGTATGTGAACACAAGTTTGTCATCTAGTCTGCAAGTGCACAGGGCTTACATCCGTAGCTATTATAGGGTAAAAGTAGTTTGGGAAAGCTGTGTCATGGAGCATAAGAGTGCACCCCCCCTCTTTGTCCAAATATAGTTACATTTGTAGACTGAAGGTCCCATGGGCAGGAGTGAATTTAGAGGGCATCTGGACAAAGCAGACTCAGGTGAGAAAAATTTATTTAATTCATTGACAAAACCAAAATTTTACAGTTGAAAGTAGAAAAGAATTTGAGGACTTACCAACATGTAGGTAAATCATCCATTTACAGTTTCTGCTGACTTTGTGAGGCAATGGACAGCACTTGAGGTGGAGAAGCAAAGAGCTCTTCTGCTGCCCTTTGTCACCCACTCATTTTCCTGCCAGGTTGCTTCTGAGTGTCCCTGTTCCAGGCTGGGTCCCTCATGGGTAGACCTAATTGACTTCTGCCCTTCACAGACAGGAGGACTTCAAAGGGAAGAGGGTAAATAAAGAAGCTGTGAAGAAGCTCTTTTGAAAGGAGAATATGTCTTCCAGACCGTGAGAGCTGTATCAGCACCAACAAAGCAAAATCAAAGGCCAGGGTGACTTCATAAAACCATGCCATGGAGGCACACTTAGGAAGGGTGAGGAGAAGACTGGTATGAAAGAACTGAGAAGGGGAAGGTATAGAGCAGCAGAGTGGAGGTGCAGAAGGCCCATGAGAAGATGTAGCTGCTGATGGGCTTCTTGAGGAGAGGGATGGCCCTGGTGCTGCTGAGGGAAGACCACCAGCTGTTTGGAAGTGATATGTGTTTTGTGTGTTTTAGGCCGTGGGTGTAAATACCCACATGTCACTGGTCTCCCTGCAGGTTGTGTCACCTCATCCTGTAGGGATGGATCAATTAATCTGGGGTGTTTGAAACAGCAATCTGTTCCCATGCGCTCTGGAGGCTATGGAACAGTTATCTCGGTGGATACTACACCCTCTAACACCTTGAGACACACTGATACTCTCACTTAACCTCCTCTGAAAGTTCTAGTTTTATTAGTGAATTTTTCAATTTTTTAAAAAATTTCCTCTGCTCCCCAGGAAGTGTAGTGTAATATTACTGCTTCAGTAAGAAAATCAGTGGGTATCCCAGGTCTGGAGCTATCCATACATAACAGAGCTCAGGGAACTCATGCTGAGGAAATCTCTTTGAACTTAATGTCTCCAAAATTCAACTAAACTACAAAAATTCCTTTACCTCTTCCAAGAAGTAGTTGGACACTTTCCCAGAACTTTGTCAAAATTATACTGGTCTCTTATTTCTGGTTCTTTTCTGAAGAAAAGAAAAAGAAAACAGAAGAGAAAAGAAAAGAAAAGGGTTTTTTTTCTATGTATTCTAGTTTTTTGGTGGGTTTTTTTGGGCAGAACATACATTCATGCACATCCTTTGGTATAAATATTTTAAATGTTTCCATTGACGGCTTTGAAGTAAATGCTAATATGTACACTTGCCTCCCTCTTGAATGCCAACATGCTCTAGGAACCATATTTTTATGTTTATTGCTACCATGTAAAGTAAAAGTCATGGAAAAGATATAAAAGAAGAAGGCTCTATTAAAAAAAAAAATCAAAAGCAGAAGGGAAGCAGTAGGAATGACCAACTACCAACTCTGAATAGAGGGAAGCTCCAGAGAAGCTGACTACAGAAGCAGTAGGAAGGGAAGCAGAAAGGGAATCCCATTTTATCCCCCAAATGCTCTGTGAAGATGTTAGAGCAAGGAGGCAGAGAGGCCTCCCATCAGACAATAAACACAACATCCGTGTTTTCTGCAATGCCATCTGTTTCTTCATCTTGCAGTGCATTGCTACATACAGCTGCTGCCACCAAATGCCCAGCTAATTTTAGGGTACTTATCTGTGCCTGAGCTTGGGTAAGTAGTCTCTCAGCCTCCATTTGTAGGAGATGACACATGAGCTCTCCCACCTGCTGTAGATTTCCTCACAATGTCCCTTGGGAGACCATAAAGGGAGCTATGCAGTTGTGCGATGAGAAAGAAGGGTTATACAATTAATTAGAAATTGTGAAGTTGTCAGCAGCATAGGCTGTAGTAAGCAGTTTGTTTTCAGTCCAGGGACGGGTTGGCCTGCAAAATAAATTAAAAAAACCCATCTCTTCGACTGGAGGAGTGTGGCAAATTCATCAATGTTTGTGTGAAGAAGCAAAGGAGGATAAAGCAAAGCTTGTGAACAATGCTAAATAGCATAGTTGCAGGAAAAAATAATGACCTGTCTTAGGAACACAGACTGTGCCAATCTCTGGACAATGGAGCCCCTCACTCCTGGGTAGAGGAACTCGCTGCTGAAACAAGAAGTTGCATCCTGGGAGTGTGGAGATCTGTATGTGTAGGACTTCTGCTTGTTTTCTTGCTTATTCATGGGCATTTGTAGGCATGGAAGGGGAAGAGGTATTGCCTACATATCCATTCAATGGGACTGTCACCTTAGCTAGATGGCTGTTTGGAGAATGCCCTAAACTGGTCTGGGGAACAGTTGAAGGAAGGATAAACTAAATGGGAATCAAGCCATGATTTGGTGTGTGGATGAGTACCATTGTTTTTCCATGTTTGAACCTTTGGATTGAGAGGGGCCTGAGAAAGAGATGTTTAAATCCAAGACAAAATGTTAGTAGTCAAGGAATTTGAATGGAAGCAAATTGACATCAAAATACTGAATTGCAGGATGACTTATGAGTTCCACGTGGTAGAAAAAATACAAAGAAGCCTTCATCATAGTCTGCTTGATGAAAACCACCTGTTGGTGGAAGCCAAGATTCAAATAAAATAAACAAGTCTATCTTAAGAAAGTAAAGGAATGCCACTAAGAATGTCTCATAATGTAAACTGAGAATGTACATTCACCTTGAATACTGCTTACAATTCTGGACACAGCATTTCAAAAAGGGTAAAGCAAATGGATCCAGAGAAGGACAAGAAAAAAGTATCAGAGGAATAGCAAGATGTCTCCTGTGTGCATGGTGATTATAAAGGTGAATGCTTTAGAAAGGAGCAAATAAATTATGACATAGCATAAATATATCCAGTACTGAGTAGAACAAAGAAGGTTAGACAGAGGCACCTGATTGCTTTAATACTAGAAAAAAAAAATTACAGAGACATAAATGATAAGAAAACCAATTTAAAACTTTTAAAAGGGTAGTTCTAGAAGCATGAATAGTATGTAGCTGTGTATACACTGCAGTAAAACACGACTGAGAAAAAGGGATCAGTAGGATTCCAAAGAGTCCTTAAGACCACATGTCCAATGGTATTGAGGTGACTAACTCCTACTGAAACAAATGTAGTGACTTCAATTAGTTATGAGCTCAGTATTGGGAAGTTCTGAGCATGCTGGCTGCAAACCAGTGAGACCCATGCTTTGTTCTCAGCAGGTGAATATTGTCCCTGATGAGTGCAGCAGAAATTATACCCCTGAGGTTAAGCACACACTTATATTATTTGCTGGACCTGCATGAGCACGTTGAGTACAGAGCTTTTCATAAATAAAATGCCCACAATTATTTATCCTAGGGGAAAAATTTCTTCATCAAGGAACAAACACCCAGTGATCTGTATACATTTAACTTTAACAATAAAACTCATATAATAATGTACGAGAGCTGAATGAAATATGAGGAAGAATTGAGCACCAACTGGAAATACATGCTGGTTGTTTATTTTACTGGCAAGAAAGATGTTACATAAAAGAAAAAATTCCTTAACCTTAAGCTTCATTTCACTGTCTGACACTCTATTTTGGAAGAAATGAATAGTCTCTTGTCAGTATGCCTTAGTGAAAAAACAAAAGAGAATATTTTTTTAAAATATACCCCTACACCTAGATTATTTAAAGAGTCAAACACATGAATCAAATACAGTAATAGTTTAGAAGGTTTGAAGTTCTGATTCATTGTTGCTGAGAGCTGCTCGGATTAGTTACATGGTATGTGTTCCTTGGTGGCAAAATGAGCTGCCCTTCCTCCATCGCCCTTCAGCCTTTTGTGCCTGCTCCCACACTCATTGCGATGTGCCAGCACAACTGCTTGTGGGATCATTTCATGGACCAGATTAGGGAGATCTGTACTGAAAAGCAAGCAAACAAACAAAAAACAAGAACAAAAGCCTTTTTCTCCTGGTGTTTTTCTTTTTGCCCTGGATTGTATCAAGGGTCTGAGACACAGAGTGTTCGACAAACAATTGCATTGCCTCCGTCAAGGAGACAGCAAACTGCAGCAGAGGGGCAGCAGTTGGGTCAGGGCAATGCTGAGGAACTTCCCAAGGCAGTTTTGTCAGCAAAAATAATATTTAATTGCCCCAAAAGTCTCTCTCTAGAATCAATTACATCAGAATTTAACTCCAAAATTGAGATTCATCCCATTTCTCTGTAATTGTACTTTTATACATATGTATATATGCATAGAAATCTACATTAAAATATTATATATGTGTGCATGAGTATCTCTAAATTTCAAAAATACTCACTAAGCCGTGAGATTTGTATTCCTTGAGGTAAAAAAAAAAAAAAAATCAAGAAACAAAACCACACAGGCAAACTATGTGTTTAGAGACAGAGCTAAAAATGCCTGGGAAAACACAGTGCAATGTTTGTAAAGACCTATACAATAGAGTCCTAGTGCCTGCCACACAAACATTCCTCTCTTGTGAATGGATGCTTAACTATGGAGCAACAGATCATAAGCGTGGGCAGAGCAGCAGATGGCAGGTCACTCTATTAATATGGAGAATTCAAGCGATTCCAAACATTTTGCTGTGCTTTTACCCCCATGATGTGAAACTGTATGACAACGGAGTGAAATTCCAGTGGCTCCATTTGAGGGACAAGGAATAGAGATAGAGATCTAACTAGTTATTACTCATTTACTGCCAGCTCCTATTTACTGTAACCAAACCACCCATTCTTCCCTGCTCTCTGAAGTGTGTTTTGTGTCTGTCAGCAAGGTACTTTGTAGAGCTTGTGCATGCTGAGATGCAGAATCAGTCTGTGTGCAGACATTTTCCCTGTCCCCGGGATAAATGGCAAAAAAACATGCCCAAGAAAATGAAACAACTGATGGATCTAGAAAGATGACTTTGGTCTCCAGGCTTCCAGGCAGCATACTGTGTGCTGGCCTGTGCCTGTCACTGGAAGGCCTCATGACTAAAGTTTTCTGAAGACACAATGAGAATTGCATCTTCCTTTAAACTGTCAGATGACCTGCAGTTTAATGAGGTTACCCTTAACCACATTAAGTGGTTTTCCACATTCTAAATCTTCTTAATATTTTGGTACCCGGGGAGCTTTATTAGCATTCACCTGTCTGAAAATGACTGGGGAACAGAAATGCAAATTACTCCCAGATAATGCAAATACATGGCATTTTGCAAATGAACCTTGAAAAGCTCATGCACATGTTAGACCATATTCTTGATGCAGCTTCTGTCCTCAATTAAGCTGGTGATGACCATAATATATTATATTGTATGTCAGAGGTTAATTGTTCCCACCTTTTTTTGTCTCTGTCTTGCCACCTTCTCCTTTCTTCTCTTCTGACCAGTGACAACAGCAGTTGGAAGCAGCTGTCTTAGTTTGCTATCTTGTGTCAGATGTGTTAAATGCAGGGCTGCTGAAGGTGCAGTTCACATCACTCCAGGGGAATATGCTGAATATCCAGGGTCTGAGTTTGGGTGCTGGACTTCTGCTTTTTCTTACTTCTCTATGGAAGTAAAAGCAGACTTGAAGGAATATTCTGTGAACTTTATGGTGTAGGAGCTGCCCCCAGGTTTTCTGCCTTCAGATTGTTTTTTGTCCTGCCCTCACTTCTCTGAATTAAAATCATGTTTGTTCAGTGATTCAGATGTGATGGGCATTCCACAGTGAAAGGAATAAGCAACTCTTCACTGGAAAAAACTTCAGAAAAACAAATAGGTACCAAGCCCCCACTGAAGGGCCAATCTTCAGATATAATTCTGCACTAGAACATTTTTATCTGCCAATATAATTTATTTCCAAGCACAGCTCTACCTGACCACTGTTAGATGCACTCATTGTATTCTGCACTGTACAGCAGAAATGGGATCTTGGAAATAATGCTTGAGAATACCATTTTGTAGTATTTAATTGCTGCTTCTGGAACAATACTATCCTCAACAAACTCTTGAAACCTTTCCAAACACTAATACTTATTAAATGGACCCAAATCTTCCAGATTGATATAATGAATGCATCAAGAATATCTCCATAAGTAGACCCTTAAAGTATTTTGAATTTACATATACTCTTCCTAGAAAATTATATAAAGGAAAAAAATTATTTGAATGTCAGCCATTGCTGTCATTTAAAAATTGAATAATGTGTGCAGAAGCAAGAACTTTTGCAAATAGTCAATAAAGGGCTGAAATCTTCAATTCATTTTTTTTCCACAAAGCATCTCTGGCTTCTCAGTAGATTCTTCAAGGGACACCCACAAATCCCTTCAAATAATAGGTATATATTACGATTTGTAACTCCCTTGGTTACTCAAAAGGACAATCATGAATATATTGCATTATGTGCTATTCCAGTCAGCCATCTGACCCTATTTTCATGGACATGAATAGTTTCTTTCTTGTGTCTGTTCCATAGGATCTGTCAACGCTCTTCCTACTGATGTGTGTCATGTCTCTATCACTACTTTCCTTTCAAGTGATCTAGTCAATTAGCAGGATTAGATTAAGCTATGAGCAAATATATTGAAATCGTTTTTAGCTTTTTTTTTTCAAGGTTATGTTTCTTACCAGAGTTTATAAGAGGACTCCAAAATCTGTACTTTTTACCCCCTAGTTGTTTTGTAAATCTAATAAAAGTTTTTGCAACCCTAAATCTTAACAAAATGCTGGAGAAAAGAGTCAGTCTTAACACTTACATTCTGATGATCATCAGTGTGAAGATGTAGGAAATGGAGCAAAACAGGTTTTTTTCAGACTATGGTGATGTGGAATATTTGATAGTGCATCTGCAGCAAGAAAATACCATGTCTGGCTTTTTCATAAGAGCAGGAAGGTGACTTCTGCCTGCTGATTTGTCATCTTTGCTGGTACTGACAGGTGCATTGATCCTCATGCTCATCTCTCCATTGGCACAAGAAATTCAGTTAAAAGCTATTACAAATGCCTGTTAACCAGAAAGAGGTTTTAGTAGCTAAATATTGCCTATGCTGAAATGTAGAACAGGAAAGAAAATATTTTCAATTTTTTTTTTTCTGTCTCCATTGCTGTTTTGTAGGTAAGGTTTCTGTGACTTAAAATTTAGAACTCCAATAAGATCATTGGGGTGTTGAAAGACATTTTTTGACCTTTTGACTTTGTTAGGCTTTGCATTCTTATTTGGTGATCATTTAAGATATAACTCCCCATATTTAAGATAGATACATGTATGAACTGGTTTGGTAACTGCCACCAGTTTTGGTTTCTTATTCTGTCATCTGAAAAATCAGAATAATCTGGGAAAATATAGGTGTTTTTTTACACCACAGAAATATCTTCCAGTGTTTCTTATATCCCTCTACTAGTATGTGCAATATGGGACTATATTTCATTGTTAAAAAGGTCACAGAACCCTGCTTTTAAGTGAAAGACCTTCCTTGAAAATATATTAGGCATATGTCACTACAACAATTTTCCAAAGAATCTCTTTAAGGAGTGATGGAAACAGTCTTTACTCTTGCCCAAGACATGAAGGAAATTGCTTTGGGAAAGAGAACGTTAGAGAGGGAAGGGTAGGAAGAGGGAAAAACCCCACAATGCAAACAACCTAATATCATTATCTCTTTCTTTTTTTCTCATTGTACTTCTGCACATACACTTTGCTGGACTTTCCTGGCTTTGCCTGAGCTGAATATCACATCAAGCACCCCAGCCCAGCAGTGGTTTCACAGCCCTGTCTGATATTCCCTTTGTGCGTCAGGCGGAGGTAGATTTTGTTTCATGCATCATTCATAAACTCACTGCTGAGATTCCACAACTTGCTACATCTCCCAGTCCTATTTCAGAGGCTTAAAACAGAAAGAGATGACTGTACTTCTGTGGAAAATGGTCACATGTGCCACATCATAAGATGTTGCTGATGTCAAAGATGACACTTATTTTGAATACATGGTAAAAAAAAAAAAAAAAAGTAGCTCTTTACTGTTGCACCCATGTCTTAAAAGTTTTCTTGAGTCTTATTGTGTTCTGTGTTGCAGTATTATTTCACATGCTGACAGAGGAGACACCTGTATTCCCAGCACAAAGAACAGGATAAATAGAAACTTCTGCTTTATGTGGAAAGCTGCTGCTTGAGAATGTTGGCAAATCACTTAATCATCCAGTCAATCACAACCTTTTCTCTTACCCAACTATGTCACAGTAAGACCACCTTCCCTTGAATTCTGCCTATTCTCTGCACCTATTGGGCTTCTTTTCTCTCTTTTCTTCTTTTTATGTCTCCACAGTGTGTGGTAGATCCTTTCCTCCTGTTTTTTTCCATCTGGAACAGCCATCAACCATTATGTGACTGATTGAGTTGGGCTCATTTCATATTTGGTGTCATTAGACAACTATTGTCACTGGCCTATGCCTCCTTTCTCAGCTAGAAAAAAACCAAGGGGAAAAAAAAAAAAAAACAAATGGAAAAAACCCCACAATACCACCACCACCAATAATAATAAAGGCAGTAGAACTTTCATTCCTGAGCTTCATTACAATCCCAGTATGAAAACCTCTAAAAACCCAAGAGGCTGCAGCAATCACCTTTACTTCTACCTGGACTGGGTATAAGATCCATTTTAACAAAGAATATCTGTATTTGTGCTGATAAATGTAGCCCACAGAGACATGTTCTCAGATGTTTTTGGTAATGGCATATATAATCTATCACAGTGAATTTTGAAGCAGGGCCTCAGGAAGGGTGATGAATCCCTGGACTGAATTAATTTATAGCAAGGCAAACGTGTACTCCTGTCTGTAGCCCAGAAACTGTTCCCTACAGATGGCTAGTCACATCTTTCACTGTGTTTTCCCCTGATTAGGCAGAAGCATAGGATGTCCCTGGTGGGGATCCCATTCAATCAAGTGAAACAGAACAGGAATTTGATGGTGCCCAGGAGAAAAAAGCCCATGTTCACATTTCTGACTTCACATTCTTCAAAGCTCCCCAAGGATGAGAGGACATCAGCTTTGATCTTGCAATGGGCCTTGCTATTCTCCCTATGACCACCCCCCTCATCTTAGACACACGATTGCTCTTGTTTACCAATGACAATTTTTGCATAAATTTTAACAGGACCAGAGCAGAACCCTGAAACATGTCACGCTTTTCATACTACTCTTCAAAAATTTTTTTTCATAATGTCTTCCTCTGCTGACCTTATAGAACTTGAAAAAAAAATGCACTTTTCAGTACACTAAATTACACTAAATTACAAGAAGGATTGGAAGGAAGATCTGGGGAGCTACACTCTGATCTCAGGTTTGGAAAAGGTCATGGAGCAGATCATCTTGAGTGCCACTATGCAGCACATACAGAACAATCAGGCCCATTTGGCATGAGTTTATGAGAAGGAGGTCTTACTTGACCCACTGTGCCTCCTTCTATGAGGCCACTGACTGGATAAAGGAAAAGCTGTGGATGATGTCTACCTGGACTTTAGTAAGGCAGCATTTTTAACAGCAGTCCTGGATGCTCATGAATTTTGTGAGCGGTCTTTGCTGGTTATAAAACTGTTTCGATGGCCAGGCCCAGAGAGGTGGTGAATGGAGTTACATCCAGCTGGCAGCTGATCATCAGTGGTGCTCCCCAGTGCTCAGCTGGGGCCAGTCCTGCTTAACATCTTTATCAATGATCTGGCCAGGAGGATCAAGTGTTCCTGCAATCAGTTTGCAGATGACATTGAGCTGGATAGGAGACTCCTGCTGAGGAGCACAAAGGGTCTACAGAGGGATCTGGACAGGAGAGATCCATAACCTGAGGCTCAAGAAGGTCCTGCTCTAGGGTCACAACAACCCCATGCAGTACTAGATGCTGGGGGCAGTGTCTGGAAATCTGCTTGGTGAAAAAGGAGCTCAGGGGGAGGGTCAGGGGAGACCTTATCACTCTCTACATCTACCTGAAAGGAATTTGTACTGAGGTGTGGGTTGCTCTGCTCCTTGGGAACAAGCAATAGGATGAGAAAAATGGCCTCAAGTTGCACCAGAGGAGGTTTAGATTAAATAAGGAAAAATTCCCTCACCAAAAACGTTATCATGCATTGGAAAAGGCTGCCCAGGGAAGTGGTTGAGTCACCATCCTTGGTGATATTTAAAAGGTATTTAATGTGTCACTTGGGGACATGGTTTCATGGTGGACTGGGCAGCAGTAGGTTAAAAGTTGGACTTCATAATCTTAAAAGTCTTTTCCAAACTAAATAATTCTATGATTCTGTGATAACACACGTTTCACCCAAAAGTCAGCAGAAGAATATTGGTGTCTGGTGTAGTATAAGTAAAGGACTCTTCTGAAATAAACCAAAATTATTAATGTGCCATGGAGAACAAGCTCAGAAAGATGCCCTGTTGTCCCTCTTTTGCTTTTCACGGAGAGGGAGGTTGCAGTTTCTTCCTGTTAGGGAGCTAATAAGGGCAAAAGTAGTAATAAAACCAGTATTAGTTTTGTGCTACTCTGACCTTTCTGCACTTTTTGCTTAGTGACCACTCAAGGAATTTAAAACAAAACATCTTCACTGATGTCATGTTACCAAGAAACCTAGCCAAACATTCAAAAGCACAATTGCACAGGCTTTACAATTTTTTTCCCTAGCTCACTTTTATCTCAGGTCTGTTTGGGGAAGGAATAGCGATGTTCCAGCTGAACCTTCAGGCAGGTTTTCAAGTCAAGTTGAGGAATGCCATGAGTAAATAGTATTTATACAGTGCTGAAGATTATGTTTTGAAAAGCTTTCAAAGTATTTTTCTAATTAGTCTTCTGCTAAATTTTTGGATAGACGAGATATTATTTGGATATTGGTTGTCTATACTGTCAGGCAGCTTCTGATCTTAATTCTGGTTTCTTTATATGCAAAATCCCTCTTAAACTATGGATGAATTAATGTTTTTTTGACAAAACTTACAAAAATAAAATAGGATAGGGGCCTGCACAGGCGGTGTGTTATTGTGACAGATACCATGATGTTTCCCAACATGCAGCAGAACTTGCTGTGTTTTAGTTTGTGTAGAGCATGCTTTTCATTGCTGTCACAATGAACCAAGGATGATAAAACTGCTGGCATTCAGTACTGAAGAATTCATATGTATCATTTGGAGACACCTCCATTTATTTTATATTAAAAGTGTGAGAATTTTTTTGTGTGATGATAGGATGATACATTCTGCTATCACATAGACCTTTCATTCCAAGTGCCTGGGCAATGTCTTTAAAGGTTTAAGTGAAGTCTGTGTTTTGCTCTAAGCGGTTGCCTCATTCCTGAGTCTTCCTCCACATGCTGCAAAATGAAGACATTTGGCCCTTGGCCCTAGGAATTAACAACAGCCTTTCACTCAGCTCACATTTAATTTCTGTGCAAGTCTTTTTCTGTGGGTCTTTGGACCACATTGTGTGCTGGCATTACCCCGTGTGGAGCAATTTGCATAACACAAAGTATCAGAAAGTGTCATTTTCATTTAGTCTGCTTCTGTTGAAGTGTAAACAGCTGCTCAAGATTTAAGGCAGGGGTATTCTCTGTTCCTTCCTTGCCTTGATTCAGAACCTCAATGGCTCTTCAGGAAGACAGGTCAACGTTTTCCATGAGGAAGATGGAAGGGCAAGAAACACTACAAATCCCTCCTTAAAGCTTGTGTGGTATGTGAGGTAACTGGAGTTTTTCACAAAGCAGTAATTAAAACGAAGCACATACTTGGTGCAAGTAAAACTACTGTATTAGAACTTTAGCCCAAACTATTTTCTCTATAGTATTTGTTACTATAATTTGCCACATTCAAAACAGTAAATGTTGGTGAGGTTTTGGTGCAAAACTAATTTTCTTTGTGGAAGGACTGGGTATATTTAATTAATTTTAGGTCTGCTGCTATTAGCTGTCATGGGCGTATAATAAACCCTTTTAAATTTTGTAAAGGGCAAGGAGAGAAAGGAATGACTGGGAAGGACTCAGTTTCTGTCATCATAGCTCAATTGACTTGCTTTCTCTGGTAGCTATGCTGCATCAGCTCCTTGCCAAAGAGCCTGTCTTCGCTTCATTATAATTTTCTAAATCTGCTCCTTGCCTCCTGAACTGTCTGGCATTTTATCTGGAGGACATTTCAGTTCAAGGAAAGGGACAAGACTATAGAGATTTCTCCCCCTGAAGAAATTTAACCTTTGTGCAGGACTGACATGTCTGTGAACTTAAAACCATTTTATACCTAAATAATGCACAAGTCAAATCCCTCAAGCCCCAGTATTTCAATCTTGAGGGAAGGGGGTAAATTTACATCTAATTTTGAGGGGCTGGTGAGAGGAACTGTGCCAAGAAAGATGCCAATTATGAACAGGACAAGCTGTTTTTCACCTGCTTGTTGAGGTATATGCATAAGCAAATCCTTAGCTGCTGTAAATTAGTGCAATTCCACTCACATCTAAAGACTTTCCATGTTCATTATCTGGATCTTTATTTTCAGGTACTTTGTGTGCTACACAATTTCCTCTGTGAAGTAATTTGCATTCAGGCATGCTCCAGCTGCATGATTCTATAATATTTATATGCCTGTCATTATAAAATGCTGAGTGAACAATAACAGGGACTAAACGGGAGCATAGGAAGAGCAGAATAAACTTGGGATGAAGTGCGGGTCTGGCACAACTATTCAATGTGTTAACTGCTTTATTGTTATTATTTTCCATCATTTCTTAGCTAGACATAGGCAGTGTGCTGTAGTGGAAAAAAGATAGTCTGTCCAACAATTAGAAGAAATTTAAAAACTAAAGCTATGGCACAGCTTCTTTTTTTTTTTTTCCCTGCTGCAAGTGCTGAGAGAAAAATGCACTTTGAGGCTAAGCTTTTCAGTGTAGAGAAAGTAAAAAAAAGAAAAGAAAAAAAAAAAAGGCAAAAAAATGAGCAAAAAAAAAAGAGCCAAGAACAATACAGGAACACTTCAGTGTGTGCGATAAGGTTAACCCTGACGGAAAGATATTCACTGCACTGCACAAAACATCTCCTTGCTATCTCGTCTCTATATTTAATCTAAAAACCAGAAAAACTGATGAGGGAGGAACTGGGAGGCAAAAGTGCAGCAGTCAGAAGGACCAAGGGAAAGTAACCCTCAATATGAGAGCAGGAAAGAAACAAAGGAAGAGAGAAGCAGCACCAGGAAAGCTTCTGTTCCTTTATGCAGTCTTTGCAGTCTCCCTTTCTGCCAAGGTCTGAGGCATGCTGAATTCTGGCTGTCAAAGCAGCCCAACAAAAGCCTTTTAGAGACATCAGATGATCTATCCTGCTGGCCATTGGCCTTCAGAGGGATTTTGTGATGCTGTCATTTGAAAGCCACTGACGATGACACGTAATGAGTTAACAAGAGTCATCATTGGTAGCTCCAAGTGGTTTTAACATCCGGTTATGAAGTTTACAAGGGAAAAGCATTAACCATTCAGGCACTGTCACAATGTCTTTCATCCTTCAGCAAAATGCTTAGACTTCTGAGTAAGCTATTAGTGCAGTTCCTAATACAAGTAAAGTTGAATTTCAGACATAAAACATTAGGCAGCTCGCAACCACACTTTGCTAAAAAGTGTTAACCTTGAAAAATAAATCAGTCCTTTGGAGTATTGGGTACTCAAGCACAGAAAATGCTGGGTATCCAAAGAGCTGTCTTGATCCTTGCCATCTAAATTGCAACACTTCTGCCCTCCAAGAGAGGGAGCAGAAACAGTCTCTACCTTTCAGTTAACCAGTCACAAAGCTCAAATGGCCAAGAGCACGTTGCTTAAGAATGGCCCCCATTTTGGGACAGGATGTTTAATGGATATTTATGGACAAATATTGCAAAACAAAACCAGATTGCTAAATTAAAATATATGAAAACATGCAAGAAAATAAACATGTATGATGAAAGAACTTTAAAATGGTTGAGCACCATTGAATTCCAAGTGAATTATTACCACTGAGAATAAACCTAAGAAAATTCAAGGAAGCAAAATATTTTAAAGAGAACACAGATACTTTAAATACACATTTAAGGTCCAGTTGCATCTGACCCCCGGGAGCTTTCCTTCAAGCAAAGTGGGTGCACCAGAGTCAACCAAATAGACATTGAACATTAATAGACATAACATGTTCTTGAGAGACCAAGGATTTGAGAATGGGGAGATGAACAAAATGTACCCAAGTAAATGGATTATACAGTATAGTAGGTGTGCAGCTGAGCTCAGAGGTGTTTGGTTCATGCTTGTTTCAAGCAAGCACTAGAACTATAAGCACTATATTCTGCATCTGGACCAATAACTTTCCTCTCTAAAGGAAAGAATGTGGAAACAAATTCTCTTCAGTCAAGGTCGTAGCTAAGTCCCAGTTGGGATACACTTTAGTCTTCCTTCATTTTTAACCATTTAAATGTGTCTCAAGGTTTTGAGATCAAGAGAGGATAACATTTTTATCTGTATTGGGTTTGAATGACGAGTTGGTGGTGGTGGTGGGAGGTCGACAAGGAGGGCTTCTCTGAGAAGCTGCTGGGAATTTCCCCATGCCCAACAGAGCTGAAGCTGGCTCCAAGATAAACCCACTGCTGGCTGCGGCTGAGCTCATCAGTGACCCTGGTAGTGACTCCTGGCGTTTTAAGATTTGGTTTTACCTCTCGTTATTCTCCCCTGCTTTGAATGGGTCAATTCACTTAATTTCTCCATGTTGAAACTCTCTTACCAGCGGCAGTAATTGGTGAGTGATCTCTCCCTCTCCTTATACTGAGCCATGAGCCTCTCATTATATTTTCTCTTCCTCTCCCAGCTGAGGAGGGGAGTGATAGAGTGGTCTTGCTGGGCTTCTGACATCCAGCCAGGGTCAACCAATCACATTATCTAAAATGAGGTCTTTCACAATTAGATGATTCTACTCCAGTCATTTTATTTCTAAAGACATGAGAATTGACCAGAAAAACAGAAACCTCAATCCAAATTACTCCAAGCACGCTTTATGTTGTAAAGGGGGAAATAATGTTTGAAACCCTAAACTCACAACTGTCCTAGTTTCTAATGAACCAACCAAAAACCTGAGACCTTCCAGATGTTCCAAGAGTCTGGGATTCAGATTCTCATATCAAACCACTTTTAAAAATAAATATGAAACATGGTACAGATTTAGACAATTTAATCCACTGAGTTCCACTCATATCCTGTATAGCCAAGTTGTTTTGTTATTCCCATCAGTGATGACTTTTGTAATTGGATAGGCTGTGAAATTCAGCTCTTCTTCATAGTTCCATCTATTACCAGTTTCTCTGTTCTCTTTTTGATGCCCAAATTATCTCATATTCATCTGGACTTTGTCAATGCAAAGCTGTTGTTATTACTAGCCTTTGTTGTTTCCTGACTTGATTTTGAGTCAAAGTCCTTTCTTGTAAATATGTATCATTAACATACTTGATTAACTTATTAAACATTGCAGCACAAGCTCATTATGTGTTTGTCTGATGTGATTTAACTTTCATTTGGAGTGAGTTCATTGCAACAGAAAGGCTGTATGATGCAGAAGGAATGCAGGGTACTGCATAATGCTCTCTCCCTGTCAAGCAGTGGTTCAAATCCAGTCTCTTCAAAAGCAGCTTTAATTATCACTGTCTAACAGTTTTGATGAAGGATTTTTTGGTTGCTGGCTCTTAAAACTAGTACTTGTTTGTACACAGACTTTGTTGCAAAAAGTGAAGAAATGACAGAAAATATGCTTTCTTCTAATATTGAATAAAGGACTTTATTCTAATTAAGTGTTATTCCCCTTTGCTTCCTTTGTTTCTTCTCTTTTTACTGTGCTATAGTATTTCTGCTGTGAACTTTTTCCCAGCTTCCCTGTGCTGGTATTCTGCCTATTAACTAAAGCAACTGTAAGTCTCTTTATGCTACAGTATGTATGACCCTGGGCAAGTCACTGTGTGAGCATGCATCCTTTTTCCAGCTGCAGCAGCAGTGCCAGCTGCAGAGGTTATCAGCCCAACTCTGCCTCCTAGCTACCCATCCTTGCCAGAGGCAAAACAGCCTGAGCTGCTCTCAGGAAAGTACCTGAATCCAGATGGGGTAGCACAGATTTACTCATCACCCTCTCAAACAGGGCCCACTTGTCTGAGCTGGAATGGAGGAGGAGCTTGAGGAGCTTTTCCATGAGCAGCTGAAGGAGCCTGAAGGAGCAGTAGGTTCTGCTGTGAGAGCAGTGATTTGCAACAGCACTAGGAGAGCTGCGGCAGCTCCTTCTGTCACCTTAGGCGTAGGTAAAAGGTGCCACGTGTCCGCACACTCTTGGTCAGTGTGCTCTGTCTGTGACGTGGGCTTGATGCCATTCTCTGAATTTCATGCAAGGTAGAATTCATCAGCTGTGCCAACCCCTCCAAGAACAAGGACGGAAAGCAAAAAGAAAAGCCAAAGCATGATTAAGAATTGCTATGTCAGATTCTAACAGAGTGATGGCAGGCATAGCTGCTGCATTTTAGCCATGAAACAAAGTAAATGGTTTCCATGCTAACTATTCATGGCAGATAAGAATTCCATCTCCCAGTGTCCCTGAAGGAAAGGCTTCATGTGTCTGTCCAGCTCCGCGTGAAAAGTGCACGCCAGATTATAGGTCACAGCAACCCCCTCCACCCCCAGCCCTAGACTTAGGAGGAGATAGGTCATTTTTGCCTTCTAGGCTCTTCTATTTTCTTGTCCATGCAAGCTCAGTTGAGCTTGCTACTATATCAGGGACAAGAGGAATGCCCCCCCTGTCTGCCTGTTTACTGCACAAGACGTAGATTGCTGGTCTCCTGTAACAAGAAAAATCCCTGAGGGAATAAGAGATTTCTCTACCTCCCTACCATGCTTCTCTATGTGGATGGACAGGCCAGGTCAAAATGTGATTCTTCATGATTACCACATCTTTCTGCTGGTGCCTCATCAGCAGAGAAGCCCCAGGGCTCCTGAATGCACTTGGCCATCATACCGCCCTGCAGACAGGCAGCATCCACACACAATTCTTGGCGCATCACTTGTCTTCTGCCTGCATTTATAAAACAGTTTTGTTGCAACCCAGGGATGCCCTTCCAGCAGAGTAGAGCAAGCCTGTTCTATCAGGTTTCTGATGTGGGAATTTGCAATTAAATCAAAAGTGTAATTTCTCTGCAGTGTGTGTGTACTGAGAAAATCACTAATATTCCTGGGAATAAATCCACTCACTCACTGTGGCATTCTCAGGAAGACAGTAGGAAAGCTATGTCTGTGTTTGGAGGGCAGGGACACACTGTCTATATTAATTAAGAACTGAAATTGATACTCTCCAGTAGACATACCTGTTTCAAGATTTACTCAGCTCTGGTTCACATGATCCATAAAGAATCTAAGAATTACTAAGGAACTATTCAGATATTGTTTTGTCAAAAAATGAGGTGACATGGCGCAAGGTGACACCATCTCTTTGCTGTCTAAGAGAAAAAATAGCTCTTATGCTCCAGGAAGAAAAATTGTCACCTTTGGAAGAAATAGTGAGAGAATGTAGATGGTTTGTATGGTGTGGGAAATCAGTCTTGATGATTACCACTGTCTCTACTGGTTTCAAGCTTGTCAGTCTCTGCAGCTGATAGTCTGGGGTCCTGCACAAGAGCTAAACTAGTCTTTAGGAAGTGTAGAGCCATTATTTATGATATAAACAATAGGACAACCTGGCTGTGTGATGGCAGCTTCTCAATTTGCAATATGTCCTTTATAAAGAATCACACTTCCTTTTAGAACACACAGGGAAAAATATATTCTTGTGTTCGTTGAACTGTTGGAGCTACATGACAACAAGCAAGAAGTCTGGAAACCATAGAAAGGAGGGCATCATAATCCATAACACTGCATAATTAATCATTTTAGCAAAAACACAATCTTAAAAGCCTTGAAGTGTTTATAAGCTTCCAGTGGCCTATTAATAAAACACAGTCAAAATGGAAATTAACTCTTTAAAATATGATGGTGGCTAAAATGAAATTTTCCACAGAATTATATTAGTTAGAGGGCATGCATGTCTTTGTTTCCTGCTGTTTTAAAAAAGGATCACTGAATAAATCTAACTTTTGCTTTAAACTCAAGGTTTTTGCAATAGTGTATGGGATGGTAATTAGTTCAACAGAACAGGAAAAATGTTAGCAGAGGAGCCGTATAATCTAAAAATAAAACGGTTCCAACGGTTCAGCAGAATGACTAAACAACACAGTTTCTGAAGGCAGGAACTATCAAGACATTCAAGCATTTCTCAGTGCTTCATGATGTTTTTCCATAGCCTATCACAGTTTCTTTTTAAAATAAAGCCTAATTGGTTTACAATACACACTCATCATTTCTGTGCCAAAAATACTGTCTATTAGAGGAACATTAAGGTGATAAAATAATCCCAGAGAAACAAGAAAGACTGGTTGCAGATTAGACCTCTATGGTGTAATATAAAGGGCACCACAGGAAGACATTAATGTGGAACCTAATTTTGGATGTGTAATGATAATTATTATTTTCCAACAGGTAATAAGAATAATCAGCATTTATGCTGGTGTCTTGCCTCCTGTATGATCTGGATGTATTCAGAATGGCTGAGGAGGAGGTACCTTTTGGGTAAATGAAGGAAGTGGGAGGGAAGCAGATCTGTGACCTGTGATAGAGTAGGGCTGTTAGGAAGGCCTCACACAGCTGCCCTCCAATTGCCAGGAAAAGGCCAGGGATGTTTATGTGGACAGGTGCTGAACTTGGGGAATTGAGCTAAAACAGTACTGAGAGCCTTAGAGAAGTTCAGGCTAATGTTTACATAAAGTGAGAGGAGCTGGGAGTATGGAGTTTTTATAGTCTTTAAATTCCATTTGTGCTTGGGGAATGTTTTTTCGGTAATTTTCCAGCTTTTATTATGAGTAAGTAAGTACTGAGTAAATACTGAAAAAAAGATTATATTATTGATTTGGTAGTCACATAATAGCAGTAAACCTAATGTAAATTTAGATATAATTTTGTAAAAAGGACACAAAACCTCTTATTAAGCTGCAAAGAAAGAAGCTGAAGTTGAACCAGATCAAAGGTTCATGAAGTCAATCAAATCTTACACTATTATGCATTGGTCATAGCCTGAGTCAAAAATTGAGTTCTCAAACAAACATAGCATTGAGTTCTCAAACAAACATTACAGAGTGATGCTGGTCATCACTACACCATCACGCCTGAATTTTTGTGCCACAGATCCCTGTACTCATTAAGGTGCCTTCAGCCAGCAGTGCTGTTACAGCAGATTACTCTGCACTCTCCTCTGCTTTGCTCTCCCACTGGACTGGCATTAGATCTTGCTGGTGGATGAGGCCATAACTGTTGATGCAGCCAGAATTGAATGAGATTGGGAAACCAAGCAGGTTAAAACTAGCTGGGAGGATTTTTTTTGTCCATTTTTTTCCCCTCACCTCTGGGTTGGTTTTACCAAGGATCCATTCTTCACTGCATACCACTGTGTGTCTCCACTAACACTGATGCTCTCTCCTCAGAGAGGGAAGGGCTGTTAAGCCACCAGCTGACTGAGTCAGGGAAAGAAGTTGTATTTCCTTGGATGGAAGTGTTGGAAGCGTGTCCAACATTGTGTGTGTCACACATGGCATTTGCTCTTCCCTTGGGAGCAAAGCTGACTGCAGGTGGAACGTTCATGGTGGTGACCTAGTTAGCCAGGATCTTGACCTACATACAAGTTCATTTTTCTGTCCCTAGGGTGCCTGGTTTCAACATCAGACAGGTAAAAATGGAAATTGGGTTGCTCATCTCAATGTAACCCTTCCAACAGGTCGTGAGCCACAGTTTGGCCCAGAAATCATTTTCTCCTCAGGTGCTGTCTACACAATAACATATAGATGGCCACAAACTACCTTCTCCTGTGCTCTGCATTAATCAGATGTGAGCCAGAAAATGATGGTTGCATGGTTGTGCTGAATCCAGAGTTATACTGAGGAGAGCTTCACAGTAAGTGCTAACACAGCCAAATGGTGCACACTCCATCACGGGGAGCACAGGCAGAGTTGGGTCATAAAGAATGACATCTGTCTGGCCTGCACATGCTCAGAGGAGTAAGGCAGGTTATGAATCGAGTTTGATAGACACTGGCACCAGCAAACCCCTCCAGTACCTGCTGACTAAATGCTGGGCTCTAAGCTGTCAAATGCCATGGGAATGGGATTGAGTTATTGCATTTGCAAGCATTTATCCTGAGTTCAGATGAGTTGTGCAAGATCATAACTGAGGGCTTGGAAACTTCTAGCTTAGTCTTTGCCTTTCTCAGCTATAAAATGGCTGAACGATTTTTTGGAATTAAAAACAAAACAAACAAAAAGCACTGCTGTGCTAAAATCTGTGTTCCAGATTATAGTACAGAGCATATTTTTATGGCAGAGTTTAAACTAGAAATGTGGGTGGAATCTTAATTAACAGATTGCTATAGGACTCACATTATCAGTTGCCAATAACTATCATACTGTTTACGGTTAAATATCACCTTACAAGCCTGCATTTAGAAATATCCCTGACATTTAATGTTTCTTTTTTTCATAAGTGCAACAAAACCCGTAAACTGCATGGAACCTTATTAACATGTTTACCATTATATTCTGATTCAGTTTCTCTCATTCTTCAATTAAGGTCTGTGGAGAACAAGGAAATGAACCCAGGGTACTTTACGTACACCCATTGCTATAAATAAGGAATCAGAGAGCACACAGTAACCCAAGTTTTTAAAAATATTGTCTGCATGTGAAATGCGAATCATGTATGAGGATATGAAATTACCCAAAGATGGGGTTCTGATATTAAAAAAAAAACATAAAAATGAGGAGAATTCAAAGAATGACCCTGCTGAGTTTTATTCTACTGCATTGCCACATGTTTAAGAGGATGTAGTTGGGTGAACAGATCACAGTCTGTAATGGGAATATATTGGTTAATGAAAGCTCGTAGCACATGGGGCCAGCCTCATCACAGGCCTAATTGGACACAACAGCACCGATCTCAGTGGTGTTGTACCCACATATGCTGGCAGCAAATCTGGCCCCATGCCTGTAAGCAATGAGCAGAAATGTTAGAGCAAATATGAAAAAGAACAACTCCACTAATGATTTTGAACTGAGATCACTGGTGACACAGTTCAATTACAGCATTAGTTCCTGGTGTCAGAGAGGGGTTAAAATGGAATGTAATGACTCTTTAGCAGATAGATTTGGAGCAATTAGAAGTCTGAAAATGTCTCTCTGTGTAACTAAAAATATAATTGCTTTTGAATAGCTAGGCTATAGAATCTTTTTTCTACTTTTTCTTTCTCTTTTTTTTCTGCTCTGAAAACTGTGATTTTTACTCCTATTACTCATCTGCATGGACTTAATTGACTGAGGTTCTAAACCCCAGCTCTCTAGTGAGTACTGATGAGGTTTTAAATTACTCTGAATTGAAGCACTTTAAAATACAGGCAAGGAAGTGTGGTAAGGCAATACAACATATGGAGTGAAATGTGGGTTTAGATTATCT
This sequence comes from Motacilla alba alba, assembly GCF_015832195.1. Taxonomy (NCBI): domain Eukaryota; kingdom Metazoa; phylum Chordata; class Aves; order Passeriformes; family Motacillidae; genus Motacilla; species Motacilla alba. Next base: position 106,953,172 of record NC_052017.1, on the reverse strand, counting down.
TGGTTTCACATCTCTGCATGGAACTCCACTAAGGCCACCTTGGAAAATGCAGCATTGCCCACTGTTAATCACTGGGTACTGTTCCTGTGCTGCTGTGTGCAGTAGTTTCCAAACAGTCACCAGAAGTGTGCGTTTCTTATCCCTGGTTGCAGTATTATGATGGCTGAGGCCGAAATATTTTCACTGGAGGATGATCCTGCTGTCCCTTCTACATTTTAGCTGAAAACATATAGGTAGGGAAGAAATGAGTGGGAGTGGGACAGGACCAGTTTCATTTCTTACATTGCCCCACCCAGTTTCTTCCCTTTTTCTTCTGCATCAAGGTCCAGACTAACACAGCATACTCCACAGCAACGCTTTGGATAACTTTCTGTTTTCATTACTTTATTTCTGACCTTCTGGGAGCAAGAGTTTCTGGGATCTTTTGATCACAAAAGGTGCAGGTTTTGGTGACCATAGCACCTGCAGCATGAGCTTCTGAATGTTGAATAGAGACATTGCACTATACTGAAACAAACAGGAGTGCTAATAGGATACAAAGCAGTCATACCGTGTGGATGGGCTGCACTGAACATGTATTTCAGGCAGGTTTTCAGCCCAGCACCACTCTTTTTGCAATGCTACCCTGCCTTTAAGGGAGGAAAAGCTCTTCTAAATTCCACACTAAGATACTCTGAGCAGCAGTGTTTCCACATGACAAGGAGTTGTAGAGCCAGATCTTACACTTCCCTCCTTCCACACCTCATATGTGTCAGACTTCAGGAAAAATGCACAGCCAGAGAGAAATGTCTTTCAGCTGTCAGTATGTGATCACAACCTATGGATGCAAAATTGATCCAGAAGTACTCTTATGAGGATGGGAGTCAGGCAAAGAAACAAGGAGCTCTGTAAATGACAGCTGTGCACCTCAAATGAGCTAAGGAGGGTTGCTCCTGCAGGAACTGGTGAGATGCTGCTGCTCTTCCACGCGCTCCAAAGAATCCGAAAGCAAAGCCCCTGGGGAAGAAACTCATTAGAGGGAAGTGAGAGAGGAGCTCAAAAACTCTAGTGCTGCAAAGCCATCCTCTTTTCTTCCAGGTTTGTTACTAATTTTCATTATGGTGAGCAAACCTTGCTGATGGACACAATGACAGAGGATTGCCAATAACTCTCCAATAAAGAGCTACCTTGTAGGTGTGAGACAAAATCCATATCAGATTGGCTGGGCCATCTCTGCCTGAAATCTGATAGTGCTGCCGAGCAGCAAGAGATGATAATTTCAGTATCCCCATGGTTTTGTTTTGGACATAAGGAATTGTAGAGACCAAGAAACCATTTGAGCTTAATCTTAAACACTGATACTAGCAGCTTTTCAGAACATTGACCCAAAATTAAAGCACAGGCTCAATGTCGACATGAAGAGCTAAAGGAAATACGCATACATTTCTGTCTTTATTATGGCACTACCAGATGTTCTGCCTCGTCTTCTACAGTGCTAATGTGGGTAATGAGGCTGCCTGGAAACATCAGATCACTTGACCTTGAGTGGAATTTTCCTCATTCCTTTGAACAGCAAGGTTGCATTTGTTAGCTAAGGAGGCAATGAATGTTTATGCCCAATTTAAGCAATTGCAGACAGCACCTATTATGTTTGGAGTAGTGGTTTTTAACTGCAAATTTGAACTGAAAAAAATAAAGTATAACTGCTGTTTTATTAAGACATAAATCTATGGAGGTTTAATTGGAAGGAGACAGGTAAAGGAGAGCAGTACTCTGCCTTGGTCCAGAATTTCTCCCACATAACACTCCCAGCAGAGCAGTAAGTGCCAACATATTCCACCACGGAAACAAAAGGAAGAAAGTTTTTATTACAAGCACAGTCTTCAGTGGATGTTCAGTGATCTACAAGTAAGATATTATTACAGAAGCTTGCCACTTCTGAGACTTGATTAATTGTTCTGAGGGTGTCAGATATTCTGTCTTATCAGAATCCAGCCTGTTTGTTTAAGAAGTGTTCAGTGTTGGAAGCTTGTTAATGATTCCCAATAACTCAATTTTTTTTCTCCTGACCACATTTTTAATTTCCACCTATGCGACACTTATATCAATTTTTAAGTGATATTATAGCACTTCAGAGTTCCAGGAGACAACACAGTCGATTGCAGAAAAAGTCTAATAACTAGAAGTTCCTGGATTCAAACTGTGATTAGCCATTAACCTATTGTGTGACCTCAGACATGTCCCTTAATTCTCTTTTCCCTCAGCTTAGCTATCTAATATTTTTTCAGAGAATTACAGCACCTTGCCAAAAGATTAAGAGCCTCCTGTGAATCAGCTATCATGAGAAAATAGAATTAGAAAACAAAGACAAAAGGAGCACAAAAGGGAAGCAAAGGAGGTAATGAATGCTAAAATAGTACTGAAAAGGAAGTAAAAAGTTCATCTCCATTTGTGTGAGTGCCTTATACTATAAAAAACTTTTTCTAAGCAATCTCATTGGCATTTGCTTCTGAGGGATTTCTTTTACTTCTTCCAGATTTGTTAACTAATAAATTTGGCATCCAGGCTCCTTTTAGAACTGAAGAAAGCTTGTGACTAGAGGAGATGAGAACAAGTTCCCATATCTGGAAAAATCAGGTAGCTCCCCAACAGCTTCATTAGGAGCTTCAACTGTTCTCATCAGTGATTCCCCTCCTCCATCCCCATGTAAAGATAATGTGCATAGGAATTAAAAGTGTGGGTGACATTGTTTTGCAAATGATGTGAGCTTGGTTCTGAAATCCTTTTACACCATTCCAAAGACAAAAAGAGATTTTTGACACAAGGAATTTCAAACATAACTACATGCAACACCTGTTTGCAACTGATTTAAGTATGGCCTGAGATAAGGTGTTCACAAAATCAGTTGTTCTGCACATTTTGGTAGAGCAGAGAGTGATCTAAGGACATCACAAGTGGCCAGAAAAAAATTAATTTCAAGCATGGATGTGCTCTAATACCACACTACAGAAGAATCCTTGTTGCTTCAGTTTCACCACATCCATAGCTAAACCCATAATCTTGGTAGAGTAGGAATTACACCATATCAACCATAATGCTTGGATCATTATTTCCTTAGACATCTTTCTTGCAGAATCCCTTTTGCATTGTGTGGCCTCAATGCTGTTTGTTTCTACTTCATTCCCTGCACTTTACTGTTGTGGCAGACCAGGAGCCACAGACCTGCCTTTGTACACACTTTAATGCCTGTTGCCAGATACAAACTCACCTCCAGTGGAAAAAGAAACACAAGCTCAGAGTTAAAATATCTGGATTGGTTGCATCTTCTCCCTTTGTTACTACTCTGCTCTCATTTTCTATGGCTGACATCCCTGAAGGGGGGTGGTTGCTGGTCACACACGCATTCCTGTATGCTATAAGCCATATGATGAACTGGTATTTCATCCTTCCACCTTTCCACCTGCTATTCCATGGCTCTGACACTCCTCCACCATCGCCACTTGAGTCTTGCTAGTGCCTTTCAGCACTCCTTGCTGATGTTCTGCTGAATCACTGAGCTACATTTTCTCCTGTTCCTCCTGGCAGAAAGGAATTCTTAAATTTATATTTTTGTTTCCTTAATGTGAATTTTCTTCTCCCAGAACCTGAAGGGAGAGAGCTTGCCTGTGACTGTCTAAGGCCACAGACAGAACAAAATTTGTTGGTGCTGGCATTTAACTACACCATTAGTAAATTGTAACAAACAAGCTCTTGGGCATAGAAGTTCTTTTCCAGGGCATCTCATCTACTATGCTTTTCACTGGCAGGCCTCAAAGATCTTGACAAATGAAAGCATTGTCATTTTTCAGATGGGCAAAAGAGGTGTGGAACAGGATCCTAGCGCAGGAAGGGCACTTTCTCACGGCTTTTAGGAAGCACTGAAATGTAAATAATGAAGAGAAAGGCAAAAGGCTGCATACCTAACCCCTTCACCTCAGCATTATGCACTAGGCTCTCCCCTGCCTGACACTGCCAACACAGCATTATCTTCCATGAACCAGTTGGTAATTCAAGATATAGTGTTTTAATTATTAATAAAAGACGCTTGGAGACATCATGACCTGTTAGAGACACTCTTAGAGTGAAACTCTGCAGATGGAGCAGAATATAGTCTTAAACAGTATGATTAATATTTATGCAGCTTGATAAGCTAGTTTAGATCCTGACCCTCACTGGGTTTCTGTGGAGATGTGTCTCTGCTTGCTTCCCTACCCTCCCTCCTCTTCCTCCTCCTGCCCCCATCCTGGTAATAATTGTGTGGCTGCTGCTATAGCTCACAGACTTCAAGGTCAAGTTATGAAGTTAAAAGGGCCCTGAATACTATTGAGCCTTAAATTGGAGCTCCTGACCACTTCTGCCTCCCCCTTTTCTGCATCTCTTTGCAAGGAAGAAGTGTGGGATCTGCTGGCTTCTATTTAAGTGCAAAACAGGAGGTATGAAAGCACAAATCTCAGGCATTCAATCTTGGATTGGGATGGCAGTTTTAAGTTTTGATAGGGTTTTAGGTGATGCAGAGGGAGAACAATAAGAAACTCAGTGTAGGGAAGCTCCTGAAAAAGATTAAGTGATCCTGTGAAATGGTTCTGCAAGATATAATAGACCATGGAGCACAATTTCTACATGCTCTAAAATTTAAAGATGTAGGAACCTGACATGTCTATCATGATTTTGTAAAAGGATGGTTCCCCTATTTTTTCCAGTTGTGTTGAGTTGCCTTATTTTACCTCTCAGTGACACTGTGAGCCTAGGGCCTATCAATACATCACAGTGGAAAAATTCACTCACAGTACACTCTAAATGAAATATCCACAAATTGGATTACCGCCCCAAAGCACTCCATAACTCATGATTTCACTGCATAATAACAAGTGTGCTTGCACAGGAAAAGTGACACAGAATTTAGCATAAAGCCCCATTTCTCCAATTTTATGTGATGAGACCAGACACAAAACCAGTGGTTTGCTTACTAAGCAACACTAACTTCAAACCTCTCCATCCATGAGTGAATTCAAGGCTGTGAGCATTAGAGGGCAGCACAGTAACACTTTCCTACCTTCCAGGAAAAAGATTTTAGGATGCCATTATTTCCAAGTGGTCCAGTTCAGATAGTTTTGTCAAACCTCTTGGATATTCGTGTATCCCCCATTAAGAGATCTCTTTTCTTAAAGAGCTGCAGAACAGAGGATGTGTCAGTCCAAGGAACAGGTGAAAAAACTGTACTTTTCACGTTTTGGCTGCTGATAAAGCTCCTGACCTTACAATCTCTCTATTGGCAAAGACTTATTTGTCCACTTGTGTCTTGCTTTCTTAGCTCACACTTTATGTAGCTTTTAATGCTGTTTTCTGAGCAAGAGCAGAATCAATGCAGTGCAATGACCAACAGACCAGCTGGGCCTTAAATGAAGCATTTTGTATCTTCCAGACATCGAAGAGAAGTCTGTCTTTGGAAAGGGCAAGTTTAAACATGAAAAGAACTAATGATCTGTAATAATGACAAATCACCCTCTTTGTTATCTAATTTACTAACTCCAGGCATCTTCACAATTTCTATGCTATGAGTAGAAGACTGGATCTTGGTAAATAATCCATAATTACACTAATGTCAAATTAGGATTGATTCAAGAGGGCCATTTTTATCCAACAGGTTGATAGATTTATTCCTTTCCTGCTTTTTTTACATGATTATGTCACTTCAGTTGTGACAAAACAAGTCAGTACAAGACGAGTCCATACAGTATTGGATATAAACACAAATGTTTCAAAACTCCTCCATTGTCCAGACAAGCCAGAAGACTGATCCAATTATAACAGGATGAGACAGCCCCAGCTCTCAACTAGGTGTCATGACAATCCCAGCTGGAGATCTAGACCAACAAGTGACCCCCAGACTGTCATTCTGCAGACCCATGGGCTAGAAACAAGATCAAGGAGGAGCTCGTTGGCTTAATTTCCAAGCAGCCGGAGTTCCCATCCCCACCCCCTGCCCACCCAAACCTCCTCATGGCACAGCAGTTGGCTCACAGAGCACCAGCACTGATCAGAGGAAAATGCTGAGCATCTCACAGCTTGCTGTACTAGGCTGTGAGTGTCCTGAGGTGATATAGCTGGGGGAGGTTTAGGAGACATGAGTGACACAAAAAAAGGCATGCCCAGAACCAAAAGGAGGCAAGAAAATTCTTTCACAACTAATGAGAGTGGTGTGGTGTCCTTACTCCATCTTTCAGACAGGTGAGAAGATTTTTTCACCACAGTAAGAAAAAGAAAGCCTGTGAACAGATGCCTGAGGCCTGCAGTACACATTGAAAAGACAAGGAGGAAAAAAAGAAGTAGAGAAAAAAGTCTTCTTGCATACTTTGAACAAACCAGCTGAGTGAAGGCTTGTATCATTGAATTAGCTTTTAAATCAACCAGACCTTCCATAGTCAAGGCCAATGCTTTCATTCTTGTACTCAGTTTGACATCCTTTACCCACTCATTCAAACACTACCCGCTATCACTGAACTGTGCTGCAGGGTGCTTGACAAAACATTGAAAAAACAAAAACATACATAAATGAAACTTGGCATGGTATGTCTTTCTGCCTATGTAGATCAACAGCTTTGCCTTTATTTTGAATTTCTTCAAAACAACTTTCCTTTTCAGACGAGAGTAGTAATTTAGTATTGTCCAGGGAAAGCTCTCGTATTTCATGCATTTAATTGTACCACAGATGACTGGAATCTTAGTGAGGAAACAGACACTTATGTGAATAAACTGATTATGAACAGTCTTCTAAAACTTGATTTGAAGAAAAAATGATACAATGGCTGATTCTTGATTGCCTCTTGGAGCCAGCTCTGGTTCCTGTTTGCCTCACACGTGACCTAACTGTGTATGTGGAGGCCAGGTTATCTGGAAGGAAAGAGTGTGTCAGGCTGGCTGTCACTTCACATGGACAGGGGATTTAATCAAATACATGTATGGATCATGCATATGTTTGTGTTTATATATATATTATAAACATTACATACTGAGCAACCTGATCTAGTGCAAGGTATTCCTGCCCTTGGCAGGCAAGTTGGATCTACATGATCATTAAGGGCTCTTTCAACCCAAATCACTCTATGATTTATAATGATTATACAAATAGAGCACCATCCACTCTATGGGGCTTTCTCCAACAGAATTTACCCCTTTGTGGTAAAGCCTTTGGAAATGCTAAAAGAAAACTAAATAAAGCCCTAGCATGAATGTCAATTACTGTGAGATAAACAAAAAAGAAATTAAAAAGTGGCAGCTGGGGGAAAAGGAAGAAATTTTTTGTCGTGATAGGCTGTAACAAGTTCCTTCACTCTTGGTCAAAAATGCAGTGAGAATGTATCTTATCTGATATTTTCACTCCACCTTCCCTGTTTCACTCATCTCACAATTTGTAGTTCTTTGTGGAGTCCTTAAGTTTCCTATAAGATTTTCAAGAGCAAGTGATGAAACAGTGTAGGCAATGAAGGAGCTATAGTCCACAAGGGATTTAAATGAAACTACCCTCCACTTTCTACCCTGTGATGAGAGCAATTAACTAGTATGACAACCTAATGTTTGAAGCCATGAAATGTTTTATACCCAGTCTTAGCTGGTAAGGATTATCATCAAAAGCCTTGAAGGTCATCTAAACATTTATTAAGCCCAAAGCATGGCTGTTGGTCGATATTTCTAAGACTGACCTGTGTCACAGGCCACTTTTTTGATAACTTCAGCTCAACCCATTAAGTGTACCAAAATCAAATCAGGAGCCTCAATTATGATCTGGTAGGACTGGGGATCCTCTCCCAGCTTTTCCCCTGGGACTAGTTTGCTAAACATTGTCCATTTCTAGCATGTAGGAGTGGGAATTCCAGCAGTTTCCTTTTCATTTAGGTCCACAAAAAACCCTTAAAAATGCAAAATAGTACAGCAATGCAAAGAAGCAAGCACCAGTAAATGGGCTGTCAGCTATAAAGAGTCTACTGCTTCTTTTTGGAAGGTGAAGACCCAGCTGCCTGTACCACTCAACCAAGTGGGTTTGGCTGACCATATGCAAGGTAATCATTCATGTGGATCCTTTCTAAGGCACTTAAAGAGGTAAAGGAATCGTTTATACAGGACCAAAAAACTAAATGACAGCAATCCAAGCCCACAAAAGGATTTCTTTTCGTAAGACTAGAAAAAAAATCATGCCTAAAGCCTGTCTTATTCTGCATCTGAAAAACTGTCATCAATTTTATTTTCTTGTGCAAAATTCTCCACTGCTGCATCCAAATTTAACATCATAGCCTTAGGAGACAGTTCTCTGATTGTCCAGACAAATAATTTTTATTGCAGCTGTTTGCTGGTGTGTTTCTGTGGTTGGAAGGCACTCTGGGCTTGTGGTTGGAAGGCTCGCTGACCTGGAATTTGAGAATTCAAGTGCATCTTCAGTGATGAAACTCCCAGACCTTCTGCTGTACTAACCACTCCACTTTAGCAGCTGCCTCCTACCTAAACCTCATCACAAGCCAAAAATGTGGAAGTTTTGTGGCCAGCTTCCCTGATATGCCTGCTTTTCATGTTTATCAGAAGCATTGTGTTATGTGTAAAACACAAGGACTCTGGACAACCCTTCTAAAAAGCATTGAAGATTTGAACCCTGCCTCCATTTAACAGAGGAGGCATATCTGTGATAGCATTCACCCGGGAGATCAGATGCCTGGGAGAAGTACATTTTTGAAGAGTTAACAATTTTGAATGCTTGCCTGCTACAAGACTACCTCAATAAACACTGCTTTGGGGGTAGTATTCTGCCTCTCTTGATGAAGAATAAAAGAAGATTTATTGGAAAATGTGGCTCTTTACACAGAGAACAAGGCACAAGATTGGGAAAGGATCTTGCTGCATCCTGATTATAAGAATACAGTAGATATGCTTCAGGCAATGATTTAATAATACAGATAGTACTGACACTGCTTTTCTTCTCAGCATGGACGTAAATAATTGTAACACTGTCACTTTCTTGGTAATTCCTTAATTTCTAAGTTCAACCTGACTTGAAGAGTGTTCACTCTATTGGAAGAGACAGCAGAAGACATACTTTTGGTGTCTCATTGTGGTCTACATGACTTGCCTGATGATGAGTTTGTACAGAAGTACTCAGGCTTTTCCTTTGGAATTGCTTGGAAGAATGTATGGATGCATGAGCTGATGTGGTCTTTTTCTCTGTAGACCTCAATAGCTTTGTAGATTAATTTTGCTTGTCTAAGACATGTAGGCTGTGTATTTTGGTGATGAGAGATTCCTGTATACTGAAGACCCACAAACCTTTTCTGCTCCACTGAAAGTACATGTTCCACATAAAGCATTTATGTACTACAGACTGAGGGAAAGGCCTGACACTTTTTCTTCTCTTAAGCTGAACACACATATGTCATTCATAATTATGGAAGCAGAAAACAGCTGGTAAAGACATACCACAATGAACTCTGCTGCAAAACCACAATATATGGTTTTGGGGAAAATATATGCAGCATTTATGCTGCTTCACTTTTAAGGTGAACCTTCCCTCTGGAGTATTGGATTTATTTTTTCCTCGAGAACATGTCTGAAAATATCTCCAGCATAGTATAATCTATCTCGTTAGGAAGGCAAAGAGAGCTCATCGGAAGCATATTTTATGATCTCCAAGTATAAAAGCTCCCTCAGATAGGGACAATATGACAGCTGGCAGACAAGCAGCAGACTCTGTCAGAGATGAAGAAAGCTACTCAACTTTCTTTAAATTGAGTAGTAGGACTTTTAACAAGCATGGCCTGCAATCCCTGTGACAATACGTTTAGTGCACATAGCTCTGCCATCACCTTTGTTTGAATGTTACACTGCTTCGATCAGTCCTGCTTTGGATGAGCACGCAGTCCTCTTCTAATCACTCACTTGCAGAATACCATGTGTAATTCCTGGATTTCACGGTTCCACATGATCCAGTTGGGTGTCGCTCTGTAGGAAGGCGACCGCTGTGCGTGTGAAGTGTTTGAGTGATTGGGGTGGCAGGGCATAGCTGTGCTGGCTGCAGGAGATGGGGAAAGGTGTGAATGCGGCATCAGCTCAGGGACCCACTGCTCAGGAAGAGTGAAACCAATCAGTTGGAGCGATATTTAAGGGATAGAGAGAAAAGGCTTAAAGTGACTGAGGAGAAAAAACCACATTTGGACAGAAAGTGAGTCCCTGTGGGAAAAAAAAAAAACCTCTTAGAAACATGTCCTCTCATGGCAGAACTACAGTGACATTAGACATAATGGAATGAAGCAACAATGAAGGAATTTCTTTTAATGAATCTTAATTCATAAATATACTTAAATATTTCTGTTCTGATCTGCTCTCCACTAATTACTTTTACAGCAAATTCCTGACCTTTTAACTACTCAGTCAAGACCTGAATACAATTATGATGAAATTCTCTTATTCCCTGGACAATTGTAAAAAAGGGGGGAAAAAGGAGGTAAAAAAGAAAAGCATGTGCTTTTTGCAGTACAACAAATCAGTCTTACAGTTGTTTAACGTCTGTCTCTATTTTCTATACTCTCTAGGAGTATAGAAAGGACTCTCTATCAGTCCTTTTTGCCACTCCTTTACTTACTGTAAGGAAGATGGCCAGCTGCCTAATTAGGGCACAGCAGCTTGAAATGCAGTTGCTTTGTGGCAGGGATCTACCTGAAGTCCCAGCCCCTGCAGAGCATTCAAAAAGAAGTTGTTCCCTTGGAAGCTGCTAGCCTTCTCCCTACAGGTTTCTCTCAAGGAGGTGAGGATGCTCCAGACTCCTCTGCTTTGTCTTGCTTCACTGTTTCTATTAGTGTTATGATCCTTACACTCTCCTTATCCATTTTTTTCCTCCCTTGTGGCTGTTTGTTTTCTAGGCCTGTGGAGTTTCTCAGTGAGGAGACGGGCAGTTTATTTCACATGGACCATCTCTAGCATATGAATCTGGCCTGGAGAGTTTTGATACTGGCTAGAAATAAACCAGCATGGGAATCTTGATTGCACAAGGCCAGGCTGTGCTTTATCTTACTTTTCAGGTTTCTGGTCTCTTTTTCTTTGCTAGTTCTCAGCTAAGTTTTTCTCCTTTGTCTTTGTCTTTGTCTTTGTCTTTGTCTTTGTCTTTGTCTTTGTCTTTCTCTTTCTCTTTCTCTTTCTCTTTCTCTTTCTCTTTCCTCTTTGTAAAGGGAGACCTTACCTAGGAATCCCACTAGGAAGATGGGGAGGGAGAACAACAGCATGAAAGAATCAAGTGTTTCATCAAACAGATCTCTTGCAGGGAACATTGCATATAAAACCTGCAGGAATACTGCTTAGGAGCCTCTTGGCCAGTGAGGTCAAGCTGCAGGAAGGCAGAGCAGATTAGGTCAGAGGTTCTTACTGCATTCCTTGTGTCAAGGACCATGGCATCTGCATTCATCTGTCTCAACATTTCAGTGAAAACCATCTCTATTTTCTCAAGAAGCTAAATTGCATTTGCTGTGCTGCAAGCAAGGTGGCAGTTTTGAGGAAAGATTGCTATCATCTTTTACATGGAGACTCATTAATTTCTGTGATGTGCTAAATCTGCTCACTTGCTTGATGGTTAGTGCAAGCATTTTCTAATTGCTACCCATAATGCACTTCTAACCCCAGAGATGTTAATTTAGCAGCCTTTATTTTATCCCCTTCCATTTTTTAAAGTGGTATTATGTTGATATCATGTAAATTTATAAAAGAAAATTATTTCTGCTCTATAAGGGTACTTTCTGAACATCCACAGCAGAGGCAAAGGCTTCAAATGCTTATGAATGGCAGTAAAGTCAATATTACAAATTTAGTACAAAGTATTCTTCCTCTTCGATATTGAAAATATATTGGCTTCTTTAACATGCTATTCTTTCTTTGTGCTGTCCAACAAAGATACAGGTCTAGGCTAAATATATATCTCAGGACTTTTCAAAAGTGACTGTTTTTTTCCCTTTACAGTGTTTTAATTGTTGAGGTAAACTTCCAGAGATATCTGGTGGAACCAATTTTTTTAGAGAGATAGATCATTTTCCCTTGCTGATGAAAAAGCAAAAATAAGATAGGAAACAATGTCCACATCTGGGACAGTTGGCCTTGTACATGGCTGTTAGCATGGGTGCAAGAAGCCTGAGTCTTCCAGATTGCATTTACTTTGAAGAGTCAAATCTCTGATTTGAGTCAAAAATGAATGGAGCCTCCAGCCTAAACTAAGCTTGCATTAGTGAGCTGCTGTCTATACTGATGAAGAGCTTCCTGCTATATTTTCCCTTCTTGCAACATTCTGCCGTGGGGTTGGATGAACAGCCAGAGCTGATGTAAGGGAAGAGTTTGTAAAAAGGCTGAGAAAACCAGGGATTGAATTTTCAGTATCTGTTTGATCAATTTATGGTAACATAAAGCTTCATTTTATACCCATCTCACTGAGCCGCTGGACTTCAGCCAGACAACTCCAATGGCACGTTAAGTTCAAGATCTGAAGGGCCTCCCATTTTCATGTGTCCTGTTACACACAAGTGCATTGCTGTTAGCCTTGTGAGGAGAAAGTTACTCTTCCAAAAAGTGCAGTGTATTACCTCAGTTATGGTCCAAAAAAAGGAACAATGAACCAGAACTCAGAAAAAAATTCAAGCACCAGGTATAAGAAAATAGTAAAGTTTGAAAATGGACTACCAAAGGTACTGGCCTGCACTGCAGTCTTTGGTGAAGGCTTGGTCAGGAAACACTGGACATGAGTTTACGGTATCATTTGGGTACAAAAGAACAATTAGCTTTGGAAGAGAAAAAATAACAGAGATGCTGGGTCTCCTCACCTGGTTTTTAGGGCTGCAGGCAATTGTCTGCACCTCTGGCTGCATCCTGCCCTGCCATTAATCCACATACGTGGGATGTTCAGCGGAAAAGAACGGGAGCTGACATGGGAAATTGCTAGACGTAACAGATAACCATGTGAGGAGCTGGCAGAAGGTAAAGGTAGCACCAAGAGGGATGGATGAATGAATGGATGGATGGATGGATGGATGGATGGATAGATGGCTTTTGCAGATGGCTGAGGAGGATATACAGGAGGAACGGTCAGCTTTCACAGATAACCGAGCTGAGGAGTGCTGGGACCTTCCTGCCCATAGTCCTTCAAGGTCACCAGTGCCCAGGTAATTGCATCAGTACTACTTTATTTGGGTGTAGATGCAACAAAACTGGCAGCCATGGGAAAATAAAAAGGCTGCTGTTTATTTGGGAAGAGGCTTCAGTAGGCAAGGGGAGTTGTGAGCATGGCAGAAAGGAGAGAAAGGGGATAACAAGGTGCACAGACACTGTGAGCTGTCTGGGGGACACTTGATGGCCAGCCCTGCTCCAGTAAGATAAACCTGTCCTTCTGACTGTATCACAGGGGCCAAAGCTGTGGCTGTGAGTTCCAGGCTGGGGGATGGTGTGCTCTTCTGATCCCACAAGGGGATGTCTGGGTGATCCAGAGTGGCATCCCACTGTCCCTGTGCCCATGCCCATTCCAGTCTCAAGGGCACTGGCAGCTGTCACTTCAGACAGCGAACACTGTCAGGGACAGTCCCTGGGGACCTTACCTGGGACAGTAACAGATGAACCTGCTGGCCCCAAATTGAAAACTGACATTTTGTCCCAAGAATACCTATGAATAAAAAGATAGTAATCTTTCAAGCAAAAACATTGAGATTGTTTTATAAAACTAACAACAGTATATCAGAAAAGAAAAAATAACCCATAAAAAGTTTGTTGGGAAAAGAGCATTTATTATTTTAGTGGGGTGCAGGGGGTTACTCAGGGACAGGAGTGCAGCGAGTTAATTTCTCAGTCTTCTTACACTGATCAAGAGGGAATGCTTGGAGGACTAATCATAAATAATCATAATCATATCCTGCCTAGATGGATATGGATTTAAACATAGATGCGGTTGCTTGAAAATTATTCTATAAAGATACTGAAGGCAAAGAGGGGATATGTGAAATTAACAGCAGAATGGGCTAATTAAGATCTTCAGATAGGTGCTTGAAACTGGGTTATTATGTAGAATGTTGCTTACATGAATGTGCCTTTTAAAAATACTATTTTCTTGAGTATTTTTGTTGTTGTTTTCTTTAACTTAATGGCCCTCCCAGCCCTTCTGTTTTGACCTCTCAGGGACACAGAGATGTTTGGGGCAGTTCTGAGTTTGTGAACTGTGGCTGGAGAACGCTCAGCCCACATTGCAGTTTCTGGGTCCTGCTGCCTCTGTCGTATTTTACTGAGGAAGCCTCTGGGAACACATTGGCACTGAATAACTTTGAGAAGAAAAAAATACTTTGAAAGCTGCTTGTTGTTGTCTTAAGGGTCACTGGGCGAGTCTCAGTCCATGCATTCTGAACATTGCCTCCTGAGTGAGCCTGAGTTAAAAGCTTGATTGGTTAAACACTCCTTACAATTTTTCTTGAAAATATGCTGTCTCTCTTGCAGCTTCCCATTTCACCCAAGGGTCTCTTGGTTAGCTCATGAATTTTTTTAATAGAAGCCACAGGAAAGCTGGAAGAAAGTGGACAAGGAAGAGCTGCAAAAAAAAGCATTGGATATGGCAAAGGAAAGGAAATGCTGTGTCTCCACATCAGCATGGAAGGATAAAAGTTACAGAGCAAATCAGAATTCATCAGCGACCCCTTTTCCATAAATAATTTAAATTTTTCTATTTTTTTTTCAGAAAAGAGCAATTTTCTTAAGATGTAAAAGGGTTCTGCACTCATGCCAAAATTGTTGAATCTTCCCAGATTTTCCAGGAGATCAGCAGCAGTTTCATTTCCTAGGTAATTGCAGGTACCATGTTGGCACAATTATTTCAAAACTACTTGTCTGGGACAATACTCTGGAAAGCAAATGTTCACATCTTTCCATATGTGAGGATTCAAGTCTGAGCTCCAAAGGGCAGCCAGCAGCATTAGAGAGACTGTATCTCCCAGCTGCTTTACTACCACTGCTTTTAACATGGAAACATTTTGCAATGCTCCCAAAACACAAATTAAACACGAGCACATAAATTCACATGCTGCTTTCAGAGCAGATGCTTTTTTTCTTTTCTTTTCTGTCAGCTGTGCCCCTCACAAGAAGTGATGGTTCAGGTTGAATGCATGTTGTTATGCTATTTTTATGTGTGGTTATTGGGATTGCTTCTTGTTTGCGTGTCAGTAGCTGCCTGCCAGCTGGTGGCTACATTCTGCTGGACAATTAGCAATTTTCCCCATCTGGTGAATAGATTTACTCCACGTGCACCTTGCATGTGATAACATCTGAGGTTCAGAGATGTTTTGATGAGAGTCTGCTCTTCCTTATCTACAGTAGGGCTTTCTGCTCTATGCTGCTCATGTTTTCAGAGAACTATGGCTTTTAAGAGTAATGGAAGTGTGGTTTAAGTGGTTTGTGTGCTCCAGCTAGACCCTGGTGTTTTCAATTCTCCTAGAAATAAAGCAGAACTACAGAAATTATGTTCCTAATTTGATGAATAATAAATATGAAGGATTTTTCCTTTCCACACAAACTTTCCTCATAATGGGCTTTATTTTTGGTGATCTGCTTTGTTTCCACCTCCTTCACAGCTCCAAATTAACAGACAATGTGTAAAACCTACCACTGCAGGATTGAATTGTTTCAGAGTCCACTTCACTACACCTCATCCTACAAGATTCTAACTGATCATAGGAGTCATGCTGTGCACCCATTTAAATTGAAAAGCTTACAGGGTTGGTTGGGCCATTTCAAAGTTTGCAGAGATTTAGCTTTAATCCTCTTAAAATATTAGGCCACGTGACCTTGCATACCATATTGTCAGTGGGATAAAGATCCCTTTGATTTTTATTTACACTTCTTCACATGGGAGGAGGCAGGTTAATTCATTTCATCTCAGTGCCACCTTTGGTTCCCTCCCTAGGTCACTCATGTGGATGCAGGAATGCTTTGGCAAGTAGAGTTTGCATTTTTCTGCAGCTCAGTGCTCCACTTTGTTCTTCAGAGGCACGCTTACAAGATGTCAGCTTTGCAGGCAGATAAATTGTTTTATTTCTGCATAAAAGATGTCCTTCCATCTATCTTTACGAAATGGAGTTTTTCACAATAAATGTTTCATGCAGACAATTTCTACAATTCATGTACTTGCTTTTACTTTATAACTTTTCAATTAAACAATGGTTTCTGAAAGCTGGCAGTTGTTCCAACCTGCTGTTGTTATAAATTTTTCCTTCAAGTTTTGGGATGTTTACTGTATAGCAAGAAGGCATAAGGCCTAAAGAGAAAAAAACCTCGCTGTAACCATGGACAATAATGGATTTGAAAAAAACTCTGAGTACAAATTCTACAGCCCCCTTCTTCATCACTTTGCATAGCTATTTGCACACATGCAAAAGCAGTAAAAAATATTGATTTACTAGTGCCCTTGGCTAGAAAACTAGGTTCCGTGGAAGGAAAAGTATAGGTCTTTCTGTCTAGAAGAGGGAAGGGCAAGGAAGAGTTTTCAGAGATAAATTGAGAGAGCTCTGGTGCTATCCAAGCATTTGGTTGTTTTGACAATGACAGAAAAATTGCAAGAGGAGGAGTACTTTCTATGAAAACATCTCTTCAGCCTAAAGCTCATTTTTTCCATCTAGTACTGCACTTAAAATTGGGCTAAGATTGTTTCCCTGTGGTCTTCCAAAGTCCAGGGACGGGTGGTAAAGCAGTGATGATTTCAGGACTAGTGCTAAAATTATACAGTTTGTTCATAAGGTTAATAAGTTCAAATTCAAAATATTAACCTGTCTTGCCATCTGCTAGTAGTCAAGCTATTCTAACACCATAACAATATTACAGAATTTGTACATTTTCTCTTCCTACATATCCCTCCTTATGGAAGAAGTAACTCCTGTTGCTTCAGTGACTCAGCACTTGCCAATGCTTCATGAAGCAACAGCACAGTTTGTAAATTATTCAAGCACATACAAGTCCATTAAACAAAGAAAATTTACCAGGTGATCTAATTTACCAGACAACACTGGTCCAAAGTTTTTCTCTCTAGCTACATTTCCAAATGACAATGACCATTTCAACCAAAAGCTGTACATTCACAGCCTTTCCCAGAGGTGACAATGCATCAGGATTTCTGTGGGATTTAACACTCTGTCAAATGTGCAATAATCTATTCTAAAGAAGGACATCTTCCAATTTAAATATCACCTTAATCTAAAAAATTTCCAGCTTTCATTACTGCAAGTAGTATGTACATGCTCAGACCAGCAAAGGTAAAATAACCTTGTTTTTTAATTCTGTTGTTTATTTTACACATTCAAACACTTCTTCTTTTTTCAGGTGAGTTTACCATACATAAATCTTTAGAAGAAATAGTTTCATTTTTGGGGTCAGGGGCAGGAGAATGACGCTAGGCAGATAGTTACAGCAATTTGGAGCCTCAGCTCAATTTCTGACTGAAAAGAAGGAGGTCACATTTAAACTACTGGGAAAAGTCTAAAGGCTTTGGTTCACTTTTCCTTTCATATAGCTGCAGCTAAACTGATTACCTTCTCCCACCACATCCACCCCCAAAAGCAGGAGTGAGGGTTGTAACAAGGGCAGCTAAATCCAAGATGGATGATGAGTCAGAGGCTTCAGCTGTGATTTGTGCAGCCTGGCATATTAATGTAAACTGATAGCAGCTTATAATGAGCATCTGCTATTGCCTCCTGTTAAAGATGAGGTATTGGACTTGCTGGACCTTTGATGTGACCCAAGTACAGCTGCTCTGGTGTCTGTAAGGGCTCAAACCATTAGTGCAGCCACTCAGGAGAAGAAAAAAACCGAAAAAACGCAAGGGGTGACTGTCGCAAGTTCCTCAGACATCTCTGTAAATTAACAGAGTTTGGGAGTCCAGTTCCAGAAAAGTTAGAATTAGGGATTAGTTTCTGGGGGAGGAGGGGAGGGCATATTCATAGAAAGACATGAAGCTACAGATGAACTGCAGCCCTGGAATGTGGGTACATTTTTTATCCTAAATTGAGGTTTGGTTTCTATTTAGACTCTGAAGGCATAAAAAGTACCAGATGCAGAGAGATGAGCTCCAAACAATATTGTGAGAATGAGTCAAAAGGAAGGCCAGCCTGCCCTAGGTATATGTGAGAATGACCACTCACACAGCTCTTTCCCACATAATCAGTTTTAATTTGTTATCTTGCATGTCTTATAGTCCAAGAAAGGTGATATCTGTGAGAAAGGGGGGGAAAAGTGTCTAAAGAAAGCAGAGGTTGAAAATTTGCAAAGAGATTTGGGATTGGATGTGAAAATTGAGTCTCCTTTTTAATTAATTTAAAATAGCTGAATGGTGAGGCAATGATATTTCTCTAAATGTGTAGTTATAAGCTGAAAAGATACAGAGCACACATCAGGGCATTAGATCTGTAGATCACTACTCTGGAATGGTATGAAACTTGAGCTGAAAATTAAATGTCATCCCATGTTTAGTATTTGATACAGTGAAATATGGCTTTTGAGACCTGGGTAGAGAACTGAGGACTAAGTGAATACTTTGAGATCCTTCTGCTGCCATGTGAATGAGGAAGGCAAAAGAAAGGCTCATGCTGGAGTGGGTGGGGGTGCCAGAGCCTGTTTCTTGCGATGAATTGACTGGATTAGACAGTTTCCACATAAACAGATGTGGGGAAGGTTATTACTCTCTGAAAGCACTAGTGTCAGGAAGCAGCAATGTGAAAGAACTGCCAGGTTATAGGCAGAAAATTTTCTCAGGATTCAAGATATTTCTTTCCTAGTTTTCTATCCTTTCCCCCTTCTGAGAGATATAATGAAATTATTAGTTGCTGTGATAGGTGATAAGTGGAGAGAGATGGAAATGACACCGTCTAGAAATTCAGAATGGGCTTTATTTTTTCCTTCCAAAACAGCTTCTTGCTCTTCAACCCTTCCTCCCTTTTCCCCTCTACAGAGGTTGCTTTCTCTCCCCCTTCTCCTCTCCTCTTGTGCCTTTATCAGCAACACTTAGTCCTCAGTTCTCCCTTTGCCTGCAGGCAAGCAGGGCTCTGGTATCCCACCTGCACTGAGCTGCATTCCCAGCTGCCGGCTGCATGGCAAACCACATGCTCAGAAATGCACCACAGGTCCTGCCATGCGCTGCTGCAGCTGTCCTGGGAGCAGCTGGGCACTGGAGGGAACAGTCTTATGGGGTGACAAAAGGACTGTGAGCAAAAGGGAAGGTAATTTCCTCACTGTGGAGTCTGCCTTATTTTGGGAAGCCCAATAGCTGCGTGTTTTGTTATTTTGTGATTTATTGTGTGATGTGATGCAGAGGGGAGTCTCACTTAAGCAGTACATGAAGTGGGGTTTTTTTCATATGGAAAAGAAAACAAATTCAGAATTGACAAATTAAAAAATATGCCCCAATATTTGTGCTAGAAATACAGAAGTTAAAAGGAAAAACAACACAAAATGACAAATTCATCAGGTCCTGGACAAAATGACCTGTGGAGCACCACTTCCATGGAGATGGAGTTGGCAGATGCCTCTTTACCCCTTTGATGTTTACTACCAAGCAGAGACCTGGGAACAAGGAAGTGGAAATGAGTGGAAATCTTGAGATTAGATTGCAAGGACTGAGAGAACAAAGCTCATTAGAGATGGGGTAGAAACAGTAGAAAGGAAAGAGCCGTCAGATCACACACATTGTTGGGGTAGAAACCTGTCAAGTTGTGTGGTAAGTGCAGCCAAAGAAAGATTATTAGCGAATCCTTGCTCTAGCTTAACCACCCAACAAGCTCTCAGGAAAAGGAGCAGATCTTAGAAAAGTACTTTTTGCCTTTTGATTGAGAGTGGAAAGGGCTATGGGTATAAGAAGCACAAGCTGTTTTAATCCAGTGCTGCTTAAGCGGTGATTGCTTTAAGTATAGCAATGCCTCCTGGCTGTACAGGAGTCCCTGAAATCTCTTGAATTGGCTTGAAAATGAAAGGTGACTGTTGTTCAGTGCAAGGCATTCTCCCTAAAGTCTCTCTCTGACTGTTGTAAGGAAGCTATGTGATGGCTGAAGCAAAATGTTCCAATAAACTCAGCTACCCCGGGAGTGAATCCCTGTGGCCAGCACAAACAGCACCCAGACTGCTGTGTCGGAAGGTGAAAGCAGGTTAGATTATAAATGCAGCAATAATTACAGTGTTGTTGAAAACGATTTCACTGAACATGAAAAATTCAGAGGATACAAAGCAGTCAGTGAGGCTGTGAGAGACTGCTCTGAGATGTGAGAGTGAAACAAAAAAGACTGTCGCCGGAAGAATACTGGGTCTAGAAGAACTAATGCGACAAAGCAGCCGGTCAGCAGTTTCAGGGAGAAGATACAGGCAGACAAAACAAAAAAAAGAATAGAAGATAATCAAAGATATGAAAGGGAAGAAGGGTCTTCCATGTCCTTGGAGTGAATGAAGTAATCATTGTGAAACAGGCATACTAATGAAAGGCCAGGGAAATGTGTGAAAAAAGTTCCACTACAAGTAGCTAAACAGATGCTTTTTATTTATGGTCTGCTAGAAAAAACAGACAGCATGGAGAGGACTCAGGCTCAAGCTTGGTTGGACAGGATAGCATTAAAAGGGTGAGCCCTGGAGGGCAAAGAAGGAGTGTGCATGGCTGTCAGGACACAGGGGAAGGGCATCCTTGCCTGGGAGGGCATCCACAGTTCTGTGTCTCAGAGGCAAGGAAACATCTATGACTCCTCCTCCAGAGGAAGTGTGTGGTTTTTGCTGCTGATTTAGTTACCAAATGGACAAGTCATTACTGAGACCTGTTTGCTGTGAGCTAAGGTGCTGGTGATAGTGGTTCTGGCTCCAGGCCACCAATAACCTGTGCTGCTGAGGCTGGGGAGCTTTGAGGGGATTTATGTCTTGCTGTGACATGACTGCATGGCTCTTTTGCACAAGCTCCTTCTCCATTGTAAGAATAATGGACCTATTGTTCTTAATGGCTGTGTTGTAGGCTTCAAGTCACTGAGAAGTGTCTGATCCACTCTAAAGATCCTGTATTTTGTATGCAGACACTCCTCCGTTTGGAAAAAATGCAGACTAAATATAGCAGCAGACAGGCTTGGACTGTGCTCCTTAATTCCCTGACTGGAGATCTTGGAAATTTTACAACCCCACACCAAAATGCTGAGCTATGGTTTTACATAAGATTAAGAGTGGTTGAATTTGACAGCGCTGAAATAAAAATCTGAAAATCTGGAGCCTGTTTGCATGATTCCTGAGAAACAGCTGATGGCTTTTCTAATTCACCTCACTGGCTAATGTATAAGCCAGGGGTGCACGGCAGTGGTGGCTGCATGTGCTGTGTGGCAGCCCCACATCACAGGGGTGAAGTGGAGGTGTCTGACTCTCTTCTCACACCCTCCTTTCTGGGGGCAGACACCCACACCTGCCTGCACACCCCGAGAGAGATGCATGCACAAGCTGGGGGTCATGAATGGATGAGTGGAGGAAATGGGGTACAAGGGTATATTTTGGTGGGTTGCTGTGCTTTGTAAGTGCAGCCTCACTTCATCAGCTTCCCATCTTTAAAATGGAGGTAATATAAACTCCTCTCTAATTCAAAGATAAATTAACTTTTGCTTCTGAAGCATTCAAGTGTCATATTGAGAAGCACCACAGAAGAGTCCATGAAGAGATAAATTATTTTATGCAGAGGGAAGGGATTTGGTTACTGTACATTTAAGCAGAGGCTGGAACTGGATGGTAGGTGAAGGAATGAAACAATACACTGCACAGCTGTGCATTGGCACCATCTATTGCACTGAGTGAGGCACAGGGTTTCATCAGAAAAAATAGTATGTGGCCTTATAATGAAAGACTTTGTTGTAAGTGGAAGGGGACTAGAAAATCTTAAACCTGCCATTTCCTAACCTTTAAACAGTTGACTTTGCACCCACAATGTTCTTTCACTGTTGTTGGTTTTGCATGTAGCACAATACAAAGCAGAAAGAGCTTTCATTATTAAACAGAAGTGACAACAGGATCTGTGGCACCGAGCTGCACAGGAATGTAGTAGAGTCAGCAGTTCAGTGCATGATTGTTGAACCCAGGATTTGGGCAGTCTGCAGGCAGTAGTCCAGCACTGCACAATCTATGTTCATCAGCTTGCAGATTAGACAGGAGTAGTTCAGGACTGCATCCCTATATTTCCCCTCCTCTCCCAAATAATTGTTTTTCTCTCACTGCACCAGTTGTACCACTGCAATCAGGTTAATACATGAAGATGAAACATTTTGCTTTTACCTCAACCCAGTGTTCAAGAGGCAAGCAGAGTATACACTGACTTCAGCTTCCACCATGTGCTTTGTGCTCTCTTGCAGCACTTTTTTTGTGTTAGACAAGGGTGAAATGTTAACATGAGGATAGCAAAGAAACAAGTTGACTTTTGGTGTTTAGAAGCAATAATAGATGCTTGCCTCACTATGAACTTTGTGTAACTCAAGTTTAACCTTTACATGCTTGTGTAGAATAAGAGATAGATTAGGTTTGCAGGAGAACTAAAGGTAAAAAAAAAGGAAAGACTTTAAATCCCAAAGGCATGGAGAAGAAGCCAGAGGTCTGATTGCATTGTGTCAGATGGCAGTTGTTCTCCTCTTTGAAACAGCCCTGATACACACAGGATATTGTAATGCCGTGTGTTACAACCTCTTCTATTCTGTGAACCCACAGAAAATGCTTTAGAGGAGCAGGAGATCCTTGGCAAATTTTAGCCTACAGCAATATCCCCAGTTTCTCAGTCTATTATTTTATGTTTTCTTTCAGGCAGTGTAAGACTAGTGCCACAGCCAGATGAAGCTGTGCCATGCTCAGCCTTTTGGTCCTGCCTCTGAATTACCTTCTTGATGCATCAATTACATGGAGGTTGAAATGAAAAGCCCAAGTGGGAAGACAGATCTGCTGCCCTAGTAATTGCCTGGTGGCATGACAAGTTTATGATGACTTAAGCCCTAGAGCCACATTTGCTTTGTGGACTGTCATTAAGTGATATAAACCACCAGATCTCTATAGATTATGGGATGAAAATTGCTCCAGCAGATGGGTCAGAAACAGTAATGAAGAGAATTTATAAATAAATTTATACATTAATGAAGTATCCCCAGGATGATAGGTAAATGCCAGTAAGGGGAACTGCAGGATTAGGGGTGCACAGGCAAAACCAGTGCAGTTGCCCTTCTGCATCTCCCAGCACATCTCTCCTCCAGGACTAGGGGCAAAAACCAGCACAAAACCCTACAGTCTTCTCAATGTTATCAGAAGCCTGGTTTTAGAGTCCGAGCCAGACCCTTCCTTCAAGGCACACATTTGTTTGTATTTGGAGACATGAGGAGACTCATATGTTGAGGTGTGAGGACTCTGATGTATGTTGAAGTCTCTCTGCCCCCCAAAAGCAGTGTAAGAGTAGGCCCTGAAAAGAGCAAGAATGGAATTTCATGCAGCATAAAACAGTCCAAAACACAGCTGCTCTGATTCTGCCATCTCTTGTGACCCCAGTTTGTGTTCCCTCTCTTCCTTTTTGCTGATGTTTGTAAAGTCATGGAATGAGATCTGAACTAACTGAATACTTTTGAAGCTTTTTTCTTTAGTTTTATGCAGTTAGTTTCATGTCCCCAAACAAGCTCTTCATGCAGCACAAGCTCTTCATGCATCAGTGTGGGTATCAATCCTGGTGCAAGGGAGTGGGCAAGATCACTGTTGGGGGCAGAGCTGCTGGATGGGATGCTGGGCTGGGGCACAGCTGACTTGGATCGATCTCATTTACTAAGGAATCACATATTTGGTAAATTTTCTGAGTGTTTAATGTTGTTTCAGGCCTGGCAGAAGTGAGCTATATATAGCCCTTGATTACAGACTATGCCTAAATAATTGTCTAGTCCAATGACATGCCTAGAAAACTCTATCACTCCCATGGATCCAGAATGAAAAACCCCTTAGATCTTGCCTCCAATTTCCAAAGTAGTCCTTGCAGTGATTGTTGTTGCTTGCAAGTGTTAATGCTTATAAAAAGAATTGAGCCTTTTCTACTCCTCATGTGGGGTCCTAAGAGGCTGCAGTATAAGTGTATGGTGTTCTTGTACTACAGGGATTGTGCAAATTAAAACTAATTCCAGGGGGTTGGGAGAGTACAAGAAAAAAGAAGAACTAGTTGAGGAAAGAACACAAAAAATTAATCCAAGCCATCTTTATAGATCAACCAGTATATTTACAGCTACTGTTGAGAGATGAGTTATTGAATGATACCTGTTTTCACCCTGGCCATAGATTTCAAAAATGCATGCAAGTACAATTATCTTCACCCAAGCGGTAAACATTTGGACAGTTTTCAAATCTAAACGTTGTTTATGAATTGATTTTTGCTTCCTTAAGTTCAGCTCAGCTATCCTTGCAGCATACCAAGTGCTGTAACCAGCCTGATGGATCACACTGGGGTTATGTTTTACATCTGGAATCCTGCAGCACTCATCCTGGAGAGATGCTTTCAGACATCAGCACTTGGAGTGGGAAGAAAAAAAGCAGTCATAGGAACATGTACCCATCTTTCCTGTAACTATAAACTAAAGGCTGTGTCCTTTAAGGGCAGGGCTTTGTTACTGTGCAGATAACTCTAGGACTGCTTCTGTGTTTTCACTGTTTGTTAGTTTCATAAACGTTGAGGGTAACAGGGACTCGACATTTTCTTCTAGGCCAAATCCGATGGTCAACTCTCAGTTTTAACTTGTGCAAACTGAATGTGAAAACTGCAGGGATTTGTCTGCATACAGGTTTTCACAATTCTGTTGTCTGCAAATTGTTTATTATAAGGACTTTAGTCTCTGAAGAACCTGGGCTGGCTGCTGTCAGGAACAGAACATGCATTAGATTGGTGGAGTAATCTGATAATGCAAATCCTTCATATTTCATCAAGGGAGCATTTACTCTGCAGTCCCAAATGCTTCTTGGCAAAACAGACTGGCAGCACTGATCTCTGGCAAGATGGCAATGCTCTTATTTCTTCCAGAAGGCAAGAACTAAACTACCTCCCCTCCCCTCTGGGAAAGACTATAAATAGAGGTCTGCTGGGATCCCGATCTCACATTCACAGAGGCAGCTGCCATCTGGGATTGCAGTTGACCCCCTGTCCCTTCTTCATCTTCTCTCTTTCTTCTTTGATGGTATTTGTGTGATTTTGAGGTGAGCTGGTCCAGGAAATTAAATCAACTGAAAAGCAGTGGTAGAAAAAGAAGAGACTGGTGCTTGCACATATTGCATATTGCTTCCTCCACATTTCTGGCTACCCCCAGAGAAGGTGACTACCTTCCACAAGACTTTCTGAAGTGCTGGGCAACAAAATAAACAGCATGTGAGCTGACCTAGGGATTTAAGCTTAATCCATGTCTGTGGAGTAAACTGCCAAAGAAAGGCACATATTCAAACTGGAAAACATCAATAATATACTATTTACTAACTGCAGTCACAGTTACTATTTCTGTACCGGCACACCACAAAGAGGATGAAACCTTGTAAGTTAAATTAATGGAAACCAAGACAGACAGCAAAACAACTAGCTCAGACAAACCAAGCTGTGCTTAACTCAAGAGTCACCCTGAACTCATAAGCCTTTGCCATATTCCTGCTCTCCTGAGAAAGTGCTGTGTTTCTGTGCAGGAGGGAGTGGGTCCTCAGGGAGGGACACAACCTAAATGAGAGCAGGAGCGCCAGTTTGGGAAATAAGCAGTGCAACAGATGTTGCCAGCTATGAAGATTTATCTGTTGCATAATTTTTCCCCTAAATGTTTAACCTGTTAAGAACTAGTGCCTAATAAAACTGCAGGAGGATATTTTTTAACTGACAGCTACTGCATATGTTGGAAGAAACCTTTACTAAAGATGGCCCCCGTGCCATGTATTTTGCTGGAGGGACCAAGTGACATCTGCTTTATCAAGATGCAGGAAATGCCATTTCCTGTCTAGTCAGGGGCATCAAGCCAAATACTGGTCTCAGTTGTCAGCCAGTCAATTATTTGATTGTGGATGTACAGCCAGCTTGTGTTTGTAGATCATCTTCCAGCTAGACTGCAAAGATTACATATATAGACATTTGACAGCCAATGTGGTCTTATTTTCAGCTTAAAACCATTACTTATTAACACAGAAGGCTGGCCTCATGAAAGTGAATTGTTCTTAACTTCCCTGCTGTTAAAAAAATTTGATGTGCACTGATGAGTTTGCTCAGATCCTTATTCTGTGGTTTTTGCAGAGACAAGAATCAGTTTCTTCTCATTAAGATGAAAGGAGTAATATTTTTCCCCCTATATCCCCAAATAAATTAAGGTTTTCTGGCAGTGGCGCTCATTTCACCCCTTGGTTTTGAGAAACACTATTCATTCTGAGAAAACAACTCTCTGTCTGTTGGCTTGATGATCCAGCTGCTTGTCATGTTAAACCATGTGGAGGCTGCATCTGAGTCCATCTGTATTGCCAGGATCAGTGCCCCAGGGACACAGCACAAAAACACTTTGATCCCTCCCAGTGACAGGGTTTTTGCTAACAAGCCTCCAGACATTTCAGTTGGTATGTCATCACCCTTGCTAAACTAGAACAGAAGGATGAAACAAAAGTATCTCCAAAGACCTTTAATAACAATCAGTGAAGGGGAATGAGTAAAACATCCCAGGTGAGGCACTTCTGTAAAAAGCATTAGCATTGGCCGTATGATTGTAACGAGGATGGAGAGGCTTTTTTCCCCCACCTTTTTCCTTTTTTCTTGTCCTTTTCTTCAGAGATGAAAGAGAGGATGGGAGCTATGGACTGCGAATTGCAGGGAACAAAGCGCTTAACATCCTTTAAATAGCTTGATAGGGTCAAAGTAAGGCAAAAAGTCTAAAACTCGTAGAAGAGTTGAAGAATGAACCTGAAAAGTCCTAATATGTTTTATACTGAGTGGCCCCCCTGCAAATTGTACCTCTTGGCGATGGCCTGATTAGTCCAAATTTTTCACACACTTAACAGCAACTAGGGTACAAACCTCCTGTACACCCTGAGAGGATTTATGCTTTTAATTCCCACCATTATAGAGCTGCAAATATACCCCATTGCTTTTACCTTTTAAAATCCAGA
Source organism: Motacilla alba alba (assembly GCF_015832195.1). Classification (NCBI taxonomy): domain Eukaryota; kingdom Metazoa; phylum Chordata; class Aves; order Passeriformes; family Motacillidae; genus Motacilla; species Motacilla alba. Next base: position 106,925,995 of record NC_052017.1, on the reverse strand, counting down.
CTGCATGTGCAGTGGGCATGTGATTTGTGCAGCCAGAGTTTTCAATGAGTGCTTCAAAATAGCAATCACCTGATGCCTCTGCACTGGGGCAGTAAGTAAGAAGTTACCTAATGCCTTGTGTTGATGAAGCACTCTGGTCAGTGGATAACTTGCAGGTAGAGTTGAATTTTTTGCTAGACAAATGAGACCTAGAGTTTTTACAATTTAAGTGCATTACTTGAGCAGAAATCAGATTGTCAACAAGGCAGTATGTGATTAGTGTCAGCAGGGCAACATTCAATAGATCATGTAAATGAAGCAAGGAGGGCAGCAAGGCCAAAATCCTTGTCTTAATTAACAGAAAGCATACTTTGTAGATGATTTTGTTGCTTAAAGAAAAAGAACTGTAAAGGAGAGAGAGCATGAAAATGCAAGGTTTTATCAAACATGCCCAGGCTCGTTCTTCCCCCTTCTGCAAAATAATTTTGCAGAAAACAGGCAATTTGAACTGAAAACCCAACTGCATCCAAAGGCATGGGAAGTTTTGCCAGTTGGAGAATAGAACTTTGTGCAGACAAGTAATAATCCAGCATGGCTTAGTGGAGCAGAAACATTTAAGTAGCTCATCAGCGAGGCTATGATTCTTTAAACATATGGTATTAGAAGCATCCATTTCTGAAAAAAAGATCTACCTAGAAGTATAGAAAATCAAGGCACAGGTATCTTTTCAACAGTTTGATAGGGTTGATCAGTTCGTCTTGTCAAGCACCATTCAATAGTTACCTTGACTACTTATTATTAATAATATCGTTCTACTTTGTGAGAATTAAAATATATGTAAATCAAGCTTTAGATAATTTTTCTCTAAAAAGCTGATGTTTCTGGAAATGTACCTTTCATCTTGTTTCCAAGATTTTTATTTGAAAAGTTATTTTGTTGTTTTTAAACAGCAAACAAGAAACCAACACACCTACCCCTTTCTTCCTCATCCTCACTAAAATATTTTTTCCTCCTTAACAGCACCAAAATATTTCTATCTCCCTTTTTGTTACTGCAGAAGAGAGAAAACTTCTTGAAGCACTTACTCATCCTTGCCATGCAGGGCAAAAGGAGTCCATATTTCTCCTGACACTCACTGGTTTTGGCTCCTCTGTGGTCTCATTAACATTCCTTTTTTCATCCAGAGCATCTCTGTGTTTTCAAGTTGAGTAATGTTTGCATTACAGTTAAAACAACCCAGAAAAGTTGGATTGCTTGTATCATGTATTTCTTAGTGAATGGCACCCTAAGAAACATTTTCCTGCCAGAGCTCCCAGCTGTCCTCTTGACAGAAACTCTTGTGGCAATGAGTGCAAATAGCTCAGTAAGTGGTTCTAGGGTAAACGTGAAAACTCTCCCCCATGCCAAAGGGAGATTTCTCAGGAGCATTTCACAATGTCACTCTCCACAAACATCAAGCCATGCCTGATGGCAACCAGGCTGACATTGCCTCAGTATTTCTCTCCTCTTGAGAGTACTTTGACAGACTGTTTAGTTGTGTTTTTTTTTTTTTTTTTCTTTTATTTAATGACAGCTTTGCAGGGTTCATTTATGTTAGCTAAGTAGCAATGTGCCCACTAGTGTGTTAGCCAGTCTTTCCTGCATTGGCAAAGCAGGGATGCAACTGGCTCTACTACTGTGCTTATGGTACACCCTGATCACAGTTTGCTTCCTTGTGGTTTTATTTTGTACTATTACTCGGGAATATGGGTAGGTATCAATCATGTCAAGATTCCTGAAGACATTGTATCATCTTTGCCTGTCTTTTTGAGCTGTAAAGCAAAACATTACCATTATATACTGCCCTCCTACATAAGTCAGGTGATTCAACTTCAGGAAACATCTGAAATATATGGATCACATTGCTGAGCTGTCCAATATTGTTTTACAACTAAAGAAGAAAAAAATTGTACCTGAGCAGCCAGATTCATGTCTCAAATGACCTTCAAAAGGATCCTGATGACATGCAGTCATAGAGAAGAGAGGGATAGTTAATTTTTCCTTGCAGGTGCACCTCTTCCTTTGGCGTGAGTTGAACGATACCCACTCACTCAAAGCCTCCTGAGCTCATTTTCAAAGGTTATGGATGGATTTTTAGTTCCCTCCTGCTTGTTCTATCCTAGTGTCACAACCATCAAACAGCTCTGGCACAAGTAGAAAGCAAAAGCCAAGGGGATTCTTCTCCCCTGTGTCTCTAATTCATGTAGATTAATGGATGCCCTTTACCTTTTGATTTGTACCCTGAAGAGACACCTTGGAGTTTGCTCAGTATTAGCTGAGGAACACCTGCCTATTGTCCTGTTCTTCAAGTTGTATGATATGCATTAGGTTTCCTTCTTTCAGTGAATGAAGCAGAACTTGCTAGCTTACTGCCTCTCTGTGAAGTCTTTCGGCAGTAAGTCACTGCTTCCTTCCTTAGATTCTGATAAGTGCTGTTTCTGATCATGGTTTTGCAGGAATCAAACTTTTTTTTTTTAATTGACTATTCTAGAGAGTGAGCATCCTTTGGTAACAGTTGTGTTCATAGACAGTAGCTGAGTCAGCTGAAATACCAGACAATAATAACTGCAGAGAATTTGTATTTAACTAAGAAGCCTGATTTTATGTGAGCCAGAAAAGATGTTTTCTTCTTTCCCCTGAAGTACTTTCTAAGTCTGTCCCTGAGAGAATCTAAATTTACTCTTTCCTGGCTTTTGAGAAATACACAGCAAGACATCAACTATTGGTGGGTAGGAAAGCTCTGAAATGAGGGAAGAGACAGAAGCTTACAAAAGAAGTTCCGTGTCTGTATTTACTTGTTTGCAATAGCAGTCTGCAGTGTCCTGGGGGTGCACTGGAAGAGCTGAGCACAGGAAGGGCACTCTGCTGGGGGTAGGCTGACTGCTGTCAGCTGTCATGTGAGAGCCACAATTCATCACACATTTGTTTCTCTGACTGTGCCATCATCACACAACCAGCACTGCTGTGTGCCTTCCCAATGGGAATGTGGTCACGGCTCCCGGGGCAAAGCTCAGCACCCCGTTGTTGTGTTGCACTAAATAGTTATTTAGTTGTTGTTTTGCACTGGGTGATTGGAAATTTGCACAGAGTAGTCTTTACATTGCACTGAATAGCTTATGTTATATCATGTGGTTTGCTATCCCTTTCTCCCACCACATGGTCTGTCCCTCACCCACCCCTCTGCCCAGTACCCCCTGGTGAACTATTTGCTGGTCAGTCCCTCCCCTCGCCCCTCCTCACTGATATCCCATGGGCTGTGGGCTGTGGGCCTTTTCCTCTGCCCCCATTCCCCAGGCTATAAACGTCCCCTACCACCAGGCATTGTCCTTTTTTCCATGCGGGTTTTCCATGTGGTGGTTCTTAAATCTATAAACAGAGGACATTCGTTCCCACATGGAGAGGAGTGTTTCTCCTCTTTTACTTTTGTCCATGTAAGACTGTGTGGGCTAGGGTCCACAGCTAGCTGGAGTGGATCCTCAACAGCCCTAGAGACATGGATTTACACCCCGTGTGCGTGGGGGGGGACTGCATGGGAGGAACCAGGGCCTGCACATGTCTTTTGCTTCCAAAGCCTTTGTGAGGAGCTGTAACACTGGCGTGTGCCAGCTTCTGCTTTGAGACTCCTTTCTTCTGCCACAGTGGTGCGAGGGCAGACCTTCATTTACACAGAAACCTCTGTGAGCAGCAGGCCCTAGCTTTTATAATGGAAGTGCCTGCAGACAAGAAAAAAGGAGTTCTGCTTTTATGCTGTTGTGTAACCTAGGCTTTACTCCTCAAAGGCCTTCTCCTGCCGATAAGAACAAAACCCTACATGCAAATGGCTATTTCTACCACCATCCCCAGAGGTGACATCTCCTCTCTCTGCTCCTGGCTCGGGATGCATGGACTACTGTGAGCATGTCATCATCATGGGAAGTGCAAGAGCTTCCTCAACCTGGCAAGCTGGTTACCTGCTTGAGAGGACATGGTGATGGGGAAGCTCTTCAGAAGAGAGATTCTGAATGTCGAAGTGTTTCTTCTTTTTTGGTAATGGCTCAATCTAACTGAAGAACTGTATTTATTACAGATTTTGCAAACATCACTAAATTTTTCTGAACTTATGGCAAGCTGCACTTTTTTTCTTTTACATTTTTTTCTTTTTTCATTTTGATTTTTCCCCTTTATTTCCTTTTCCTTCTTCTTTCTTTTTGTTTTTCTTTATCCTTTTGGCCTTTTTTTCTTTCCTTTTTTTCTTTTATCCTTTTTATTTTTTTTCTTCCTTTTTTTTCTTTTCTTCAAGGGAAAGCTGGTTGTGTTCTTCTTACTCTCAAGTTGCATTAGAATAGTGCCACAAAATTCAACACTCTTTCTTTCTTTCTCTTTCTTTCTTTCTTTCTTTCTTTCTTTCTTTCTTTCTTTCTTTCTTTCTTTCTTTCTTTCTCTCTCTCTCTCTTTCTCTCTTTCTTTCTTTCTGGCAGTTGGCTCCAAATATTTTGTTTTACAGATTCTAGAGCCTTATTTGTTTATTCTGCTTTAACTCTGCTGGTATAAGATCTCCCTTTCCCAAGAATGTGGACATGGATATATGAGATAAAGGTCCTACACATGTTTTGAATGTATCTCTAGTGGCATATCTTACTACGGGTGAATCCTGTATTAAGTAGTTTGTGGTGGTAGCAGCAGAAAGGCCTAAGGGATAGAGCAAGGATATCAAGGATGTAACTGTCCTGTTGGGATTTTACTAACAGAACCACCTCAAGTACAGGATATGAAAGTTATGGTGATACAGAGTGCTTCACCTCAAGCAATTCCAGCAAAATACAGAACTCAAGGCTGTTGCAGCTCCAAGTATTGTATAGGGACAGGTTTGATGTGCTGCAGCGATTCCACCTTCCATGAGGACACCGTTGGTTGTTCCCAAGAGCACAGCAATGCTTTCCTGAAATATCAGTGATGATAACCTCAGCCACAGCATGAAGTTAATGAGAACATGTGGAGTCGGAGACGGAGAAATACTGATGTCAATTTATAACTGAAGTTGGATCCAAATACAGAAGTTATTCCTATATGCTGGAAATACCAATCACATTACAATTATAAATAAATTAAATATAAATAAATTAAAGAGGTCTCTGTTGTCAATGGCACAGGTGCAGACAGGGAAAGATTTATAACTGATTTATTTTCTTGTCCATGAGAGAACTGCTCTATTGGTATGACAGATTTAAATGCATTCAAATTGGAGAAACTGTGCTGGTTTTAGTCCATTATAACTAAAAAGCCTGTTATACTAATGTAGATGAAGACTTGAGGTTAAGACGTGCTGAGGGACAGAACACCACTTGTATTCTCTCTGTAGATAGCAGAAAACATACACAGAAATTAAATCCTCTGCATTAACAATTTCCACTAATTTACTATGTCAATTGCAGAATAGAAAGTCATTATATTTCCACTGTACATCACTCTAGTGTAAAAAGTTCATAAACCATTAGGATAATGATTTCTACCATTACTTGTCAGTAATGTGTGAAAAGATTTTGTTATCATCCATTTACATTAATTTCCACATGCATGCATTTCCTCAGGAATGCAGACTTTCTGAAGTGATTGCTTCCCATTGATTAATGTAGCCAGAAGTTTCCTGATTTGCCAAATGTCATGGAACACTTTATTAATGGTGCCTGTTATGTGTATAAAGCTTTGCATCAGGAGAGGTTTCACCTATAAATTAGTAAATCTTAGAAATATTCAGTTAAACAAGAAAATATTTCTAGTGTGGTTGCTGTGTTGGGGACTCACTCCTAATGCATACTAGTGATCCTTTGCCTTGGGATGAGTGAAAAATTAGAGGCTAATTTTAAGTAGTCTCTAAGGTAAAGAACCATTTGGATAAAAGTGAGCCATCTGTATGCAATACAATTTTGAAATGCTGTTCATCTTCTTCTCAGAAGGAACAAGCCCTGCCATGATTACATCCATTTAGGACTGGATGTCAAAATCCACAGGTAAACTTCAGTCTGGGTGTAAGGAGATGATGTTCACATAGCTCACCATCTTCTCCCTTTAAAATAGCACCTCTCTGACAAAACTGGTTTTTGATGGGAATTTTTGATTCTTCAGCAATAAATTTTTTCAAGGGACCAAGTAGTTTCCAGAAAGAACAAGGCATATATCCTTAGATAAGAAATAACCCTACACTAGAACAAGGACCAGGGATTTAAATTTTCAGGGTTTGACTTATCAATTCAAATTAGTAACACAAACCTCTGCCACCAGCTGTGTTGTGACAGTGTCAACTTAGGTCTTCCTGCAGTAGTTCTGTTTTGTAGAGTTAGAATGGTGACTGAGACTCAACCTGATCCCTCATAAGTGGAGATCCTCATTCCCAGTTATCCAGGCCTCTTTTTCATCCTAGTTTGAAATGTTTTCTTTCTCCCCTAACTGAGAAAGGGGCATATTTGAAACCTTTAATTGGAGGCAGTAAAAACATTTTCTGTTTACTCAATAGAGTGATTTGAAAGCAGCAATATGTGCCTCTACTCCTTTTGTTTTCTCTTTCTATGAACATTCAAGTGAAAAGGATTTTGTCCTCCATGTTTGTAGAAAAACAATTTTAGCAATTTATTTTAAAGTACCCTTGGAAACCAAATACTATATTTTGCCAAGGTAAGCACTGTTGCTCAAGGAGCTTGAATATGCACTCATCTGGGTAATAGGAACAACACTATGTGACTAATAAAATCAATGTCTGCTAAGTAATGTGGTTCAAACTGGAAATGTTTTCGATCACTCCAGGGGCATGTTTTTCTCCTGACTGAAGAATAAAATAGAACTAGTCTAACAGCAGACATTTTGCAATGGAAAAAGTTAATTTATATAAAGCAGGATATTAATAGGTCTGAGTAGCTCACCATGAAGACAGCATCTCTGATTTGATGCTATCTTAACTTTGTCAAAGTAACATTAGCCCTTGCCTTCATATAAAGTGTTCAATTAAGCCAATTTCTGCCCTTAGTCCTGACACAGCTTGTTGTTAAAATGCACTTTGAGTATTGAAAGGCAGACTAACCTGTCATTAGACATAGCTGAGAAGAGATCTGGCATAATTATATACTTTCTTATTGCTGAAGTGATTGCTCAATATTAGACCTGCAAATTGCTGGCAACCATGAGGCACTGGGGCACTGCAAATGTGGAAAGGCAGCCTGAAGGAGTAACACCGATAGAGTGAAAGAGTTCAAAAGCTTCTTCAAAGTCAGGTGAGGGTATTTCATACCCAGGCTCAGATGACACCGTGTGCAATGTGGCTGAAGAAGAGGCATTCCTGACCTGTACCAAGGTAAGAAAAACAAGTTAACAGCTTTGATTCACTGAGAATCATCTGGAAATATTTTTTCTTAAGAATATGTTTGGTTTTTTTTTCATTTCTACTCATTCTTCCTGCTAGTAAAATACAGTAATTTCAGTCCAGTTCCTCAATTTAAGGACTGTAGTTTTTATTCCTATGAAAGCAGATGCAGGGAAAATCTTTAGTGTGTAGAAAATAAAGCAAGCTGTCCAATTAAACCACACTGATTCCTAATTCCACTGTGGTCTGTCTGAGAAGGCCATTAGGAACAAAAAACATCTCTGAGGAACATTTTTCTGGCACTTCACACTCATGAGGAAGGTATCTGCAGGCAGCCAGACATGCAGAGTGCCTGGAAAGGGGGGAGACACTTAGGAAACTGAAGTTCTGCAGCACTCTGCAGCATTTCCTTGCAATGGTAAGGAAGAATAGAAATGATTAAATAGAGCGAGCAATCCCAAGCAGGAACTGCTGTGATTAGGGTGAGACCTGAGAAGACACTCAGCATCAGACCCTCACCTCTTTCATGCCTATCCCTTCCACAGGGCTGTGGGGTGCCCAGCAGGCAGGCAGGCAGCTGTGGGGCACAGGCAGGCAACTGAGGGGCACAGGCAAAGAGCCATGGCATGTAGGCAGGCTCTCCATAGTATGCCAGTGAAACAGTCCTTTGTAACTGCATTGAAGAGGGCAAAATAGTATTTTCTTACTTTACCATGAGGCTGCAGTAAATGTCTTCAATACATAATATTATACAGGCAATTAATAGACAAACATTTCTGTATCTAGAAATGTGGTGGAATTCAAGTTAATCCCACTGGTACAGAGCAATAACACTAACCTTATTAAACATCATACCCAAAGGCAGTAGGTTTACTGCAGAGCTTTCATATCTAGCAGTGAAATTCCAGGCAGTTATAGCTTTTAATTTTAAGGTAAACACTGATAGATCCATCATTTGGAAATAGCCAGCTGCAAACTGAAAATAGAGAAACAAAATACTGTGGATGAAATGTGGTGCTTATGTGCTGCCTTCTATCACCATATAGCAGGACACTGTTTCAGAATCTATGAGATTTGGCAACAAAAAGGAAGATTATGGAAGAACGCATTTGTTTTACGGGGAAATGCACTCCAGAGCTGTGTACAGAGTAGGAAGCCAAGCCAGTGAATGTCTGCACCAAAGTCAACAAATAAGCTGATTGACAGTGTTTGTTGATAACAACCACAGTCTTTCTGTTACACCCAGCCAAAGCAATCAAAACTCAGTAACCATGAAGGGACAGTATGAGTAAGATCTACAGTTAATGGATGAACAACAGCAGCCATTCAAGCTTAAAGAGAGCTTGCTCACCAGAATTTGAATGTTCTTTCTGCTCCTGGTAGCAATAGAAGTGGTTTCTTCCTGCAGCATATAAGACAACCCTCAGGATACCTGGTAGAGAGTGAATGTTATTCCTAGGGCTGTTTTACTGTGTTTCAGCTTGTTTTCTTGGCAGCATTACAGGGTGTAATTCTGTGAATCATGAATACGATTCATACGAGCCAAACTGACCTTTGAAATTGGGAGTAGGCAAATACATCAGAAGAAATTCAAGCTCTAACAAATAAGCTGATAAAATGAATGAATTATATTTATAGAGCCTGCCAGTCTATTAAGAGGTCACTTTGACAGCCCTGGAGGTCCAAATGTGAGAGTTTCCATTCTCTCCTGCATACCTGAGCAGCCATTCATACATATTTAGTAACCAGGTGCATTATCACTATTTTGGCTCTTCATGCAAATAGCTCTCGGATAAATCTCTCTGTAGAATGCATTGTGTGGTATAGAAAACTATGTTTTTGTGGGTCTGAGTGTTCATGAAGTTCCTGAAAACCTTAACAAGACTAGCCAAGACAAAGAGGGGGAGAGATGAAGAAGACTATGGCATATGTCTAAAACACCTAGAACTGACCTTGACAAAGGGCTGGACAAGGACCTGTTTTGAGCAGGCAGCAACACCCTTTTCAGCAGCTCCTGCCAACCCACATGTCCCTGGGTCTGTGCAAGCACATGAGAGGAACCCAACTGAGCAGATGTGGCAGTGAGTGAGATAGGTGCAGGACATGACTGCCAGCATAGAGTGAAGTAAACTTCCACCAAAAGAGCACTAGAGTGTCACCATTTTAAAAGTTTTCATCATTTAGTGACTGTAGGCAGTTTGAAAGACCTACACCCTAGCTCAGGTTTGTTTTGTGTGAAATTGTAGACTCCAGAAGTGCTGGAGGAAATTTAAGTCATCTCTTAGCTGGACTATTTTTCTAATCAAGGGATCCTTGACAGTTGAGAACCTGACCTGCCATGATCCTGGAGCCCATAGCTCCACGTACAGTAACAAACTGTTCTTCCAAGCACCCCAGGGATAATCTGTGCCATTAGCAGGTTTGCAACCTCAATTTTCAGTTAGGCATTTAGAAAAATTGGCACATGCAGTTTGTATGCTTCTAAAACTGTGGCTTCACTCCATAGCTGTATTTGATTTCTGTATATGAGCCCTTAAAGCATTTTGGAATCTCTCTCTGGAAGAGAAAAGCAGTTTAATATAAAAATCTGTTTGCTTTTTTTTATTCCTAACAGCAAGGTAAATAAGAAGTGCTGAGAATTGCATGTGACTGGAAGATTTGAGGTTTGCTTAGAGCAATTTCAGTGGTTATTTTGAACCTTCATAGCAAAACAATATCATTTCCTTTCTTCACATTCATAACTTACCAACATGTTTACATTTTCAGCTGAACATTTCCATTCTTGGCTGTGCTAAAAGGTGATACTCTGTTTACTGGATATAACACTGAGCAAAATCCCTTCAACCTTTTGAATTACCTCAGGCTGAAAAGTATAATCCATTATCTAAATATTCTCCCAGTGTTTTTCTAGTAGAATAATATAGCACGACTAGTTGAAGATAAAAGCTTGGCCTGTATATAGCAATTGGTAAGGATTTCTTTGGCTGGAGATGAAGGAAGAAGGTTTAAAATAAGACCACCTCTGTGTGTGCTCAATGAGTGTTTTGCTTAGATTGCAACACTCTGCAAAGCACAATTTGCAGGCCTCTCTATAAAAATTTCCTCTGCCTGTGTGAATAAGAGGCTGGTGCTGAGGCCACCATGCTCAAATTGCCATGAATAAACACTATGAAAATGTAAAACCAGAGTCCTTTAATATAATTTAAAGGAAAAAGAAACAAACAACCCCCCCAGCAAAAAAAAAAAAAAAAAAACCAAAAAAAAAAAAAAAAAAACAACAAAACCAAACAAAAAAAACACCCCCCAAAAAAACCCTCCAAAACCAAAAAACAACAAACCAACAAAATAAAACATTGCTTTGATACAATGTGAATTTAGACATTGTGTGTATATTCACAGAAACACAGCATGTGTGCACATGTCCACACACCCACACATGCACAAGCACACCCTTCCTTTATTTAAAAAAAAGTAATAATTTAAACTCCTTCAGCACTCTGATCTCCATTATTTTTCATATTAAATTGACTGTCTTTGATTGTGAGGCTACAGCCATGTGCACAGATAATTAGTCTCCATGCAAATATTGGTTAGTCAAAGAGGGGACATTGCTTATTTCCTGGAAGATATGAGCTTTAGCGCACTATTGGAGTCATTTAAATGGTATCTTCTTATTACGAAGAACTTGTGTATAACTCATTATTCATTTTTTCTTTTCAATAAAAATAATAAAACATAATCTCCTTCATGTCTTTTTAGGTGCATTTTAAGCTGTGCAGTGTAACACGATCATTTGAACTCAGTAACATTTTTTGCTTTTGCCTAAACATTTTGTCGAAAATTAGAGAATCAAGAGATCATCCCATCTATCCTTTTACCCACAGCAGTCAACTGTACATTAGCTGACAGATGCCAATCTATTTTGGGAGGCTTCCCAGGAAATCTATGCCTGTGCCCTGCTAAATTTACCACTAGAAAGTTTTTCCCTGACATCTATGCCTAATCCCTTGTGTTGCAAGCTGGGTCTATTAATAAACACTTGCACTCTTTTTTCTACCCTGCACCCTTTTTGTTACACACTACCTAAAAATGTAAAGAGTGTTTCATCAGAACCTTTACAATTGAAATAAAAGAAAATTGCCATTTTCTTGCAGATTTTGCTCCTGTTCCTACAGTGCAATAAGCTTTATTTTTATTTGCTTTTTTTTTGGACAGCAGATATTATATTATTCACTCAAACAAAAAATATATGCCCAGGTTCTTTTCTGCAAAACTCCTGTCTTTCCAGAAGTTTACCAGGTGTATTTACACAAGTCAGTGCTTCTGCATGTCCCTAAAACCATGGACTCATTTTGTCTGTCTGTGTTTCCAATTTGTCAGAATTTTTGTTCTTTCTTACCTTTCTCTCTTTCCATGTTGGTGTACCCTTTAGATTTAGTAATCATTCTCCTTTCCACCATCCAGCTCATTAACAACCACATGGAAAGCTAGTAAGGACCCAAGACAGATCCTTACAGAATGCCCTATTGGTGCCATTAGTAACTGCCTTGCATATAGTTCAGCCAGTTTTGTGTTCACAGTCTTATTTGCAACTTTATCTGCTCCTAATGGTTTTGAACCTATGTCTCAACTTGCTGGCTATCTTCTGTGGGTGTACAACACGGACCCCAGTCTGAAGCTGGGATTGGAATCTCCGCTAACAGACCGCCAGTACTGAGGCTGTATGAATTAGTCAGGGAGTCATTAAGGTTGGAAAGGCCCCTAAAAGGGTCAAGTCCACTTTTTGATGCCTACCATCGGGTCTGCAGTCCAGTTGATGCAGATAGTGCAGATAGTGGGGGAATCAGGTAAATGTCACCAGCTACCCCTTCTGAATTAACACTTACAGATCCATCACAAAAGGAGATGAAGTGCTGGTAGTTTTCATGGAAGTCTGAGGTTTAATTGAGGAGTTTAAATCCAGCTTTTGTCGGTACCCAAGGTCCTGCAGTTACAATTTTCCCTGTGTGTATCTACATCTCTGAATGAAGGATGTGAAACCTGCCTCCTCTGCCTAGGGTGGTTTGTTTCCACTTCTGGGAAGAAGGGCACAGCTAGATAAGGGCTTCATCTACCATAAAAGCCTGTGGTCTGTGAGGGGAGAGACACGACTGGGATTTCTGCCTGCTCACAGGTGAAGAACATAATCTCAACCTGCCACATACACAAAACCACTTCACAGATGTGAAGGACACAGAGGTTTGTGTGCCCCCTTGCTTGTTAAAAAAAGAGACAGTAGAGTGGTTCTGTTTATTTTTTCATGGCAGAGCTGAATTAAAGTTCATGTACTCCCTGAAGGTTAGAAAGTCTTGCTTGAGTCCAGAGCGCTCTGGGTCTTCTCCTGCGTGCACATGACACGTGATCAGGCTTAACACAACACGAAGGGTCATGGACTGAGCAAAGGCTGCAAGTCTGTTGGTCTGTTAGTCTCTAGTGATGGCCACCTGTGAGACTGACCTGTCCGAAACTCACTCCTCCCTGTGCTCACAGGGAGCTTACACAGCTTTCTTCACTCCTCACTACCTCAAAGTCTTACAACATGCTTGTGGAGGATTGGGATACAGACCCTCTCCTAAGCAGTTTTCCAGCTTAGAAACACCTCGTTTGCATTCTGTGGTAGGGGTAGGGCTGCTTGCAGCTTGGGGAATGCTTGAGGGAGACTGATGTGTGCTTGCCCTGTATGTGTCACTGTTTAGCCTCCAGTTGGGCAGACAGATACATAGGATTGATTCAGGGTAATCTTAGTATAGTCTAATGCCACCGTTAGGTTTTTTACAAAGGCAGCCTGATTATGAGATTATCTAGAGCCTGGATAGCTGGATGTTATTCTTCCTGTCTTTCTTCTTGTAATTCCCAGTGGTAATCTCTTATCTAAATATTATACAATGAAAAAACAGGAGGTTGGCAATGGTAAAATGAATAACGAGTTATTGACAGTAATTATTCTGCAATTTATCTGTAGTCCACAGCCTTGCTTCATCTGATGTTTATTTTTTCTGATCCAACCTTTTACTCATTTGTTTTCTTACTTGAGTAAAAACATCCTTAATGACTTTTTCTTGTCCAGAAAAAGAAAGTTCTTTAGCAGAAAAAGAAAGGCTGACCAGAGAACAGCTTTCACTGACATATTTGTTGTGAGTGCTTCATACTTTGTAACATATGTGGGAATAATATGTAAAGCAATACCACTAATGATAGGATCTCCTACAACAGCAAGGTAGGCAAATTCTATGGTACATAGGAAAAATAAATAGACAATGCATTGCAAAATAACAATTTGCCACAATGTGTCAGGGTGAGCTCCATAAAACAGCTGGGACAAATTTAGCAGCTGTTAATGGGTACTGATGATACACCAGGACATGAAGCTCAATAGGAAAAGAGCTGTGGAGTGAAACAGCTGAAATTCCTAATGTAGACACCATGACCAAAGAGATGAAGCAAAAAATGAGGAAAGATATTAAATCTAAAAAAAAGAATAGCTGAGCTTAAATTGTTGCAGCATGCAGCAAGGCTTTTGCTGCTCTGGATGACAGAATGTCTTGTTGCAGTGACTTCATTAAAGTGGCAAATACACAGCAGCCCAGTGCTACTTAAGGACATGTTCAAATCATCTCAGGCTATTTAGTTTAGATTTCAAGCACCTGTCCTGAAATCAGGAAATCCAAAATAATGCCACCACAACAGAGCTTCAGGTATGTAGTCAAGAAAACTAAAGGGGAAATGAAGACACACAATACATTCAGTACTGGGAACATGAAACCAATTTCTTGAAAAATGAAAACACACAAAAACAAGCACCCCATATAAATCTTCTACCTCTATTTCTATTTTCTGTTCCACAGAGTCTTATATTTCATTCACAAGCATAACCTCTGAGCATTTCTCCATATTGCCTAAGCAACATGTCTACCATCTTTCATCTAATTCTTTTGTTCTGTGGAGAAGCATGGACAGTGGTGTCTCTCTTTATGTTTGGTTTCAAAAGGATTTTTGATTCATTTTTTACATGCAAGCTACTATAAAATTCCTAGGGGAGAATGAAAGTGCTAGAATTCATGACTGTCTGTAGTTCATTGGAAAACCTATTTATATAAGCTTCTGAAAAAATTCTGTTCATTGAGGAACACACACACACACACACACACACACTCTCCCCCAAAACCACTAAAAATTGCTGTTGGAGATTTTATCAAGCTGCATTATTAAAAGCCTTATACTTTTGGGGGCAGGTGGGTATCTCCTACACCCATTCCCTGGGAATGAAGGGAAAGAATTGCAGAGTTTTGTGAAGACTAGAATGTGAAGGGAGTTTGTAATGCAGCAGTGGCCACTTTCTCCATTATGCCTAATATTCCTTGTGCTTTTCTTCTCAGGTTGCTGCTACCTCAGGTTGCTGCTACCTAAAGACAGAGATGATGACACTGCAGTAAAGAGCTAAAATTTTCCTTAAAGTAGACTTGTTTAGCTAGTCTCTATTTGCTAATCTTCTTCTGCAGCCTTACTAGGCAATCAGAGGAGTAGTGAGAAGAGTGGGGAAGGTGCAAATGGGAAATGAGAATAACCAAGTGCTTAAAGCACTCTCTGACCAGCTGTACAAAACCAGCATTTCCAGCCCAAGAATCAAGGAGAGAGAGGGCCTGGGATATGTTTGGAATCTGGAATGAGAAGTAGCTGCTGTGGCCAAGTTTTTAGATGGAGAAGGGCGTGTTCTGGGGAGTCTGTGTGCTGAAATCACTCAAGCTCCCCAGCTCACAGATGCTAAAACAAGAACTCCCCCAGCTGTTCAATCCAGCTGCCTTGGAGAGCTGGATAGCTACAAACCTCATGAGCTTCTCCATCCTGCAGCATTCCATGAAGTTGAACGGGCTTGCTAATCTTTACCTCACCATTTACATTGCACGTACCCTGCTTCTCCCAGCCACATTGCTTTGTTTTAGTGAGTTGGCAGGAAATGGAAAATCTGTGTCGGATTCTTATATGTTTTCACAGCTGCCTAGTCACAAATATGACAAAGTGTAATAAAGTTCTCATAAGGAGTAATCCTTGCTGTGACAATATGCAGTAGCCAACTTGTGTTTTTCTGCAGTTGCCACTGCTGTCATTTATTTCTCCATGAAAGGTGGGTCTTCTGAGGGTACTATAGGAGCACCTGCTTCATCAGGGCTGTGGGATGCACTCAAACACCTATCAAACACACATAAGGGAAGGCTGATATAGAAAGTTATGCATGCTCCAAAGGGAAGAGTCTAAACTCAATGTTAAACAGTGCTGAGCAAGGCCTGTTCCAATCTCATTTTCATATTTACACTTAGTATTTAGCCATAAAATACTGCAGCTTACAATTGGTTGTGTTGGCACCATTTTGGAGTCCTGGCATTAATAGTTTATGCAACAGGCATTAAAGTTAACCATGGAAGTATTTTTAAAGATGCAAGCATTCATGTGCTATAAAGCACATGATGGAGAACCTAATCAGCTGGAATGTGTTTTGCTTATGATGTGCAAGTCTAACCTAGCATTGCAAGTTTGAAAGCCTAGAATTCTTCCATCAGAAAGTTTACTGTGGGCCCACAATGCCTTACTGCATTTTCATTCCTAGCTAAAGGGTGTAATTATTCCTTGGTAACTTTCAAAACTAAAAATGAACATTTCTGTGAGCTCATACAGACAGAAAAGCTCTTTAAAACCCTTGCCTCAGCCATGCAGACTGCTCCTGTTGTTATCACTAAGTTTCACACAGCTTTTGTCATCACACTTTTCTGTCTGTCATCAAAGAAAGTGTAAGTTTTGGTTCTTTTATTCAGCAACTGTAGGTGCTAGATCTTAGCTGTGATTTAGAAAACACTCTGTTCTTCTTTTTGTGAGTGAAAATTCCTGCCAACATGAAAGTAAATGTATAGAATTAGAGGAAATATTTAATATCGGAAGGTAATAAAAAAGGAGAAAGAAGCTAGGAATTTTAAAGGTCTAGTAGGAACTTAATTTTTCATGTGATACTTAATATAATCCCACTTTTCAGTCCTTTGTCTTCCCTACAGGCTTTACTTACTTGATCTGAAGAGAATCAATAAACAAAATTGTCCTTGTGTCATGAACTGTTATTGGCCTTCCCTGTTGCATTTCTACCTCTGTCCAAATACCTCTCCTGGTTATGCTGCTTTGTCAGGAATGGTCTAATAAGTGATAGCCAAGACTCAGGTGTGAAGGAAAAACAATATCAGGAAAAAAGCAGACAGGCCCAGTGCAATGGTTTCCCCTGATAGCTTGTTTCATATATTTTCCTCTGCAACACCTTCAGTGGAAGAAAGCTTCACAACAGTGTGACTTAGCAGCTCCTCTTCATGTTTTGTGGTTTTTCCCTTCTCATCTTTTCATACACACACTATTATTTTCTCCTAGGAATCATGTCTGTTGATAAAGGCAGCTAAACAAAAATCTGGAAAATTATCTTTCCTCTTTTTAAAAGCAACACCCAGCTCATATGGAGGTGTAAATATAAAGGAGCTCTTGGGCTCTGTACATATACAGGGGCTCACCAGTCATTCTGGTATGATTCATCCACTAAAGGGCTACAATTTCAAGTTAGTTGGGCCAGTTAGTTGAATAATTTGAAGGAGCAAGTAGATCTTTGCACCTAAATTCCTTGAATTTGCATTTTGAAATTGGTAAGTAGTCCTGCAAAGGAAACATCTTCTTATTCTCCTTTCCTTTTGTTTTGACAGATTGGATGTGTTTGCTTTTTCCCTAACTGATTACTCTTTGAAATACAATATGTTGTTATCATCAGTGTGAGATACTGTGAACAGATCTGAAAATCACTACTAGCTTGAGAAAGGAGTCAAATTGTGTATCTGCATTTCTGTAAATCCAAATTTCTATGTCCTCATCACCTGCACTGACACCCAAAGGGATACCTTTACCAGTATTGATTAGGTCACTGTCAATCAAAGTCAAGCCCACCTGGAATGGGAACAGGGTTTAATGTCAATACCTGCAGAGCAGTGTGTGGATGTGAAGGGTCTGCAACACTTTTGATTATAAGAAAAGCAAGAGAGATGCACCCTGCCTTCAGACTTGTGAGGGCACTGATCCTTACTCTGCAGTGTGGGGATCTTTGTGTCTTAGAAGCCTTTGAGAAAACAAAATGCCAGAAAGCTTCTTTTGCACATTTAATCCAGTCCTGTTAACTAGGAATTCTGCTTTGAAAATGTAGGCCAGGTCTTAGAAATGTAGATCATAGGTCTTCTGCATTTTAAATAATTAATTTTCTATCTGTTTACTTTCTACAGTCATACTTTCTACAGTGGTCTCTATGAAGCATCAGGGAAAGAACCTTGCAATTGGCCAGAATAAAGGTGATTTACATGCAAGTATAGAGAGTGAGGAGGGATGAAGAAGGCAAAATGAGTCTTTGACACCTAAGAAGTGATGGCAGGTATGTGATGAGTGGCACATCACATAATAAATCCTAAGGAACACCTGTTAGCATCGTAAATTGAGTGGAAGAGCTACGTGTTGGGCTGAGCCGGTGCATAATTGGAACCCTGGAATGTATTTGTGCAGCTTGCAGCAGGAGTCCAGAAATATGTGGACTTGGCAAAAGCCATCAGTTGCATCAAATAATTATGAAATACTTGAAAGCCCCAGGTAAATAACCTCTTCAGAATTGGCAGGCATCAATGGGTCATTCTGTTCTTTCCTTCTTTATATGGTGAGCTGTTGTAAATCCCCAGTGAAAAATCCAGTGAGGCAGACAGGGGAGAATGCAATCAGCAATCCAAGCAATGGGAACAAAAAGAAGAATGGCACTTACAAATTTTCCTACCAACGCCACAGTCCTTTCCAATTCCAGTCTGATAGAAAGGATTTAGCTGAGTAGCTTGGCTGGGTGAAGTGGAGTTTTTACAAGTCTAACACAAAGGACCAATACATTTGATTTGGTGGACGTGTAAGCTCTAACAATAATATTCAGCAAATTCAATTCCTTAATCATTGTGACCATAAGAACCAAGTGTTTGTAATGTTCTCAGTGCATGCAGAGAGTAATTACATTGGATTTTAATAAGACTTGCTGTGAATTGTTGACCAATGATTCACTATGGGGGAAAAATTAATTAAATTTTAATGTGAAAAGTTATTGTTAATTAAAAGTTGTATGAAAAATAGCCATAAAAAGTAGTTAAGGTGTGCAGATTTGAAATTACTAAAAGGGCATATAAAGAAAAGGAATAAGATGTTTTTGAACTGGATTGTATGCCTACAGGTTAAATGCCTAAAAACACCAATCCACATGCAAATTTGCTTCTCCAGCCATGAAAAATCTGCCTCAGGAAGATGAGCACCCTGTGACAGATGATAGCTTGCACCTATGGCTGTAGAAATAGGAGTTGGCTGTGGGATCAGTGGGTGGGTTGGACTCAGGAGAGACATTTACTATCACACCCTCTACATATTGGCCTCTGCAGAGCTGACAACGAAAAAGACTGTGACAGCTAAGCAACCAGTGCTGGAACACCGACAACTGGAAACAGTGACATTGCAGCCTTGGGGGGCATTCCACTCTATGTCCCCACCAGATATGTCACTGACTTCATCCATGTTTCCATCCCCTATCAGACTTCGCTTTCCAGCCCCTACAATTTTTAGAGGGCCCTTAAAAAACACTCCAGTTATGCAGAAGCTGGAGAGAAAATGTCAGAAAGAAACTTGGTCCCAAGTGGTCCCAAAAGTGACTTAAGTATATTTTATGGTTCTCAATGAAAAATTTTGATCATCAGGATTGCAGCTGTGCTGCTGCCCAGCTCCACTGTACTTGGGCTACTGCAGGTTCCCCCCAAATCAGGACCTGCTTTTGAGCATGACCAGAATACAAAGAAGATGTGGTTAAGACGTGGTAAGTCCAGACACCAGTTCATGAATAAATCTGATTAGGATCAATATTTACTTCATTTTCTGAGACGTTTGGACAGAGCCTGGTACACTTTTATAACAGCTACTTCACCAAAATTAATGAAATGAAATAACATAGCTTTTCTCCTGGGTTATTTTTTGGGGAGGGGATTTTGTACAGGACGTTTAAGCTGATTGGGAGGCTTTTTGTTTTCCTACATGTTGTGTTGTCACTCTAGGCAGTGTTATGGGCCATGCTTGGAGGGCCAAGCACCAAAGTTAAATAATGTAACACCAGCACTGTGGAAATGAAGTCCTCTTATAACTCCAGACCTTTGTGTTTTCCTCCACAACAAGCCTATGAAGGATCAGCAGGGTCTGAAATAGTTTGTGTGGGTTGCATATTGTGCTCCTTTTACAGATTTCTTTTTCCTTTTACAGTCGAGAAATTCATGTATTTTAAGTTACTTCATCATACATGTCTCATTCAGATCATTATAATGAAATCAGCAAGGTTAAATCACACATTACAAAGTGCTTTTCCTTAATCATCAGTTTATCCAAAGGACTGACAACTGAGCTATTGCACTGGGTAATCCAATGCCCATTTTCCCCTCAAGGATTAGGATTTATTTACTCACGAATGACAAACATCTACCGTCTCATTTTGATGGTATTTGTGCAAATGAAAATTTAAAGTCTTCCCCATTATATGGTAAATTCCTACAAAAACAGCTTCTTAAATTCTCAAATATATGCATCTGTATAGTCAGCTTTAAAAAAACTCAGTTCGGTGGTCTGAAAGATATTGGAATATAACACATTACAGGTGGTGCAAATACTTTACAGTAAAATATTATTCACTTAACTCTATCAGGGGGTCAGTGACCAAAAGAGGAAATATAACTGCAGTCTAACTACTGAGATTCAGTTTTCCAAACAAAAATGAGCTTGAATTTCTTCCCAATGCTTAATATTTCTTAAAGGGCTTGAATTTCTTCCCAATGTTTAATATTTCTTAAAGGGCAAATAAATAATTAGAATTAAATCTCAGTTTTAATTTAGCTTTGTGAATACTCTAATTGCAGTCCTAAAAGAAACCCATGTGGAGCTTTTAACAGATGTTTGCAGAAACCTGTACCTCTTGATTGCTGAAAGCATCTCTAAATATTAAATCAATAGACATATATGTATGACCTTTCAAAGAGCAGTTTGTATGTCATTCTCAGTAGCTCCATGAAAACGTTCCAGTTAAAATGTCAACAGTGGGATCGCTTTTAGCATCAAAGGTTATTCTTGCTACACAGTTCTATAAGGATGGTGACCCTAGCCACACATGCATAGCTGCACCAACGAATTATAACATTAACCAAATGTAACAATTTATTTTATCATTATGGTGTTGCCTAAATCACATCCTTGTGTGACTATTAATAAGCACAGCTAAAAAATAGAATTAGTGGAGAGGTTATCTCAGAAAGAAAGATCATGACTGCTTTCATGCAGCTCAAAATGCAGAGCATGACCTTTGAGAGCAAGGAAACAGTTGAAGGCAAATTATTTCTAATACTATAATTCCTTCAAATATAATAAAAAATCCAGGAAAGGCATTTGCACAAAAATTAATGGTTGATCCCTGATCAGTGTACACTGGCCTACAGCTATGCAAT
This sequence comes from Motacilla alba alba, assembly GCF_015832195.1. Taxonomy (NCBI): domain Eukaryota; kingdom Metazoa; phylum Chordata; class Aves; order Passeriformes; family Motacillidae; genus Motacilla; species Motacilla alba. Next base: position 106,905,046 of record NC_052017.1, on the reverse strand, counting down.
TGCACCTGACCTACTCAGGGGAGCAATGGCAGTGCCAAAAGTTTTGGAGCAGGTGACCACCCAAGTTCTTCTCCCATCCCTTGCAGGCTTACTGTGGGAACACAAGAACCTCTGTGCTGGCACAGAGCTGCCACTTTGGGGACTAGTTGTGAATGGGGCCTTCCCGGAAGATAGAGGAGGGGCTTTTTTTTTTTTTTTTTTTTTTTTTTTTTTTGTGTTGCTTTGACATTAGTGCTTTGTTCCTGAGTTGTGCATTACCCGGAACCAAATTCTTTCTTATTTTGCCTGATTCTATACAATTAATTCAAGCCATGTGTAGCTGTTCTCCATTGGCAATGGACTGTCAGCCACTGCATCCATTTTGTCACAATTCTGCATTTGAATGCAATCATACTTCTTAGTCTGACAAGTACCTAAATATCTAGAGTCTACTCACTTGTCCTGTGCCTATAATCAATAATTCATTCTCTGAATAACTCCATAAAAATGGCAAGGATGATGAATATTTTTTTCTCTCTCGGTTTAAAATAAAATCCATATTAGTTTCATCAACTGGCAATTATTAATGTACCTTACTTCACCAAGAATTGATTTGATTCTGACAAGTTCTTAATGTCTTTAAATTAAGGTAAATAATTGCTATCCATATTCAGCAGTTTAGTGCACCGACATAAGATGATCCTGCTCTAATGGGAGACATATCTGTGAAACCTTGAAGAATATTGGGTAAAAGCCTTCAGCTGTCCCTTTTGTTTGAAAGCTTGTGCTGGACAGGCTGTAGGGGTAGCAACAGCAATAAACGGAGGCTAAACAAAGCTTGGGGCTCAAAACTCAGAAGCAAAATCAAGCTGAAGATTTTTAGGTTGAGACACAATATATATGAAATATCTCATCTCTATTTCTAGGTTTATTTCCTAATAACCTGGAAATTGTTGTATAAATGCCTACCTTTTAGAATGCCTCACAGGTTTGACATAACTATTAATAATTCAGGAGTTTGGAAGGATGGTCTGTCTGTGACATTAGCTTGTCATAAAATTGCTACATTTGATCCTATGAATATGGCTATATTACATATACCTCGTATGCACAATTTGACTTCTGTGGCAGATATTTAGCTCAGCTATTTAAACTTCTTTGCTTAGTGCCTTGCCTCTGTAAAAACCTGTGAAGCAAAGTGGAAAGTACTGATAATAAGAACAGACTGAGGGACTGTGGATAGGATAGGTCTTATCTGAATTATAAATCGACTGTGTAATAATTAAGTAATATGGTTGAATTGGAAGTGTCATCAGTATAAAGATCTCATGGCTCTTAGTTTCACTACTGTCTTCCATTTTTGGCTGATGTACAGGTGTGTTTGGCTGTCCAGTGATCCACTTCTGAGCAAAGGATATTGAACCTAAATGTTTGAGGTTAAGTGCAAACTTTACTTTACAGTAGTTGACGGAGGGCTCCTAAATCAAATGAAGATTCCTATATCCAACGTAACCTTGCATATAAATCTGTCCCAGGTCTTTTTCAAAGTCGCTTGTCCCTACCTGTTAGAAGAAAAGTGTTTTTCATTTCTCAATATCCCAGCAATGAGATTCATTGGGAAGAGCTGAGCTCATTGATATAAGGTGAAAATCCTCAGAATGAGGAAACTATGACTTTTTAATGGTTTTTCTTTGTATGGATGGCATTGACGTGCCCAGACCTCAGGAAAGTAACAATGATTAAAAAATAAAAATAAAAATCCTGTTTCAAATTCACAGTATGCAGGTAGAGAAGTGCTGCATGGATTTAGTAATTTGTTTATTTAAAATGGCACTGCAGGCAAGAATTTCAGCCATCCCACCAGAGTAAATTGTACTAAAGTGGGCTACAAGTGTTGTTAAGGCCCCAGACATAAGCCTCTTCCCAGCAGGATAGCTCACACAAGCTTTCTGGAAAAATGCCTGTATTCAACAACAAATATAAATTCACATTGAGTAGTAAACTTTGGTGTAGTCTGAAAAGAAGAACAAACAAAGCACACACTGTAAATATACCCCATAAAGACACAGGAGCTCACATTAATCATGTAAGCTAGGACAATAAGTGACCTTTTCTAATAAGAAATGAGGCAACTAAAGCAGCCATTAAATTTCGCAGCGGCCCTATTTAATGTCTGTGACATTCATCATCACACGATGTAAACGTCCTCAGCCTCTCGACATTTGCCAATCATCCTTCACTAAGAGGGAAATTGGTCTCAAGCTTTTAGAGCGCCACTTCCCAAATTCTGGCAATGCCAAGGCCATTCTAACTCCTTTTCAACCCTAAAATGACAGAGAGCAGCTGTTAAGCCAGCAAGGTTAACAAACCTTGGAAAAGCATTAGTGCCACTATGTTTTTAGCACTTTTCAAAACACAAAAGTTGGAAATGACTGACACAGGCCTGCTACTTTTGCAGGAGTCAAATGTACAAAATCACTGTTAAGATATCCAGGCTTTGTCTTTCAATAAAAATGTTTATGCTTGCAATTCTAAAGCATGGAGAGTTTTCAAGAAATAAAGGCTGGTATATACTGAGATGTAGCCACTGCTTTAAGCTTCGTGGTTTAGTTTCAAACTCTGAACAGAGATGGCAATTAGAAATTCTAGAAATAAAGATACCATAATTCAGTGTCCAGGGAATACATTCTCTTATTGAGCTCATGAACTCTCACTGTGACTTTGAAAACTTGGACATCTACTACTCTGACAAGACTGTGTTCCACTGTCACTTTTTTTTTTTTCTACCCTTTTAGGATTTTCAGGGTTTGACTTTAGCCTCAGACCTTCTCAGCTTCACAGAAAAATGATGTTGAAACAGCAGTTCGGATCCTGCAGATCAGGCAGGAGCCTTGAAACCATCCATGGGCTTTCTTGTTTTCTTTTTTGCCTCGTTGATTTGCCCAGTTCCTAAATGACATCCCCTTCTTCTGGCTAAGAAGTCATCATTGACATCAGTGCCCTCCACAGCCCCAGCCACATCTCATTTCACATCAGCACTGAGCAGCTGGTGTCAGGCCAAGTTTTGCTTCACTGACTGCCAGGGAAGTTTCCTGCTGGTCTGTGTGTAGAGAGAGAGAGTCCTTTGCCACTGATAGATGATCTGCTTAAGGCTACCAGCAGGTAAGCCCTTGTTGTTCTATCAAGTTCTAGTCCTGTTTTAGCTTACTTGACGTTTGATGCAACTGACTTGCCTGAGAAATTTGGGAGTGGGAAGATCTGATCCCTTTCAAAATAATACCTTTTTTCTATTCGTCTCTGAAAAGTCTGAGACTGTTTGTTAGAGACCTCCTCTACCTCCTTCTCCAACAGCTCTCGCCTGGAAAACATCTCTTGAATGCCACTTTTCCTAGTTTTGGTGAGCTTACATGTAATACTGTGTCACAGAAGATAACGTCCATTTATAGTGTCTTGAATGTCAAACATGAATGATATCCTAATTCACTGAAAAATGGGATTTAAGATGAAAAGGACCTGGCTCAAGGCAAAGAAATGAGAGTTGTAACTTCTTAAAAAGGGGACATCACTTTGATGAGAGGAAAAAGCTACATGAAAAGCCTCACAGGTGGACTGCTGCCATCACTTGTTTAGGTTATAGCACTGGATTCAGCTACTCAGGCTTTCCTCCACTCTTGAGTGCTTATGACCAACACTGAAAGGAATGCCTGTGGATGGCAAGGAAATCCCACTTTGGAGGGGAACCAAGTCTCTGTAATTCAGGTTTTGGGTTTTTATGATATGGATGATTGCAATCCTTTCTCCTTGGATGTACCAAAACAATCTCTGTGAAAGCTTAGCTGGTCTATGATGCAGCTGCACCTCTTCTAAACCAGACTGCTAAGACAGCTATCAGCCCAGTTGCCCCTTGCTTTTCTTGGAACTATATGCAGTTTTGCTTGTACTGAAAGTGTTTTGCTTCAGTTTTAAATCCTTGAAGAGAAAGGTCCTGGTTATGTCGGTGTCCACCTGTTTGCCTGTGGATTGTGGTGGCAGTGACCAGCTACCAGACTGGATTCACTGGTTTTAAGTGTCTGTGGGCAAAACTGAGTTTGTCTTTAAAGGCTGAAGTTCACCCTGGGAATGCTACAGGCAAGATGTAGCATCCTTCTCTTTATGGCAGTTTCTTTAACAGATTGACATCATGTAAGCCAATGGTTATAAATCAGAATTTCCACTTATTTCATATCATGTAAAGGCAGAAGGAAATAACAAGAAGGAATCAATGAGCTTCTAAATTTAGGGCAAGAGTAGGCAGTTTGTGTGTTATGCTTGAGCAGCTCAAATGCAGCCTGTTTGCCTTGTCCTGTGCCAAGCAACATGCTGGTTTTGTCCAGGAGCTGCTGGAAAATTCAGACTTCCAGTTATGAAGGAGGCAAATCACTAGTGATCACCAGGTCACCTGCATCTTCCCAGCCCTTCCCACCCTGGGGAGATATGAAATGGATCCTGGGAAGCCTGCACTGCAGGACTTCAGGGAGACAGCGTGGTTTTCTTACCCAGGAACCACTGATGGCTGTTCCCTACCCTGCTGCTTCTCAGTGCCTTAAGAAAGACTGCAGGGAGATGGCAAGAACCTGTCAACTCAGAGTATGTTTGTAGAACCAGGATCCCCTGTCAAATGGAGAGATTACCAGAGGCTTTGTATCAGCTCTACGTAATGTTTAATAACATTTCCAATAGTGGTAATCACAATTAATTGAAATGAATGTGTGCAAATACTGACTACAGCCTGAAAAATTGGTAATTAACTGGCTGAAATGTTTGCTTTTTTTTTTTTTGTAAATCCAAAGAATTAGATTCAGATAACTTTTTTTTTCTTTTATATTTTTTTCCCTATTACAGCGTGCTTGCATTTTCCTCTATGGTTCGGAAATCCCAGCTGTACATCCTCTCTTCCTACTCCCATGGGCAGGGATTTCACTGAGGAAAACATGACATATGATCATCTCTGTAGTTCCAATAAGAAGTTGGTTGTGTAAAGGAAAGCTGCTGCCTGGCTCTAGCTATGAAGCTTCAGTGCAAGACTTCTGAATAAAAGTATCTGAGTTCTGTATGACCTTTTTTATACCAGAATCCCACTGGCTGGCAGAACATGCATCATAAGGACTTTTTTGTTAAAAGGTAGGAAAACATTTTCCAGACAGTTAACATTTTCCAGACCTCTGCTGTTTTGGGTGAAGAGTGACAAATAGCACTACACATCAAAAGACTATTTTCATTTCAGTTTCCATTCTTTCTGGCTTTTTTTTTTTTTTCCCTCTCTTTCTCTCTGTTCAAAATAGAGAAGAAAAAAAAAAAAAAGCATCTCTAGCCAAAACATGGGACAACAGAGAAAGAAAAAATATCAAACAAAGCCTTTATAAGGAGAGAGTTGCAGAGACTGGCTATAACTGTGGTAGAGAAAATACCATTCCTTATGAAAGATTCAGTCACTGCATCCATGCATTCCTCATTATATCAGCCACAATCCCTGCCTGTCCTCGAGCACTGAGTGATGTAAAGTTGTCAAAAGCTCAGACCTTGAACTTCACCCAGAAAGCATGTCCTATGTCCACATGCAGGGTCTGTCAGTGTTGTTTTTCACTATGAACATTGTTTTCAGCTTCTACCTAATTAGTCCATAGAGGGATACTATTTCTATGCACAGAATTTTCTTATTTTGTAAAAAAATAGTGAGAATTCCCTGCATGTGAGTAATGGTAAATTTTTTCTTCTAGTACACCCCAAAGGCACCTTTCTTTTAAATAATAATCTGCAGTGGTGTTGCTTTTCAGATATTTATGCGAGGGATTGCTAAATTTGAAATCAAGTTATTTAATATAAGATTGGATAGCAGAAAACTTCTTTGATTTGCTCCTTTTGTTTTCTTTTATTTTCAAAACATATTTTAAACATGTTAATTTAGCACAATTTCTTCTTAGCCCTTGGAGAAGCTCAGCTTAGCCATCAGTTTTGTTGTAGAGAGACCGTTTTTCTTCTGACAAGCTTGTGAGCATCCTAACCTATAATTCACCCAAATTTGTGAGACATTAATTCTCTCTGGCAGCTCAATCCATTAAAGACAGTAAAGAATTTGAACCAATTAATACATTCTTTTGACAGACGCAGTAATGAAATTGCTACTTCCATTCTATTTGCCCTTTGACGTACGAGCCCAGATCAATCCCAAGAAGTTATGAGGTACCATTTTTATGTCTGGTCTCCAACAGTGATATTCTCTGTGAATTCTTGAATTATGTCTCTGGGGTTATTTACATAATAATGTATATCACACTAGCATATTAAAGCTTCCAGAATTGTTCCCAATTTCTAGATGTAAAAATTTGCCATTTCACTCTTCTTGCACATGGAAATAGTACTAGCCTCAAGGCAGGGAGAGGTGCAAAGCTCTCCTGCTCTTGCTGGCAATCAGAGTGTAGTTCTGTGTAGTTCCTGGGGTGCAACACTGTTACAGGGACAGCCTACTTGTGTCTGAGTAACGCAGGAATTCCCCTCATACCCAGGGGCCCATCATCTGAATTTCTCAGAATGGAGAAATAGAGGACTCCAGCAGGCAGGACATAAACTGATTTGGCGCTGTGGCTGGCTGCTGGACCTCCCCAGCCTCCTTCTCTGCTCCTCTGATTGCACAGACATCATTCATAGATCCAACAGCAGGAGAGACCAGATGAAGTGCTCACAGTAGATGTATTCTTTATAGTCAGGCAACACATAAGAATGTTTTTAGTACTGTATTTTTGCCTCTTCCATGATCTCTTATTTCCCTAGGTTTTTTTGGGACTGAAGTAAAATGGCCTTTAAACTCAAATCATAGCGGACCAGGGGTGTTGCAGAACTTGCTAATGATTTATAAACACAAACAGTTGGCTTTGCTGAGATTCGCAGACTGTTTATTTGTGTTCATCTCCTTCCCAAATCCCTGAACTTCTGTACCTTAATGCTAGAATTTGATTTCAGAAAAATTCAATTTTTTTCCATTTTCTTGTTTTAATGAAGACAGAAAGTATCATATATCTTTTTCTTTTTTATTTTTTGCGTGATTTTTGTGAAGCCCACTGAATGTTTAAGGCTTAACAGAGTGCTGGGAGAAGGGGTTCAAGTGAATAAATATTCTTTCCAACTGATTGCCATTGCCAGAAATGTAGAAGTCCCTTCCTTAATTTTTCTTTAAATTTAAGTAGATTAGTTTATCCTGATACTGATGTGGTGACACTCTTTTCTGTATAGGAGCAGCCATCAGGAAAACTGGATGTGTGACAGCTTTTTAACTTGTACAGTTACACTGGTAGACACTCTGAAAGGGAAGTTGTCACAAAGAAGTTGTTTGTGGTCTACCTCAAAGCTAGGTTTTAGAAGCTCAAAGCAGGAAGAGGTAAATGCATTGCATTTCATTGCAGTGAGTACACTTGTGGATGACACAATGCAGGGAGGTACACGCATAAGCAGCACTGGGTAATGGAACCAGAATCACATGCACAAAAGCCAAAAACCCTTGAGAATTAACTAAGAAGAATGAGATCATAGATAACAGTTAGGAATGCATCAATTAATTGTTGCAGCAACATCTAAGCTCAAAGTCTTATCAATTAGAGATAAGCAATCAGGATCTGCTATAAGGAGTGAAGCAAATATTTTGACACATTATTTCTGGCAGAGATAATAAAAACCATAATGTTGTTCTGCAAGACACTGGCACAGTTCATCAGAAAGGCTGTACACAGTAGTGGTTTCCTGCATGAAGTGTGAGAAGGGACACGTTCAGAAAAGAGCTATGAGCATGACCTAACATCTAGATCATATTTCACAAGATCCTGTTTTGCTAGAGGACCACGTCAGATATAGACAAGCTGAGAAGGGAGGTCACTGTTCATGCACCACAGAAGTAAACTCTAAGAAAAGTTATTTAAGGTAGCAGAGAACTTTGGCACAGTTTCCAGAGAAATAATTCAGAATAGAAATTAGAATTAACTGACTTCTGGTAAGAGAAATGAGGTCTGGTATGATCTTCTGTTAAGAATAGGGACTAGGGGAGGGGAAAAAAAAAAGCAAGCAGAACTGTTCTGAAAATAGTTTTCACTAGTTTTAAGAAAAATATATGATCATATTTTCTAGGACAGCAGAGTATTAGACTTAACAAACTACATCTGTTCAAACCCATTTTCTGTACCCACAGAAGTTCCTTACACTTATACAAGTTATTTTGGTTCTTGACTACAATCAGCGGACTCATTTACATCTGCACTCATACTAAGTGCAAAGTGTAATTGTACTTGAAATTAAGATACAGATGTTTTACACACAGTAATCAGTATTTTGCAGAGTTAACCCTCAGGAATTGTTACAGATGGTTTAAAGATTTGTTTTCAGGAGCGGAAGGTTCCTAGTTCTTTCCCTTTTTTGAGAGCAGACAATATTTACCGAACAGAACAAGTGAAAAAAATCCCATATCCATGGGTACACACACTCTGTATTTGCTTTTAGATTTCAGACTCATTCAGAATTTTATTCTAGATTTGTGGGATTCATTCTACATGGAAACCAAGCTAGTTTTAAATGTTAAAGGAATCTTTTAAAATTCTAATTTATTCTTCCTGTTTTGTATTTTTCTCAAAGCATAACTGAAATGGCATTCTGAACAAGACTCTATAATGCTGCTCTTTGCCTATTGAAAAGAAAAGACATTCCTCATGTTTGGTGCATTGGCTCAGAAAGCCTAATACTAAATGCATTTTTCTCATTTCACTGTGGGGATGTACATTATAAAATGGTCTTAGCTTCATCTTCTGAATAATTCTGCTCAGAAACAGCATTAATGAACTGTCTGCCATCTTTATCACTCATTGTTAATCTGTCTCCCACTCAGTTCTCTACCTGTCTGGCATTTCATTTCCACAGACATATTTTGCTCTTTGCTTGCACAACTTTATATGTGTTGTGTACTTCAGATAACAAGACACTTACACTTTCCTCTTGAAAGAGCATTTTAATAGATTACAGAAAATCTTTTGAAGTTACTGGGCCCTGACAGCATCTTTTAATGAATCAAGGGCCACGTTTCACTGTCTACTGGACTTTTCGACACATCTGGATTTTTACATTTCACATTCAGCACAAACATCTTGAGTGTGTTAGCAGTACAATATTCATCAGTAAAAAATCCCAAATATGTCCTGGATTTAGACAATGGCCCAGGAGGGATGGACCTTAGAGACAGCAGACAAAATCCTTCCTCTTTGTCTGTTTATTAAGTGGCTGCTTTATTGCAGTTCAATGAACGAATTTCAAAAGGGAGTGAAAATTTAAAATACTTTGGTCATATTCATCCTGAAAATGCCATTTCCTTTCCTTTAGTGTGTCTTTATTTAGTACCAATATAAACCTTGAAAAGAGAGTCTTTCTACAATTGCAAATTATCTCTGTAATGTAAATAACAGTGAAAATAATCCTTGGTATGTATTGATGAGCAGATTGCAAATATGACTTCTAGCCCGTGTGTATATTTGGAAAACTTGAGTATCAAGAAACACTGTTAATATCTTTTAGGAGGTTGTGTGATGAGCATAAATAGAAAACAGAGTTTTCTATCACCGAACCTTAAAAACTTCAGCTAGTGTCTAAAGGGTGAGTGAGGCAGTAGATTAACCATGTTTTTTGTTGTCTGAAGAGAGGGCATTGCCATCCTTCTCACTGAACACTGGTATTCCATACAGATAAGCCTTGCCACATTGCACCCACAGTGGGTTTGTAAGCTGAGGGAAATGCTTCAGTGAATTTCACAGAACCAGAGAATATTCAAAGTTGGTAGGAACTCACAAGGATCATTGAGTCCAGCTCTTAAGTAAATGGCCCATAAGTGCCTCAAACCCATAACCCTGGCATTATCAGCACCATCCTCTAACCAACTGAACTAATCTCAGTGGCATATTTGGAACAGAACATATTGCAAAGATGGGATCTTGAGAATGAATTTGAACTGGCATGGGATTGAATTCTGGGTTGTACAAGAAAGGAGATAAACTAAGGGGAAAGTACTTGAGACTAAATTGGCCTCTGAAGAAGCAGACACTTCCTGGGAATATGTGAGCAGCAGCCTGGCCCTGGTGGGATCCAGCCCAGAGCTCTCACCCTACTTGGAAATGAGTGAACTGATTGACCAAGCAGTCTGCTGGTTTTGTGAAGTGTGTGGTGGCCTCTACTGGTATATTGAAATGTTACATGGATATTTGTGCTGTCTCAGAATTCTGAAGAACTCTGGATAAACACAAGAGATGTTTAATATTCACCAACCACCCAGTTTGGTATCCTGTCCTGGTTGTTATTTCTGCTGTAATGTAAATGAAGTCATCTATTAGATTACATCTTTTAGTCCAAGGGGTTTCCTCTCCTCAGCTTGATATGGAGCTTGCTACATGGATACATTCTCTCTTGTTGGTCAGAAAGGCAGTAGTCTCCTTCAATTATTCTTGATCACGTCTGACATGGCCATGCTTAGCAGAGGATGCCATAATTTTTCCTGTTGTGTTTTTATGTCTTTTGATGGATCATGAAGATAATGCAATGAAAAATTATTTCAGACTGTTCTATGAATCATTCTTTCATTGCAAAGACTTTGAGTCCAGTTAGTATGAATTAATTTTGTACCTCTTACCCGTGCACCCCTTGTAAGTTTATTTAATATTCAGGTAGTTCTTACATGGTCTATCACAATTTATTGTCAATGAAACAATAGTTAATGGGCAGTTAAGAGGAGGTTACTGCTTGTGCTCAAACTCTGCTATCATTATTTGCTCCTTCATTGTTAATCAATTTGCTACATCTTCACAGAGATACCACTGTAATGCAATAGAAGTTCAGTCATAACTGTAATTAAATAGCCACATTTAATTTCAATTAAATAATGAAAGCTTAAATAAGCTGTTGATTTTTTTCTTCTCTGATAGAACTAACTTGCCATGAAGAAGCAGCCTTTCATTTTCTTTCAGAAGAGCCAAAGCTTCTATAGAAATAGTATTACCAAAGGGCTTGCAAAATGAATGAAGGCTGGGACATGAGACAGGGAAACAGAACTGGAGCTTGTTAACTCCAGTATGTACTCTTGCAGAACTGGTTGAAATAAGGGAGTTTTCTAAGACGTTTCCTTCAGTCTTTCAGAAGTGCTCAGATTTCAGAATTCACACTCTGTTAGCCCTAATCACTGGGGCACCAGGAAAGATACAGAGATCTAGGTTCCAGTTTTCTCTTCTGTAAAATAAAAGAAGGAACTGATAATAAACAATTCTTTGTAAAACATTTTGATATTTATGAATAGCATTCCAACATAATTCCAATAATTTTACATGAAAATTGACCCATATTTAACCATCTACGTTTGGACTTAAAACTGTCTCTTCTTATTGCTCTTCTGCTGTCTGTGTGTTGTCAGTGCTTTCACTTTCTATAACACGTGTTTATTGACTTGCCTGCATGCCATATTCATGCTGCTTTGAAGCTCCCTTCTCTAAAGAAATACTGGAGCCTCAATTCCAACATTAACTTTCCAGAGTTTTGAGAGGAAAGGAGAAGCACAAAGGAACACTTCACTTGTTTGTCACGGAAAGCTTAACAGGAACATTGACCCTCAGCCATTTCTTCATAGGAACTGCCTGGATTAATGGGATCTCTGATTTAACTTCTACAGGCCATTGTTTGAATTCCATTAATGGATTTGATCATAGAAGCATTAAGTTTGGAAAGACCTTCAAGATTGTGTCCAACCTTTGAACAAGCACCATCATGTCAACTAACCCATAGCACCAAGTGTCACATCCAGCTGTTTCTTGAACACCTCCTGGTTTGGTGATTCCACCACCTCCCTGTTTCCAAAGTTGCACAATGCTTTCCAGCATGAAATTCCTCCTAATGTCTAATCCAAAACTCCCCAGTGCAGCTTGAGACTATGTCCTATCACTTGTTGCCTTGGAGAAAAGGCTGACCTTCACCTGGCTACATCCTTCTTCCAGGCAGCTGTAGAGAGCAATAAGATCTCCCCTGAGCCTCTTTTTCTCCAGGCTAAACAACCATAGCTCCCTCAGGCACTCCCCATAGGACTTGTGCTCCAGACCCTTCCCCAGCACCGCTGTCCTTCTCTGGACACACTCCAGCACCTCAATGTCTTTCTTGAAGTGACATGCCCAGAACTGGACACAGGACTCATTGTCCGGGTTGGCTACAGTAGGAGATGAAGAAGAAGAAAGGACACCCTCCTTCTCAATCACTGTTGGAACTCTCCCCTCTGATAGGCTAGTACGACGCCTAGGTGAGTTTTTGAATAACCTGGGGTCCTCTTTGGCATCCATGTCTAGTTGTTGCTTAGATAGCACTCTGGTGACTTGAATGCTGGCTTTACAAACTATTGGATCTCTCTGTGTCAATATCTCTTTTCCTAGGGCCTATTCCTTGTTTTGCTCCATCACACCTAATACTATCCTAGGAAATCAGGATTCATATTAGCTTTGCTGAGAGAAGAAGGAAGAAGAAAATTAGTCCAGGTGTCTTTTAAGTAGGAGACATTCTGTGATTCTGTGTCTCAAGATGATGATTTGAATTCACTAGTCAATAGCTTAAAAAATATAAAATCAGTGTTCACTAAGGGCTGGTTATCCGTTCCTTCCTGTCAAGACAGGAGAAGGATGTGCAGGTGGAAATGCCTTGTTACCATACAGGAGCTGGAAGAGTGGATATGCTTATGTAAGCTTTCATAAGCAGATATGTTCCTTAATTTATTTCTTAACTAGCAAGGTCAAAATGCCTCCTGAAAAATTAAACACACTCCCTGCTCTGCGAGCTGATAATCACCTCCAATCGCACCAACATTAGTGAATATGTCCATATGTCCCCATTTCTTTGGTGTGGCTGTCAATCTCTGCTCAGATTCCAGAGCCAAGTGCAAGTTTGTGTTGACAGCCTACTCTTCTGTAGACTTTCTCCCCAGAATATAGGTCTTGTTACCATTTAATGAAGACATCTTTAATAAAGATGCAGCCTCAAAGATTCTACCTAACAATTAATAAGGCTGTTTGTAAGCAAAGTACTGATAGTGACGAGTTGCATGACTGGAGTTCTGTAGCAGGGGTACTTGATCCTTGCCTCCAATCTTCCTACTCTCCTTGTTTTCTTTCTGCCATCTGCAAGGCTTATCTAGCCCTGCTGTGAGCCAGTGAATCTAGCTAAAGACAACATGATAGAGCAGTGAGTGGATTTTTGCCATTCTAGTGGGCTGAATTGACTCCGCAGAGGATGGACCAGTCACTGGGGTCAGTGCAAGGGAAGCAGACTCACCAACTCTGATGGAAGAGCTTGAAGGCAATAGTTTAGTTTAGCTAGCTGGAGGAATTTCACCCAAGCAGTTTCTAATTTTTTTGGCTGGGGTTTTGGCAAATTTCATGACAGGCTTGGGAAAGTCCAGGGATCGGACGTATCTTATATAGTATAAGTTATATAGTATAAATTATTTTACTATTTGTTTGTTTGGGTTTTGAGGTTTTTTTTCCCAATCTACATACTGTGTCATTCCTAAGGATGATGGAGGTTTCTGCTGGAACCTGCCTTATGTTCTAGCAATCAAACAGCTCTATTATTTCATGCAAGAAAAGCCCAGTAACCCTATAGAGCTAAATTTCTCCTCCCTATTTTTGCATTCCTACATTGCTCCTTCTCAAGAGGATGTGATACAAAACAATGTTTAGCTCGATTTCCTCTGAACGAAATGAAACCCTACCTGTCACAGAAGAATAACTCAGTGCAAAACTGAATATAATGAGTATGGTCTGATGAGCAGAAGTCTCTCAATCACAACATGCTCCCCACAGGACAGCATATTAACAATACTGCATTGTGAACTGTCTTGAGAAAAGGCTTCTGGCCAAAACATTGACATTCACAAGCAGCTGCTGCACTCAGAGAATGTAGGTTTTAATTATCTTGGGTAAAACAATCAATTTGGAGTGCAAGGCAAGTTAGACTCCTGAATATTACTGATCACCTGGAAAATCACAATAAATGTATGCTTTTCTTCTCAATCTACCTTTCAACCTGCAGCTGGGCTGTAACAAATGCATTAGGTTTTGCTTAGCAAAGCAGCACCACTGAAGAAAATTCATGAAATGAAACTTGAAAGAAAGTGGATTATTTAAATGAAAAGAGGTATGATATTGCTATTCACCTGCTCCTCACTTATTTCCTGGGGATTTAATATGCTTGCATGTGATTCCAAATCAAATAAAACAGTCTATCTACTGATTGCTTCATACAGACTATAACTGAACAACCAGAGTTATTTCTTCTAGTTTCCCACAATTTTTTATTTTTCTTAAGGTCATGCCAACACGATGCCTTAGATAGCTGGGATTAATATGTGTACGCACAAATATGTACATACATTGCCATTTCCTCTATTCTCTTCTGCCAGAAGCCATGAACACCTGTCTTGGGACTCCTAGTATTGCAAGCCAGGTCCACTCCTTGATCCCAGTAAATGCAGGCCGATGCTGGCAGAGTAACACCGGGTGGCAGCAGCGGGTTTTCAGCCAGTGAGTTGAGCTGTAGCGAGGCTGTTGTCACAAGTAATGAAGACATAGAAATTAATTTTGTTTTGATTTCCGAACTGAGTGCTTGGCATGTTATCCAACTCCAGATTTCTTCAGTTTGTCATTTGTTCATGCCTCACAGTCCTAGATCCCTTTCTTTTGCTTAACCTAACATTGTAATTGCTGCATGAATGACAGACTCATTGGGGTTTGTGATACTGGAGGATGTGTGGTGCATGTGTCATCTGCTGAGAATTTGGGATTGTAGCCAGCTGGAGGAAAATCAGACAGCTATTTGTCTTTAGGGTATACATCATGTTTGTCCTGGTCTTTGTCCTACTTAACATCTCAAGAGTTGTGACAAGCACAATAGAAGAAAACCTTTCAGAAACATATTTTGCAATTACTGCAAACTTTGCTGGGCAGATGACAGACCTGGGGAGCAATCTGCCTGCTAACCATTATTTTCTCCCAAGGGATTTTCATCACTTGGCAAGTCCCCTCTGAGTGGGCATCACCTGGAACTTGGGAGCAGAGCCCTGGGCAAAAGACAATTTGTTGGACTGTTTTCCTCTTTCTAGGGAAGTTTAAGATGAGGTCAGTCTTCAAAGCCAGCAGCCTATTGCTTTGTCTGACCTATATGTTGCCTGTGATACTGATGGTTCCCAGGTGGATTTGCTTTTTAGCAATTTAGACACTAAAATATACTTTTTGCAGGTAGACAAGGAGAGTTTTGAAAGCCCACACCTCAGAATGCATCTTGACAGCCACCTTAGCCATTAATGAGGCACTTTCACTGCAAACTTGAGGCACGAACAGGATCAACTTTGTTTCTTAATATCAGTGGTACAGTAGCATGACTCAAGATACTATTTTGGTAGGGGTTTTTTCTCCCCAAGAGTAGGCAAAGATTTTCCAAGTGTCTCATGCTCAGATTTCTCTATTTGATTTAGCTAAAGAAGCTCAAAGAAGTAGCATGTTATGTCTTGCTTGCTTTCACTGCTGATTAATGCCCAAAAACCAAGAGTCGCAGCTGAAAGCAGTTACAACAATGACCTCTGCAAAACCCAAATGTTTTCATTTTAGCAGAGTCCTGTTCATGCTGTAAATTCCTCTTTAAAATACAGGGCTTTTCATGCGGTCATACCATAGTCCAAAAGCCAATTAAGCTTTTTTTTAAAGACTGGTAATGTGTCTTTCTGCAGTGAAAATCTATGCGTTCAACAGCTAATGCCTTGAAAGTAATCCACTGCCTTCCAAAAATTCTTTACTCTTTTCTCTCAAGAGTCATCGGAACATAATCTGGGGCAGCTCAGTTCATGGCAGTATTGATAATCCTGCACCTTAAATGTCTTGATGGTACACACAATTAGGTGCAATATACATAAGCACAACATTGGCAAACACATTGATACAGTGCCAGTGGTCAGAAGTATGAACAACTAATTTCCTGCAATGGCTGTTGAGACTTGATCATTTAATATGAAGATGAACTCCACTGTTTGGTTTTTCGAATACTGAGAAGCAAGCATGTTTAGAAGACCAAACTAGACATGAAAAAATTGAATTTAGTTATTTTTTACCAGCAGTAACATCAAAAGTACACGCACTGTGAAAGTTGGATGCAGCCTTGTATGGGAAAACTGTTCCTGTATATCATGCCAAAGTAAAATCTGAGGATGGACTTCCATTCCTAAAAGAATAGAAATATATACAGTGTAAAATATAATAGCATACATGGCATATAGGTCAGTTACATGACCAACTAGAAATGAGAGACAAGATTTGAAAAAAATGCAAACATTGCAAAATATACATTGGACTGTGATAAAGCAGGGCCAAAGAAGATCAGAAATATCTTCTCTCTTCCATGTTGCGTTCTGCCCCCTATTTGCCACCTTCAGTAGCAGGTACCCACTGTTCCTCTGTGCCACCTTCCTGCCACACCCTGACACCTGCTTCAGGTACCACACAAATCCTCCCACCTGAGTACCCCGGGAGGTTCACAGAAACATCCTCCAGTGCTCTAGACTGGTACCTGAGACATTTTGCTGGCAGTACAACCAGCCTCATCCATCTCTCCTAGAATCGTCTTTCTTACTGTTTCTCTGTATTCCTTTACCTGGGTTTTGCCTATTCTACATTGTCCCTACTGTGCTTCCCTGACCATCCCTACACATGGTGATGTCTCCTCTGTGGTGTGAGTTACTCAGAAGCTGCAGATCCCTGAACCACTGGTGCCAGGAAAAATGTTGTCATGAGAGGTGGAAGAGGGATCCAAGCCTCACTGGTGACTGAAGAGAGAAGGAGATACGAAAGGACATATTGAAGGATAGGGGGAGAAGGTCTGTAGCAAGCCAAGCTTTAATCAATAGCAACTGCTGCATAATCTGCTCTAAATCTCCATCTTCCCACAACACCCTGAAGCACTTCACGCAGTCATAACTGCTGACTGTTCTCAGCACTGGGGAAGCCACATTGATCATCCGTAATGCATGTTTACATGAAAGTTATTTACACAAATGCAGAATGCAGCAGCTCATTAAATAATTTTTCATGACATGTCACTTACAGAGCAAAAGTAAATTTGGCTGCTATATAGCAGTTTCTACTGAAGTGCTGAAGTGGCTAGGACATAATGCATTGACATTAAGCAGAAGCAATCAGCTTGAGAAATTTTGTATTGAATGCATTTTGAAGCGTAATTAAGCTTCCTAGAGTAAGCAATGCTTGTTAAACTGTGTGTTAGTACTCGTTACTTAAAGTAGATAACACTACATTGTTTTAAACAGCCTGTCTTATCTTCCCTAAAGAATAAGATTATCTCCTCTGTCTTGTTCTTCTTGGTCTCTCGTGAAATACACTCTGCGTGTGTGTCCCTCAATCTGTTTTTCATGTGGCCTCCCATAGTAATGCTCTGCTGTCAGAGCAGCAGCAGGCCAGAGAGAGATAATGATATTTTTCCCTTTCTCAGGGCCTGTTCTGCCACTCTTGCTCACACATATTAGTTTCTCTTATTATTGGGAATTATGGGACTGCTCACCTGGCAGGGACTGCTCGAGGAGTAGGAGCAGTGGAGGCACTGAGACATGGGTAGGATGCTGCCCTAAAAGTGAGAGGGCAAAGACCTTGTGGTTTGACATTGGCCCAACACCAGGCACCCATGAGAGTTGTTTGCTCACCCTTTCCTGCCACAGCTGGGTAGAGGAGAGAAAAAATTAAAGAAGGCTTCATGAGTGGGATAAGGACTGGGAGAAAACACTTCAAGGGCAAAACATGCTCAACAGAAAGTTGTAAAGTGAGTTTATTACTTACAGAATTAGAGGACGATAATGAGAAGTAAAATAAGCCCTTAAAACACCTTATTTCCTCCCAGCCTCTCCCTCCTTCCCACCAACAGAGCAGGGAGACAGGGCAGGGGGGTTTTGGTCAGTGCATCACTGGGATTTTCTTCCACTGCTCTGGGAGAGGAGTCCTTCCCCTGTGAGGCCGTGGGGTCCCTCACATGGCAGACAGTTCTCCGTGAACCTCTAGAGTGTGGGTCCACTCTCACGAGCAGCAGCCATACTGCACCTGCTGCAATGTGAAGTTCCCCCAAGGGCAGACAGTCCTCCCAAAACTGCCATGACGTGGCTCTCTTCCCACAGAGTGCAGTCCTCCAAGGACAGGCTGTTCCAGCCTGGAAGCAGGGTGTCTTCTCTCTCCACTGGGTCTCCCACTGGATCACAGCCTCCTCCAGGCATCACCTGCTCCAGCCTGGGCACCTCCCCCACGGGCTGTGGGTGGATCTCTGCATCCCCTGTGAATCCCCACGGGCTGTGAGCGGATCATTGCTCCCCTGTGTATCCCCAAGGCTGCAGGGCCACAGCTGCTTCACCATGGTCTCACCACGGCCTGCAGAGGAATCTCAGCTCCGGTGCCTGGAGCACCTCCTCCTCCTCCTCCTTCTCCACTGACCTTGGTGTCTCCAAGTTGTTTGCCTCACGTGTTCTCACCTCCTCTTCTCTGACTAGAAGAAAAATCCTGTGACTTTTTTTTTATTTTCTTCTTAAATGTGTCATCACAGAGGTGTTACCACCACCTCTGATTGGCCCAGCTTTGGCCAGCAGCATGTCCATCTTCAGTGCCTTTAGGGGCTGGCTCTGCTGGACATGGTGGAAGCTTCTCACAGGACCCATCTTTGGTGGCCACCCCTGCTAACAAAACCAGGCCATGCAAAACCAATACAGGCCTACATAATTAACATGAATTACCAGGTTAGTCAGGGCAAAGAGAACAAAGCCAAAGCACCTTGATGAACAGGGATTTGTTGTAGCCTCTGCATCTCATGACTTGTTTATCTAACTTCAATGCACATATTTGTTCTTATGGTCCAGGACCAGAAAGTGTATAAGCACTAAAAAAAAGAAGTTTACTGCTTCTCCTGTAAAATATTTACTGCTTTATTGTAAGCCTCTGGTAATGTGATTAGAATTTTCTCCATAACTAGAGTCTACATTATGGGACACCTTAAAGCATAAATGACACTGTTCTTGATACCATGCAAATATGTATTACTTGAATGTGCATTATTTGTAAGCCCCAAAGGAGCAATTGAGCCAAGTGAGCTAATTCTTCTGAGCAGGATTAGTATATCCCATGAGAAGCCACATCACATTACAACTGATCTCTTACTTTTTTTTTTTTTATAAAAACGCAGTCGCTGTGGTTTCTAGGTACCATATATGATCCATTTTCTTACATTTCAGCTCTGGATGGCAGTCACTAGGGAGAATTTTTAATCTCATGACTTTTATTGAAACACAAGAGCAGAAGCATAAACCGCATTATTGCTGAAGGAAGTTGGTCTGAGAAGCTGTATTCCCACATGCATATGAGTAAGTGAATTACAAGTTAATCCACGTGCAAAAGAGTTTTAGTGATCTCAGTCTGCCTTCTGCAATTTCAGCTCTCTTTGGAAAAATGAACCAAGCATCACTAAAAACACACATTTTTCCCCTGTCAAATATTTCTACTGTCCCTTGGCACCTCAGTAACTTTGTCATTCTTTGAGTGGATTACTCGTCACTTAGGAAACTGACACAAATTCCAGTGTCTGACCAGATTTGCCCTGAAAACCTGCCAGCTAGTCAGTGAACAAGTGACTTCTTCATGACTGGTAGAAGAATGTCACATGATCTCCTTTATTTACATATTGACAGAAGCTGCTAAAGCAGGGAAGATCTGAAAAGTAATCCAAGATTATCAACAGTTTAAGGCAGACACTGTGTGCAGCAGTTCTCAATTTGAGTGTCTATCATCAAGCTAAGCTTTTCTGAAGTGTGAGAGTGACTAGGGGTCAAACTGACATTATTTTTTGGAAATTTTCATACTTTCCCTACAAATCGTGTGTAATGTTTGATTGTTCTAGAAATTGCATCATATCCCATCTTTTTGCACTCTTGTAAAGTCACTGATATTTTGGTCCTGTTGGCATTTTCACATATGACATGGAGATTTCTCTGCAGGATCCCCAGTTTCAAAAGAAAAGCTAAATTCTTCAAGACAGCATGTGGGCAAGTTCTTTGAGGAGAAAAGGTGTTAAATTCTCCCTGTTTTAGGTTTTCAGCAGGATTTCCTCTTTGGTGATATAATCTGTCCACTGATTTTCCTCTGCATGGCCTCAAAGGTCAGATATTAAAGTCAGAGCTACTACACCATAAATTGTTTCTGATCAGAAATGTCTTACATTTCTGATGAGAAATGATGCTGAGAAACTGATGCTCATTGACCTCATTTTGCTAATGGGGTATTCTGGACTCCCATGAAATAACTTTGGTAAATGCATTGGGAGTAATTCCCAGTGCACTCTTGCATCTTCCCATGTGTTTACTAGCAGATATTAATTTAATGAAATTTAGAATATAATTCAAACTGTGATAGCCAAGATATTCTGTCAAAATTCACACTTCCAGAAATCTAAAATGCAGCTATGGTCTATGCAAAACTGAGTCTTGTTAGCTTTTTCACAGTTGCCTCTTACATACCTCTACCTGTCGCTGCTGCTTTTAGGAGGAAGCATTTGAGTTTGCAAGGAGCACAATATTGCTTGCACTTGTCTTTCATTCTATGACGGCAAGGTTAATAACATGAGGGACTTTTCAGGATTATCTGTAGCCGGGCCTCTTCTTTTTCTATGGCTTTTAAAGGTCCTTTGGACAGGGTGTCAACATTTACTGCAAATGTCCTCAGCTTAAAAGCCAAGAATAAAGAATGCATAGCCACTGGAGGTGTTTTCTTCAAAAAAGTACACCTGTGGCAAAAATTTCACTTTGTTTGTTTTTCTTCCAGTACCTTACTGTGAAGGCAGGGAATGAGATTTTCCTTTCTTTTTAGCATCAATGTGATTTGCAGCCAGTTGGTTTCCAGCTTTTGCAAGGCTCACACTTGAGATGATGAAATGTGTGGATATGTAGGTGAAACTTGAGTCAAATATTCAGAGAGTTGATGGTCTCCAGCCATTTCCACAGAGACACTGGATGAAATCTAGTGCAAAGATTACAGTCTTGACTATCTGCACTGCTTATTAAGTAAATTGCTTCTTTCCAATCTAATATCTATGGTGAGACATTTTTTTCGGTATACTGAAATGTGTAACTGAATATATGGATTTCTGTCACCCAGTTGGAGCTCTAAGTGCAAAGAGAAGATTACATTAAATGAGAAGTGATCAAGACAGAGACATCTGCTGAAGCTCAAGAGCATCTCAATTCAGGAGGTTCTGCAGCTATGAATGTAGAGAGTTATACACAAAGAAAAATCTTGCAGTCTACACTTCTTGGGAATTTCCTGAGCTGTGTTTTGTCTTTGAGAACTTCCCTCATACTGAAATGAGGCATCTTCTCAGCTTTTACTCGAAGTCAGCATTGAAAAGACCTTGGAAAAGCAAAGTGAATTGGGCCAAGATTCTGAAAATAGCTAAATGCCTAACTTGTCTGTAATTCTTTGGGAGATAGATTCCCAAATACTTAGTCCTTACACAGTCACATTTTTGAGAAGGACAGAGAAGACCTCTAGAGCACTAATCCATACAAATGAAAACTTTTCATATTTTTGTAGGAGTCAGGAAAAAACATACAGGGGATCCTCAAGACATGTTGAGTAAGAGTTCAGAAGATGTGAAGAGCAGTAAGGAAATTCCAAGAAATATTATTTTATGAGCAGAGGCCAGAGATATTTGTGCCATAAGTTCTGTAGATGAAAGAAAAACCTTGTTTAGCATTTTCTATACATGTATTTCAGTAGCTTTGCATCAAAACCTCCCCAAATATTTAAAAACTTGAATTGCTCCTGGGCTCCCTCACAGTACCTGACAGCAATCTTTCCAAAAGTGTGATTCAATAAGAAATACAAGAAACAAACCCACAGAAAATGTGATGTGAAAGTTTTACATTAAGAAGATAATAATTATGTTGAGTAATATCCACTGTCTGTGAGATGCTTCAGTAGATACTTCATAAGGAGGAAAGCCTTAGCTGCAAGAAGCTCACAATCTCATGACTGCATATTCAACCTTAATGTTTTATTTATTTTCTTTGTTTTGAGTCTTACCGTGAGTTTGAACATTTTCTCATCATAGTTGGAGTTTGGGGTTTGAAATACATAAATATGCATTTGAACTACAATAGTCCTTTTAGTCTAAATGCTTTTATCTCAGAAATTCAATAATAATTACTCTATAAATAAATATCACAGTGCTAGATGTATACAAGGAATTTAATCTGAACAGTTAATTTGTGGTCTTAGCTAATTAAACTTCCCTGGCCAAACTATGCCTTGAGCATATTCAAATCTGAAAAAAAAAAGGAATAAAAAGACAGAATATCAATAATTTTGGGACATGTTTTTTCAAGGTGCTGACTCTGAGCAGCTGACCACACTGGAAATTTGGGAAGCAGAGCAGACTTTGAAGGAATTCTGTAATGCTAAAAGGGAAAAGCATTGGTTATGCTGATAATTCATAGTGTTGAATACAAAACTGTCCTCTGGGGTATTGTTAAGTTGAAGACAAACACATCCACATCTCTGCTGCAGCTCTAATACAGCAGGGAACATACGTTTTGGTTCAGGACTGTCTGCCTTTTTGTCTTTGCTGCTTAGACTAGGCATGACAGCATGTGTTAAAGTATTACAATCATTTGGATCACGCTGCCTCCTTCTGCTAATATGAGTCTTAGATCTTGTTTTACCAGCTTTCAAGTCTCCGTGTGAGAGTCGGGTCAGTGCACAGAGCCCATGCTGAGAGCAGTGTGCTGCCACAATGAGGGAGGAGAACCACAGTGCTCAGCGTAGTTGGCCGGTGGTGGCTACAGGTGACGCAGAGGCCTGCAGAGTTCAAAGTGATGTCCTGGGAATGACAGCCCAGTAGCCATTTGTGACACTCCCCACAAAAGGTGGTCCCTAGCTCTAATCGTCCTTCTAGTCCCCTAACAAGATCTTTGCAATAGATTGAGGCAGTTCTGTTACTGATTCTGAACATGTTCCCCAGTGGGGAGTTTTCTTCTCCACTGTGTGTTTTGGTCAAATTGACAGACTTTAAAGTTGTGCAGAACTTTAAAGTTGTCCAGAGATCTGGCAGTCCAGGCCGGTGCTGTTTCACCATCCATTTTACCTCGTGTTGGTGCAGGTTCCTCCTTTACCAGCCTCAGTGACACATCTTGAACTCTCAAGTTCATCAGAAAATCCCTTACTTATACTTGATAGTGAGGGACAAAATCATAGAATCATAAGATCACCTAAAAAAGTCCTTTAAAGATCATCTAGTTCAACTCCCCTTCAATAATCAGGGATGTCTTAAACTAAATCAGGTTACTCAGAGGCCTATCCAACCTGATTCTGAAGGTTTTCAGGGTGGTGGCATCTATCACCTCTCTGGGCCTCTTGTTCCAGAATTTGATGATCCTCATAATGAAGAATTTCTTCCTAATGTCTAATCTAAACCTACCCAGATTAAAGCCAGCCTGTCTTGTCCTGTCACTACATGCCATTGCAAAAAGTCCCTCTACTGGAAGGATGCTCTAAGATCTCATTGGAGCCTTCTCCAGGCTGAACAGCCTCAGCTCAGACTGTCTTTATAGGATAGGTCCTCCAGCTCTGTGATAATCTCGATGGCCTCCTCTGGACTCACTCCAGCAGGTCCATGATCTCGAGCTGGAGGTCCCAGAGCTGGATGCAACACTCCAGTTAAGGGCTTTAAGAGATGAATAAAGGAGAGGAATCACCTCCCTCACCCTGCTGGCCATGCTCCTCTTGGTGTAGCCCAGGACACAGTTGTCTTTCAGAGCCACAAACACACATGGCAGGTTTATGGGCTTCTTGTCAACCAACACCCCAAATCTTCAGGGCTGGTCTCTCTCCATTCACTGCCCAGACTGCATTTGTTCTTGGGATGAGCTCATCTCTTAGCTTAATTTGCTTTAGTGCACCTGGTGTATCCACAGTTTTGTCTGTGTATACAGACACAACAGGTGATTTGGAAGTGGATTGCCTTAATTTTTATGGAGAGCTTAAATAAAGCAGTTTATCCTGCTGAAAAATAAGGATAAACATTATTTTCTGTATTGACAGGTAACATACCTTGAACAAGATGGAGGAAAAAAATTCATATCTTTCACTCCTCCATGGAGGGAAAAGTTAATGCTTTTCAGAAATTGTGAATCAGAGTTTCTAAAATGGTTGCAATGTTGAATTTATGGATGTATGACAACTGCTTTTTCCTTTTTATTCCCTGTGCAGTGTATTTCCAAATAAACAGTCCTTGATTTTAGCTTCACTATATTCCATCAAAAATTTACAATTAAAAGGATAAAAAAGCCCCAAAATGCTAAAATACTAAACTGTGAGATGAAAAAAAAAAAAAAAAAAAACAACAAAAAAAACCCCCTAAGAACTGATGTGACTTATCTGACACATTTTTAATAAGACAATCACAAGAACAAAATTGTGGAACTGAAAAGTTCAGGATAGTGTAAATTATACCTGTTTACACAACAAACAGTGCTCTCTAATACTATATATCTTTGTCAGAACAGGGCCCCACTAATTTGATGCAGAACACAATCTCAGAACATAAATATCCGGTATATAGAGGAATGGCCATGCTTATCTGGCTTGCATAAAAATCTATGTAGAATCTAAATTTATAGCAAAGTAATGCAGCACACCTCCTTAGCAAGATGTTTAAAGCACTATTGGCATATGTTTTTATATGATTTGTACTGACAGTTGAAGATTCCCAGTTACTGGATATTCCCCAATTCAAAGTGTTGTAAGGGAGTATTATTTGTGTCCTATTCTGAAGGAAATGTCACAGTATTTCTGAAAATTGTTTTTAAGAATCATATCTATGTTGTACATGCATCAAACAATTCAATAGAAATATAGAACTTTTAACAATAATAATTTGGTTAATTGTTAATTTAATTTCTTTCAACTTCTTAGGTGTTGTGTATTTTGTCAGGCAACATCTCAAGACCAAGTTCAGTAACTGTAGCTTTTTGAAAGATTACAATGCACTCTCATGTTAATTCCATTTCATGAAGATAGAGTGACTGCACTGGAAGCAAGGCTTGTGTTTTATCATAAGGGGAAGCAATATTTAAATTACTTCATAAGCTCAGCATCAAAGAAAAAAATGTTCCTTTTTACGATTTGCATTTTACGCTGTGTATTCATGATAGCAACTAGAAGAAACAGTTCAAACCAAGTAACTGCAAGCTATAGGGATATAGGGTATAATCCCTTGGTACAAGTGCCTAAAAGAAATAGAGTGCTGTCAAGACCTACCACTAATTTATAAAATCACACAGAATGTGTGTGGGTGAACAAACATTAGAGAATGAGAAATGCAAAGCTGCTTTAAGAAGAAAATGATACTTGTGGGGAGGCCATTATCCAAAGAGAATCCCACAGTTTTGTTAAATTCCTTTCTTTATTTGTAGATTCCCCAGTGCTGCGTGTTTTGTAATTTAGCAACTAGTGAAGAAAGTGCACATCACCAAATGAGAAAAATCTGCCAAGAAATTGAGTGTGCATGCTGATTTAGACAGAAGTTGTAAATTGGTATTTTCTGTTTGATTTTGTTAATATTATTTTGATAATTTGATAAAATTATTTTGATAACATGTATTAAAAATCAGACACATTACTAGAGATATTGTGAATGCTAAAATTAAATATATTACAGCATATTGCCTAGAGAGTTGCCTAGGAGGAATTAATTAATTATTGGTATTGAAATTAAGGAAGAATTAAGTAAAAATTTGGTTCCCAATTTTGTTTCATGAGAATTTAGAAAATGTTCAGAATATGTTTCATTTTTATGATTCTAGAATACCTCATCAGTGAATTCACATTTCTCCAGCTGTGGTACTATTATTATCTGCAGGTTTAGTCTGAGCGCTGATAATCCAGCTGAAGGAAATGACTTCACTGAAAGGAACTTGCTTATTGTACTGTGTGGTGCCTTAAGGATTTCTTGTCTGGTTTACTAAGGGAAGAAAGACTCTGGTCTTGATTTCCCTCTATATCTCTCCTCAAGTGGCAGTTGAGCACCCAGAATAATTTCAAAGGACAAGGGCACAGACCCAAGTGAGGGTCATGGAGCAGGCTCAGCTCTCCCTGGGGAGCTGCCTCTCCCAACTGCTGCACATGTACTCACAGCCTGCCCCTACAGGGGCTTTCCTTTGCCCAGCAGACAAAGGAAGAAGTAGGGCATCACCTCAGAAGAGTTTGTATGAGAAGTATTTACAATAAATACAGTATAACTGTATTTACAGTTCAGGGCTTGGCTGCACATATTTTTGCATGTGTGTGTCCTTCTCATGGGCTGCAGATGGTTACACATTGAACCATGAAACCTCCTCCTTTTCTCATCCCATGAACAAATATTCATGATGAATGGAGATGAGGATGTAAAAGGAAAACCTGGAAGCAGAGAATTAAATCTGCTTTCTTCTTCACAGTGACTGCCACTGCAATCGTTTAATAGTCTCAAGATCCAGCTGTACCAAATTCCCTTCCGTATTTCATGTAACTCAGCTGGATCGTGTAGGCCCCTCCACTGAATACACTGAGACTTTGCTGGTGCTCTTGGCATGGTAGGCTACAGACGGTCAGAAATCCCTTTTGCATTTTTTGTGTTTGTTTCTGATAAGATAACTAGACCAAATAAGTGAATTAATTTTGAGGGATTCATTGAGCTAGCAAAGCCAAGTGGAAATCTGATTCTTTAGTCTTGTAATGTGAGTCCCAGCATGGGGTGATTTGGACTCTAACCCAGCTCCTGATGGCAATTCTGGTGGAGGAAACACAAAGGCAATATGAAAAATGCATCGGCTTCTTGCATGAAGGCAAATAATGTTCATCTGAGCCTTTTTCTGGGTGTATATCCTTTCATAGGGGAGATCCCTCGGACTAAGTCTTGTCCTAGTTGATACAAGGATTTAGTATTACTGCATAAAAAATACAGCAGCTCACACTTGGACGTCTGGTAATCATAGGTTTGTGTAGCAAGAAACACTGTTATTTGACCTGTTTCCTTTAGGTCTACAGGCTGCTGGAGATGTTGATTTGTGTGTCCAGGCAACGTGACAGTTTTGGTAATTTTGAGGAGCATTGAAAAGTGGAAGGAAATTGGCAATTGGATGATGCTTCTTTATACTGAAGGAAATTCCTGTAATGTTTCTAATATTGTTTCTCTCCTAGGTTTTCGCTTAGAGATATGAAAAACAATGTTCTGGAAAAATAGTGGGCTCTTGTTTGCCCTGTTTTTGTCAGTCAAATATGTACAGAACTGAGTACAAACTACCAAATATTTAATAGTTCAACTTTCTTAAAGGGGATCATGAGGATTGTTTTAATCAATGTTAGGGGAAAAAATAAACTTTCTTTGTCATATATTTCAGATTGAATATAATATTTTATATTTCTTATTTAATGTGATACAAACTTTAATATTAGCTGTAATATGTGAAAACATATTTCCATTGGTCTGAAAATTATGACTACTCTCTAAGTCATCCTTGTCCTAGTACACATGTGCACAATTCTGAAATTAATGTCAGCACATCTCCAGTGTCATCACAGGAAATATGAAAGCACCGTCTCTACAGAGACATTTATTTTCTTACTTTTTGCTGGCAATGAGTCTGTGCAGTCTAACTTATTGAAACCTAGAAGAGCAGAAAGGTATTTCAAATCCCAGGCACTCAATGAATGAGATGTGAAATGAATTTCATGTGGATCAGCCCCCAGAGGCTTGTCACAATAGATAAGGCAAAGTGGATAGATGCTGCATTAGTTCATGTATGCTTCTGAGTAGCAGAGCTAATAACTGAATCATAATTTCACTTCAGGACACAAGGCTACCATATACTGTCCTCCTTTGATCTCTTCACCCATTACAGCAAGCTAGGAAAATACCATAATAAAACTTCCTAAATACATGCAAAGAGAAAGCTGGTAAAACCTTATGAAATAGCCAAACCATTCCACAAGCAGCACTTGTTATTAACGTCTTTAAACAGAAAAGTGGCAGACATAGTTTTATTTCTAGTCCTCAAGAAATGTAAGCCTATTTTCAATTATTTTTATGTGGGATAGCAGCAAAACTTCGTATATGACAGACCAGGTTTCTGTTTGATAAATCCTCCCATTTAACTCTTGTTGAGAAGCTGATGTGGAGACACCTGAGCTGATACTTCAGGAAAAGAGCATATTTAGCTCAGACCAAAGCAGCTCATTTATTTTTGCTCTTCATGAAAGATTAAATATGTAATGACTGGAGTAGTGCTGAGGTGTTGCTTTTCACCATCTCTCAGTAGCTGAATACAACAGAGGTTGTGTGGGAACAAGATTTGGTTTTGGCTCCTGTTAGCAGTTGTGCCAATGTCAGCACTTCCAAAGACTTGCCTCCTGCTCAAATCTCTAGGTTGGAAACACCACTACTGACAGCAAACACCAGCTTTGCAGCTGACCAAACCCAAAGATTTAATATGAGAAAATGCCAGGGAATATCAGCTGGTCTGGTTGCTCTTCCTCCCTCTACTCCAGAAGTTGTCTTCAAAACATATTTTACTGTAATCCCAGGAAACATCAATGAGCATTTCTACTTGAGATATTCTGTTCCTCCAAATTCATTTGGTTATTGGGCATTCAGCTGCCCTGAGGTTTCCTTTACCTTTTTGAGGAAAAAAAGGTAACACACAACTGGTTACTCCTGTAAATATGGATTTTAAAAATTCCCAAAAACTTGCAAGTCTATTTTGTGAGTTACGTGCAAGAACTTATCACATTATTAATTTTCTACAAATTATAGTTAAATTATGGACTGAACATTTTAATGGTATGACTGTGATTTTGTGTGTGTGTGTGTTAATTCCATCTCTTTTGATTCACTTCTGCACCACACAGAAAATCCCAGTGCAGAATGCATTGGCAGTGATTTTAGATTTTAGGCCATTTTATAGCTCAACATTTCGGCTGAACAAATGAAGGAGGAATAGAACATATGTTATTATTGTCTCTAATCTAAACACCCAAGAAAGTGACTCCTGAGGAAATCACTGCCATTGCAGTCAGAGGTAAAATTACAAACCATCACCAGTTCTAACTGGCTTCTTGCTGTGGTAAAGTAAGAGAGGAAAAACAAAATATCATTTCAATGTGTTCTTTTATTTATTATAAATTCTCCAGCAGGTAGGTTCTGGAATAATCACAATCTGTGAATCATGATGCAGATACAAATAAAATTACTTTCCAAACCATCTGCATGCATACAAGTTAATAGAGTTCTAGTTGAGTCTTTTTTGGTGAATGCTCTGTGAATGCTCAGTGAAAGAGGTAAAGTGTGTTCCTTGACTCTGAATAAAAGCACAATGAAAGCTGATTAAACAGTGATTTTTAAGTGAAAGAGAAGAATATATAAATGAAAATCCCTCTTGCTCTTAAGAAAAATGAGGTCTGAAATGCTTTTGAAATCAAGTTCTGAAATCAGAATGCTCCGATAAGTCATAATTTGAAAGATGAGCAAATTGTTCCATATCACCAGCCTATTTATTGCTAATGAGATGATTGACCTTATGGTACCTATTGTCCACAATTTTGCTTTGGTATTACAGTCATCCTGTCACTACAAGCTGAAAATTCCCATTTCAGAAGAAATCCTTAAATCTATGTTAATTCTTATTCTGTTAATCATTATTTGTTTTCTGGTTTGTGTTAAAGGACAGATTTTCACTTCTATTAACTACATTTTCTTGAGGGTTTAGATGACGTCTTTTCACTGAGTCAGGGAACAGGTAGATTTCTGCATGCCATGTTCTCAGGTCTCTTTTCCCAAGTCATAGTTGTTTGTTCTACAACAAAAAACCCCTGGGTTTTTGCACCTATTCCCAATATAAGAGGGAACTTTAGGGGTCTAATTGTCTGGGCAATTAATTGCTGTGTGGAGAATTTGCACACATCTCTGTTGATAAACACCACTCCATTTTACCAGTGAATTAAAAAGAACCCCTGAGACCTTAGAAGTTACAACTCATAAGGAGAGACCCTTATATGTGGTTATACAATGAGGACTTTAATGTGTATGAAATTTTCTGTAATGCTGCTAGTTTTCATTTCTTTAATGATTACTTAGGGTCAGCAAAATGGACATACTTTCCTGCTTATATAGTGGTATGGCCGGTACTTTTTCGGTACCCCAGCATAGATGTTCATTACACACAGAGCCCCAGGATTTGGTCCTTTATTTCTAAAAGGTAACCTTTTTCCCTATTATCAATGGCCCTTGCTTCATAGGCCACTGCTATACAAGCTTATTCATTTTTCACTGATCTAGATGTTGCATTGAAATTAGATCACCAATAAATGTCTTTCACCTCTCTGGGAGGCACTCTGTAAACAGCCACTAACTAAAATGCACACAAGCAGGTAGGCATGTAAATACATAAACAAAGACCCTTTGAAAAACAAAGTGATTCTTTTCTCCAAGAGAATTTTCTTCTGCTTCTCTACTTGAAAGTTAGGAGATACAAATATAATTAAGTTATGAATGAAGCGAACAGAATGAGTAATTAAGATCATTTATTGTCCTGAGGCTGAGCTCTCCTGATGACCTGGGTGACCTGGTTATGAAGTTCCATATTTTTCAAAGTCCACATGGTTTTGTGCTCACAGTGCTAAGGACAGGATTCTTATGATTCATTGACTACTGTCACTGTGCATGCCTGCTAATGGAAAACATATAGGATACAAGGAAATGTGCAGTAACTTGGGTGCCTAACAGCTTGGAAAACAGCCATTCACTTGTCAAGTTCTTCGTGGAGAGTAGCTGGAAGCCTTGTCAGCCACACTTTGTTCTCTAATGTACCTAAGCTTGTTTTATTGCTGCTTTCTCAGATAGACAGGTACAGCTCAACTTGAATCATGGTTTGATTTTTTTGTTGTTGTTATTGTTGCTTCAGATTGGAGGGGTTTTTCTTTTAGTGCAAACAAGCACGTCACGCTGTCCTTTTTCCATCTCTAGTGCACAGTCTAAGATTACTGGAATAGCATGTGTGGCAACAGAATGATCTTAAATAGCGTTAGTGATACAAACCATTTTAACTTGCCAGCAATGAGTTAGAAATGTCTGGACTTTAAATCAGGCATGTGGCAGTAGTATAGAGCATGCATGCTGTTCAGGATGTCCTGAGGGCTGTGAGATCAATTCAGCTTTGCTCAGCCGTGTCAACAGCGACTATCTAAAGATGCTGACATGGCTCAGCTTGATGGGTTGAAGAAATTTAACTGCTTTGATAAGGTTAAAGGGGGAATCCAGGCAAGAATAGAAAACAAAACAAAACACTGCTTAGAAGCTTGACTACACACTGCAGCAACTCACTGATGACTGACAATACAAGCAGTGTAAATTACCTTTCCTCCAGAAAAAAAATAATTAACAAACTGTGTATGGAAAAGGAATCAGCTGGTGTCTACAATCCTTTCTACTCTATCTGGTGTCAGGAAATGACACCAACAAAACAAATTACATTGCTGCTCCTCCCTGTATCATAAGGCCTGTCAGTGTTATAGGGCTGAGAGCTTCAGAAGAGGCTGCCTCCAAAATGCAAAATTTTATTCTGAGTTTAAACTTTTCTACTGGAGAAGAACCAGCAAATAGGTTTAGGGATTTAAAAACTTTTTTTTTTTTTTTTGCCTGTGGAAGAATTAAAGCAGTGGCTTATCACAAAAAAAAAGATGATAGAGCTGCAGGGTAAAATTGGAAGCCCACCTAATCAGTGCAAGGGTCTTCACAGCAGGACCTTTGATAAATTGGTTTCAAATGCCTTTTTGCATGCACAGTTCAAGTATGTTCTTGAACAATTTAAAGACTGTATCAGTTTGTCAGTCTACTGGTTTGTATTCTAAATGAAAGTTAGATTTTGCTGAAGAACTTACTAATACAGTGTTACTCTTGAAATTACTTTTGTCTGCATTCCTACCTCAAAAATAAAAGAAAAAATACATTCTAAAGTTTGTCCTTTTTAGCCATCCACCACACAATGCAACATTTACATAGGCATATTAGACATCTGCTATTACCAATTACAGGAATTAAACCTGTCCAGAATGTTTCATCTCTTTTCGTTTTCACCAAAGCTTGTGTCCTTTGGACCATTTCTATGTTTTGTAGACTGCAAAGAATAGCAAGCAGAGAAACCACAAAGCATTTGGTGCTTGTCACAAACCAGGCTGGCCTTTGTGAGTCTTGACACTCTTTCCTAGTCTGATAAAATATGGTACATGGAGAAATACAAACCAATAGCATCCTGGTGAGATTTACAAAATTCCCAATTAAGTGGGAAACAAAATTACAGATCAAACCAGTTGCTAAATTCAAGAAGAATTCAGTGTTTAGAGGGATTGAATGAAGAAAAATGTATGAAGAAGTTCTAGGAGACCTCAAGATAGGCAGAAAATAATTTTTAGGCAGTTACAGGAAAGGTCAAGTAGCTGTAACACAACTTGGAATAACTAGAGAAGAACTGTAGGCAATGCAATACCTCCTGGAGACCAAAGTGATAAAAACCTGTGCTTTTGAGACTGGACTGGACTGGACAAAATTATGTGGAAAAAAAATATGGTATTGTCAGAGATTCTGGGATCCATTTATCTCTTTTAAATAGGTCTAATAGGTCTAAAAATCCTTGTGCATCTAACAACCTCAAGTATTGAAAATGTAGATTAATAAATCCTATAAAAATATCAGAGTTGTTAGGCAAAAATATGTATTGGATCTAAAATGCATAGGATCACACAGTGCATATTTTGTTCAATATTATGTTGAAGAAGCTAAATCGCAGACATTTCAGAGTTATGATAAAATTTCTTTAGTCATGCTGGTTATAATTTGGTAGAGTGGTTCTTTTACTGATATAAGAGGTGGATGTAGTGCTTTTATACTGAACTATCAGCTTAAATTCACATGGTGCACACCACCAGCCTATTCAGACTAACTTTGATAGAAAGGTTTAGGAGCTTATTTGGTTCATTTTTTACTTAGAGACTATTTTTTATTGCTTCTTTCAATGAACATTGTGGCATAGGATGGATTACTTTAATTTAATAAATTTTAATTTTGGCTGATTTTTTTTTCTTCTGGAAACTCTGAAGCAAAGCAGGTGGCATTATTCCCTGGAGATCTAAGAGAACCAGAAACTGAAGCTAAACATGAATTAGATTAGTTAGAATAAATTTGAGGAACTATAGCTCAGAAGGAAATTATTCTTGTTTTGTTGTCTTCAGAATAAAAGTTACAATGGTTCATATATTGCACAAAATGAGTGTATATCTCAAATGCAATCACTTAAAAAGATTATTTTATTTTATGATAGTCAGAGTGTGATGCTGACCTTCAAAAAGCAGGCTGGATATCCAGAAAGAGGTGCCCTTGTAATATGAATGGCAACCTTGCCACTACTTTAAAAAAGCAAGAGATGTTTACAGCCACTTCAGGGAATGCATCTTATAGGAAAGCTTGACCCTGATGTCACATCTCTTTTTGCTGGGTAACCTTTCAGGCAGCAGAGGTTACAAAACAGAACAGAATATGCTGTGACCTAGTTCACTGAGGTTCTTGAGCTAGTTTTCTCTCGTTTCCTACATTGCAATGACTCTTCTGATATTACACTTAAATGCCCTGAAGATCAGTCAGTCTTCTCACCCAAGAAAATACTGATGGGGTCAATATCATGTTTATCGAAATGTTTATTTTTCATTTGGTCTCAATTACTCGCTACAAAGAAAGAAAAATTATGAGGAAATTGTCATTAGTCCAAGATTCATTTTTTTCTTTTTTTTTTCTGTTTGATTTAAATTCTTATCATTCCCATGTCAAAAGACTACATTTGTATATTAGTGTCATGTTGTTTTTTTTTCTTTGTGTGTAGCATATATTCTCATGACTTCCCATAATGTTAACTACTAAAATAATGATGCAATTATGGCTTAGTGTTGACTCTTCAAAAATGTTTCAATACTCCCAATTCCATCCTGAGCTGCCACTGGTTTTGTGAATATACTTGGTTAAACAGCATCATTGCTTTGCATGTGATATTCCTCTTGCAAAATGCAGGTAATGATGTCTGCCTCTTTTGCTGATGCTATATTGGAGCAAGATAATGTACATACATACTTTAAAAATAGCAAAGGCTTGGCATTCTCACAGCTGAGAATTTGAGGTGCAACTAAAATTTAAAATAAAAAAATCAGTGAGGAAATATGGCTGTAAACATATTTAAACACACTTACCTAAAATATAACATGCAAAAATCACAGAAATCACTG
Source organism: Motacilla alba alba (assembly GCF_015832195.1). Taxonomy (NCBI): domain Eukaryota; kingdom Metazoa; phylum Chordata; class Aves; order Passeriformes; family Motacillidae; genus Motacilla; species Motacilla alba. Next base: position 106,870,598 of record NC_052017.1, on the reverse strand, counting down.
CTGTCTGGGTTTTATTATCTGGGATTTTTTTTATCTGACACCCTGGAGATGTGCTGCAGGAATTCCTGCTTCTGAGAAAAAAATTCATTCTATATTTAATCCAAATCTCTTTATCTTGATATGTGTGATTCTATAGGGACACAAATGCATGTACAGCTATCAAAATTTATAAAAGTAACTGTCAGGAGCAGGGGGTGCCAGACGCATCAACACACATTTTTGTTTTGTTTCTATAATCCTTAAGACAATCTTTGTTTATTTGTCCAATCCTGTGCATTTTTAGGGCTCATATACCACTTCTCACTACAGCAGAACTGTGGCATCCCAGCACTGACAATTCCCATTAAATTTAAAGGAGCAACTGAATTAACATTTTTAAAACTTTGTCCACTTTTTGAGAACCTATCTTAGCTTTCTTTTCACTTTCATTTGTTTAGCCCAGATGAAGAGGTTTCTGTAACTCTTGTTTTTTTAAATCTACCAACTTCTTTTGTCTAACTCAAAAGTTCTTAATTTCTTTTTTTTTCTATTTTCTATGCTCCTGTTGATTTGGTGTAAAATAAGATAAATTGTGCATTTTTGGAAGTCCAAGATATTTAATTTAACATTGTGCTTTGCCTGGATTCCACCTGTCCTCCCACATTATGTCATTGTTTTCAGTAGATGATTTTAAGAGTATCTTGAGCTTCCTAATGCCACAATTGTTCTTTTGGATGATGCAGCACAAGTCTGAAAGTTGTGAAACTGCCATTTAAACAGGCATCAGCTACGTGTGTACCCATGGGCACCAAAGAGCTTTATGAAAGCTCTGGCTGTTGAGTGTCAGATAATAAATCCAGGAGGAAAACAATGTGAAAAATTGCTTAAATGATCAAAACAGAAAAGATGAATAATGACACAACACTGAGAATTTCTGATTATTGAACCAGTAACAAAGCACACTTCTCAGTTCTCCTCAAACAGACCCTGTCAGGAAAACAAAGCAAGTCAAAACCAAGCAGCACAGAAAGGTCTTCGTTCTCCCCATTTTTGATCCTTTGCCTGCTACTTTGAAGAGTGAGTTGCATAATAGCTTGAACGAACTGTTAGCATTTTAATTATTTAAAAGGTCATCAGTGCGTGGGAGAGCTACGCTGAAAGCTAGAAAAGGTTTTTCAAATCAAACAGAAAAGGAAGGAATAAACTACAGGCAAACCCATAAAGGAAAAGCTGAAGAGGAGGAACAAACCTTATGGAAAAGTCTGCAAGAGACCGCTGCCCTTGCCTTATTCACTTGTCAACGGCATTGAAGAACTACTCTGGATCTAACCATGTTTACAGTATCAGCACTCATATTTCCTTATTTAATAGAATATAACTTGTTTAAATTTTGTCTATCCATCTGCTGAGCCACTGATTTAATATCCAGTTACCTTTGCTAATTTTAGAAGCCGTATGGTAAAGTGTTTTTTTCTAAAGAGGAAGGACGACCTATAATTTTGACTTGTGTCAGAGCATGTGCCAGTTTTAATTAGAAAGCTGGAGTTAGTTCAGAGACCAAAGTATTCTACACATGTAAGAAATGTAAAGTTAATTAAAAAAAAAAAAGATAACTAAATGGGTAGTAACTGCTACTGACAGAAGAATGTTCAATTGCTGTAGAACTGAATTTCCATATTGACATCAAGTAGATGTCAGTCCTCCTCTTAACTAGGCTGTCTGCAAGAATAAGATCATGTGTTATGATAAAAGTAGTGCAGCCTGATACTCTGAAATACCTCAAAACCATAGAGGCAGAAGTTTACATTGTGCTTAAAAGGACTTGCTAAAGAGAGTGCAAACAAAGAAGTCTTAGAAACTCAAAGTATCAAACAGAAGTATGGTATTAGAAACACTGTTACATAACAATGGCAGTTGAGTCTGCAAGTGTGTGAGATTCCAGTATTTTCCTTTCTCAATAATCCCTGCAAAATAAGTTTGAACCATTATTTGGTTTCCCCTTAAGACTCAAACACCATTTTACTGGAAGAGAGGCACAAAACTTATCTATGTTTTCCTTAAGCTTTGATGTATTTCAGGTAGTTCCAATAGAAAGATTTAAGTAGTCAGCTCAAGCTAAACTCATGCCTCGAACTCCTCCACAGACATGGATGGTCAGCATCATTGCTTCAGGTCTGGCCCATCTAGCTGTCACAGATGCTATTGTCTTCCTGAATTTGTTCCTGAAAAAGGCAATGGCTAGGGGAGAGATATTTCCCATAAGAATTAATATAGTTGCAGGAGGTGAGGGTGGGATGCACAGAAGGTGCAGACAATTTAAGAGAAGGATGAGGACGATGGGGAAAGCAGGAGCAGGGCCATCTGCTGTATTCTGAGCTACAGGGTTTTCTGGCAGATCACAGAGCTCAACTATCTCAGATGCTTCAGCTCTGCGACTGAACACACAGTTGTGTGAATCTTTCAGAACAAGCACTTTTGGTGTCTCTAAATGCACTATGGCATTTCCATAGTTGCTATCATCTTCATCAGATGAACCATGAGTAATTAAGGGAGAAGCACAGAAAAAAAAAAGGGTGATGATGATAATAACAAAAAGATGCCAATGATGTTGGGGTGCTGGTGCAATGCAATTGCTTGTCTGTGCTCCTCTCTCCAAATATAAGCCCATTTAAAGTTCTATTTTGCTCTTGTATCTGCATTGCAGAAATATAACAATATTTTTCGAGGGAAGGAAAACAGTTCTCCATCCTTTTCAATTCAGAGAACTAAACATAACTAACTTTTGTGGTCTTCCCATTTTGGAGGACTACCTGGGTCCTCTCTTTGCAGATGGGGGAGTCAGTGGAGGAGGACTTTTGCAATGGGTCTGGGCACACAGATCCCACCAAACCTTTTTGGGAGTGACTTGACTTCTCCAGGTGTTAGGTCCAAGAGAACATCTCATGTTGAGTTTTCCTGTGGGGTGACCACAACAGTTTCATAAGCATTTTTGTTCATGAGTTTGAAGAGCAGGTTGGTGTGAGTATTGCAGAGAAACAAAGTGCTGTACTGCAGGGAAACAAAGTGCTGTGTGGGAAGTGGAGAGTGAGGAAAGGCTGCAAATTTCACCAGAATGAAAGCATGATGGGTGAGGCATGGGAATTTGGTGGAGAATTTAGAGAGACATAAAGGAAAATAAAATATTTTGTTACATACATCTGGGTTTATATTTTGGTGAGCATCCACATCTAATACTAAAAAAAAAGTGTCCTGCATTTAAATTAAAAACGGCACACAAGGTCAGAGAGGTGTTGCTCTTTGCCTCTCACTGTTTCTTGATGAATGACCTATTGGCGGATACAAGAAGAGTACAGAGATATTTATCTCCTTACAGCCCATGTATGTCTTAATCCTTCTATCATAGACTATTGTGCCTAGGGTCTTATAAATTTCTTTTTCAAGGTGAAGCTGCCTTTCTTACAATGAAATTTAAAAATAGTCATGAACTACTTACATTTCCTCTCTGCTAAGCAATCTTACACAGCTCAATGGGGTCAGTGGGGTCATATTTTCCAGGTTCTAAGAAGAAGCTTGATGTGCACAGATTTTCTGCTGTTAAAAGTGAAAACCTTGCACCTACATCTGGATTGCAAAGCAGGTGTTTTATTCAGTTCATCCCATACACCCCAGCCTTCCAGCAGTGCATGAGAGGGGAGTACAACGCAGGTCCCTCCCAGCTGCTATGTTCTTCCCCAGGGATATCAGGACAAGGAAAACAAGGAGCACCTGGGATTCTTCCTGGCACAGTGACGGCATGTGGCCAGCAGATATGACATGTCTCATGGGACAGATGTGACAGGGAGTGAATGAACCCTGCACTGTAGTTGTGCACCTGTGACTTTGTATGATTTAGGGCTTCTGCTGATGCAGCTTTGTGATTTAAAGATGAATATGCTCCTAGTGCCTGCCTGCCTTGCCTTCCTTCCAGCTCAATTCAGAGATGTATTGCAGGAACTTGATTTTGTTCAGCTGAAGCAGCTGTTCTAACAGTTAAATCAGAAATCTCCTCTTGTAAGGCATGATCCTTGCCTTGTGTCTGCACAGAGGTGTGCATACACACCCCTGGAAGCCTGCACTGTCAGGCACACAGACACTCTGTCCCTCTGTCCCATTACACTCCAGCCTAAACTTGCCTAGAGACTTGGACAAATCTCCTGCAGCTGACAGCCTCCAGAAAGACACAAGGGGTATGACACAAGGGATACATGGCAGAAATATGCAATGGCGTGAGAAGACTGGCCCATTTACAAAGTATCAGAACAGAATGATACCTGGATGGGCCATGTGACTCCTGCTGCCACTGCACAGTTTTGCAATAAACGTTTGTGCCTGAAAAAATATTCTCTCTACTAGCTTTTGTTTCAGATTTAATAAAGGAACAGGAGAATTTGGGTTGCTCCTGGTTGTCTCCACAAGACCATAACTGAATTTTAAGAGGAAAAGCTGTCAAATCTGGTGAAAGGTATTTGTTTCCTGACATTTCTATCAACACCTGAATTCCTACTGCAGCATATATGCCCAGCATTTTCCATGGAAAGAGAGGTTAACTATGGTCCAGAGGAGTTCAGGAATGGAGTATGCCGTGCCAAGAGGGATGCTGAGAGATGAAATGGCATTGAATAATTACACATATGTTGTACTTTTACACAAAGCAATAAAAAGTAGGCATGCTCACCAAGGAACATGCCTTGAGGACCTTCTGTGTAATGGAGATAATTAGGAAAAACTGCCAAGCAAGAAAATTAATGACTGATCAATTAACCTCCCCATTGTTATCAAAATGAATTACTTAAACCAAAGTTCCACTCAGTGCAGCAGCTGCAGGTAACAACTATTTCATATTCAGCTTGCCAAAGACCTGGGAGAGCTAGAGGGTTCAGAGGCACCTCTGGAGCTCTGAGCACCTTGAAGGCCAGGAGCAGAGGAATGTTGTGGGGAGGTGGCAGAGCTGATGGCAGCCAGCACCTTAGGACATTATCCTCGCTGCTGAGTCATCTGGCTTCTAGAACACAGCACCATTTTCTGCCTCTAAGCTGATTTCCTTTGTGCAATTCAGGAGAAACATGGTCTCAAAAACTTATTTTGGTTTTTAAGTCCCTTTGAGAGGCAAAATTAGAGACCCCTGTTTTTGGTTTTTTTTTTGTTTCTAAGCAACACTTTTGTCTGCAAATCATCTCAGTACTTCACAGGCTGTGAAGGTCTGAGAGCTAAAGAATATTTATAGCCCCATTATACATAAACTAAAAATCCACAGAGGTTTCTGTAAGCATCACACAGATTATTTAGGGGAGAAATACAAATTTCAGGATTGCAAGACAGCTGGCCTTGCAGCGAGCATTTTATTTTCTGTAAGAGTCATATCTGACTGCACATTTTAATAATTCACATTTTGATGCAATAAGAGCAAAATCATTGAGTAAAAATGGAGATGCTGTATGTTTTAGGACAATTTCAGGTCTCTGCTCTCTGATTAGCTATGTACCGGCTTTGAACACGACCAGGAGAAAATTGGGATTTCCGTGGCATTTTTCTGGCTAATAATGCTTTGAGTCCTATTGATGAAATGTTATAAAGGAATGGTGAATTCACTCAAAACTAGTCCTAGTTTTTATTGGTTTTAGTAGTACAACACATTTAGGAAGGCAAACTTTTGCATTGTACTTAGAAGCTTTTGATGTATTGGGCTTAGCGCTCTGGAGAGAAGAAATTAAGACCCCAAGTATGTAGGCAACTGAGGACAAAAACCACCATCTCTAGCTTTATGCTGTCCTAGGGGTCAGCTCCTTGTTTGTCCTGGCACAAGGCTGCTTGTAAGTTTGTTAACATAACATGGTACAGAGACACCTATAATTCTGGTTTGGACTATTTTTCACCTTTGCCCTTACTCACAGTAATTTTCTTTGACTAAGAGAGCAGACAATGACTCATAGAGTGCAAATGAATAATACACGGTGCTGTCAGGCTTTTGGCATGTTCACCAAAATAAAGCTACAAAAAATGCACAAGCACACACATACAGCCCCCATCTCCAGAGTAAAAAAGAAAGAAATACGAAGAAGTTTTCTGCTTTCCTGCATAGTTTAATTTTTCTTGTTTTTCAGCTTCTCCAGGAGAATTTTCTCACTCTTCATATTCATAGGACTCCGGGGTGCTCTCACATATACCTTGTGAATGATTCAGGCCAGAAAGAGAGGTTAAATTTAGACACAGTAAACTTCTGGTGATACCAACCAAATGTGGTAGTGACTCTGTTTAGCTGATACCTCCTGCATAGTATAGTGAAAGGGTGAGGAAATACTCTTCCTCTACAGAGACTGTAACCAGTCACAATGGGAGCCAAAGTGCTCTTTCATATTTGGAATTTCATGTAATAACCAAGAATTTATGAAACCTCTTTATTTCAAACCCCCAGTTTAAATCATACTTTCACAATCACTTAGCCTCACAACCATAGTCAAAATTGAACCATTTCCACCAAGCACTTTTCTTTTGCCAAAATTGCAAGGATAGAAATGTGCCATCAGAGTTTTCACAGCCATTCCTATTCCCTGGTGGTGAGTTTCTGCTGTTTCAAAGGCAATGCGACAGGAGTCCTGAAAGCTACTGCTTAGGATGGAACAATTGATAAATATGGTAATTTGTGTGGAAGAGGTGATCTGAGGATACTGTAAGCCTGAAAACCCAAACCACTCGAGTCTTTGTAGTACTGCAGTCAGAGCACAGAACTAAATTATGAGTGCACACTTCGTCTTTTCTAAATACAGTATTGTTAGCGGGTTGATGCTGCTGACGTTTCTGTCTGTTCGCACTGCTGACATGGCCAGTCTGCAACAATCTGTAACAACAGAGAATTCTTGGCCTCTCTTCAGTTCGTAAACCATTTTTTTATATGCCACTTGTCACTAGAGTTCAATTAATTTAGTCTGCTGTTAGTAATGTGTGATTTGTTTTTCCTCCTATTTCACTGGTAGCTGGAGTGCTTAGTAGAGATAGGTTGCTTTCAGCTCTGTTCTGTAACTTAACAACTGCTCATTTTAGAAAGGAGTGGGGGATATGTTAAGCTAACCATGGTTCCAGCCTTTAGAGAGTTGTAGATTGGCTCAAAATTATTTTTTTTCAAGCCAAGATCTATCATGAGCCACTCTTAAAAGAAATCTATAAGCATGAAAATTTTCTGCAATGTTCTTTAGCCTGTAGTCAGAAGAAGCTTACACTTTCACAGTCCTAATTTAATTCTGCCCTTACATGCTTATCCTTGTCTGGCTTTCTCAATAAACTCCTATCTGCTTTAGTTATGTAAATTTTTCTTCAGTGATGAACACAGGCTAGCCAGGCCAATGAAAATATTTCTAAATAAAACTACACAACAGCAACTGTTATTACGATGGATATTTGTTATTGGTGAAATTCAGGAATTCTGCCTGAATTCTCACTCAGATTTTTTTCATTGCAAGTACTTAATTCTGAACCTACTACCTTCAGGTGTATAGAATGTCATCCTGGAATCTGGCTCATTTGAGACTCATGTTCCTAGTCAATCTTGAAGCATATAATTAAATCTAGTTATGCTGCTTTTTCATTTCCCCTTTATCTGAAAACTCTGAATCAATTTATATTTCCTTATTTCTCTCTATCCCACCCATAACTCCTTCCTTTAGCTTTCTGTATAATTGGTACCCTTTGTGTTGAACTCAGATCTGTGCCTTCTTTTGTTGTATAATTTAGGCTTTGAGAAAGATCTGAGTCTTCTGTCATCTAGTTGCCTCACATCAGATGAACTATTATGCTGAAAGCCATCTTGAAGTGGTGTTATTTGACTTTAAGTTCAGCTTGTAGAGGAGCCTAAACTGTGTTACATCTGCACACACACACACACACACACACACACACACACACACAGAGTCTATCTCCAGAGTAAGAGAAAAAGTGTAGAGCAATTTAACTCTTGGTGTTTCTTACATAGTTATCTTAGAAAACAAAAAAAGTGTTTGAGTTTATTGACAGGATTTTTACTGAGGTTTCTGAAGTCAAATTCTTTGAGGAAACATCAGATTTGATGAAAAGTCAAAAAGTCTCTGAATACATGAATGTCTTCAACTGCCTGATGATATGTGTAATCAATAAACTTTATAATCTGAGGTCTCTGCTCTGGTCAATGAATGGGTGAATTATGTTCAAGGAATTAGGCAGGAACACTTCTGAAGACAACTGTTACCTGTAAGATGCCTGCTGATGTATGCCAGAAAGAAGGTGGCCTCTCTTGAGGGAAGATGGGGCTGCAGTTACACAGCTGTGTAGCTTTCGATGCTCCCTTGGAGAGCTAGAGTCTACCAGGGGCTCTGAAGCCAAAATTCCAAAAACTGTCTGAAATTCAGAGCCCAAATTCTCTGTGCATTCAGTAGAGAGAGGTGGTGGTTGACAGACAGTTCCAAAGACAGATGTCTGCATGTTTGAATAATTCTCAGTACGTGTTTCTCACTTCCTGGGTGCACAAATTTAGCCTCTAAGGCTATTCCTGGGCCCTGCTAAAAACTTCTGATAGTTGCTGTCTGAATGTAAAATGTGCTACGGAAAGCTAAATCCTGTGAATAACCAGACTTACACATTTTAAATATAACTCGAAATCAGCAGAGACAATTCCACATCCACCGCCTTACCTCTCCCAGGGGCTACAGAGATTAAAGAATTGCTGCTTGCATGTGACAGAAGTAAGCTCCACAGAAAAGCCTGTGCAGAAATACACACATCTCTAATCAGAAGAACTGAAGAGCATGCAGTACATGAGTCACAGGACCACACACTGCACAATTAAAAAAATAAAAAGGAATATTGCTATGAGAGAGGCCCTGGGGCAGGAGTGTACAGCGGCACCAGTGTTCATGAGACAAGCGAGCCACAGGCAGGAGGCATTCTGATAGGCTTGTAGTCTTGTAAGAAGGGACGCAGAACAGAGGGACCCTCTTCTAGCAGTGGCAAATGCCTCCACCCAGAATCCATTTGCTTTGAAGGTGGGGATCACAGGACATTATGGTCTGGCTGGGTTCACAACGAGATGAATTAAAAAATGGTTGGATGATGAGTCACATGAGGCAGGCTCTAACAGATTCACTCTACTGGTGTACCTGTAACTACCTTCTAGAGTAAGGATTTATCCTGGGGACCATCCTCTTATCTTTATTGATGTTTTAGATTAGATGATGGCGTGTACTCTTATCGCATTTGCAGGTCACAGAAGATTGGAAAGGGCTGCTTGATACACTTGAGGGCAGAATTACCATCCACAGGGACCTCAAGAAACTGACAGGAATCTTATGATGCACAGCTCTGCACCTGTGAAGAAAAACCTGCCATAAATCATAGTCTGGGGACTGACTGCCTGGGGAGCATCTCTGCACGAAAGGACCTGGGGATCTTGCAGAACATCAGGCTGAGGATGAGCCAGCAGTGTGCGCTGCCTGCAGAGAAGGCCCAAAATACCTTGGGTTGTATTAACAAGAGCACAAGCAGTAGGTTCAGGAAAATGATTATGCATTTCTACTCAACACTCATTGAAGTAGGTTCAAGAAAGTGATTACGCATTTCTACTCAACACTCCTTGCATTACATTTAGAGTACTGTGACCTTCCCTGTCCTGCTCTGCCCAGTGAAGAAAAGGTATTGATAAAGTGGAGGGAGTTCAGCAGAGGTCACCAACTGGGACTTCGGGACTCGCCCTGTAAGGAGGAGCTGAGGGAGCAGGACTGGCTCAGACTGTAGAAGAGGCAACTTTGGGAGCACCTAACAGAATTCCCCCTAGCCAGGCACCTATGGGGAGGTTGCAAAAGGCAGCGGGGAGAAGGGAGAGTGCTAGAGTCTGAAGTGGCATTGAATAGCATAGGTATGTGAGTACATGGTACATAGGTATGTGAGTAAATAAATAAAAATACTCTGAATAATGAGGCTAAATCCAAATACTGAATAGTGTCTAACTCACAGAGCACTAGTGATGCTCTGCTTTGAGAAAGGCCTGGGTCCAATGCAAAGATACAACATGCAGTACCTAATTACTGGGTAATAATGAATATTACCAAAAGCATAAAATATTAGTTTCACAGGCAAACTGAATTCCCTTATTTCCTGACTTTGAGAAACTTGACTTTTCAGCCTTAATGTCCTTTTAACACAGTTTTCATGTAATACTCTATAAACAACAGAAGAGGTTTTACACTGAAAATCTGTTTAGATGTTTGCTTTATCATTGTGCAAGAGGTTCCTCTCCTTGACAGATTGTCGTACCGATATGGCTTGCTTTCTTTGCACTTAATCATGCATGAAGAATAAACAGGGTGAAGGGTGTTTCATTTCAAAATCTATGAAGGGTAATCTTGCTGGCTGCTGTGCTGGCCAAGTGCATTAGGATGTTATGCAGTTTGTTGGTTCAAGTGGCAAGCTTGTAAGTCCCGGGAGATAAATGCCCATATTTTTTCCTCATGTTGGTCTCTGTGAACTGGACCTGTGTCAGACTGTTTTTGGACAGATGAACCGATCAATGCTTCTCTATTCTTACTTACATCAATCATATTTTCTGTTATGAGCCATGTCCCAAAATCCCTATCTACAGAAAACTCTCATTGACATCATCAGGAGCCATCAGGGCAGCAGGATTTGATAAAACAGTGACTGTTAAAAACATGGAAAATTGCAATAAAACATAAAATACAGCTCCATATTTAAACAGTAGGACTCTTGATACACGAGTAAGGAATTTACCTGGCCTAAACACTTCTGTCCTTCTGCAGAGCCTCTGCTCACCTTGGCCCAGTGGATGCATGGAGCTGGTGTAGCCCATTGCTCTGGCTAAGGAGGTGGATACACCGCATGGCTATGAATGCTACATTTCATACAACTGTTTATTCATACAGTAAAAAAGGGTTACTTTGTGTGTGTGTGTGTATGTGTGTGCATCTAGGTGTGGCTGCATATGTGTGTTATATGCTCCCATCCTGCAAGATAAGTACACATTTGCTAAACTGAAAGTGCTGTTTCTTCACTGTTTCTTCATCTGCTAACAGAGCAACAGCAATGACATGAGCAAGGTTTGCAGAGATGATTACTATAAATTATCTTCCTCTTAGGTGGCAGAGTGTCTCATGTACAAAAAAAATATGTACACCGGAAAATATTATTTCTATCATGTCCATTCGTCTCTCCTCTTATTTCACCATAGCAGAAAGATTCAGTTATCACAATAAAATATTTTTGTTTTTTCAAAGAAGACTTTTAATAATGAAAACATTAGATTTTTGTCAGATTCTGCTGCCACTGGTTTTGAACAGGTTGTCAGGGAATGAACCTGTACTTGGGGGACTTAAAGCAGCAGAATATGTCTCATGAGATTGGTATCAGATGCCACAGAATCATTGTCCCTAAAATTGCTGATTTTCTGTTGAAAATGGCACCTAAAAATAATGTAAAGAAGTCTTTCTCTATTTGCTTGCCTGTTTTCAATTGCTAAGATTTTCAAAATCTTTGTATCACAACAATTACACCAGGCCCTTCTTACCCAGTACCTGTCTTCTGAGCAGACCAGAAGAAGGAAGAAAGGTGGACTTTAAAAAATGATTCTAATTTTTTCTGCATTTTTCTAATCTAATTGATGGTGGCAGCAGGTTTACCCCATCAGTAGAGAAGTATGACGCAGAAGTTGTTCAGCAGCATTGATAGCCATCCCCGCTCATGTTACATTTTAAAATATGACATGTACTTTTGACATCTGGGACCAGTAGTTGAGGAGGTGTAAGTGTTGCAGTGATGTGACCATGCACTTACTGGTTTAAGACATATGCATGAATAGGAACAGCCATCTTAACTGCTGGGATGAAATGAACCAGCCATTTCCAGCCCTAAAAATATGATTCTCTGTAGCTTGAACAGAAGGACTGCATTTAGGAGCTGGAGAATGTAAAAGCCATATAATTTAAGGATCAAGAAAAGAACAGGAATTAAAAATCCAGTATGACAGGTGACATATGGACACTTTAGTAGTCATAGTTAGAACATAGGAATTAAATTATGATTTAGTAATGCTATTTTTGAGACATATGCAATTTAGTATAAAAATATTGTAGCTGAATACCAAATTATATCTCTGGAATTAAACATTTTCCTGACTTCTTCTTCTTGAGCACAAGACACATTATTTATTAGTTTTTCTCAGAAGTATAGACATTTAACTGCTCATCCCTATTGAATAGCATGTTTCATTTAGTACTTAAAGACCCTACGTGCATGCAAAATTGATGACTATAACTGGGTTCACAAGCTGCTCAGAATGCAAAGATGCCCATTTTTCATGTTCAAATGCCAAGTGGAACCCAAAAAGATGTATTTTATGTATGACAGGTGCACACAATCAGATTCTACAGACGTGCCTAAGATCTCATGCTTTCCATAATTTGGCATCTCTTCTACAGTAAATACTAAACAGATCAAAGGATCAAAGATATCAAATATTGTGGGGCACTGAAATATCATCATGTAGTTTCCAGTGCTGTAAATACTCTCTTGAGGTCCACGTATATCCTGTAAAATAAGTTGTCTCAACATGAGTCCAGTTGACACAGCCACTTTACTTGAAAGGTAAATATAAACCTATTTTGTCTGATAATCCTTTTAATGATTTTTAAAAGTCCTGGTACAGTTGGATATTCTAGAGAGCTATAATACACATAATATAATCTTCTGTAATGAGCGAGAAAGTACATTTTTCAGTATTAGACCTAAAAGCCCCTTCAGAGCGTCAGTGTAGGATTTTTCATTCTATTGTTAAGAGTTTCTGGCTGTTTGTTAGAACACCATTGGGGATACATGTCAAAGGGATAAAGGAAAAACACTTCTGACTACAGGTGGTCTTTTTGGTTTTCTTCAGCAATGGGAAATCTTAGACAAACCCCAGGTGGTGCAGAGCCCTCAGCACCACCCTGGAGTTCCTTAGGGTAGGACAGGTTGCAGCAGAGTTAGATAGTCCCCTCCTGCCAGGTTCAGTCACTCCAAACTTTAATATTTCATGGAGAAATAAGATCATTTCTGAGCTGAGCAGATGGGTGAAGGAGCTGTGAATAATATTTCTTTGGTTAATTTTGCTTCATAAAGCTTCACATTTCCTCAGTTTAAAAAAAAAAATCCAGATGTGAACGAAAGCAAGGCAGACATACCTTGACACAAAATATCTCTGGGTCCTCTTCCTACCTTGAATGGCAAGGGTAGGGACAGAATTGGAAGGCTCAATCTAAATAAAGGAGAAAAAAGTCACATAACTTAACAGAACTGTATGCAAGACATTTTATTCCTTAGAGCTATTGCTTCATGTTCTCTGTGCATTCAGGTGAGTGCCAGTGTTACAGTGCGTTAGTCACATTTTCTAATTCTCCTTTGTTCTCTTTTCTAGCACAAACGTGGATTGTTGGATCAATCTAGATCACTCCAGAGCCTTAGTGTGGATGTTACATTCTGCATGCCTCATCTGGCACTTCTCATACACTCTGCCCAAGAATAAATGAGTCTTAAATGTGTCACTGTTTCTTTACTCCAGTGCTGATGGAAAGTGAAAGCATTCCTCTGACTGACAGAATAAAGGTCAGAAGCTGTGTGAAAATATGGCAGACCCTAAATGTGGGACTCAGATAAAACTGTGCCAGAAGTACTAAATGCACTCTGTTCACATCTATTTTACAGCATGAGTTGAACTTGCAGATTGCAGTTCCCTCATTACTTCAGGACTTTTTTTAAAGGTCTTTAAAAAACAGAGTAAAAAAGCTAGGGGTGTTATTGGAGAATTTGCTGTGCAAAACCCTCTGTTGTATGAGAGGTCAAGCCAAATGAAAGCAAAGGTTCTTCTTGGATCCAAAAATCAATAACTCTTTGGAATTACTGCAAAGACTTGGTGTACTACTGCCAACCCTTCAAAAGAAAAAAATCTATTTTCTGTGCCCTTATACTCACCCTGTCCACTTTGAAATTATACTGCTCATTGACAGAATTAATACAAGTGCAGTTTCCAATTTAATTGATGCAGCATTTTTTCAGTGGAGAAAATACAATTCTTTGTAGTAACTGATTTGTTACAAGTAAATAAAGGGTAATTATGTAGCCTGCTGTTCACATTAGACAATCCATTTCAGCTCCTGCTCTACAGATGTTTAAGTCTACACAGATGCTTGGCAGCAGACTGAGGGCATATTTACTGCCTATCTGCAGTGAGCAGGGACTAAAGTCACTAAATCTGCAAAATGTGGTAAGAGATCAAACTGATTTTCTAACAGCCATCCAGCATTACATAGATACTTTATCATGGAACTGTACACAAGTTACTTAGTCCTGCCGATGAAGGCATTAATTAAATGAGAAAAAGCAGCCGTACAGATGCAACCAGTCTTGCTTTCAGATGCAAACTGTGTGCCTGCAGCTTTTTTTGTGCACATCAGCTTTACGGTCCCCTCAGTTCCAACTTGGATGCTGGTTTTTTGTTTAGCAAGTGTCAACAGTTTGAAGGGCAGCTTTGGAAGAGAAGCAACGTAAAATAAAATTCATATTTTTGAAGGTTTAGCTTTGCCTGTGTTAAAAGGAAGGCTATGTACAATGAACTGTGAAAACATGGCAAGAAATGACAGTGTCTCAGCTGATAATATCTACAGGAAATAAAACCCTGCAGAAATCTCAACTTGCTGTCAAAAACAGCCCAAACATTATACACATGGCTTGTACAGTTAAGAACCTGGAACCAGAGTGTGCTGAAGTGCTAAACTGGCTTTTGACAGCACTAGCATCTTGCAGGACAGAGGATGATTTTTTTTCATTTCACTGCATTCTCTTAGTTCCATTCAGTGACTATTTAATTCAAACCTGAGAAACCAGCTGGGAGTTGAAAAAGCAGAGAGGCTGATATTCCTCTCAGAGCTTTCAAAAAATATGGGAGGGGAGGAGGAGGAGATCTACCACCACTTCTGAAAGCTTAGTGAGATCGTGACCAGAAAGAACCACTGCTGTTCAATTCACTAGTAGATATTGTTCCCTTCTTTAAAAAGTTGGCTGGTTTTAATGTAAGGCTCTTTTCCCCCATTTGAAAAAATGTTCTCAGCACATTTTAGGTAGTTTTTTCTTTCTTTATGTGAAAGCTAAATGTCCACTTGATATCCATATGCAGCTTGGTCCAAATCGTAAGAAAGTATCTAGCACTTGGTAATTAGGCAGTGAGATGTGGGCTATACGATATATATACGATAGATATAATGGGGGCAGACAGTGAGAATAAACACTATTTATTGTTTCATTGGTTAAGTCAGGAGGGTTTAAGCTGTGATCCACAGGTTTTGTGCAGCCTGCCAGTCAGCTCCACTGGCTAATAGCTCTTTCCTCTTTGCCCTGTTTCCTACTGATTTCTCAGGAACAACATGGAAGGCAGGTGAAACACTCTGCGGGCAGTGACCTTGTCCAAGAACCTTGCTTTCCTAGGGATGCTGCCACCAGGTGGGTGCACAAAATAGGGAGTGAAGGAACTCACAGAGATTCTCCACTGCCCATGCATCACAAGTGTGGTCACATATGGTATTCACATATTCTTTGAACAGAGAGGGACATCATTCTCTCTCCCAGGATTTTTCCTAGGGAAGGCAGTGAGAAAGCTCAGAGAGAAAAGAGAAAACAATTCTTAGCTCTACTTGCTGCTCCTGTGGTTTGGCACATGTGGAACGTGTTATGGAGATTGTTTACCAAAAGGAATTTGTTAATTGACTCCGCTGATGGTTGTTTGGACTGATTGACCAATTAGGTCAAAGCTGTGTCATGACTGTCTGGTAAGGGTCACGGGTTTTTTTAGAGTAAGATAGTTATAGTATAGTGTAGTGTAGTATGTAATGTAATACAGTATAGCTTAATAAAGCAATTGTTCAGCCTTCTGAATCATGGAGTCAGGGCACGTTATTCTCTGACTGGTAGCTGTCCTCCATTGATAGTCACTTATTAATTGTCTGGTCTTCCTCTGACTCTAGAAGAAGGTCTGAGGCCTGCTTTGTATCATTTGCTTAAACAAAATGTGAGTAGGTTACAATGTATGGTAGCAAAAGGAATCAGCTTTTTTTTTTTTTTTTGCAAAAAAGGTGTATGCAAAACAAGATAAAAATCAGCTATTTAAACTATGGGTTTCAGCTTGCTGATTTAAAATGATGATATTTAAATCTGTCTGCTTTAACCAATGCACAACCAAGTAACTGCATCAGTAGTCAGAAATTATCTGTACCTTCATGTTTAGGTCAGCAAACCAGTCCATTCCCAAGCAGAGAACAAATTAATTTGAGATTGTTGATTCCAGAGAAGTGTGTGTGTGTGTGTGTGTGTGTGTGTGTGTGTGTGTGTGCAGAGGTTCATTAGGAGGTCATGTTACTTTTAGCACATTTGAATGAAAATTCTTGCAGAAGTGCCAGCCATGAAGGGAAATGAGACATGCTGATTGAAAGGAATAAAAAAAAAGGAAAAAAAAAAAGAAAAAAAAGAATATTGCTTTTTGAGAAGTGCAAATTGCAAACCAGGCCATGGTGAAAATCTCCTTGTCTGCACTGTTGATTTCATAACCTTCAGCTATCAAACCTCTTAGAGAAAAACTGGCAGATTACTAGAGCTCTGCAAATACTTTGGACTTCTCAGCTTTAATTCATTTCAAGATGCCTCTTCTCCCTAATAAAAGGTTTTCTATATTTCAAGAACCTAGCAATAATACAACTGTATTGACACATCTTATTTAAAAGCATACAATGTTTCCATGGGAAAAGACAATCTTCTGTATAAAGCTAATAAAAAAATTTGCAAAACCTTTTTTTCTGGGGAAGAAATTTTCAAAAAACAGACACAGATATATAAGAACAAAAATATAATATGCATTGCATATAGTTTCTCACTATGATTGCATAAAAGCTCCTGTTACTATATATGAAGGAAGCCATATTTGTAAGATAAGGATATAAATTAGATAGGCTGTCTTGAGAATCATAGGTTTATATCCTCATATTTCTTAAGGCGTGCAAAAATAGTCTTTCATGCTGAGGGAAGTGGAAGTCTCACTGTCAGTTTGGTAGAAGGTACAGGCAGTTGCTGGTGATGTGGAACACTAACCTGCAACTGCAGAAATATTTCTCCTCCCCAGTATCAAACCAGTGCCAAGTGAGAGAAATTGCTAGAATTAAGCATTCACAAAATGTTCATGAGTTGGGGCTGGCTTTTACTAAACTCTTGATTGTCTTCAGCAAACTGTATAGATTTTCATCACACTGTGGAAAAGGTTGCTTAGATGTTTGTTGGCCCTGTTGTTGAAATAATCTTCATGTTATATACAAGACAAAACACTCACACTAACTTTGATTTCTGGAAGTTCAAGAGCTTCTTTTCCTCTTTCAAAAGAGGTGCTAATGCTTTCTTTTTACATTCCTCCAATGTTGCGAGAGGATTACAAAGGGAGATTTCAGACCACTGGCTTCCTAGAATTTTTAAGCCTGCAGAACTCATTTTTCTGATCCAGACCTTCCATGCTGGAGACAGAGAGCACAATCAGCCCTCTTTTGATTAGGAAACTTATCTTGTCCTGGGGTTGTCTGAAGCCATGTGTCTTCTAGTCCTTTCATGTTCACCCTATCTCACCAGCATTCTCTTAATTTTGCTGAAATATGGCTGTCACAATTTTTTTTCTTGCCCCAGAGTATTCTTTCTGTGTCAGAAATTTCTTTTGGGATTCTTCTGGGCATGTACTAAATTTCACAACTTAACATTTGGAATGGGTTCTGAACCACAACCAGGAGGAAGACAGGAACGCCCATAGCTACAGCAGTGCCTGATGCAGGTTAACAGGAAATGTGCTGAGTTCTCCTGCAACTGTTGGATAGCTTCTTCTATTATAACCTTATAGGTGGCCCACCAAAAGGCTGTATATACTGCCTAAATGCCTAATTACATTGCTCCATTTCCTCTTTCCAAAATATTTGGCAAATTTTGCTGGCATAGCCGAGATTTTGCATTCCAGTGAAAAAAGATGTTGGTCACCCCCCTCTCCATTGAAAAGAGCCACAGTTTCCCTTGGTGAGGCAGGTCTAAGAAGGTTGAAAAGACACAAATAATTGTCAAGAAATGATAAGGACATGATTAAAAGTTTCAGCTTATGGTATAGGAAGATATGACTCTCAGAAGTGATGTGACAGAAACGGTGCTGCTGTGAACAAATCCACAAGCATAAGACATATGAGAAAAAGGCTTAAGATCATGGATAATGTCAACATATAGGCAGAAGAAAAGTTAAAAGAGACTTATATAATATTTTATATGTATTTAGGCACAGACTTTCCAGTTATGTTTTCAGATGGATGTGAATGTTGATAGTTCCTGGCTCATGCTTTTGCTCTGACATTTTTTTTGCTGTTTCTACTAATCATCAGTCACTAATATTACAAGAAAGCTACCATTTAGGTCTCATCACTCTGACTTCATATTATCTGTGTCATCCAGCACCAGGACTGCCCATGGATCCTACATGGTCCATCCGTGTAGCAGCTGGAGTTAAAACAGAAGCAAACCCCTCTCATGCCTTGTGTGGGCATGGTCTGTCTTCTCCTCATATTTGTAGAGAAAGGAAGAGAGGGAGGATTTAGGAGAGCACCATCATCAATCTCATCATCCATCTGTGTTTGCTGGGTTTTTTTATTAGAGGGTGAAGTTTATGATGGCTATAAAACTTCACCCAGAGCTAAAAGGCAGAGCACTTATGGAAGGCTGGAAGCTGTTCATGGAACCATGCACCACACATACAAATAGTTGCTCAAAATTGAAATTTTCTTTCCAGCTGCATCTGCTTTTTGTGGCAAGAATATGCAGTTTTTATAGATGACTATGCTATGATCTTGTTAGAAAAGGGGGCATTTTGTAAGTAGGATGTGTCATAAACAGTCATTACTTCCAGCACTCACTACAAAAATGCCAATATTGACAAGTATGTGAACAACTTCAAAAATTAAAGTTAGATGATGAAGGTCTTAGAAGGCAATAACTAACAGCTCTTCCAAAAGCTGTATGATGGAATAATTCTCTCAAATGTGTTACCCAGTCATCTGGACATGCTGCAAAGTATGAAATACAGCACAATTACTGATCTTTAGCTCTCAAATCAAGATAATTCCCTTTATGATTTCCCCCCAGCTATACAGCAATGCAATTATTTTGCTATATTAACATTTCTTGCTGAATATTGCATTCTCACACTGAAACTATTTAAAGTAAAATGCTGAGATTTAATCTTTTCTTTAAAATAATTCAGGAGCTAAAAAAATTACTTTTAAATAAGTTTGTACATTTGTAAGATTGTTTGTTTGTTTTCCTTTGCTTCTGAGGTGTAAACAAAAATATTTTTTATCAAAAAACATGGGCTGAAAGTTGAATTTATCTGGGAGAAGATGATACTTTAAATGAAAGAGGGAATATCATTCTGAATCCAGTACACTCGAAAACTCAAAGTGACAAAACACATTCCCTGAATCTCCTTCAATTTATTTTATGCCTTTTATTCAGAAACATGGTTTCTTTTTAAAAATGTGAAGGAAAAAGTTATAGTGAGGAAGACAACACTCAAAGAAGAAGGGGAAAAATTTCACAAATAGTTGGCTCTGCAGGTTTTGTGATCAATTTTCACATTTCCAGAATATTTGCAGATAGGAATCTGCAATAGCTTCTCTGGATATTTTATTTTCCATAGGTTTTTGGTTTTGTTTTTGTTTGTTTTTGTTTTTTGTCTTTTGTGAGCAAGTGACCATTCCTATTTATCATGAAAGTCTTAAAATGAATCATCCTAAGATTCAAGGGATGGTATCTGCCTCACTGCAAAGCAGAGCTCCAGTACCCCATAGCAGCTCTTTGTCCTGTATAATTACAGGACAGAGTTAATGAAAATGGGTTTGACACTATGATCTGTGCTAAAGCTGCATCCACAGTGGTGCACTAAATATGACAAGGATGTAACTGCAAGCCCTGGCCCATGATGCACTTGACTTATTTGTGTACTTCTCCTGTATATTTTTGACCAATGATAACGAGCACTTTTTTAGTCAGTGCCAGTCTAGGGTGAGAGAACAGCATAGGCCAGGGACCATTCTCTTGGATGTCAATGAGGTCCAAGCAGTGTCCTGGAAGAGAATTTAGCTACTGAGAGACACAGCCTGCAAGGCTGGGGAACAGGCCTCAGACAATTTCCTTTACTAGCACTCCTTACAGACTTACCTTGACTTACCATACTAACCAGTTTGTGCTGGGATCCTTCTGTCACAAAAAGCTATGGAGGCCAGCAGGTTTTGATGAGTATGTTTCAACTTAAGTTGCTGAGAAAGTTGCACCTTGAAATGGCTTGGCTAGCTGAGTTGCTCAAGGCCAAAGTACAGCTACTAGGGTTTGACAGCACAATGACTTGTTAAAATATAATTACTGTTTGGGGATGTAGCTGACAAGTCACTGATGCTTAATAAAGGAAATTACATTTTTTTCCAAATTCTTTCACTTAATTTTCCTGACCTGCTCTAACAAGAAGTCTGGATCAGAAAGCGGTGCTCAGGGTTGATAACACAAAAGAGGAACAGGATGAAACTTACTCCAAGGCATCATTGCAACTCAGCTCTCTCTTTCAGGCCTCTGTGTACCCTCCATTCAAGAACTTTCGTTCAGTATTTCTAAACCCTAACACAGCTGTTTTACTCTCCCTGTGTTAAATGCTCTTCTTTCAGTGTGCCTACTGTATGATGTGGCCCAGATCAGCTGCTAGCAGGGCATCCCTGTCCTATAGTGATGTTTCTCTCTTTCCCCATGGGAAATCCTTCAATGTTTTAAACCCACGTATACAACTGAGAGGAATGCAGCTTCCTCTGAAGAACCCCCCTTGAGAAGGTGAGGAGAAGGAGCCCACCAGCCCCTTCCTCAGCACAGCAGTGATTGGCAGGGATAAATCTTCCGGCAGCCGCCCATCCTCCCTTTCCCACTGCCGCTACAGCAGCTCCGTGCCAAACGCCCGCGCATTGAAAAACATTTGTTTTGCGCCATAAAACCCAGTGGCTAACAGCTGCACATGTTGTCTCCAGTGTCATAAACCTGTCATCAGCCTGGTATTGTTTACATATGGCTACAAGGCCCTCGTAACTGAGCGTCCCTGCGCGGTGCAGCGACAGCCAACGCTTTCCTGACAGCTGTGTCAACTGGAGGCAGCACAGCCAACTTATTTGCTTCAGCAAAAGCCTCAGTAGCCCCCACCCTAAAGACACAAATCAGATTCTTTCATTTTTTTAATGAGCTTAGTGTTAATAATAGATCAACTGCAGTGCAGATGCTGGAGTGGAAATAGCTCGCATTTCACTAACAAGGCACATAATTCTCCCAGAAATAATGGATTTCAACTGAAATAGTTGCAGCAAGCCAGGCAGCACTTATAATGCATGACCAAGTGTCCAAAATGAAATCAAAATCTGGGAAACATGCAAAGGTGCTAATTTTCTACATCAGTGGGATTTATCAAGACCCTACTGATTAATATGAAAAGTTGTTTTGCTGTTCAACTGATAGAGCTTTGTTTTACATGCACAGACTTGAAAGAAATTGATTTCAATATTACAGGAACTTCTCGATTGGCAGAATGCTTTTAAATCAGTAAATCAATTCTCTCTGAATTATAAATGGTAGTTATTAAATAGGGAATTTTTTTTATCTCCATCTTAGTGATGAGATTCCTATATATTGAGAGAACAGCTACAATATTTTTCTTTATATACACATACCAAGACATTTTTGGAAAGATCTGTGTTTAATTCACCGGTTCTTTTCACCATCTTTCATTACTTAAAAAATATTTATTAACCTTCCCTGTCAAAAAGGATCATTTACCTAGGATTCTTTCTATAATATGATTTGAAATTGCTTGGCAAGAGAGAGAGATAAAAGAGAAATACATAAATCAGTATTTGCTTTAGAGCACATGCCTTCCCAGATAACTCTGTCCCTGGATCATTAAAACTGAGGTTAACTTGCTTACCTTCACAGTGGGTGTTATTCCCTACTTATTCCTTAACTGTGAAAATTATTCCATAGTTGTAAAGTGAAGGCACACATTCTAAAACTCAGCCAGTGTAAATAGGTCTAAATGTAGATTTTAAAAGGGTCTCCAGTTCTCCCATGATGGAGAAGATGGAGCTCTCTCACAGAGCAGAACAATATCAGACTGAGAGTAACTATTCTTACAAGTTTCGGGACCATGTTATTTTCTCTTTACTTTCCACAGGATTTTAGTTTGCACAATTTCAGGACCTGCAGGCTTGTTGACAACCTCTGATGAAATGCTGCAGCACTCTCAAGTCACTGTCAACAAGAACTGATCCCAGCACCCAACACAAGCAGAACAGTACTGTGGATGCTCACCTGGGCTTTGAAGTGACTTTACTCTACTAATGCTTTGTTGACATTATTATTTTGGATTGGCTTCTGGAACAGATCTGGCCAGCAGGCGCAGGTTCACTACAGTGCATAATGTGGATTTTTCCTGAGGTCTGTGGAACAGGTAAGGCCTGAACCTGCAGCATCCTAAGCAAGGGAAATGCAAACTATTCCACACTTCCAATGTTTACAGCACCTTACAGGGTTGGTCCCTTATATTTCAACTCCCTGAGCACTATTAATGTTACCTTTAAGCATCACTAATGCTACAATATTTGGGGATACTTAACCGTGATCATAAATAGTCCTGGTTTTCTGGTCTCTGCCGATTTGGGCTGTGTAAGCCATGAATATTCATAGTCCTTAGAATCTCATCAGAAAAATGCAGGGTGAAATCCCGTAAGCATTCTAGAGAACTTCACTGTCAGAAGTGACTGGGGCTGTGGTCTGCACCTGGAGTCTCTACATGACATTACCCTTTTCAGGAAGGGTGAGCAGTTGCCCTGCTCCCTGAACACACCTTGGGAAAGGTCAAATACCTGCTGAGCCACCTCTGTGCTCAAATGGACACTCCACCAGTGAACATCTACACATGGTGGCTGGGGTTTGTTCTCCTGGTGGCCATGGCTCCTGAGAGCTCACTCCTCATTTCCAGCAACAGGTGCTTTTGGCTCTGCTGTCCCTGGGTCGATGGGTGGTCACCCAGCTGCTAACTACTCATCAGTCTTTGTTCTACCCAAAAGGCATAGATCCTAGTTTATCTAAAATATTTTCTCTAAAAGTTTCATCTTTGATTGAAAGCACCAGCCTGCACTAGCTCTAAATCTTATGTATTATAGATTATGCTAAATTAGATAGAATTTGAAAAATTACTTCTAAATGTCTCATAGTTATTTATCATCATCCAGGGTCTGTCAGCCCCCACAGGATGATCAAAGAACCTTTTTTTTTTTGCCTTGGTTTTGCTACATACTGGTAAAGGTTATGACATTCTCATTCAATACTTCTTACTTCCTTAACATTAATGACCAAAATGGGCAGCAAAAATGTAACACTTCTAGAATAGATTAATTTCAACCCCCTATTTGTATTCATTGGTTTTATTATCAACATCACACATTATCTGTTATAGTCTGGCATTTTAAAAGGGAGGATGACTTTATGCAGTAAGGGCAATAACTAATAAAATAGTAAAATAGCATTATGTTCCAGCAGATAAATATGTATTAGAGTTTCATAGAAGTAGACTGCCTGACCAGCCAATGAAAAGGGAATTAATCTAATTTATTGTTATATCATTTTTATCTAGGAATGTGTACATTAGTCTTTATGTGATTAATATACCTTGGTGCTAGAGCACCCTTTTCTTGCCCTTAGTAATTAGCTGTTGCTTGATGTGAGGCCATAACACTGTCTGCTTAAAAGCAATTATAATCTATCATGTATTGGCCAGTTCAGACTTTTAAGTTTGGAGGTCTTTCTTAAGAAGGCTTCAGATTTTTTTATTTGCTCATGTCACTGCTGTTCTACATAGGGAGCCTAAAAATCGTCATGTACGCCTTCAGTTGAAAGAAGAACATGAAAGCTGCAGTAACTACAACAATAGCTCAGAAAATAATTTCATTTGATTGAAGTTTGATTGAAGCTTTGGGTACCCTCTAAATAAAACCAATATTTCTTCTCTGGAAAGAACACATAGATTGCAATATCTTTCACCTGTTTCAGATGTTAAGTTTAACAAGTAGGGAACTGTGTTTTAGGATGCCTTGTAAACTTGATTTTTTTATTGGTTATCTTTTTCCTCTATTTCCCCTGTCCTTCAATTTTTTTCCTTCGGAATCTGAGATTCTCAGATTGTTCTCAGATCTGTTCCCAGATCTTCTAAACATGCATGATACATTGCATGTTCAGAAGTTAATCATATATAGCTTCAGACTCCCAAAATACAAACTAGTGCTCCAAATTTTGAAAAGTTATTAAATTATTAAGAGTTAGATAAGAAGAAATTAATCCATTTTTGCAAATATTATTACATACATTTTCCAGGTGTCTGTGTCTGAAGCATAAGTATACATGAAACTAATTACGTGAATTGCCCTGAGTTCAGTCTTCATGGACCTTGTAAAGGGAAGTTGGGCAATGGAAAAAGGAAGATAAAACCAAATTTGTCTTAATATGGATGTGAATAAACATAAAGCCAGAGTAGCTGAGGCTTATTTCTGATCAGTAGATATTTTCATTTTTCTATTTATGTAGATGCAGCCTTGTGTCTGACATGTGCATCTTCTATGGTCTCTGTTTTTGTTTGATCTTTAGGTATGAATTGCACTGTGGATTTTGTTTAACTGACTTAAGGATCTGTTTTCATGGACACCACCACACTGACTGAAAGCTTCAGTTCCTAGGGAATGCAACTGGGCCATACAAAGATGCTATGTCTATATTGGTTACTTTAATAACAGAATATTTCCCCAAACAAATGGTGTTGATGACGAAAAAAATTAGAGATAGTCAAATCCATGACAAGTACAATCTAGTGGATCCTGTCAATATGAGGATTTCTTGTTTGCTGAAATATGCCACAAATATTAGTGTAACTGACTGAATAATTTATGGGAACGGGGATGACATTTAGGAAAATCAAAAGATTTATGTGCATGATACCTCTATTTGCCTTCCCAGCAGAACATACCTGCTAAAATCATGGCACAGTAGTGTAAGAAGTCTTTAAATGGCTCTCCATCTTAAAAGTTTGTTGCAGGAGCTGTGTATTGCCTATAATACCAATAGATGTGTGGAATTGTGTTATGCTTGGCTATGGTTGCAAGCTGTGTGTTGTTTTTCTTGGCATGCTGAAAATCTGCCCTCTGGAATGTCATTGCTTGCCTGCACACCATTCTCTGCTAAGATCTTGTGGCTCCCCTGGTGACCTGCTGGTTTAAAACACAGCAGTGGAAACATGGAGAAAGCGCAGAAATTTGGATAAAATAAAATTCAAACCTTAGGACACTGAAATCACACAACCCTTTGCAAGAGTCCAGAATTGCCTGGACTGGTATCTGAAACTTGCTCTCATGGAGATGGGTCTCTCACAAAGCTGAGAACCGAAAATTCACAGATGCCTTGGTATAAAACAAAATTCTGGCTTTGACAGTAGGGGAACATTTAGTCTCCCTTAAAATTCTATATAAGTACAGCTTTCATGGGAATGTTTACAGTAAACCTCAGTTCAAGTTTCTCACTCAGTCTTTCAGTTCATCATATACAAATACTCATATGGAAAGCTCTTTAAAATCAAAATGAAAAAGAATCTGCTTAACATAATACATTGTCACAAGTACAAATAAACTGACAAGGAATGTATTCAGACTGGATACGGTTTGTGTAGAGCAGAGCACTGAAATTCAGACAGCTTTCAGGAGGGGCAGTGCAGATCAAAAACTTGAACAAGTTTTATGATGAGTCTCGTAAGATGTGTTTAAGGCAAATGCTGTCCATGTTAACAAGAACATCCTTAAAGTTTTCAAACTACATTTTTAGTATGTACTCCCACCTTGAAGTAGTTCTGGAGAAGAGACTAGATTAATTTCTGCAGCTTGGTGGGCTTTCTCATTTAATACTGGCCAGAGGCATAGATAAAAAGAATCAGTATTCTCAGAAGACTAGGTAAGAAGAGTGACAGCTAAAAAGAACATGTTGTAGTCCTTTCCTCCTTGTGTAAGGCTAAGCAACACAGCTTGTGATCATTTATTTAGGTTGTGTCATTATGGGATCCAAGTTAAATGCTGAACTTTTGACGAAGTTGAGTGGCTCATGTGCTTCCCAGGATTCTGGTCTTTCTAATCTTGCTGTTACCATCTGGGCACTATGAATAAACAAATGCACAAGCTAAGTCAGGTGGGTCTCATACCCCTTCTAGCAACTAAACACCTCTGAGGTATAGCACAGTGAAGTATACAATTTCTTTTTCATTCAGTTTGAGTGCATGGGCCATACTCTGAATTCTTATAATAACAAAATCCTCTTTGAAGTTGATCAGTTCTCCAGCAATTTCCATTGTCAGCAGTTTTCTTGGATTTCAAGTCATCCTTTCCTTGGGCTTTGGGTTGAATGAGAGCTTCCCTGAGGAAAAAAAAAATCTGAATATGGTCTTTGTGGATTGAATGAGAGGTCAGTATTGCTGCGAGTCATGAAGTGGCTAGTTCTCACTGGGCTGGCTTCTTTAAAACCTACACAGCAGTTGCCTCACAAGATAGTTATATACATACATATATATATATATATATATATATATATATATATAAGCACTTGTCACACTCTTGCCCTACAACAAGAAGTAGATACAAAGCGAAGCTTTATGATGCTTAGGATACTGCTGATTTTCACATCAGGATCTCCCTGGGCCCTAAGAAAAGCTTTTATGAAACTTGTTCTTCTCCCTCTTGAAAACAGCACCTTATATTATAGTAAAGATCAGAGACATGGTATGGAAGGGGGACCAGGTTGTACAAATTTTGGTATGATACAACCATTCTGCTTTTACTTAAACTCATCACTACCTTAGATGTCTTTTTGTCCTGCTTTTCTTTCAATTTAGTTATTGGCATAGAAGATTTACTCAAGACTATGTTTTGATATCATTCCTGTGAGTAAATTACAGTAAAGATATTACATGGGGTTTATGTATATTGTTGAAAAACAAAACAAAACAAAACAAAAAAAAAGGTTTCCAGTGTATCATTAATTCAGTTTATTATGACCAAAAAATGTATTGATTAGGGGTAATATTAGGTCTGTATTTTTCAACCCATTTTTTTGATACTGCAATAACGCTTCAGCAAAACTATTTTGTTCTCCTTCATGTTGCATACTTCTTGCGCACTCATTCTTCTGCAAATAAAAGGAGGGAAGTTATGATGCTGAAAGCACAATTTTCACTTTCTGGTCTTTCATACTGAAAAGGCTGTATGATTTAGTTGCTGTTGTCATTAATGTCCCTGAAAAAGGGTTCAAAATGTGCAAGTTTCCAGCAAAGGGCAAAAGAAGAACTATCTATAAATCATTAAAGGCTTGAGGACCTTTAAATTATTTATTTTTAATTATTATAGTTAATAATATTTTAATGTATCCTAGAGTGAGTGAATTGATTATTATTGATTTTTGTGATGACTTCAGAACAGAGAACTCTCACCCCGGCTTAATAAATTGACTGATAAACTGACTACATTGTTCAACATTAGCCTGGAAGTAAAAGATAAGAAAACACATGCTTTGTACTTGATCAACCAAGTTGTCAGTCAAAGCTGCAGAAATAAAGCTAAGGAGTTTAAGAACTGAAGGAGCATAAGTTCGAGGCCCAGGAGGGGAAACTAAGACCAGACAATATGCCAATTAATGGAATTAAAGCAAAAAGATTTAAAAGGGGTTTCCCTCAGGAGACAACATGAAAGAAAAGACAACAGTTGATTCAATGAGGACAAAAGCACAAATGAGCTGGCTATGAATAGGATCAGAATATTTACAGATGATAGTGTCTGAAGAATTAAGGAACACTAGCTTGCAATTACTGTGAATTTATTACGCCCCAGTAGCATGTTCTAATTTGGTCTCGTCTAGCCTCTGAACAAATATGTTCATCCTTAAATTCCAGAGCAAAAGAAATAATCCCTTCTGGTTTCAGTCAGACTATGAAACTGATTAAGATCAGCAAAAATTCAAATGCTATAACAAACAAAGGAAATTTCACTGAAGTTTCCTGTCCATCATCTGTATCAGCATTTGCAGGCTTCACAGTAATTTAAAGTTTATTTTAGCAATGATGTGTTCATGAGGTCCAACAGCAATACAGGTCCTCATGCTCACCTTCCCAAACAATGTAAAGTAGAGAAGGATAAGACGAAGAGAAGGACACAGAAAGTTGCCTTTCTCATATGAAGGTGTACATGCAGATAGGAGCTGTTCCTTGTGCTGGGTTTATTTGCAGGTCCTCTCTCAGGAATGACGTCTCACCACCCAAGAGATGCCTTTCAGAGTTTCACAAACTGTCCAAGGGGCATCCTTGGTTTTAATACATGTATAAGGCTCACAAATTATATTTTCCCTAACACATTTTGAAGGTATTTCAAACTAGAAAATGAAAGAGAATAAAAGTAAATGAGAGAATGTTTTAGTGTCTCTGTGATTCAGATTCAAAGAGTTTCAAATTATCAACTTTACAGAGCTGTATGTTCAGAAATCTGCATGAACCACCATTCTTCCTGAGGTGAAAACTATTGCTGAAGTATTCTGAATATCCCACAAATACAATGACCCAGAGAACAGCCACATTCCTCAATGAATCACAGAGCTCTGGGCTGAAAAGGAAACAGCCCTCAGTGGCCCCCTCTAAGGATACAGGACCATAGTGTCAGTGAGTCTTGCTCCCCTCTCTCCTATTGAAGAAGGAAAATTTCATCCTTTTTTTCATCTGACTTCCCACCCTATGCCATGTCAGTCTGGTTCAAATCAAATCAGAAGTGTCAATTACTCATCAGCACCCTGCTAATTGCTCATCTACTTGTCCTTACCACTGTTGCTCACCTCACACAGGAGGCAAAACAATACTGATCTGGATTGCCAGCTCCAGTGGAGCCTCAGCATCCCATTTTGGGAGTCAGGACTGGGGAGTTCTGTAGGACAGAACCTTTTGCTTTCTACAGCCTCACCTCTGCTACCCACAAGGACCAGGGGACCAGCATCAGGGGGTTCCCAGGCCTGTATTTTCTATATTTAGTTTTCTGTGTTTAGTGAGCTTCTGCCATTATTCTCTTTCCAGGTTTGCAATACAGAGCTTCCCCCTTTTCTTGCTGGGATGCAGTTTGTTTTGCATCAAATATTTGAAGAAAAAGCAATAAAAAGTAAGCTTCCTGAGGTAATTCTGCTCCTCTGGAGTTAGCAAATCCAAATATGCTGGCATAGCAAATCCAGAAAAGTTTGTAATGTTAAGAGATGAAAGTGAAATGTTGTTGGGGTCAATTTGCTAACATGAAATTTCCAGGACCAGGGGAGAATTTCTACAGCAGTAATTAAGCTGTGCCTATCAGTACAGGGACAAGCAAAGAGATCACACATGTCTTATGAAACTCTGCCCAGTCACAGGCAGGTACCCTGACCTCACACTGTATTTCTCTGTTCTAACTAAACTTCCACAAAAAAAAAGAATTGCAAAGACATTACTCTGTTTTATGAACTAATAATTAGGCAAATTGATTCCAATAAATCAAATCCCTACTAAATGACATGCAGAATGATGTGCTTGTATGGTAGAAGAGGGGAACAGGAAATATTGGCTCTCATGAAGCTAAAAAGAGCAAGCTGATATTTTTTAATTTGTTTAAACAAAAATTGCTCCCTAGATGGCACACTGTGTTTTGCCTGGAGCAAATGTTTATGGCTGAGTTATAAAATAGAAGTTTGTGGCATCTCATAGTGCTGCACATGCACACACAGACACACAGATACAAGTCAGTTCCTGTCCAATTGCTTTACATCACGTTAAATCTCTGCTGTCTCAGCTCCTAATGGGTATCTTGGGAAGCATCAGGTTTGAAAAGGTCCTTCATCTAACACTTGTCTATCTTTTGTCAGCTTGTTAGGATGATGTGTGGTATGCTTTTTTATGCTTTCTGTGGCACCCATCAGCACTTCAGGTAACGGCACAGGGAACCGAAACTAGAGTAGTCATGTCCAGAGGAAATATTTTGATGGCAACTCTAAAAGCAGAGATGGGGCTTTTTTTTCATCAGAAGATTCAAACAAATGCTGTGCCTTATCTTAGCTGTGTGTTTTCACAGACAATGCTAACAACTCATATTTCACCAATGTCATTCTAAACAAACATGAACATAAGGACCATCAAAAATTCACCTGATTTTGTTTTTCCATCTTTCATCATCTATGGAGAAAGGGAAGACTTAGTGCTTCTGCAACTTTTTGCCTAATGTGTACTGTGTAGCAAATAATCATTACATGGAACAGTGCTAGTTTGTGATTCTGCAAATTGCAAATGTTGCAGAAGAGTTGTTCATTAATTGCCTTGGTCAGTGTTGCAAAAATAACTTTCTTTTTATATTGAGGGAAGTGCTCACTGCTTTGACACAGCACAAGCTGTTTTGCCTGCAGTGTATAATAATGAGTTTAGTCACTAAGGTATAATCTTAATAAGCAGAACAAAGAGAATAATAATTCAGAGTTTGCACTGACTGTGGTCTCCACACAGATTTTGAACAGCCTCTGGGGCTGTTATTTACCCAAAAATCTGTATTGTAAAGGTATCTTATGTGGAGATCAAGTCTTGCTTTAAAACGGTCTCCTGAAAGGTGTGAAGTTCAGGTTCTGCTAAGGGCTGCCCCCTTCCCATAAGTCTGCTTCCATCCTGTCCAGAATCACTCATGGCAACTCTATGCCATAAAATGAGTGAGAGACTTGCTGTGGGGAAAAGCTTCTCAAAGACTTCTGAGGTTGTGATGTAGGCTGAATTTTAAGTGTCTCTGTCTGACAGATCCATTACCACTGAGTACTCTGGAGGCCAACCAAAATTCTCAAGTTGGAGCAGTAAAAGGTATTTATTTCCCTACAGCCTTCTCTTTGGCTCATGCATACACTTTCTGTTAATAAGAACAATCAGGAAGACACACCCATATCTTTGGGAGCTGGGATCTCACTGTCCTTCCGAAACATTTTGTCTCTTCCTGTGAAGCCTTTTCTATTTTTTCCTCTTTCCTTTTAACCTAATGGTAACATTAATTACTGTTGATAGGAAGGGTAATGCATGCAGCACCAGACAAGACAACCTAGGAAAATCCCTAGTGAAAATGAATGTGGTCAGAGAGAGATGAGAAAGCATGGAAGTACATATCCTTCATTCCATATTCATTTTGCCAATGTCTAGGACATAAGTTTCATTCCACAAAAATTTTGCAAATCTGATTTACTTTTTTTTTTCTGAACACAGGAGATTTCAAAGTACTTTACAAAGTAAAGGATCTTTTTTGAGGTGATTGAGTTGAGATTTTGTTTGAGGTGAGATTTAAAATAAAAATTTCTCCTGTCTGCTTCTTTGGGGGCTCTCATGAAACCACCCACCTCCTTGAAAAGGCTAAGTAGCTTTGGGTTCCCTGTCCCTGGAAGTGTTCAAGGATGGGTTGGAGGAGGCTTTAAGCAACCTGGAGTAGTAGAGGTTGTCCCTGTCCATGGCTGGCAATTGGAACTGGATGGTTTTTAGGATTCCTACCAAATAAAGTGATTCTATGATTCTATGAAATTGTCTCACTACTACTTTATAGAACTCTCCTTGGCTCAGGTAGCTGTGCTCTTCCTCCTCTTCAACAAAGGCAGTGATCAATGTTCTCCAAAAAGCAATGGCTGCAGCCAGAGAAACCTAGCAAATGGGTTCTAGCATGAGTGGTGGCCAGGAAAACATCTCCTGGCAGTATTTCTCTTCAATAACAACAAGAAACCTGAGGTAATTCTTTTCCCCATTCTCAACAGACATCAGTCAAATGGCTCACTCTTTTTGCTGAGGTCATGAAGGGGTGGTCTTTTCATACTAGACTATATTTTTTTTTTGTTTTTCTAGGTCACTGAATTGAGTGGAAGATTCAAGCCTTTAGATCAGTACCTGTTAACAAACCTGATCCTCAATTACTTTTTGATTTATGTTAGAATACATTTTGATTTATGTTAGAACAAATCAAAGTGAAGGCTAAAACCCTCAATATGGTAAAAAGCAAACCAAGTCCAATATATGAAGCATTCTGCAAGCATTGTCCCAACTGCAAATTAGTTCTGGTTCATAAAGGGCTCTCTGGAATAACAGCTGAATTACAAATCTTTGTCAGTAGGATAGTGATCAGCACCTGCTCGTAGTCAGTAGCAGTTGCCAGTGGAGGCTTTCTGTTCTACAAATAATAATGCATAGTCATAAATGCACATTCTCCTCTCCCTGTTGTGAAAGGCAGTGAGAAATAGCAAAGCAGTGAATTTTCATCAGTCAGTTTCTCTTTGATGTCTGTTGCCAAATGCCTGCCAATCAGTTCTGGGGCAAGGGCAAGAAAGGAAAACCATCCGACAGATGGGGGAGCAGATGGGGGAAGAGTGGGAGAAGAGCCACCCACCCCATCAAGCTACAGGCAGTAGCCACAGCCACAGCAGGATTACTGCTTTCTGCAGTCAGGGTGTTTTGTTGTTCTTTTTAGGTTTGGTTTTTTAACAATGGGGCCCATCACCTCCACCACAGTATTACCCACATTTTTTCAAGCTGGGTTTCCCGGGGTGTCCTTCAGCGCAAGATAAACAAAGTCATTGCTTTCACTTTTTTACAGGTAACCAGAAAGAAAGAGGGTTTTATTTGATTCAGAACTTTGAGAAAGAATTCTTTGCCCTCCTTCCCATAGACTCACTTACCTAGCCACAATAAAACTCTCTCTCCTCTGTCAGATTTATCCTCTCAAAAACCTTTCTCTAATTAGGAGTTTCTTAAAGTGGACACTAACAGCGAGGGATAGCTGAGAAACCAAAAGACAAAATAGTGGACAAATTTAACTCATTAAACCCTTAAAAATCTATCTAAGTTTGGGTTTTGTGTGCAAACAGCCCATGAGAAACTGTAACTTCCTTCCCTGCTTTCTTCCCAGACTCTGTTCATGAAGCTTGTTTATGCCTTGAGATCAGAAGCAGCAGCCTCACCCTGTAGGTTTTTTTTTTCTTCTTTGAATAGCTGAGCTATATAATTCATATGTCACAATAATATATGTCATATAATTCAGTCTTCTAGTGCAAATAGCATTTCTTGTGATTTTTTTCTATTCACTTTCAAGGTGTATTTCTTAAAGCTGTAAACAGCTTTAAAGTGTTTTCTCAGCACTGGTGCTTAATAGAATTTGTTCACAGCAATCTGTCAAAATCAAATCAAACACGGAAAAGAGTGTCAACACAGCAATGTTTTGTAAATGTACATCTATACACAGCAAGGTTTAGGGAGGGAATTACTTCGCGGATGACTGGAGGTGTGGAGTGAGAATTGTCCATCTGCATTTCCAATGTCTCTTCAGCTCTAGCATATTTTGTAGACAGACTTATAAAACATAGAAGAAATTCCAGAAGGAACCTCAGAAGCTCTTCATTCTCCAGCATTTCATTTCAAAGACAAAATTGCTGCAGACTTGTTCATCTGTCCTGTTCTTCAGATAGTACTAGAGATTCTGCAACCAACAATCTATTTCAATCTTCATATTCCTTTAGACCTTTACTTCCCTAATTAAAATTTATTTCCTAATGTCTAAATTAAGTCTCCTCAATTAAATTACTGCAATTAAATTGCTGCAAATTAAACTTATTACCTCTCATCCAACCTGCAGTGGACTCAGATGACGGTAATTACCATTCTCTTTGGTTACACATCCTTCTTTTTCTCTTCTGTAGATTAACCAAATCCAAATCTTTTAAAAATACATAATGTTTGTAAGTCTTCTGTTTTCTTATCAAGCATCTTTACTATCTTTCGTAATTGTGGCATTCAGATTGAATATATCATTCTAGTTGAATCCAAAAACCTGCTATAATTTCTTTAGAAGAAATCACATCTCAAATCTTAACTATTCTTATCTAATGCGATTTATTTCCATAATTAGTAGAGAGTTGTTGAAACATTGTGAAACCACTTGAAACCCTGAAGAAAGCGAATATTCTCAGCAAGTTGAATATATCTTCCATGTGAAGTAGTCATAAAACATTAAGAACAGTCAGGATCCGATACACCATTGTACTTTTATTATTAACACGTGGTGGTTGAGAAAGAGCATTTCACTGCATTTTCTCAAAGAGCTCCTTCAAATTGTTCATCAGGAGAACACAGAATCACAGAATCAATTAAGTTGGAAAAGACATCTGAGATCATAGAGTCCAACCTGACAGTTTTGGTCTGTCAGACATCTTGTATATGTGAATTTAGTTCTAAGTAAAGAAGAGATCCCAAATTACTTCATTCCCTGTCCTGTACTTTAACTCAGTAAATACATATTTGCAAGTTTCTATCTTAGGATTGTGTCTGGCTATATGTCAATGCTACTCCAGAAATAGGTGATTTGAGCAGTTCTTAAGAGGCTGTGCATAAAAGCAAAACATTTCTTAAGTTGGGCCAATTCTAAAAGTAATGTACATAGAAAAAATATCTCCCAAAACTGCAACACAGAACTAAATTGCAGCAAAGGCAAAATATCATATTTTCATGGCTTTCTAATAAAAGATTTCAATATTTTCATTTCAAAACAACTCTTCTGTTACAGAATAATATTAAAACTATATTAATTATTTCACATGCCAAAATAAAATTCTGTAACATCTCTTTAATGGTGAAGTGACATTATTTTTCTTCAGTGCAGCTGCAAAACAAGGCTTATTTCTGAGATCCTTAATGGCATGAGAAAGTCCTCCCTGCAGCTGAACTAAACTCTTATGAAAAGAATACAGCTCAAAACAGACTACATGCACAATGAAATTTCTTGCCAGTAATGTAATGTAGTATTTTTTCTGTGTATCAGCTGCATCCTTACAAAGGTGATGTATGTATATAGTGATGGCAAGAGTAAATACAATTTTCTGGTACGTGTCCATTACTTCTATTCATCGTGTATAGAATTAGAACTACTAGAGAGGTGGCTTATGGTTTGAAGCATCTATATATTGCAAGGACCATTTTAGAGCACCACTTGCAGAAGCACAGACAGAAATAACTCATTAGGCCAAAGCAAACAGGGGGAACCATCTTAATCTGATGGCCAAAGACATCAAAGCAAACACCTTCTTGAGCTCCACTGTTCACCGCTCCAGTTTGCAATCTGTCATTTCAGTTTATATTTAAGCCTATCTATGTAACTGTTTATTTTGGCTAAGATGTAGTTTTAGGAGCAACTGAGAGGTTGGCAGCATTTCTTTTCTTCCAGGCTCTGCCCTCCAGTGGTATCCTTCATCAGAAAGGTGACACAGACAACCAGAGAGGTACACAGTGCAGCAAAATTTGTCAAGGGTTATCTGTCAGAGCCCATTAGAAACATGCTTTAATACCTCACCAAGCAACACTTAAAATCCTCACTGAGCATGAATTTCTATAACATCTCTCCCTCTGTAGATTTCTGTAGATTTCTGTTGTTTCTTACTTTTGCTTGTCATAAAAAGAGCTCATGAACAACCCAAGCTTTCATACAGTATTTATATTTTTTCTGCCCTCACCCCAAGGCTGGAACATAAGATGAAAGACCAACAGCAAAAAACAGCTGTTCTTGAATGTCTGAAGATTCAAGTTGATCATACAACTTTCAGTTTGTTTTCTTTTCCAGATTGGCTCATCTCTGTCTCGTTATACTGTATAAAAAATAAAAACCCTAACCCAAAAAGTTGAGTGTATGCACATTTATAAGTAATTTTATAAAACTTTACATAATTGCAATGCTAATGTTTCCTGAAAATCAGCAGCCTGAAATAGCCATCTTCTTTCCCCCTCTCTGTTTTTCCTTTCCAACTGTTAAATGTTTTTGAAATAACAATAACTTGATTTTCTGTATTATTGCTGCTTCATTAATACTGATGTCAATGCCATTCTACATTTATCACCTTCTTATCACATTTCTCATCTAATAGTTCACATCATAAGACTTCATACAAAGTCACAAAGACAAATAACTATTGCTAATTTAGTGCTCTCCTGAGTAAGCTTTATGATGGCATTTTTGAATGACCTTTACTGTTAAACAAAACTTAGTGTAGGATGCATCTGATTTACAACAACCATAAATTCAGATACAAAAAATATTAAATGTTTTGTATAAATACTGACATAATCGCAAATAAATCTATTTGGAGATTAAAAAAAAAAAAAAACAAAAACAAAAACCTCTTTTTTTTTTACAGCAGAGTATTATACCAGCATACACAGTATTAGAGTACACAGTGCTACATGGTTGGAGCCGTAGCTCCAGGCTGGTTTTGAGTACCTTGGGGGTCTTGAGGTTCTGTGCTAGAACTTCTCCTGATCAATAGCTCTATCAATGACCTGGAGGAGGAGACCAAGTGTAAGTTTGCAGATGACACCAAACTGGGGCAGGGAGCAGTCAAGGGGCAGAGTTGCCTTTGAGAGAGACCTCCAGGAAGGAGGAAGGGACCAACAGGGATCTCAGGAAACTCAACAAGGGCAAATGCAAGGTCCTGCACCTTGGACAGACTAATCCCCTGCAACAGCAGGGACTGGGGACCAGACAGCTGGGGAGCAGGTCCGATGGACAGGGTGTGGGGGTGTTGGCAGATACCAACCAGGGCTAAACAGGAGGTTTAAGGTAGGACAGGTTTAAGGTACTAACACAATTTGCCCTTGGTTATGTGGATTTGACGTGCTGTGAGAGAACTAAAAGACCAGCCCAAGAGAGTTAATGTAAAGTTGCCAGACTAACAGCTGAAACTGTCACTTTCAAACATGACTCATGGCCCAACATTTTTAATTCCAAGATGATTAGGAGATAAAGCTGACTCATCCATCAAAAGGGTGGCTTTTGAGAAGGAGCTATGTGTTATCTTGACATGAATTTGAGAGTGCATTTTCAAATTCAATGTATTTATGAATAATATGGAAAATACAGGGAGCAGTAAAGTATAAAATTTGCTGATTCTAAGAGGTTGATAAGTGTAATAGAGAGACAAGTTATTGGGGGAGTGTCCACATTAGCATTTTAGGTTTTATTTGGAATGTGCTTTCAAAGCAAGTGTTTTGATTCTCAATGACTGCACTTTATTTCCCATTGTCAAAAAGTCTTAGAGTGCACAACCTGCATTGCAGTCTAAGGGAAACTAAGCTGGATGATATACTCTGAATACAAAATACTTTTCAATCCATGAGCTCAGGTTAGTCCCAAGTAACCTCCCCCAACAATAACATAGAATGTATATACTGTGAATATTGGATTCCCAGCATCAAGGGGTTCACTCTAAAATTGGGTCACTTTAAAATCTTGTTTTACTGAGCTGTATCACTTGCTAATGTACACGACAACAAATGAAGCTGAAATTTAGTTTATGTAACCATATAACAATGCACTGGGAGAAGAAGGAGACGCTCCAGTAGTATGTGTAAAGCAAGATTTTGGGAACAGGTTAGATCCATGAAAAAAGAACTAAATGGTTCTTGTACCTAAAAATGGGTAATCAACAGCAAAGAATGACTGAGCAGCCTAGGGAAACAGATAAAATATACATACAACATCCTGAAACCGACGATGTTGACTCTTCACTGACTTTCCTGTGTTCTTGTACTGTCAGCCAACGAGTGGCACTTGTCAGAGTCAGGTTTGAAACAAAAGTGGTTCTTTACCCATCCACAGTGCACTGGTGGATGTCACGTGGGTGCAAATTATTCTTTTCTTCTCTTACTGTCGGCTTGTGCTCAATGCTAGTACCAGACTGGTTCGACCTACAAGCTAAAACAGACAAGGTAAGAAAGACAAGTGAATCCAGAGAGAAGCATGGACCCCAGAAAGTTGTGTTTAACCACCAACTGCAAATCTTTTTTTTTTTTCTTTTCCAAAATCCAAACCTCTTCCTGTCATCGTAGAAAGGTCAATAACAAAGTAAAACTGCAGAAACAACTTCAATGACATATTCTATTCTTGTGATCTTGAATATCATGTGTTATTTAATGCTTTTGTAACTGTGTATTCTTGGCTGATTGCTTTGAGTCGCAAAAGGAAAAGGTAAATTTAAGGCAATGAACCATCTAGAGCATTGTTTCCAACCTGTATTCTAAGCCCAGGAAAGCCTACTGTTAGTAGAGACTTAAATCACTTTACAGGAATGTCCTCACCTTCACTGGAATGCTTTAGGGTACCTTGGTTTGAGAGTTACTCGCTCCAAGGTTGAAAGGGAGACATGTTTCTTTCCATTTCAAGTCCTTGAGTGCAACTGTTGAGTAATAACCAACTTCATGAATAGCTGTCAGTCCATCAGACTGAGCATAGAGCTGGAGGTGATCAGAAAACAAGAGAAATTTGTGCAACTTAAAGAGAGACAGAATAATGTTTAAAGACACTTGCCCCTAAGCAAAGCAGAGTCCCTTCCTGAGCACTGTTCCAGATACGCTGGCAGGATTTGACTGGGAGCTGGGAGTGTCAGACAAGCAAAGCAAAGATAAAAGAATTAGTATAATTGGAAGATTCCTTTTGCAGCAAGACAAGATTTGAGCTCTTTAGTCACCATTCAGTTTGTGCTGGCTGAGAGCACTCATTCTCCACTTGTTTCTGTACTGTGTTGTTCTTTCTACTCCTTTCTTTAATTTTGAATATATGCTTCCTGGTCTTGGAAGTAATATACCATTTGGGGTATGGCAGCTCTTAATAGCAAAATACCTTGAACTGGCGCTGTAGCATACATTAATCTCTTGGTTCAAGCCATTCTGATGGAAGGCAATCAAACTTAACTGTTAACCCAGGGAGGAATTTGGCCCATTTAGTCTAGCAAGTCCTTATGGTCTATCAGACATATATGTCTATCAAAAAGCCTTGTAAACCCAAAAGATAAAAATCCACCTATATTTTGTCTTCCCTTTTCAAGTCTCATAATATCGGTAGCTGTCATTTTCCAGCTGCCTATTCAGATGATTTATACTACTTGTATTGATGACTTAAGCACTGTGTTCCTTTTGTGTGAGGATTTCACCTGA
Organism: Motacilla alba alba; assembly: GCF_015832195.1. NCBI lineage: Eukaryota > Metazoa > Chordata > Aves > Passeriformes > Motacillidae > Motacilla > Motacilla alba. Next base: position 106,831,369 of record NC_052017.1, on the reverse strand, counting down.
AATGCTTCTTGTCTACTCACTGTTTTAAGAACTTCAGTGCCATAGATTAAGTACTTGCAAGGGAGCACAGAGAGTCTGGCATTTAATTTTCTCTTAGCTGAATGCCATGACTTAGGTTGCATTTTCTCAGCAGCTTGAGCAGCTCTGGTACCTCTGACACAGTCACTGTCAGAGGGGTTCAAAAGGGTTGTGAGTGGAGAAGGTAGGACTCGGATAGCTTCTAAACCAGAGCCATGGCAGAGTGAACTTCACTGCAGTGGCCACTAATGTATGGACAACGTGAAGGATGTGATTCTAGACAGACAAGTTTATAACTGGAAACAGATGCTTATATGTACCTGTTGAAATGGAAGGTAAAATCAACAGTCTGAGACTGTTCTCAGTCCTTATCAGGTTCCAAGCAATACTTTTTAAAACCCACTACTGCCTTTTTTTCTGAAGTGATTATGAATACTGAGTTCATATTGTTGGTTACATAAATAGTTTTTTATTAATATTTTTCACAAATGTTTGTGACATACAAAATCCAGAAAAAAATTTGTCATGCTATAAAATGCAGGACTGTTTGCAGACATCAACATGTAAATTTAGAAGCCCACGTGTAAGTCACTTGCAGGGAAGTGTGTGATGTTCAGAGAAGTATTGAGATGGCAGCTGCTTAATACTGACTTATTTCAACGGACAGTGACTATCCAACCACCACTGCGGAGAATTCTCTGAAGTTTTTTTTGCTCAGTCATGCAATGATAAATTTCAGGGATATCTTGCACTAGTGTGAAAGCTAAAGGCTGAACTATATGAAAGTAATTCGTAATAGGAGGTGACCTGGGGTCTGGCTGATGGGTCTCCTTTCCTCCTCACATCTGCTTTGTAAATCCTAATGGTTAATGAATCATTAACTGCTAGATATGACTTGAAACTATACCATGTCCCCACACTGAGGACATTGGAGTCACCTGCTTTGTTATTGCTCAGAGAAATCTGCAGAGAAATGGGTACAAAACTGAAGTAGCAAAGGGGGCTGTGCTCACTGTCACAGCAGAGCAAGCACCTGTGGGTCCTGTGAGATGAGTCAGCCATAGCCAGAGTCTGCCTGTAGACATCTGGGGATGCCCCCCACTGCCTTGCACAGGCTGACAGCTGGAACCAACCACCTGGGATGCTCTAAGGGCCTTGATAATAGTAGTGTTCTCATAATAGTATAGATTGTTTGGGGAGCTATTTTGTTCCTAATGACCCAAACTTGGATATTGCAGTAGCACAAAGGGATCGGCCACACAAAAACTCTCTCTGTGCAGTGGTGCATAAAAACACAAAGATTGTCTGAGCTAATGGCCTAACAATAAAGCTCACATTGCTCAGTTTTCTGCTGGAAGCTGGTGCAGAAGAAAAACATCTTGCTGTGTAAAAACAGTCTTTTTGTTAAAGTCAGTAATGACTCCAAACTGGTATCTGCTATGTAGTTTTACAAATTTATGGCAAGAATGTGTGGTTCCATTATGAGAAATGAATATTGATGTCTGTAGTATATAGAGACAAATTGAGCTCTAATGATTTCCTAATAAAGTAATTTGTTCATAGATCACAAGGGGATACGAGCAAGAAATTTTTAATGGTAAGGCCAAAGTAATTATTTTTCAGCATCTAATTACACCTATACAACTGATCTGGGCTACATTTGCTGAACTAAATGATGATACAGAATGTCCCATTGAGGTTCATATTCATCATTAAAAGCCAGTTCCTGGCCTTTGACAAGAGGGCAGAGCAGCTCCTGAGAGGTAATTTAATATAATTAGGAGGATATTATGTTTACTATTTGCACACTGTGCTTGCTTTAGATTAGACCTGACAACTGGAGAAGTAGAAGGACATTTTTTTTCCCAAGATTAGCCTTGTCATCTCAGATCAAACTTTGTACTTTTTCTTCTTTTCCCATCTCTAAATTGTAGCTAATGAGAAGGAAGAAGCTTGTCACAGGAGTCACAATAACAGTATATGCTTGATGGTGCTGGAGATACAGAAAGACTTGTGCAGGATTTATAGAGACATGCAGGGAAGGGCCAGCCCTTCTTTGCTGGATGCTGCATACTGGTTATTGTCAGATGTAAACAAGTGCATTGGTACTTTTGCACTAAAAGTAATATAATGCATGTTTCACTGGAAACTTAGAGAGTTTAAATTTTTTTGCAGTGTTTTCAGTGAACAGCACATTGACCAAAATTCTTTTTTTCTGTAAGTTTTTTTATACAAACAAATCCAACCTCTGCTTCATGTTATCAGCAGCTTTTTAAGACTTTTTTTGATTGCTGTCAGCATGCTCCCACTGAGCTCTTTTGGTTTTGTTTGTTTTTTTGGGGTTTTTTTTGCCATGAAGCAGTTCCTACACCTTCCAAAGAGATGCATAAGTTATGTATATGAGAGAGTAAGTGCAGTTTGAACAATACTGAGTTTTTCCATTTTTTTCTCTCTGTGACACCAGACTGACAAATTCACACTATTTTTTTCAGCAATGCCTTGAGAGTTAGGGCAGTGAAGAAGCCAGAAGATCTGAAGAGTTGGACAGAACAGAACTTTGGAGTGGAACTTTTGAAGGCAATATCATCAAGAAGAAGGTAAATTCAGGATAGTTTAATGACATCTAGGAAAGAGGTTTTCAATAAAAAATTATGTAGTTTCTCACAACATCTTGAACACAGGAATGTTTCTGAAAGCCAAGGCATCAAGCATCCCACAAGTAAGAACACTAAGAGAGAGATTAAAAAGGATGAGATTCGGTGGAAATTCATTTAAATGAAAGGACTTCTTATTTCAGCAAACCATTCACTTGTTGTATTTCTTCCCTCCACTCTTTAGGGAAGTATTTCCCACAAGGTTCCCTGGTCCTTTTCTCTAAGCCAACCTCCTCTGCACAGGAAATAGACCTGGACTCCTGCCATGAAAGGGAGTACACAAGCTGGTACTTTAGAGATGAGGTCCTGATGGTGAAGGACTTCAATTCTTCCCTCCACCGCTTCTCTTCCTCTGCTGAACCCCATTGCACTTGCTGGCCAGGAGAAGGAAGGGGTTTTTTTCTTTCAACCAGGTCCTTCAGTGAGCAGATTGTCCACCTGTGACTTTTTCCTTCCACAGAGTTTGCTGGAAGTTGATCCCCCATCACACCTGGATGCAGGCACAGAGCAAATCCTCCTAGCACCTTGCACAAACAGTGCTCCCTCCCAGTGCCTCACATCCATCTCTGTGTCTTCTCTTCTCACACCCACCAATTAATCCCTTCATTCCATATGGCACAATATATTCCCAGGTATCTCCCCAGATAGCTCCTGTGCTGCTGGTTCTGCATGATGTAATTCAGCTCCAGCCTCAAGTCAGCCTTGTTTTCTGCAATAAAGGTGGGTTCAGCACCCATTAGAAATTTAATTTATAATTTACCTAGATTTTTAAACCACTTCTTTCTGTTACTCAGTTCAGCAAAATAACTGTGCTTTATCTACAGCAAAGTACAACATGAGCTAGATATTAAAGGGAAAGGGTTTTTTTACTCTCTGTATATCTGGTGCTGCAGTGCTGTGTAGGGCAATGTCACTCTGTGACACATTTTATCCCTATAATGCTATTAAGAACAGTATCAAAACACCTTATTTGCTTTGCCAGTAGCAGTCACATAAATTAAAGATGCCCAGAAGCAGCTTACATTATTTCTAGCAGCTTTGAAAAATGATCTAATTTTGATTGCAAGTAGTGTAACAGCCTCCTCTGTGATATAACTCTTTCTTTGCTTTTTTCCCCTCATTCTGCAGTCTCAAATTTTGCAAACTACAAAAACTAACAACTGGTTTCTACTACCACTAGATTCTCTCCAGAAAGTCAGAGCATGGAAAACTAAAGGAATTTCTGCTTTTTTTCTCTGTATTTTCAATGAAATTCTGCATCTGTTAATTTAAAGGGGATCATGGAATTGACTTCCCCGAATCTTAATTTCTCTCTATTTACGGGAACCTTGATCTGTTTTCAATTACAAAAATTCCACTTCATGTTTGAAAACTGTTACTAGGTGTATTTTTTAGTAATGCAATGAGTTTGCTGTTTTTAAGCAAGGTGACCACTTTAGCAAGTGAGTTAAATGAATGAAGTATTGTTGCCCTCATGTTAAACTGTGTGGTCAGGTCTTCTTTTTAGTTATTCTTCCATGAGTATCAGGAAGAAACTTGCCTGTATCTCCAAATCCTGTGGTTTACTAGGTGTAAATCTATGACATCTCACTGATATGAAATTTGTATAAATATATGAGGCAGCTCAAAATTAAAATAAACAAACAAACCAAGAATCTACAAAGAGTAATATATTTCAGCCTTCATTGAAATGTGTCAGAGCCTGAAATACATCTCTTTGTGGGAAGATTTGCATGATTTAGTGGTACATCTGTTATCAGTTGTCTCAAAATTCTGATTTATTTGCTACATAAATTAAGAATTTCCTATTTTAAATTTGAAAATGCTTTCACATCCTATTTTTTTATCTCAGTACACCATAAACTCCCAATGCAAATTTTGTTCAGTCTTTCATCCAGGACACATCTAACCAATTGCTGCTGCCTTGCCCTGCTCTCAGAACTGATGGTATTCGGGATGGCTTTTTTCCTTCATCAGATGGATTTAGTACTAGACTGGAAGATGACTGTTCTATGTGATGGCAACTTGCAAAGGGTTGAAATTAGTCTGTATTTCATGCCAGTCATTAGAACTGGGTAGTCTGTGCTGTGGGTAACATAAATTCAAGGCTGCCATCAAAACATGAGCCTGTAGCCAGTAAATTAGTTCAATAGACAAAAGCCCTGGGCCAAATCTCCTTTTACTCCCCATCTTTTCACAACCTCATTCTTCCCCTCATTGCACAGGGGCAGTGCTGGGCCAGTGACCGCTGCTTTCTCACCACAGCTGCACACTAGCAGGGCTGACACTCATCATGTGCAAAAATCCACTGTTCTCTTTCTCGTGAGCCCTTTTCCCTGGCACTGGCACACCTTCCTCGGGAGGAAGCACACAATGGTGGCTCCCACATGTATCTTTAAAGCACACAAGCCAAAGGCTCAGGCACAGTGCTCAGAGAACAAACAATGTAAATCGATATGTCATGATTTATAGCAGCTAGGGAATTTGGCTCAGGAAGGCAAGCAGTCTGATGGCATTGTAGAGGTGAAAATGCAGACAGTGAAGCCCACCATGTTTATTATGTACAATTCTGGGATGCAAGCACTGTTCTCCTCAGAGGGAAGCGTCCTGCACAGGCAGGTCCAAGTGTTGTCTGGAATTCATCAGTATCTCAGTGCTCACAGCCCCCTGCTATGGTGCTGTAAATCAAAGGGATGCACACTAATGCAGAAGAACATCGCATGCGTCAATTCATTAGTCAATGGAGTGGGAAAGATTGGCGTATCAGTCATGAAGATATATGAAGTCTGCCTCTTAATGATGTTAGCTCGTAGGCAGTTTGTGATGGAACCTTTGTGGCCTGATGACTGTGTTTAATATGTGCAATCCATACCCCAATAAATCTGTGGCTGGCAAGAGAGCACAGACACTTTGTTAGGTTTATGGAACAAAACACACCAAGTATTGTGGGCAGCATTAACATTTAACAGTGTTAAGCCAGCATATAGAGAAGCTCATAATTGGATCCAGATTAAAAAATAATAATTACATCATGAAAGCAGTTGGTATGGGCTGTAATACTTGTCAGGGCAAGATAGAGACCCATCAGATCCTGTTGCTGTTGCAGTCATGCCGGTGTCCACAGGAACTGGATGTTCTGTGGAGTGTGTGCAGCATTAATCAGTCTAGAATTTGTCACTGCTCAAGGTGCAGCAGCTCCAAGTACAGGTAGGAACTGACTTGCATCAAAAACGTCATCCTGACACATTGCTGAACAGAAGAAGAAACCAACAAGCAAACAAAGAAAGTACTACAAAATATGGATTTAAAAAGCTGCTCCTTCTTGATATCTATACTAGTAAAATCCTCCTCCAAAGGAAAAGATCTCACAGAAAATCTACTTATTTACAAGCAATTATTTTTCAAATCTTTAAAGACCCAGAGCCTCAGTTGAAGTGAATGGACTCTTCCAAAGTAAATTAAGCAGAATAAATGTATACGAACCAAAGAACTGGCCCTACTTAGTGCTCTAATTTATTTCTGCTATGATTTGCCATTGTAATAATATGTGAAGTTGTCATCTACCTCTGCTTTTTTCTGCTCCCACATGAAAATGGGGAGTTTCTCCCAGTTCTTAGAAGGCATTAGTCTTCAGGCATGGCTTTCTGATAAAGCAGCAGGAGCAGGTAGCAGCAGTGCTCCGATCCACACAAGCTCCCTTCAGTGACTGGAGAGCAAAAGTAATTGCACCACAGCTAGGACAGGAGTATTACAGGAGTAAGGCTGGATGCAGAGGTGAATTGCAAGTGTTCCTTTAGTCACTGTATCATAAATGGTGAACCCTGGTTATGCTTTGCAAACAAACAGCAGCAAGGTAACCAGAATAGCTGTGCCTCAGAATGAATGGTTTACTGAGATCAATAGATGAGACCATGCACTTTAGAGAAGAGGTTGTAAATTGCTTGAAGTCCTGGCATTAGGTTCATATTTAGAAAAAAAAAAATCACTCCTAATAAATGTGAGCTTTTTTTTTAATAGAGCTTAAAGTAATCAGGCCAACAGAAAGACTAATTCAGTGCACTACCAAGCACTGGCTTAATCCTGCCCTGGCACACACGTTGATCCTCAAAGATTTTTCTGATTGAACTGCAGAAAATGTTGAAATATTTCTGTGAATATGAGGCAAGCAGTCACTGAACTTTGTAACATATGAAAACTCCAGATAAAGGTATGGGGACTTAGCTGACAGCACTGAAACAAGCTTATCTTCTTCTCAGCAGTGATTTTAAATACTGCCATTTGAGTGTCAGGGAACATAGAGCCATATTTTAAAACCTGGATAAAAAATTCAGTAGGCAAACATGCTTGCAGAAGAGGGCTTTTTAAATTTGTCATGTGTCCTGAATGACTTTCAAATATTGTATTTTTTCATATGCATATTTATATATCCATGACAAAGAAAAATGAAACCCAAAATTTCTCAAGTATTTAAAAGTATGTATGAAAATATAAAGCCCATCTGGAAATAACATATGGTATTTATCAATATTTTGCCTGCTAGTTACTTGTTTATAATGTTTGTTTTACATTTCCTTTTCTAAACTGCAGGACAGATGATGTACATCCAGGATTTGGCACATTTCACCTTACAAGTACTACCTTTATTCAGGCGGCATTATTACTTTAAACCACATATGGATCAGGGTGAGGAATTAAACTTGCAGCTTATTTTAAGTCTGCTTCTGCTTCATGTTGATCAGCCAATAAGAGGGAAGTTCTGGTAGAAAAAAGAGTGGCCATGACTGATTTTGTGTGTATCCTTCCGGGGAAGATGGTTAGAAGACAACTGACCACTAGCTGGAGGACTTAATTCAGCTAGTATTGATTTGGAGCTGAAGAGGTAGGTTTTCACCCTGGTAAAGACTGTGGTGTATCATTTTTTAACCACCATTTTGTGAAGGGAGAGGAAGCTTAAACAAAAGAAATCCTTTTTCTTTCTCTGCAACAGAGAACACATTTGGTTTCTGTGAAGAAACAAAGGCACTCGCTTAAATGTATTTATAATTTTCTTGATCTTTTGAAATTTGTTACCAGTATTGTTTGAAGCAGAAAAAATGTTTTAGATAGCTCTCTGCAAAATCCATGCTGGTTTTACAATAAATACACAGGTATTTTGAGTCAGAGTGAAAAATTATCTAGCCCAACATCCTACTTTGACAGACAACAATCTTTGAATACCCAGGAAAAAGTTTTAGAGCACACAGTAACACTTAAATGCCAATATCCAGTGGTCTGCAACTCAGTGATTTCACCTAATGTCTTCTGCTAGTTTTTAACATGTATTGGAGGGACTGGCTATTCTTTGAGGTTTGAGGGGACTTTATTGATAGGCATTGCAGTTCTGTTTGGCATCTAGACCACGCAATGGCAAGAATTTCCACAGTTTAACTCATTTTTTTTTCTTTTGAACCTGATGTGGATTTCTTTCATGTGATGCCTCTGTTATGCTTCCACACTCACCCCTTCCTGGGCATCCCAAAGAGTCATATATTTGGGAGGGATGGTGAATGAGCTCACAGAAAAATGCAGAAGGTTTGAATTCTGAATCAAGGGGTTGTGATAGGGTACGGTATTTCCACAAAATAAGGCTTGAGGCTGAAGGCCAAGTAACCTGTGCACAATAAAGGGCAGCCAAAACACAAATTCGGAGTCTACACCAAACATTTAAATGTAAAGAATACTGGGGAGGGAGGAGTTTGAAAATGGTGACAGCAATTTGGAAGAGAGCCAAAGGAAATCCAAGTTCAGGATTAATATATACTTATATAAGACATACTCCCAGGTCAGGTTTTGGGCAAAACTCTTTTTGCTGCAGGTGCACAGCTAGTGATCAGAAAGTTAATGCTGCAAAGCACCTCTTATTAGTGCAGGCTCTCTTATTCTAACTGGCTGTCATTCAGAGAATAGGAAGCTCAACACTGCGTGGAGAATTGTCCTCTCCACCTGTCAGTGATTAATTTCACACATTCAGCCATCAGGGACTCTGTAGGAGATTCTGACTATATTTCTTTCTTGTCTCAAAGCAGAATTTACTGTCTGTACTTTGTATTCAGTTCTAAATGAATTTTCATAGTTTGGGGAGAAAAAGGTCTCATAATTCTTTTAATTGCCTTGGAATTAAAAATATTTGCATTTGTTGCATTTGAACCAAACTATTTATGGACTTAATTTTTCAAACATGTTATTAAGCATATTAACACAAATAATTGTCAAGCATGGCAAGGAGTTGGGTTTTTTATAAAAAATAACAAATCGATTTTTTTCTCCTCTCTCCTCAGTGCTGCAAATGTGGATTCCTTATTATTTTGACTGGTCAAGCAAACCCAGGCCTAAGGCTGAAATTGATGATATTCCTCTTTTTGCTTACAGTACAAGATGCCCAGCAAAAAATCTCAGATAGGCAAGGCACTGAGGAGAAAACTGCTGACCTTGGTGCAACACCTAACATACACCAGTTCTGAGAAACCATAAGGCCTCCAAACCACTTTGTGTGGCAGGCAGACAAATCTTTCAGCTACTTCAGCCCCTTCAGAGTTGCTGTTGTTGGCCAGAAGCTTTAGCTAAATTCATTTTCTGAGAGATTATGCCTCTATCAGGATTAATAAAAGATTAAGTTGTTGGGGAATAACAGAAAGGGGTAACAAGGCAAAAGTGGCAGATGAAAAAGACAATGTAACTGGTGAGAAAGCAGCTGAAGGGGCAGGGCAGAATATAACTCATGCTAAATGAGAGCTTGAGCTGGAGGAGGGGAGAATAGGAATTTGGATGGGGAAATTGATGAGAAAACTGGCATCTAAACAGTGTCTGTGTCCAGCTTGGGGGATGTCCATATTAAGTTTCATCTTGAAACATAAACAGGAATAGATCGTTGAACCAAGTTCTATGTTAACTTCATAGTAATGTCATCTGTTAACTTGTTAACATTTGTTATGGACAAGCAGAATAAAACTCATGCTGGTAATAAACAAAATCTTTTAATAAAAGATGAAAGTTAAATTGAAACTCACAAAACATTCAGAAAAAACACCCGTGATTATTCCCTGGGAACACTTGAATTCATTCTACCACTTATAGAAAACACATGGACCTGTTAACATGGAAGTCAAATATGATGTTTAAAGGGAAGACAAGAAAGTAAAACAATACAACACTGTTCAATTTCTATTTATGTAGTAATATGGACACATCAGAAAAGGGGTATTAAGGAAAACTTGTAAAGTCCAATGGCAAAGTCGTAGCAATGGAATGAAGAGGAAATTCCTCTATGTCATTCTTCAGAATCTTTGTGACAATGGCATGATTTATTTACTAGAAAAAGTTGGTAAAATTTGAACAGTGTGAAAAAGACTAAAAATAATTACATTTTTCCTCATTTGGGAAACCATTTTAATGAAATGCCCATGCAAGAAACTTGATTTGACCCATGAGACTGGTAAATAAATAATTGTCTGGCTGGAGAGTATTTTTGATTAGCTGATGGTTTGTCAGTGGGGCCTCCACTGGTTCCAATGGTTGCTTCCACTGATCATAGAGTTTGGAATTCCTTATGAACCAGCAAAAAAATCATGCTCATCTCAAAGGAGAGTCTAGATTTGTTACAACATGTTAACCAATGCTTTCAAAACTAGTCGGGTGAAGAGGAAATTAAGTAAGGAAATAATGTCAAGGGCTTTGTGAATTTCTGCAATCCAAGGGAAAAATTATGTGGAAATTTATTAGAAACACCATTCTGAAACATGTTTTTTTGCTTCTGTCCACAGGAACAGGGCTCTTGGAAAGTTTACCTTTCTAATACTGAAAGGTCTTGGGATCCTGGTACTTATACTGAAATACAAGTGATGGGGATAAAGAGAATGTGCAAAGTTTTGTTATTTGACACAGCACAACCTATGGTAGAAAATTGTATCTGTGTCCAATCAATTGTGCTTTCCACTACTAAAGAATGGGAGAAGGCTCTGAGGGCTATTAAAGCCCTCGAAAACATGACTCATAGCTTCGGGTTCTCGGCTGATTTATTCTAAGGAAAGACGAACTCAGGAAGTGTTCCACTTGAAGGACAGAAGGCTCTTTCCTCTCCAGCAAAAAGAAAAGCAAGGTCAAATGGATGAAAGCTGGAAGTAAAACTCTCTCCAGGTTGCAGTGAACCAGTTTACCAGTGTTTGTGGATTCTGCATCAATAGAAAGAATTAAAAAACTAAACTTGGAGCTTTTTCTAAAGGATCTGCTCTGGAATAGAAGCATATTTCATGTTTCTTTGATGTAAGAGAGTTCACCTTAGGTATGTATGGTGGTCCCTTTATTCTTGCAATTGGTGAAAGCAATTTCTCAGTAATGGGTGTGCTGTGACTGAAGAAGCAGAAGAGGGAGACATGACCCCTCATTTTCAGGGAATGAATTTTACTCAGCCAAAAGGATTGGTTGGAAGAATGGAAAAGAGTGGGTTTTGCAGGCTAAGGAAGAAGAAACATGATTTGAAGAAGGCAGACAAGGATAAAGTTCAGGGAGAAGTAACACTAACTTTTGGGCTCATATGTTTGGTACCAGTGTGAAGTGTTTAACTGAACACAGAAAAGGAAATCTTGATAAATCCAGTTCTGGTTATTGAACCCTAAAAACCAGGTAGTAGATGTGACATCCTGACAGCTCAGGACAGGATGCCAAGCAGTGGTCTATGGGCTGAAAGGTAAGAGAAAGGTTTGACAGTTTCCATGTTGGAAGGCCAGGGTAGTATTTAAATGGGTGTGAGTAGAGCTGGCTGACCATCTGAAAGTAACAGGAGAAGAACTCACTGTCCTGTGAGGTCAAGCAGAGCCAGCAAAGCTGACACTTGTGTGGAGCCCTGGGACAACCTCTAGAGCAGGGAAGCCCCAGAGAAGAGGAATTTTGGACACAATGTTACTCTCTCTACAGGAGATTGGACATTCTAAGATGCCAGAGATGAAGGCAAGAGGAAAGATGGATTTATTTACGGCTTGAACAGGTTGTTATTTTTAGAGCAAGTAACACAAGACCTTGTCTGAGGCTGAGTGGAAACTGCTAGATCACAGAGAGGAGTTGAAAACAAGTGAAAGCGAGGAAATATGACAAGAAGCAGAGAATCTCATCTCCCTGAGGGAACATGGGTTGTGGATGTATTTCTCCTAGGTGGAAGTTACTGATGACTTTGGGTTAGAGTTTGAAACTATTACAAGTGACTAAGAAAGAACCAAGTTAAGACTTAGAGAGAAATTTGTGTCTCAGGCAGGCAAGTTGCTAGCACATTTTACAAATGACATCTGCTCTGAGCAGGAATATTCCAGGGAGGGTTACTTTTCAGCTCAATCAATTTTTTAATACATAATTTATTTCTATAAAGGGGACACATTGATCTAATTTAATTAGGCTAATTAGAGGTCTGTGTCAAATACAGGAGAGAAGTATATGGAGGTGGGTAGAAGGCGTAGGAGTGGAATGATAGGGGGAAAAGTCATTGTAGAGAGAATTAGTTTTCACTTAGAAGAAAGTGACAGGAATCCAGGCAGGTTAAAATCTGGAAATCTGGATGCTACAGAAATCCTGCATGGCTGAGTGCAGGAATGGGGTTTTTTTTTTGCTGAGCTTCAATAACTGCAGGTATACATGGGAAAGAATGGATTTTCAGACAGGTGGATTTGGATAAAGAAAATGTAGGAATAAAGACCAAGAGACTGAAAGCCATCTGGAGATGTTAAAGCAGAAATTACTGGTTTATCTGTTGAGTCTAAGAGATCAGACCAGTGCTAAGAACAAGAAGACTGACGGAAGGAGAGCTGTCAGGAAGGCAACAAAGCAGAGTTTCTTATCCTCAGTGGCCCCATGAAGGAACACTGTCCTTGATTTCAGAAGGAGCAGGAGACAGTGGAACAAGCTGAGTGTCTCAAGTACATGACAGAAGTGATTTAAGCCAAGTTTCTACCACGACTGAAAATAACAATTGAACTAAATCCAAGATACTGACCTCTGCAAAGGTATTTACTGCATCCTGATGAAGACTGATAATGTAGCCATAAATATAGCAAGTAGCTGGAAATTCACAGTTGTGAAATACCAAGAGCCCTTGAGGCTTTTTTCCCCTTCACAGCAAGCAATGTATTTCAGTGAAATGTGAGAACAAAAAGATGATATCCCAGAAAGATTTATCTCCTTGCTCTGCATTGCATATTGAGCCTGGATTCACTTCAGCCAACATTTTTGTGATCTAGTGTTGCTTTACCAAGGAGCTTCAAATAGAAAGGAGCTGTTCCAAGGAGACTCAAATAGAAAATTATGCAATCAATATATCTGACTTTAAAAAGCAATAAAATAGTTAACTTGCTTGTAACAAATGTTAATTTGTGGCTGTCCTGGAGCATGAAGGGACAGAAAAATCTTTACCATTTGCATTACATAATTTCCAAACTAAAGCAACGGAGGCTGATAGCCAACATGAGCACTTTACTGTTGGGAGAAAGCAACATTTTGTCACGTTTAATAAATAGGGAAACTCAGTTACCAAGAAGTCCTGAGAGGCACTGAAAATGGAAAGGGGGTTCGAACCACAAGACATTTCATGCAAGAAAAATACTGTTTGTACTGCAGATATTGAAGCTGGGATACAGGATAACTGGGGAAAGGTCTGAGTCCCTGCCTTTTGTTTCTTTGAAGAATAAACAGTTTAAGAAATGTGCCCCAGATTCTATTGCACCAAAACCTCTTTTTCACTTGCTTGTCAAGAGCATTTAAGCACTTGGAATTTCCTTGAGATAACAGTCATCTGAAACAGATTCTCAACATTACAAAAAAAAAAATTAATCTTAGTAAAAGTATATTTGAATTATATTCTTGTGCTGAAAGGTGTTAATGACCACAGTCAAGTGGGACTTTGATCTGCGGATTATCAACACATTTGAAGCAGATGGGTGTGTTAATCACACAGGCTGGTGAACCTCACAGATGGGTCTGCTAATAACCCAGGCTTGTAAGGGAGGATGGAAAAAGTTTTGCAGTTTGATAACTGAAAATAAAAGGCTGTGTCTAATAGCTTACATGGTACATGGCTAAATCATCTAAGATCTTTATAAATGCCAAGGCTACAAGATTCACTGTGCAGAAGGTGATGGGAAGGACAAAAGAAGCTGCAACATATTCCAGAGAACCAGCATAGCCCTAAGGTGTGGAAGGACACAGGCACTGCAGGAGTGGGGGCACACAGGGACTGGAGGGTAGGAGCACAACAGGGAGGAGAAAGTGGCACCCCACCTTTTGCATCCCCATCAGAGCTGCTGCACTCTGCATGTGGTGCTGAGTGATTGATTGTCACAAACACACTACAGATTGCTCTCTGAATTCCTCAGAGCATTCTGAATTGCTGGTGTTGCTATTGAATACAGGGTTGGAGCTGTCCAGTGCCAAAAGTGCAAGTATTTATTTGCCTGTTAGGTGTGTAGATTAGTTTCTTTGTGAATAACACGTTTTAGGGTAGGCTTCTCTCCCAAAGAAATCAATGAAAAAGATTGATTACTGAATTTTATTAAAAGAGTAACATCATCCTCAGTCCACAGAGAGACAGAGATAAAATGATCGCTTTGTTCAAATTAATTGTAGAGTTCCTAGTGATTTCAGTGTCATCAGCGTTTCATGGATAATGTTGAAATACATCAAACAAAGGAATGGTTGGTTGTTCTTCATAATCTGTCATGATAAGTTTCTGAGCAAGTAGATTAAGTTTGCATGCAAAATTAAGCGTGCACCACTGATCAATCAGCACTTCAGCAGAGATTTAAAAGTTGAAAAATTTGAGGAAAAAAAAATATGTGTTTACTGGAATTAATACACCCCAATGACTGACTTGTGTCAGAATGGAGAGAAGCTTCAGGGCCTCCTTTCTGGGTAAATGTGACTTTCAGAGATGGACACAGGATGTGTCCTGAATAAAAACTGGGTGTGATCAGCTCTGTATGGGCACAAAAAGCACCTCAGCTCTAACCCTAGAATTTTTAATTGTTTTCAGATTTTCTGAGGTCATTAAACAATTTCATTCTTAGCACAGTGTATGATACCTAGCTCACAGTTGGTGGGATGCCTGAACTCAGATGTTTCCATATTTATGCTTTCCCATTTTTATACTTTGAAAAACTGGGGACAATTCCCCACCTCTCTGGTCACAAAAGAAAAAGGGGAAAAAAAGGAAAAACAACCCCACAAAAAAACCAAGCAGAATAGGCAGGGAAAGTCTTCTGCCAGTTCTTAGATACACTCTCACACATGCCGGATCACTTTTGTCTCTCCTTGACTTTTGCACCGAGGCACAGCTGCTGTCCTGCCTGTTGCCAGCCTGCACTTCGCTCTGCACATTTCCCAGTGTCTGGCAGTAGGTCCTGAGAAGAGGATGTCTCAGTTCTTTCCAAAGGCTATCATACAAGCTGAAATGTACCTTTTAGTTTGCCACTGGGCACTGTTTTTGTTTACCTTGGCTGTGCCTGGGTTCCAGGCTGCTGTTACCAGTCACAGACTTGCTGGAGAGAGAGGAAAAGCCTGCACAGAATTTGAACTTGCATCATGACTCAGGAGTGTGTTGCATAAGCCTTGTTACAAAGAAGTTGTTAAAATGTGCCCAAAGGATAGAAAAATAACCAAGATGATTTATTCAGATCTTATTTCATGATCAAGGTAATTTTTTAAAACAAAACCTCTGGCAATATTTGAATTTGATTACACTGGAGCTAAAGTGCTGTTCTTGTTTATGGCTTTTCCAAAGAAAATCTCGTTTTTGCTATTCAGGTATGACCTGATTGCTGTGCTGGACAACCATTCTCCTTCAGAGAAGGGACAGAACCCTGCAGATTTTTTTTTTTTCCTTAATGGCAGGATAACCGGGTAATTAATTCTTTTCTTTCTGGGTAACTTGTACTTTTTTTTTCTCCTGTATTTACATGTTTGTCTGAAACCAATGAGAATACACAAATGCAGCAAAAACCACCAGTCTGAAAACACGTGTACTTGCTGCTTCCCAAGCAAACACATCGTTTGGGCAGTGAGGGCATTGAAAACACCTCCATAGCTGGCCTGAGGAGAATCTGGGGGGGTCTCTGCCAGTGAGGCATAGGCACCAAAAAAGCTTCTGCATTTGGGTGAGGGGCTGAGCAAGCACTGTGCAGTCAATTCCAACAAACTGTGTTAAGAGTATGCCAGTGACATCTAGTGTTTAATATAACATTCCTATAAAACCTGGTAGGTTTGCTTTGCAAAACCCTTTGCTGCAGCTGGAGTGGTGGGTGCTGTCAGGGTGCCTGATAAAAGGGGCAAGGCAGAACAGCCATGGCACCCTTGGCAGGGGACAAGGAGACCTAGGCTGTCATCCTGCAGCCAGGTGATCTTACAGCAAGCAGTGTGTTTGAGAGTTAATCACCCTCAGCAGAAAGTAAGTAGCATTGCAGAGTGATGGAAACACTGTGGTCTGCTATTTGCATCCTCCACATTTTTCTGTGTAATGTACACCTTCTTATGTAATAAACTGGCAGAATAGTCTGACTTTGTACTCTTTTACAAGTGTTGGAATGAAATCTGGCCACTGATAAGCTGTCCGTGTACATACACATACAAAAATTGCAGTGGGTGCAGTATGGGAGGTAGTATACTATAGTTTAATTTTAACAAGAAAAGACAGTCTCTCAGAACTCAGAGCAGGATTGCAATTAATTCTGAAATAAAATTCCAGCACAGTAGGGAGCTCAAAACTCTGGGTGACACACCACCCAGATTCAAGACAAAAGAGAAGAATATTCCAAGGACAATTGATATCACATTCATCACATACAGGCTTATGAATTCAATGTTCCTACAATTAATACTGATGGCCAAGCAGCTCTTGCAGCTTTTTTTTTTAATGTTTGGTTTGTTAAAACTCCTAGTTCTAAAAATAAGAATAAAATGGACTGTGTGATCATAAACTGTATAAAAATAGATGTATGCTTAATGTTGTGAAACACAGTTAAAGAAGTTAGCATATGAATGACTAATCATCATTGCAAGTATCTCAAGACATCATTAATGCAAAAATACTATAACATTGCCAGTTGAAATAGAATATCAGCTTGAACTATATACAGATTTATGACATTTTTATCCCTTTTGATATTTACTGAATCATAGAATAGTTTGTGTTGAAAGGGACCTTTAAAGGTCATCTAGTCCAGCATCCCCCACAAGGAGCAGGGACATCTTCTCTCTCAGCAAGCCCTAATAAAAAGCCTATCCCCATCTTTCTTATACACTCCCTTTAAATATTTAAAGGCCACAATAACATCTCCCTGCAGCTTTCTCACCTACAGGCTTAAAAAGCCCAAGTCTCTCAGCCTTTCCTCACAGGAGAGGTGCTCCATCCCTCTGGCCATCTTTGCAACCCTCCTCTGGATCTGCTCCAGGATCCATGTCTTTCCTGTGCTGTGGACCCTGAACTGAGCACAGCACTTCAGGTGGGATCTCACCAGTGCAGAGCAGAGGGGCAGAATCACCTCCCTCTGTCTGCTGGCTACACTGCTTTAGATGCAGCCCAGGACATGGCTGGCTTTCTCGACTGCAAGTGCACATTACTGGCTCATATTTAAAAAAAATAAATAAATTTTAAAAAGTGACTGTAAAAGTAAAGAAATAGACAAGCTCACAGGCTGATTCTCTAGGAAGAATCCAGACCAAAGTTAAAGATTGTTTTTGGCTGCAGCAGACTTGCACACATCCATACATCCGTACATGATTAGATTACTTCAAGGCTTCAAAGATGCAAAGTATGTCTGAATCAGAGGCAAGCTGTAGGTCTGGTGTCTTACATTAGATAAAGCTAATATGTTTAGTGATTTGAAAGCCATACAAAGTCACTAGAGACGTTTCAAATCACCTTTTGAAGTAAATTCAGCATCTGTGTTGTTTGATAAAAAAAGTGACACAGATGTCTGAAGCTTCTGAAGGCAGGGAGTATCAGTGGAGGTCATTTGGAGAAGATTGTGGGACACAAGAAGATTGTGGGAAAGGACAAAAGTGATCCTAAGAATTATCCTGGGACCAGAGGAGAACTTTCTTGCAGGGCCATAACTTTCACTGTTCTGTTCCTGAAGTAAATTAATGCTGCTGTATAAGTGTCATATTTTAGTTTAGACAGCTGCTGAGAGAGTTAAAAAAGAATTGTGTATGGAGACAGCAGTAAGCCAACATTGTCTATACTGAATTGGTGAAGGCACTTGGCATGATGGAGTGCTACACATTGAACTTCAGCCTTAGCATAAGCAAAATTAAAATACATCTTTAAATATAAGTCCTAAACCCAAGTAATAATTAAAAAAAAACATTCTTTTTAATGACTCTTTCTCTCTGGATAAGGTTAGGTACTCCCAGGTGAGTAGAACAAGTGAAAGTCTCACACAGGCTGCACTGTGCTTGATAGTTGTAGTTGATTCTTATTCAATACTCCCTTCTTTGGGTTCAACCAGAGCAGGAGGAAAAAAATGCTGACAGCTCTATACTCATTATATCTCAGTAGGGTTCATTCATTTTGATTACTGCTGTTACCGTGATGATTTTCTTGGTATCAGAAACAAAACTGCAGTTCTCTACAGTTCAGCTCACTTTAAGACACCATCAAATTGGTATGACTCTCACAAGCTTTTGTTAAAGTCATGGTGACAGCTATTGAGCTTTAACTAGCACTGTTGTTATGCTTGCTATAAATAATTACTTTCATCAGCCCTTTTTCTTGACCATAGATCACTGGAGAATGATGAAGCACATTCCAGGTCTCCACACATATTAGCACTGACTTATTGCCTTGCCTCACCTTCTTCATCTGAATGTAAGAATAGTAGAGGGAGAGTTATCCATCCAGGCTTTGATTTCCTTTTATTTTCTGTCTAGATTTAGAGTTTGACTCTAGTGACTTTGGGGATGGCTTTTGTGTTGTCTACACGTGAGCAACATTTTAGCAAGGATCTGCTGGGTAGATTCCCTTGTGCAGCATAGCTTTTTGCACTGCTAAGGCAGCAACAAGAAGCTCTAACAGAGACACAAAGTGCTAGCAGAGTCCCCCAGGACAGGAAAATCTGCACAGCTTGACTCTACCATTGCATATCTTCCTGCATATCTTCCTGCCTCCACACGAGTAGGGGACAGAATATTCTTCAATGGCAAGAGAGGACATGCTGGAGATGTGGCAGAGGAGGCTGCTGCTCTTAAGGAACTCCACTGGGGGTGGTGGAGTAGAACAGTTTTCCAGTAAAAGAAATACTATAGTTTTTAAGAGTTAGATAGGTGAGAAGCTTACATTACATCATGTTGGAGTCCTCTTTGTCCTTGCAGTTATATTGTGGATCCACATCCTAAGGTGAGGGTGCAATTCTAGGTAACATACTGTCCTCATTTTCTATACAGTGGGATTGATGGTCATCTGACCAGGCTCAGGAAAAAAAAATTAATCCAGGAAGTATAATTTCTTCACATTACAGGAAGATCAAATACATACTTATGCCAGTGCAAGGAAAATGTGGGACAAAGCTGTGGTTGGGATGGGAACAGAGAGAAAGACAAGAAAAGCAGAGTACCTCCACTGCTGCTGGGAAACTGCCCCATTGAAGAAGCAACTTCATCCTGATTATTTGAGACAGAGTGTAGAGCCAGTATGGGACAAGGTCCCCTTATGTACCAATGTGCATAATGGCACTACTGTGCTTTTTTTTGCCATATAAAAAAAGTTGGCATACAGAACTAGGTGGAGTTGCCTGTTCTTGTGGGAAGACTGGAGAACAACCAAAGCAAAGTATAATGAACTAATTTTATTAAATTCAGTTGTGATTTATTGTATACAGGTGGGGTTTTTTGTTTGGTTTTTTGGTTTCTGAATTTTTGAAATAGATTCTGTCTTTACTTTTTTCACAAAACATGAATGTAAATAGGATTATTGCAAATTAAAAATATTTGGGGGATTTATTTTTTGTGAAGCAGGTAAGAAATTAATTTCTAACATATGCTTTTCTTGACAGTGTCACTTTAATTTTCTCTTAATCGGTTGGTGGAATGGCTGTTTCCATGACAGCACAGCAAATATACAGTAGGGGCACTGATAAACAATGATGAATAACAGATCATTAGACTTCAGGGAGAATTCTTCACTATTCTGTTGCTGCTTTTTACATTTGTCAGATAGAGACAACACATTTCACCACCATCCATGTCACCAAGATAAAAGTTGTGCAACTTCCAAAGGCCCTGTGTGCTAAAAGACAACAGTTACTGCCTTTGAAGGTAGGTCAAATGCTGGCTTTAAACTATGTTAAAGTACCTCTTCTAAGAGTTAACTTGCTAACTACAATGGTGTACAATACTGAATGTCTGATCTAGCCTTGTCAAACTAGTCACAAGCCCCTACCAAGCAACAGTGCTTTAAAGATGGAAGTAGCTTCTCCTGACCCACTGTCTCAGTCATGCTCTCCAACAAAAGCAAACTCTTACAGAAAGCAAATTTATCCTCTGGTTCACTGCTCTGGGGTTCACTGTGCAATCTGTGTGAAAAGGTGTTGGGATAAGTCATTCTACAGAAAGCCATCAAAGGAGCTGCTCTCAGGGGGAGATGAAAGCGGAGGTGAGGGCTGTCGCACGCAAGGTAACCCCACTGCCACAAACGGTGTTTAACCAAGCTTCGCTTTAGTTCAGCCTTGAAACATACACACAGATGTCAGAAGCAAATCTGTAATTGCCTTTGTATGGAGAAATAGCAGCTGAGACATTGCTGTTTGAAGGAGGCTTGATAGTTCTAGATGCACCCTAGCACAAAATTAAAATAAAGTTATGTTTTGCAAGGATGTAGATAAACACTGGGGGAAAAAACACATCTCCTTCCTCTTTAAATCAATGATCATTTTGTCAAGAACTTAAGGGGAATCAGAGTTTTATCCTTGTTCTCTTGCTTTTTATGATAATTCCCTGTTCTGATGAAACCAGAAAAGGCACTATTGAATAAAACATTAAAATAATAGCAATTATCTGCTTGTTTAGAAAATTTAAAATGCAAGATGAAACAGGAAGGTCACCTGCATGCTCACAAATTTTGTGAAAAGTTTTTCTGAAGTCCCTCATATTCTAACTATAAATGATACATTTAAATTTGCTAAGGAGTCAGTTCTCACTGTCAAGATAAATTAGTACCCAACCTGAGGCAGCTGAAGCTTTGCTCTTCTCATAGTAAAACAACTGGTCCTAAATGGGTCCTTTGGTTTACGTAGATTTCTATCTATCAGATTTTAAGGGTATAATTTACCAAACATTTATTTTGGTAACAGTCCAGCCTTCACAGCTTTGCACCAGCAACCAACTCCCATTCTTCCTTCTTCTACCTATCCCCAAGACACAGGTTCTGCTAATTCTCAAGACTACACAGTTAACCAAATCAGAGATATAAACAGAGTGATTTTTGGCCTCAGTGTAAATACACCTAAGTTCTCATCTCATTAATTGCTAGAATGTGCAAATTACAGATATTTTAGAAAATGTCCAGCCATTTTTTAAAATTCTTGTATCCTTGAAAGATAACCAAAGTTGGGCTAAAGATTACAGAAGGTTCTCAAATACTATTCCCTTTTTAGGCTTAGACTACTGCCCAACCCATCAGCTTTAGAGCTCATTGTTAATTCCGCCCCCCCCCCCCCCCCCCCCCCAGAAGGAAATATTTTATTAGCAGTAATGATCCATAAGAACTTCTGTTTTGTTTCATATGACTTCAGGGCAATGTGTGACTCTCAGAGAACAAAGATTGCTTCTGTATTGTTCTGAGACACTCAGCAGTTGTTATAAATCACAAGGCTTTTCGCTCTGCACTTGAAACATAAGTGATAACTTTCATGCTTTGGCACCAGAACTTCTGCAGTGGAACACTGCAAGCACCCAGGATAATACAGTGTAATAGAAATGTGTGGCATTTCTCAACCATTCCCATTATACCAGATAGAGTGAAGAACCAGCATGGTGAGCCATCTGTGCTAATGCCAATGATGTTATTAAATCATTCATTAAATTTCACCATTTCATATTAGATCATTTAAATTCTTATTTTGGCATAGTGCATAGAATTCTTCCTCTAGAAATAGGAAATCAGTATGCAAATGTGTTTGCTGTACTTTCTAATAAATTTATGTCTGCATTGAACATTTTTACAAGTGCTGTGGCTCATGTAATTATGCCTTCAGATCTTGATAGTAGAAATAGAGTCTTCCTTTATGCCAGATAAATTGATCAGTTTTTAGCACAAGTGCATTTGTGTTAAATGATGCATCCATTTCTGCCAACTTCTGCCTACAAAACACAGTGCCATCCAGAGGTCTACCCTAACCACATGCCTGCCTCTCTTTGCCAGCAAGGAAAGGTGTTTCCTCTCACACTTTATGTCACTTAAGAGTAGGAAAATACCCTAGGATGGTATTATAGCAGCAAAGTAGCACTGTGGTTTCACTGGTCACCATCCTGGTATGCACCTATCATACTGGTTGACCTATTTCTTCTAAATGAGAGCTAAAGTTATTGGTAAGTGGACATCCCTCTAGGCACTGTGCACACACACAGCTGCCCTAGAGACCTCTCAGCTCAGGTGAGATGGCAGCTCAAGAGACAGGGCTGTTAAACAGGAAAGGAAAATCACAAACTCAGAAAATTATTTCACTGAAAATTTTCATTGACTACCTGTTTACACATCTGAGAATTGCCATGGAGACACTGGTGACCTCTGTGTAGCTGTGTTATGATTTTCATTTAAAGAAGAACAAAAAATCCTTTTCCATGTAATTTAGTGATGGTACAGTAAATCACCACAGGATAATTACAATTTTCTTGTTTATTTTTGAAGATAGAATAACCTTGCAGATGAGACAGAAAAGCATGAATGTGTCTGTAACTCCCTTATGAATGTATAAAATATTTAACATGAGATTGTCATGAACAAGCTAATGAAGAAAAGTACCTCATTTTACTGTCACAGGCAATTCAACAAAAGAAATCCTAACTGTAAGTGCTTTACACAACTGCATATTTCATTAAACAACTGTATATGACCTGCAAGTGCACAAGCCCTTATTCTGTTTTGCTGTTGTGCAGTCCCTTTCAGCCTTTTGACTGAAGTAAATAACAAACACAGCCATGAAGTGGGAGAGAATCATCAGAGTAGATTTTATACTTGCTTTCCAAAACATGCATGTGTTTAAGGACAACAGCCTGTAAGATGCCTTAAGTCCTTCGTATTTTTCACAAATGTTTGCCCGTGGTCCAGGCTCAGGGAAACAATTGCCTTCCCCAGCAGAGTAGCTTTAAGTCACTTTTTGTGAATCTCTAGTCGCACAAAGAAGTTTCTATAGGGTCCAAGGTCTGTCTATGGCTCCAGCCTAAGTTTGTGAAGTATATATAGTACTAGAAGAACAGTTCTCAAGCACTGTATTTTTTGCACTTGAAAGGGCTACAGAATGCAGTGAAATCCTAAGAGAATCATGTTTTCTTCCTCAGTAGGCTGCACTTCAAAACTCGAATGTACAGCGTCTTCTCCCTCTGCAGAGGCTCCCTGGCATGGCAGGAGCTGGTTTGTGAATAAAGCCTTTCAGAACTGGCTGAGAACACAGTGCAGCACAAAAGGCATGATGGGTCATGATTTAAAGTTGCTGCAGTTATTCCAGAAACTCAAGGTAAGCATAAAAATAAAGCAGAGGATAAAAACATATTCTTATTTAAGCTGAGGCTCTGGTAGCTTCCTGATGGACAATAGGTGACAGTCAGGTTGAAGCAAATATTCAGACATTCTTATATCCAGCCAGAGGACATGTTTTTTTCCCACCAGTCCATCTTTACACTTTTTACTCTTATTTTATAAATTATCCACAGAACTCAGCCTTACGTGTCAGAACCACAGCCATCTCACAGAGGGTCCAGTTTGAGGCTGAGTGCTTTCTGCTGGGGAAAAGGGGAGGAAAGACAGATTGGATGCCAGAAAGGCAGAACAAGACCATCACTGAGATCTGACACAGAAAATTTATGTGTGATTGTTCTCCAAGCCATGAACCAAACAATGCCAATGCTGGCTCATGGGGTTTGCCTCTCACTCCTCAGTGAGAGCAGTAGCACAGCTCTGGCTGACTCCACTTGCTGAGATGAATTCAGCTCTTACATGGTAGCATTTTCTTTGCTAGGAAATCCTCATGAATCTTCTAGGGTTCTCTTTTCTTTTAAACACCTCCATTCTGAGAGGATCCTGCTGTGCATGCTTGGAAATACAGAAAAGACAGAGAACCATCTGTGAGCATACAATACAGCTAAGAAGGCAATGCTGTATGAAAAGCCTTGTTCTTTTGACCCATTTTCATCCCTATTTTACCAAGCACAGAAAATTCTTCATTCTTACTTTGTCCACTATTATTAACAATGCTTCATGATGTTAATTAATACTGCAAGTTGCTAAACCTCAGGCTGTCTCACGTGTGGGTATTAGTTCTGTGGATTTGCAGAGCAACATCTGCCTGTGAATAGATTTTTAAAAATAATAATTAAATTAAACAAAAGAGAAGCTCTAAGCTGAATTTGTGGCTAAATGATTAATATCATTCCATGTTTAAAAATTTTTTCCAGCCTATTTTGTTTAATGATTTTTGAGTATGAATATTGCATGTCTGCAGTTAATTATTTATGCTGATGAAACATGGTGCTCTCTGTACCCTTTTTGGATTCTAAATGGAAAGGAACATATTTTCTAGACAGCTCCTTCTGAATAGTGATGGCTCACAAAGGCTTCTTTCATCAGAGACTGAATCATCCTCAAGTCAATTTAAGAAGGACTGGAGTTCACTGGGAAAAACTCTGGTGAAAATAGATCATTCACCACTGGCCACCAGTGGTGCATGTCAGGCTGCCAGCTCTGGGTGGGCTTCAAAGAGCCTGGCCTCAGAAATCCTTTCCTTTCTGGTGGCAAAACCTTTCACATGAAAGATTAATTAATCATCAAGGTCTATATTTCAGAATTTTTGGGGCTTTAGGAATAGTTTTCATCTGCTCAGATGGATTTTGAACTGAGCTTGGGATCTGACTAAGCAGAACTTTGACATTTTGAGCTTTCATTTTAAATCAACACGAAAGCAGTCATCAAATATTGAAATCCTCCAGGAGTTGGTATTAACGTTTTCCACCCAGCTCCAATGATTACTGTTTACGGATCTCTTTGCAGCCAGATATCCCTCAGTCTGTAAGTTCTTCTAGGTAAGAGTTTTGGCTGAAAAAAATCTTCAGATATTATCTCTGTTATTGCATCATTTCAGTCACAGAAAGGTATGGCTCTCCTGCACCATAAATCCCAGTTAATCACCAAATCCCTGGAATCAGGTCTTGAGAATTAGACTTCATAGTAAAATGATGGCACTTGAAGAGCCTGAACCATAAGAAATTGAATGAGATACAGGTCCCAAAAAAACATAAGATTGTTTTAACTGGTAAGACTACAGGGTCTTTTGGCAACCAGTCGCACTCATAAACTCAGTGTATCTCAGCATTCGAGGAAGAAGAGCAAAGTGTTACAAGCTGCTAACTACATATGTACTGCTATTAAGTTAGGGAGGCTTCTTCTCTGGGGAGCGAAACAAAGCACTAATATAAGGGATTAGAGAATACATCTTTTACTGAACTAAGCAGTGGGATATAAAAACAACAGTTGGTGAGACTTATCTAATTTAGTATGGCAGGTACATCACCTGCGATTAGTCCCTTCTGGAGATGAATTTGGAGATACTCTTGAACAGCCATAGACACCAGGTGATGCAAAAACTGTGCTGCTGCTGCTGCTGCTGCTGCTGCTGTTAGGCAAGGACAGAAGCAGACCTGGAAGCAGGCTTGGAAGCAGACCTGGATTAGCACCTGGGTCTCAAATACTCCTCAGCCCCCCAGATGCAGAGACACTGGAAATGGTTCAGTCATGGCAGGGCTCACTCCCAGTGGTGCCCCAAGGCTCTTCCACTGCTGTCCTGGCAGGGACCTCACTGCCATGTCTCGCTCTCTATCTCCTTGCTTTACTCATCCCACCCATCTCTCATTAAGAGAATAATGACATTGGACTGACATTTTTTTCTGGGAAGTACAGGCTCTCAGCACTTGTGCCTATTGCTGTAAGGTAGGGAATAGTCCTGCCTGCAAGGGAGGGTGAAGGTATTCCCAGCTTTACTTATGTGGCAATTGAGTTTTCAGGTGCTTGTTCCCCAAACAACTAATTCAGCTCTAAATGGTGTGAGCACAGCCTGTTGGCAAGAGCATCTCAGAAGTCCATAGGGGCTGGGCAGAGAACAGCAAGAGACAGGGATATTTCTCAGGGCCTGGCACTCTACCTGTAGTTCCATGCATGTATTCAGTCTTGGACTCTCTGGAAGTCAGCCCAAATTATGCCTGTAAAACAAACTCCAAAACCTATCTGTGCTGCACATATGAGCTATTCATGGGCAAGTTTGCTGATGTTCCCGATGACATTCTGAGATTTTTTTTTCATTATTAAATAATTGAAAAGAACAAAACAAAAACTCATGATGTATCCTTCTCAGATGAAACTTTCAAAAAATATATATATTTGAAAGAGTATTTTCAGATACTTTATAACTTAATTCCCCATATTTTAACAGGACTGCTTAGGCTATGTGAAAGTCAGTGCTAACACAAACTGTACCATTGCCAGTACACCAAGCTAGGCCATCCTCAGCTAGCTCAAGCAGCTGCTGGTGCCATGTAAACATATTGTCAGCTGTTTTCTCAATTTCCCTGAAGTCCCTTTTGCCTTGAAACCTTCCTCTTCTCAGGATCGTCTATGTTTAAACAAAAATATGTCTTCTGACTCCCAACAATAACATCTTAAATAAAATAACTTCTTGTTATTCTGATAGCAGCTACCACCCTTATTTCCATAGCTTTCATCATTCACCTTTAATCCTCTTTCTTTCTTGCTTGTCATTATTTGTCTTTGCCTTTATTCTTTCTGATCACTATTGTTATCCAATTTCCTTTCTTCTTTCATCTTTCCCTAGCTCCCACTGCATTTATGTCCTGTCATTCTATGATTTTGTTTTTACTCCCCACGTAGCTTTCTATCAAATATAGAACTTTGTAACTGACTTTACCTTCATCTTCCTACCTTTTCCCCCTTTTTTTAAGTTATGCTCTGAGGATGAAACAAAGACCAGCAGTGCAGGCAGTTGCAGACTTTTCTCACACAAAATCCACAGGGCACAACTGCTCAGTCTCTTTTCCTGATGAATGGAAGAACAGCTTTTGGCTTCGTTTGTTATTCATATTAGGCTGTTATCCCTGAGGCATAACAAATCTCTCTTATACTGGAGCAGGCTCCCCAGGGAAGTGGCCACAGCACCAAGTGTGCCAGAGTTCAAGAAGCATTTGGGTAATGCTCTCAGGCACACGGTGTGATTCTTGGGGTGTCCTGTGCGGGGCCAGGAGCTGGACTTTGGTGATCCTTGTGCATCCTTTCTAAGTGAGATTGCTCTATGATTATTTGCAGTGTGCAGTGAGTGGAATGTGGAAGCTCTGATTATAAATGGAGTAGATGCCATCGTAATAATAGTATCAGGAATTGGGGTCTGGCCTCATTGTCAGGCTTTGGCTCGCTTGAATGATGTGGGAAGAGCTCAGAGGAGGCATCTGTGCTACATGGGCTTGTCAAGCATTTATTTATTCTTTTGCTTAGACTATTAAAAGTGAGGGGGGAAGTGAGGTAAGAAAATATCCACGACTCTTAAAAATCTTTGCCGTGCATTTGACTAGCAGCAAAGTAATGATCAGAAGTGAAAACTTCTACCACCAGTCTAGTAAAAACAGAACCAAGGAAACCCAAAATCTCTTCAGAGAGAATCATTTAGACCTCTAACATGAGGTCCATCACATGACCTCATGAGATGTAAGAGAGAAGACTTCAGAGGTGAATAAGATTTCTTTTCAGTTTCTCCCACCAAATTTCTGTATCTGAGATGTATCTGTCTTACTTAATTGAATTTGGTATTTTAGACCACTTGGCAGTATATGACATGCAGCTATTTCTGAGGGGAAGGATTGCTCCCATGCCAGCAATTACACAAAGCAGAATAAATCTTCTTCTAAATAAATGAGGGAATTCCCCTTTCTCCTTTTTCTCTTCCCTAAGGGGAATGGCCTTCCAAGTTCAGAGATACACTCTGAAACAGATCTGAAATTAATATTTAATACACCTTATTTGGGATTCAAGAAAATGGAAAATGGGTCATCAGCTTTTACTGCAATTCTAAAAATTTCTGTGATACCAAGTTACTTAGCTGAAGTTCTGGAATACAGCTGTATTTCTCTTAGTTGTCAAACATGGCCATAGTGAATGATGCCTTATGCAGTTCCAAGAAAAAGAGATCGTGTCCTTCTCTTGAGAGAAACTTGTCCTGACAGAGGTGTCAGGGACAATCTAGTTCACTCAATTCAGGATTCAGCTCTTTGTCCCTAAAGCCATTTGCTCAGCAGAGACAGACAACTCCAAGATGTTTCTCGAGAAAATTGAGTTCACAGACTGTGAGATTGGCAACAGACCTGTCCTAAAATACTCACATTTGGGACGAAATCCCACTCGCCTGTACATTAATCATTCTTTGGGCTTAAATAGCTAATGTCAGCAAGGCTCAGACCTAGAAGGTATTGCCCAAACAAAGGGTCTGTGCTGGATTGCACCCACTGAGTAAATTCGCTATCCAAACACACTGGACCACAGGCTCCCCGGAACTTGCAATCCTCAGTCACTCTTCTCTGCCATTTTTGTTCTTGTTCCTGCTGCAACTCTCTTTCCTCTGCACCACTGTCTCAAACAAGGAGTGTTTGATTACAGACAGGTTAGGTTTCAGGGGCTCAGGTTGCAGAATTGTTCTCAGACTGAAGAAATTCCCTCTTTGTGCTAGTAAGCACCGACTCTGTAACCCTCACTGTTGTATTTTCAGGAGCTATAGAAGAACAAAACCACTGTCTGGATCTGAACATACGGTTGTCTGGGTGTAGAAATCCACCACCCAAACACAGGAACTTACGTACCTCCTGGCTGAGCAGGCAAGCCCTTAAAACTTATGGTTTGATTCTGACCCAATAGTTGTCCTAAAACATTTGTAAGAGTTTTAGGGTGCCAACTTTAAGCACATGAATTAATCAACTGAGTTAGCCAGGTGGCCTCCCTTTGCAGCCAATGAAAATGAGACGGTACCCCCTTGAGAAACCACCCCAGACCTAAAAGCACTGTTTACAATAGCCTTGTTGATGAGACCTGTCCTTAGAACGCACTGTGGGCTTGTGTTGAAGTAGCACAGTGATTAACCAACCCCTACAGTGGGAGGCAGCAGCCAGTGCAACACACCCAAGGGCTAAGCACAAGCATGCCATGGTCCCCGGAGTCTGTGGGTCAGAACTGGTGAGCTCTTGTCTTGGAAGAGGGCAGGTTGCAGGCATGGTGAGGATGGGGAGGATGTGAAGTTAAACAGATGGTCGCTTGTCTTTTGACCTGGAGAGCACAGTTCACTTTAGAGCGTTCATTAGGAGGAGCAACAATTTCCTCCTTCAGCTTGGTAAATCTGCTTCCACTCAGACCGCACACACGATAAAGTTGTTTGTCCTGTAATGAATACCAATTTAAACTTCTTGTGCAAAATTTTGTACTGTAAAGTCATCCTACTGCATGGGGTGTAAGCATGGAAAGCATCTCTTTGTATTCATGTTTGTGTAGCACCAAGTGCCAGTGTTTTCAGGCTGGAAGTAGGGTTCTTGGCCCTGCAATAATGAAAACAAAATTGACATTATTTGTTTTGTGGTACTGCCTCTAGGCCTCAATCAAAAATGACACAAGACAACAGATGGAGGGAAGCACACGGGGGAAACACAAGACAAAACATTTATTCATTTAGTAAGCATCGGCCACAGTGCACCAGCTGCTTAGGTATTAAATATTATGTAGGTGTCATTGTATAGATATAAAAATCATAATAATTGTTGTTATAACCCAGCCTATATGAGAGACAGAAAGGTTTTCTTTAGACTATTGTATCATGGGAATGGAAAATGTGGCCATTAAAATCAAACATTTCTGTAAGTGTAAGCATTCAGTCATTCTTCAGCTGTAAACATTACATTATCCTAGACTGTGTTGAAGCTGATAGTTGTGTTCCCATTTAAAAGCTGATAAATGTCATATTAGAATTTTCTGACAAGTTTGTCTGCAGTACACAACTGGTTATACTGTCAATGTTAGCTAATTTTACATCTGTTCAGATATTTAAACTGTTTTGAAAAGAAAACGTCCCCCTTCCAAAAACACCCCAAAGCATATTAAAGTATCACTGGTATATGAAACACATAAGAAGGAAAAGTGGATAACAAATTTCATTGCAGATACTAGAACAATATTTTAGATTATGAACTTATGAAAATGTAGAGCATGTGATTTTAGATTTTATTATTTCAATCAATATTTTATTGACTGTTTTTGAAGCCTGGCTCAAACAGAAAAATATTAGGCCCCAAACTTATTGCTCATCAACCCCTTGAATGGCTTGGCCATTTTGCTGAGTCCATGGAACCACAGGGAAATTTCCAATGAATTTTCTTTTTCCACTTGGAAAAATCAAAAGTGCCATTTTTCAGGGCAATGTTCCAAGATTGATTAAATTCTGCACAGGGTTATTTTCTCAGACATTTAATTTTATTTCTTCTGCAATCACAGGAGAAGAGTTAGACGTGCCTGATTTCCACGTTTCTTTCCATGTCAGGGGTCCATGCTCATGCTGTGGGTGGCCCATCAGGTATGACTGTCATGTACTATTCCCATTTCCAAAAGTTAAGCTGAAAGATGCTTCCCTAATATGGAAAGACAAGGATAATTAGTTTAGGCCAAATTCATTTATGTCTAAAGCAAATATATTTTCCCAGGTGATTTTGCTGCCCACTTTCTTTGTTTGAAGCTTAAAAGCTCCATTTACTTGCTCTCAAATTTTATAATTAACAGATTTCATCTAAGGTAGTTTTTGTCATCTTCTTTTTGATTTTTAAGGGACAGAAAACATTAATGGAAATTATTCCCCCTAACTTTTCATGGACAGCCTAAGGCAATTTTACAGGAAGCACATGAAGCAAGTGAAAACATATGGAGTGAGGAGTTTATGTATATAGTACATGGTATGCTTTGCCAACATACATAACATTTATTCATTGTTCCAGCTATTTCTTCATTTTTTTTTCTTTTTCTTTTTCTTTTTTTTTTTTTTTGTTTCCTTAAGAAGGAGAAGAATGACAGCAATATTGAATTTATTGAATTGGTTCCATGTGTGTCAAATAGTCTGGAACATATTTCCAACTTATATAACAAACCACCAACTCTGGAAAAGGCACATCACATAAGGTAGCAGACTTTTAATCTTTGCAAACACTAGGGAGACATGATATGAAATTTGGAACTGCTTATGGTTACTTTCTCTCATCAATAAACAATTACAATCTTTCAGGTACTAATTGTGTGTTTTGACTGCTGACAAAATCTGTAAAGTACAATTCCCAGGTATATGGATCATGTGAGATTCAGATGTACTTTTCTATATAAAAATCAAACGGTAAAATTTGCTATGCACTCCTTAATATTTTCCTTAGTTATATTTTTCCTATGAAGGTGACTCTTTTTAGGACAAATGGAAGTAGCAAGAACCTTGGCTTGTTCCCAAGAGACAGAATGTTTGCATATTGAATATGCAAGTATAAAGCATTTACATGTACTTGAAAGTGAACATATACTACAGTAATTTTAATCTTTTTTTCCAAATAGATTTTTTTTTTTTAATTCTGTTCTTTCATTGGATTTAATACATACTTTGGAAGGGCTGAAAGTTGGACTATCTCTAACCACCCCTCTTACAGCTTGTCCTATCTCTTATTCTGGCTGACATCTAGACTAAATTACCCAACAGAGGTGCACTTCCCATCTTTGAATAAATTCTCATCTTAGCGCTGAATTTAGGCTTTGGAAAGACATTTATATAGACAATGGCATTCCCCAGCAGTGCAAAATAACAGTTGCATACTAATTTACATACATAACTAAAAGTTGCCTCTAATTAAATGCTGGGGTTTTGGTAGATGGAGTTAATTACTTAAATTTCAGTCTGATGTTTACATTGTCAGTGCCTGTCCTTTGGAATTGCAGCCTCGTTACACACCAAGCAGTCCAAAACCTTCCCCTCACGGACTAAGAAAAATTTTTGAATTTTGGCCATCTGCTGGATTCTTGACAACTTAAGAGTTTTTTGCTCTTAAGAGGCCATTGAGATGGTCTGAGTCAACTCTTAAGGCTCTTCCTGTCCCTGGTAAACACGTCCTACAATAAGGAAGCCTAAGTCTCCTTCAGCAGGATATAATATGCAGTTTAGGTTACCACAAGGGGTCAGTAGAAATCAGTGAGAAATATTCCCCTCCTTCTCCACCCCTGAAACTATGAAACGCTCACAGCCACTATGTCATTCCCTGTTAATTTCAGGAATCCAGTGAGGGAAAACCAGACGTGATTATTTTTTCCTTTATAACCAGACAGCTTTTCCCACTAAAATATATGAGTGGTTTTCTAACATTATATAGAAGTTTGCTTTTGATCAAAGCTAGCTGGGGTTCAAAAGCTTCAATAATTTTTCCAGGATAATTTTTCTCTGTATTTGTTCATTACATCTGTTAAAATGAGTGCTTCAAACATAGCGCAGATTCATGATCAGGGAGCAAAATTTTTGTTTCTTCCAAACTAGGTTTTGAAGAATTATTCTTTCTTTCCAAGTTAATGAGATTGAATTTAAAATAAATTTAAAATTAAATTAAATCATATGTTCTAAGCAAGTAGTTGAGACCAGTTGCATATATTTCTCTCCACATGCTTATGTAACTCTTTTCTATTTTATTCATGACTGCCCCATGAAAAGTATTCATCACACTTGCACTGTTCTCTCTGTATCACATTCCTTTCATTCCAAAGGGTGCTGAGGAAAAAAGATCACCAGTTTGAAGTTTGATTCTCTGTCACTTCTTTGACAAAGCTGTACACATAGGGAGCATTACAGTCATAAATGACAGCAAATTAAAGACCTGCCTACACCACAGTGCGAACCAGCATCTCATAAACTTTACCAAATACCGTCAGACCATTTTCCTTCAGGCAAGCAGCAGGTCAAGCTGATGTCAGTTAATCTTATACTGCAGTGGTACACTAGGCAGTGTTCCTGGAGCCCTTGAAATTCCTCTCACCTTTTCTTGCTGTAGCCATTCATCCTGAACAATCCAGACACAATGCAGGGAAATAGATTTGGAAATATTCAGATTTTAATTTATTGCAGACATGTATGAAAAGGCTCAAAATAATGTTAAAAAATAAGTCCAGTGATTGAAGCTGTTGGGGAATTATGGGTTTGTAGAGTCATTTGCTGGAAGTATTGTTGTACTTTGGTTCATTTATATGATACAGACAGAATAGGTGGTAGAAAATTAAACTAGATGGGGAATTTTGCCTCCAACAAATCAGTTTGGCCAGTCCTGTTGATGCTTCAGAAAAAAATTCCATTGGTATCACTGTGCTTTGTTCAGAGCTGGTGTACAATGAATGTTCAGTGTGTTGTGCAGAAAGAGTATGCAGAGTGAAAAAGGCTGATTTTTTATGCATATTGCAAAACCAAAGCAACATTACTCTTTTAACCCAGGCAGTTACATTCCCTAAGCCTCTTGTGGCT
Source organism: Motacilla alba alba (assembly GCF_015832195.1). Taxonomy (NCBI): domain Eukaryota; kingdom Metazoa; phylum Chordata; class Aves; order Passeriformes; family Motacillidae; genus Motacilla; species Motacilla alba. The sequence continues at coordinate 106,797,861 of NC_052017.1, read as the reverse complement.
AATATGTGCAGCAAGCAGTGGCTCTGAAACACCATTTTTCTTTTGCAACACTTACAATTCATTATGACTGAAAAATGCATGCTCATCAAAAAACAGTTAAAAAAAACCTAATTGCAGTTGAAGACATAAGAAGCAGTAGATTTAGAGCTGCATTTTGGTTTGTGCATTGAATGTTGTGGGAAATCCTGCTGAAAATGTTGCAGAAACTGGTCCCAATCTATGTTGGAGGACAAAAAGTGCAAGTTCCTGCCACTGGGAGAGGCTCATCAGCTGATGGCAGATGGAAGTGGGATTGTGGCATTGGGATGCTGGTTGCACAGCAGAAACCTGTAAGAAATCGCTTCCTTCCCTGTTCCCAAGGGAACCTGGAGAGTTACCTCTATGGATGATAGTAAAGGAAAAGTAAAAATAAAATCAGGAAGCCCAGAGCTATTGGTGGTGAAGAAGTGCTGTGTCTGCTCCTTGTCATCAAGAAAGGTGTACAGACAAAGGAAGTACCCAGATTTTTTGAGCACCAGAACTCATTTCCTCCACTGTGCAGAATGTCATTCTTACTTGTGAAGATCTGTTCAAAGTCATAGGATTCAAAAAGCTTTTTGAGGAATGGTTGTGTCTGGAGGCCCAAAGTGAGACTGGACCCTTGATGTGCTACCTGATGTAAGTAAATATTGCAAGTGATAGCTCATGCACTACAGAGTGATCATGGCGGAGGTAAACTGCAACCATCACCATGCAGACTTGGAGAGCTGAGACACCGGTAATGACTACATGACTTGCCTCAAGTCACATCAGAGCTCAAAACTGAGCTTCAACATCCTGAATCTCCTTTCTGCCTCCTAAACATCCTGTCTTTGTCTACTGACTCCTGCAGTCATGATCCCAACTGACACATGTGGCCTGACAGATGCACCTGACTTAGGACAGACATTGTGCTGGTGTCCTCAGGAGGGAACATGGAAGGGACCTCTGGATTGGAGCTCCAGTGTGCCAGGTACTCAGAAAAGAGCTCAGGTTCAGAGGAGCTGCGAGGTGAGGAAAAAAAGGAAAAATTTATACTCGGTGGGGGGGAAAAAGGAAACTCACTTGGTAAATACAAACTCAAGACATACTTAGAAGCTGGGTATGCAAGCTGAACTTTCCCTGGGGCTAATTGCTGTAATGGCATGTTAAATAAATCCTTTCTAAACTTGGCTGTACCACATGAACGCTGTTTAAATAACCAAGTGCTCATGGACAAATTATAAAAAGTATTAGGAGAAACAGGCTTTAATTTAGCTGGAATTGAAATACGTGGTGGCTTTTTCCCATCTAGTTATTGTGACCGTCACAAATCAGTTAGGTTTTGTTTTTTTTTTTTTTCTGTTAATCTTGGGGCTTCCTCTCCTTTTGCTGTCCTGGTTAACCACAAATACAACACATGCTTTTCTTCTTTGCTGTTTTGTGTTGTTCCATGGCAGACACAGGAATGTTTTTTCTCCATTATTGGGTAGGTGGTAACTTCTGGGCCTTTCTTTTTCCATGGTGCATGCTCAAGACAGGACAAAGCTGCTGGGAAAGGGAAGGTATTTCTGAAATGGTAGTCTCCATGGCCAAGCTTCTTGAAGAAGGGTACTTCAGCTGATCAGTTTGAACAGCCTATGTCACAATTAAATCTGAATGATTATGGTCCATTCTGAGGAAAATATAAAAGAAAAAAACAGAGGAGTAGAGGCTATTTCTATCATCTAAAATTCTTAAATCTGGAAAGTTTCTCTCATTCTGGGTATATGGAAATAACTATATTTCTATATACAAATTTATATGTATAAATTTATAAATAAGCATTAGCTCATAATTTTAGATATAATATATACATAATACATAAATTTATATGATCTTTTTATCTATTACATATGCATGCATATTTATATGTTCTATAAAAATATAGAAATAACTACATTATGAGTCACAGATTTCCTGTCATGCCTATTGTAGTGAACAAATGATTCTAAAAACCAGTGCAGAGGCTCAAATGGCTGATTGCCATGAGGACTAACAGACTGCTAATGGAATTCTATATTATTTTTAAAGGTTTCCCAAGTCAATGAAATTATAGGAATGACCACCCTAACTGGAGAACCGTAAGTGTCAGTTGCAAAATCACCTAGTAAAAGGAGGTGCTTTGTACTGGTTCACCCCTATTTCTTACCTGTTTGGTGGTCACTTGTGTTGCTATAAAACAGTGGAATCACCATTTAAAACATGTGCACATGAAGGGTCCTTGCAAGTGATAAGAAGGAGACTTTTCTGATATTCACCCTCATGATCAGACATGATGTAATCACAGAATATCTCAAGTTGGAAGGGACCCATAAAGATCATCAAGTCCAAGTCCCTACTCCTCACAGGACTACCTCACACTGAACCATGAGACTGAGTGTCCTCCTGACAGCCTTGGTGACACTTCACACAAAAGAAACCTTGCAGAGTCACATCTTTTAGTGTTCAGAGATGCCTTTTATTTAAGCAGATATAAAGTAAAATTAGGAATGTATATGTACACAATGTGAAAATGTAAGTTATATGTTTGGTGGCTTTTTTATCTGGGAACATACACAACATTTCATTTAATTCCTTTGATAAAATATTTCCTTCAAGTGTTTTCAGAAGACAGGAGAAATAAAAGTAAATGATTCTTCTAAGCCTTAGAATAATGTGTTTATATCTCAAGGAATCTCTTTCACAGAAATCAATATCTTTTCATTTCATCTGGGGAAAAATAATATTAGACACTTGTTGGTTCTTGGCATTCTTAACACTCATTTGCAAAGGGAAACAAAAAATTTTACAGCAGCTTCCAAGAAAGCATATTATTAGATCTCAATACTTAACAGCATTTCCTCACAAACATTGATTTACTGTTGTTATTGTGACTGCATCCAGGTGGTCATATAGTTTGAAGGAAATATGCAATTAAATGGATATCACTAAATTGTACTTGGTATATTTGCACCTGGCTAGGTCTCAGAGTGAAAAGCAAATAATTTTATTTTTCTTCAGAAATGTGAAACTCAATTCCCTCTTATGAACTTCTTGACAGTTAACAATCATCACACATGATAGAGAGGGAGACTGCTTCTAACTAATCGGTTTCTAGGAGGTTATCTGGAGTCAGCAGAGTGGTAGACATCCTCATTTAGATTCCCAGGCACATTCCAGAAAAATGCCATTATCCCAGGCATGGTTGGGCTGAGTTGGGGGCAAGAAGGGAGTGTGAGGCTGAGGAGCTGTGGCAAGGCATTGCACAACTCTGAATGGGCCCCTCAAAGTGCTTCCCACTTCCCACTTCCACCAGGAGTCTGGGCACTCTGAACCAGAGGGCCAGGTCCCTTGACAAAATGAGCTATAGAAAAGACTTTCAATTCCTTCTCCCCAGAGGTGGCTGAAGTCAGTGGATAATTGGTTGTACATGTACTTTCACCAGGAATTCTTTCCATGCAGAAACTGTATATAAAGTATTGATGAAAGCTTTCCTTCACTAACCACTTTTTCTGTCTGAAAAATGACTTCCTCTAAACATGCCCAGCCAACTCCATTGTGTATTTGATAAGATGTGAATGCATATGCATTTTTGTTTTATTATTATTAGACTTTTCTCTCTGTTGACCTTTATTCCATGTCTGTTCTAATATCAGACTTGCAAAGACCATGTGATATGAATATTTAAGTACCATACCTAGAGTGCATTAAAAGAGCCTGAATTTCAGAAATCTGGAGCTGTGGTTTCCCAACATGATCCTCATTTAGAAGTTTTGCAGTCCATTTGAGCTTTGACGCAATGAGTCGCTCCATCCATTTTTACACAGGTACCAACAAGGATACAAATTTTAATTTTCTCTAAACATCCCTATGGATTTCAATTGCAGAGTAATAGGATGTGATATTCTTTCTTCTGAAAGGTTTGTTCTTACACATCAACACTGATCACAGTCATCAGAAGTCCTGTCCAAGAAACAATCATTTAAACCAGGCCTTAGCTCTGTGGTCTCTGGATGAAAACCTGCTCAGGTGCACGGTTATGGCACCTTGTCTTTCATCCACTGCTGAAGGGAATCTCTGCCCACCAAAGGGCAGCGGGAGAGGATCAGCTTTGGCAGAACAAAGCTCATTGAAAATTCATGTATTTGCTCTTCCTGTGGGACCATGACCCTGCTGATAGAACACGTTCTGCTGTGCGGCAGCCGGACACTGAGCAGTCTGAGAGCAAGGATGGGTGACACCACGTAGCTGCCTTGGTACTACCCTCAGCCATCCATCCTGGCTGCAGCTGCATTTTGTCACCTGGGCCATGCACAAAAATGAGGCTCCTTGGGCAGGGGCAGGCGGCATGGGATGAGGTGGCACGGGGCAGAAAGGTTAGTCACTCCTGCCCGTGGGTCTGGGCGCACAGAGACCACGTGTGCAGCGAGCTGGAGCACGTCGCGCTTCCTGGCAGGGCTTCAACTCACAGAGTTAACTTTACTCAAGAGAAAACTATGCCAGATTCTAGCCTTTGAAGATTTCGGTAAGCTCCTTTTTCAGGGAAAAAGGGTTGCCAAGTGGGATTTTTAGTGAGTTGACTGCTTTTCTAAGATCTTTGTGAAGGGGCTTGGTTAAGGGCATTGCTGGGGGAAACCAATTATAATTTTTAAATATGTTAGACTTAAATAAACATTTAATTAAAATAAGACCAGCTTTTTCAGCCATTGCCTGTCTTCTCCTGTTTGTAGAGTTGGGGAGTTCTGGGGAATTCCTGATACTACACATTTTTTGAGAGTGTCAGCAAACTTCTCAAACTAACCTTCAATACTTCCCTCTTTCTCTTCCCTCCCTCCCAACCCTTTTCCTTAGACCCTTTAACCTACTTTTTAGTCACTCATTTTTCTGTTTTCGCCTATTTCTTGCAATATCAAATTTTCTTCTAACCTTTTCCTCCTTGCCCATTTCTTTCTGGTCCCTTTCCATTGCATTTTCTCCTCCAATTCAACCGAACCTCACCACAACCCATGTTATCTCCATAATAGCCCCTTCCTAATGAGGGAGGTAAATACCCTGGAACATCTGCTTTCAGCAGCTGGGAACCAGGAGGGTATATGTGACATGACTTTTCATCTTCCACCTCAATCTGTATAATACTTCAAAAGTCTGCCTACCTTTGGTGACACCAAGTGATGTAGCTGGGCTAGCAAGAGGAAGAATGAAAAAAGAAGATGATTTCATCACTTGAGCAGCTCCAAACCACTGTATTTATTTATGGCATTATCAGCATTGTTACCACAACAGAGAATGCTGAATGTGAGTCTTTGCACTTATTAAAACCTATAAATATCTTTGATAAAAGCAAAGAGAAAATATTTGCCACATGAGGATTTTCTTTCCAAATCATTCAACTGATATTAGTTTGACCCAGGTTGAAAGTTCCCTCACCTGCCAAAATGATTTAATTCCAAATTGTCCTGCTCTCTTTTTCTCCTTTTTTTTCCCCATTCTTCTTCAGTGACTTCCAGTGCTTGCATGCATGGCTTGATAGGACACGATTAAGGAGCACCATACTGCATTGAGATAGACTCTAAACAGTATTTTCATCCCTGTTTTGCTGAGAGACAAACATGGTTTTGTGCAGCAGCTTGTTTTGTGCAGTACCTGGCTGTTACTGGACTGTCCTGGCTTTGTCTGGAATAGAGTTAACTTTCCGCCTAGCGATGTGTTTTGGATTCAGTATGAAAATAACCTTGACCAAACACTGATGGTTTAGTTGTTGCTAAGCAGTGCTTACCCTAAATCAAGGACTGTTCAGTTTCCCAACCTCTGCCAGTGAGCAGGTGCGCAAGAAGATGGGAGGAGCATGGGCAGAACAGGTGACCTGAACTGGCCATATATTTCACACTATCAGACATCTTGCTCGGCACCTAAACTGGAGTAGGGGGTGGCAGTGGGGCTGATTGCTGCTGGGGAACAGGCTGGGCATCACTTAGTGGGTGCTGAGCAACTGTAATGTGTGTCACTTGTTTCTCTCTCCTCACTACAATTGCTGGTTTTGTTCTATTTTACTTTATTTCAATTATTAAACTGTTCTTATCTAAGCCTGAGGGTTTTACCTTTTTCTGCATCTCCTCCTCACCTCACCAGGGTAGGGGGGAATGAATGAGTGGTTGTGTGATGTTGCATTGCCAGTGAAATTAAACCACAAAAAAGACAGGCATCAACACAATGAACCATTCTAATTTTTTACATGGCTTCAACAACACACAAAAATACGCCTAGGAAACATGGGAAGTAAATACATATGATTACTAACTGCAAACAAATAACCAAAGCATGGCTTTAGCTTTTCCGCAATTTAGAGTTATGGCATTATTTGCAAAATAAAAATTAATATCTAAACAAGCCCAATGAAAAGCTCCAACTCTATTGAAAAAAATGAGACTGAATTCTTATATTGGTCACATTTCTACTCAAATTTGTCCTTCTTTGGTGCCACACTAAGCATAAAACATTTTTTCCCCCTATTTTGAAATATGCAAAATGTACAAAAAAATCCTGTATACCTTGCCTTTCGACCTTAACTTCTAGACTTTCCTAACTTTTAAATGTTTGCTCTTATAAATGTAGTTTACCACCAATCTCAGCATTCTTATCTTTGTACTGTGATTAAGGTTTTGGAGACATTTTGCTTTACATCTGTGGGTATTCTGTGAACTATCACTTTTTCACTTGTCAAGTCATTCTTAAAAGCAGAAGTTCTTTTTAAATTTTCATAATGTACAAAAGTTACTCCAGGGAGATTCAGCAGACTGAGGATTCAGTGGCAGTCTAAATTAATCTGGATCAGGTGAGAAAGTGTCACACCACGAATGCCAGCCTGCTTACAAATTCTGTTTCAGCTGTGAGCAGACTGCTCAGACTAGAGGCATTTGAAAAGCGAAAACATTTAGGTCCTACTAAAGACAAACAATTTCTAGGCATCGAGAAAAAAATGTAAAATCACATTCAAAGTGACAGGTTCCTCTGCCAGTTAAAATTCTTTAATAGAGCTGGCAAGATTAGCCTGGGTGGAGATCACATACAATGTTGTTTGTGAAATGGAATTGATAATGGTGCTCTGAATTTTGGAAAGCTAATAGTTGCTAGATTGGAGATTTGGCTGCAGGCATTGTTTTCTTCATTTTCACACAAACAGAAAAATTCTGAAAAAAACCCAATTTGATGATAATTTTTTAGGAGACCTATATTTAGCTATAATAAAAAGCCCAAAATATTATACTTACCATTAATCTTCTCCACACCACGAGACAAACACTACCAGTTTCTACATAACTCCTGTCCCTCTGATAAGGATTAAATTGTGTCATCTGTTAAAATACAAAATGTAGCATAATTTTAAAACTCATATAGAAAAAGACATGAAGTATAAATCCTGTTTTCCAGTTTTAAAGGTAAATTGATCTGTAATCAATGTGGGAATTTTTAGTCACATTCAGTCTTTCAATTACTTCCATTTTCCATTCCAAAATACAGATTCATTGTTCTATAAATGGAATGAAATTATTCATTATACCTATTAATATACATATACATTACCTTGAATTGCACACACTGGTAATTACATAGTTCAGACAAACCACTAAATACTTAGTATATTGTATTACTTTTTTTCACCTATGGAAAATAATCCAATGCATGGCATGTACAAAACTACAGAAATTTGATACACTAAGCATGTCTGAAAGAGTCTGCCCTGTCTGATCAAATCATCAAACTAATGATGCAACCATATAAAATGTCTCCTTCTAGTTAAAATTTTCATCATATCTTAATAGTCATTTTATATGTCATGTCCATCATTTAGAGGAAATAATTTCCATACAAGCTGTGGGAAAAAAAAAACCAAACCCTAAACCATTTCTCTTGTATTTAGTTATATAGGTCTTCATCTCCTATCTACTTCTTGCTACTAAGAATTCATACATGTGAGTAAAAGAATAGCATCTTTACACTGTTTTTAAGATTCTAAACATTTTCCCTAATGTAGGGAATTAATAGCCAGTGGGATTTGATATATCTTGAAATACGAATAAAGACATAGAGCTTTATCTGAGAAATTAGACCTTGTATGCCATATGTTTTTCAGATTTTTATATCTTTTCATTTTGTTATAAAAGTTTAGAGAATATTATATCCATCTCTGAGGATGTGTTTTATTTAGGTCTTAAGTGTCTGTATTCATATTTCACTTACAACACTTTCCAAAAATACTGCCTTCAGCAACCTGAGAGCCAAAGTAGAGGGGAGGCTTCAAAAATGGGAGCTATGGGAGTTTTCTTTTACTATCCCATAACTGCATTTCAGCTCTCATGAGTCAGGGGATACCCTTCTACCCCACCACACCCCCAACATTTTTGATGTGTCTTGCAAAGTTGAAAGTGACTTTACTGTTTGTGAAATCAGTAGATTTTAGATGATGAACTCTGTGTTGTGAACTACAGAACTGCCTTTATCTATTAAAAGGTCCACTGGGTTGTCAAACTACCAAATTTGTGCTGAATTCTGACTGCTGGCAGAAAGGCACCTCATTCAATGCTCATGTGACTCTAAGATTTTGTCCTTAAAAGAAAAGGTGATGTTGGCTAAGTTTTGTCTTAGGCATGTGCAGTAGTGGCAGATGTTCTTGGCAATTGTTAAATGAGCACCAGATGGTAGCTTAGAAGCTTGACCTTAAACATTTTCTCTCCTTCAACCATAATTTTTAAATGAAGAGATGTGTAGAGCTTGTTAAGTTTTCTCCAGGATTCAGACTGAAGATAAAATGATGAGGCTCATCAAGAAGATGGATGATGATATTATCTTGTCTTGAATTCATTGCAAGTGAAGTTTGACAGAATCATCTGTTCACCATTATCTATAAAAAGATTTTAAGGGAAAAGAAATAGCCCGGTAATTTTGTTCTTTTTACACCTCTTAGAAACAAAAGAAAATAAATTTTCTATTTGAATCTTTTATTCACTGTTTGATAAAATTTCATCTATTTATGCAGATTATTTTCTGCTAGGCTGCTCAGGGTAAACCCTAACATGATGTGTTTATCCTAACAGAGAACAAACGGCTCTGCTCTGAGATTTAAAGAACTCATGTAAAACTTCCTTTCTACTTCAAAGGATGATGTACATATTTTTAGATCATTTACTACTCTTATCACAGTAATCACCAGATAGTTTGTCAGAGATTGTAAGAAAGTTCATCTCCACAGGAAGCTTTATAATTTAGAAAATAACATCTTAAATCATCAAACTCTCCTGCCTGCTGGACTTATTTTCTACAAGCAAGGTTAAAGGAGGATAACTCATTGTTCCTTTCCTCATTAGAAAAGAAAACAGCATGTCATTGCAGTAAACTTCTGTATGCTACTTCTAGAATGGGTACGTGTAGTGAAGTGGGTGATTTTTGAATGCACAATGCATGTGTGCTGTAAAATCATCATCTGATTTAATCTTCTCCATTAAGTTATTTTTGCTCTAACGCACCCACAATTCTACCGTACTCCAGAGTCACATTTCTTCCAGCAGAGAGCAGGTAAACCTCCATCTCAGTAGGGCAGCAGGCTCAGGACAGGAATTGAATCCTTTTGGGGCACAGGCACAAGATCAGAGCTGTGGGGGCACAACTTGGCTGGGCTCTGCGTACCCCACTTCCCTCCCATGGGTATGATGATGGTGCAAGCAGACAGGGCCATACTCATGTCTTATCCCAAAGTGAGCTTGAAAGCACAGTGGAAATACCTGCATGGACAGGACTCTACAATAATAGTGCACCTAGTAGTTTATATATAAAAATAAAAACATCAGATATGGTCTGGACTTGCAGACTATGGCTAACTTGCTCTCCTTGTAGGACAGTGTGACCCACTTAGTGGATGAGAGGAACACTGCAGATGTTGTCTACCTACAGCTTTGGTGAAGCCTTTACACTATTTCCCACTGTATTCTTCTGTAGAAACTGGTTGTTCATGGCTTGGATGAGGAATGCTTCAGTGAGTAAAAAAGCCACCCAGATGGCCAGGCCAGAGTGGTGATGAATGGAGTTAATCCAGTTGGTGGCTAGTCACAAGTGGTGATCCCCAGGGCTCAGTGTTGGAGCCGGTGCTGTTTAATAACCACCAGTGAGTTCACAGAAAGCACCAAGTTGGGTGGGAGTGCTGGTGTGCTGGAGGGCAGGAAGGCTCTACAGAGGCTGGATTGATGGGCTGAGGCCAATTGTATGAGGTTGAAAAGGCAAAATGTTGGGTCCTGCACTTGAGTCACAACAACCCCATGCAGAGCTGCAGGCTGGGGGAAGAGTGGCTGGAAAATTGTCTGAAGTAAAAAGACCTGGGGGTGCTGATCAACATCCAGCTCAGAACATGAGCCAGCGCTGTTTTGGCCAAGAAATGCACTGGCTTGTATCAGAAATAATGCGTCCAGCAGGACCAGGGCAATGATTGTCCCCCTGTATTTAGCACTGGTGAGACCACATATTGAATTCTGTTCAATCCTCTCTATAGGAAAGACATTGAGGGGCTGGAGGATATCCAGAGAAGGTCAAGGGAACTGGTGAAGGAGATTACCAGGAGTGGCTGAGGGAGCTGGGTTGTGTAGCCTGGAGAAAAGAGGATGAGGGAAGATCTTACTGTTCTCTACAACTACCATAAAGAAGGTTGTAGTTAAGTGGGAGTAGGCTTTTCTCCCAGGTAACAAGAAATAGGACAAGAGGAAATGGCGTCCAGTCACATCAAGAAAGTTTTAGATTGAATATTAGGAAAACTTTTTTGATGGAAGATTTACCAAGCACTGGGACAGACTGTTAAGGGACTGAGATCTCTGAAGGTATTTAGGAGCCTTATGAATAAGTTACTTAGGATAGGGTTTAATGGTGGACTTGGCAGTGGTGGGTTAACTGTTTGGCTTGATGATTTTAAAGGTTTTTTCCAACTTAAATGATTCTATTATTCTATATCATACTGCTTCAACCATTTTTGGCACCACAACTACAGGACCCAAATTAATGAATTTTAGAAGAAAGAAAGTGAATACTAAATAAAGCTGGAGAGTAGAATCTGAACCTTCAATTGTAAAACACTTCTAGCCCCTTTAGAATGAATAAATCTCTGGAAATATTGACTTGGAAATATTTAAGGGCTGTCATTGATCATATATTTGATCTATAGATAATTCAAGATCTAATAACATATGCTATTAAAGCTGATTAATGTAATCAGTAGCTTTCAACCTGACTGAAAATTGAATATTCCTTTATATAGCAATAACTCAAAAGAGTAGGGAGTCATTGCCCAAGGTAAGTGGAAATAAAACCATGAGGCCAAAAAGGATTCCTTAAACTTAATTACAAACCAGTCGGGCTGTAGTATCGATTTATGCAAATGCCCATCCCTGTATGTGCATCAGACAGGCAGGGGTACATTTCACTGAGGGAGTGACTCTGGGAGCAGGGAGAGAAGTTTGGGACAATCCCAGATGGCTGAAACAGGCACCTTGGTGCTCATCATCCATGCCTCATGACTTCAGGGGGTAAAGGTGGGCCCATACCACCCAAGCAGCACCTGGATGTAACCTGCAGGTAGAAGATTTTCTGGTCTTTGATGAAATATATGAAAAGTACAGTTAATTTAATCATCATCCACTATAGACAAACTCATCATTGAGTTCAGACCAAAAAAAATTAACTCTTCTGCCTTTTCTCCCCAGAGTTGTCATGAGGTACAGGCTAAGGCCAGCTGACTGCTGCAGCACAAGTGAGTGTGATACAAGTTTGGCCTGTGCAGAAGAGAGAAAAAGCAGTTTGTTTCTTTTTCAAGTTGCTGGAGAAGGGAAGTTTGTATATCAAGAGTCATGACGAATACATCTTGTGTTATTTGAAACCAACCTGGTCCAAAATTGTCCAGAAGACTGTTAAAATCAATGTAACTGTGGAGTGAATAATTAGAATTCAATCAACAGGGGAAGGTGCTGATTCTTAAGATAGAGAAATCAATATATAGTATGGCAGAAATCATGAATTGTAATGGCTACGCTCAGAAGGCAACCTGGTCTGTACTTTTAACATTACCAAATAAATACATCTTTTGCTCCCTCTGTGGGTATCTGCCCAGTACACACAAAGCTCTCTCTAGCTGTTCTTAAATTTTTTTTCTTTAATCACAGAAATTTGGTTCATGATAAGCAATTTTAATGTTCTGGTCAACTTTGGGAAAATGTTAATTTAAAGCAAAAAAGCAAATAGACACAAAGACAGCTTTCTTCATGCAAATGAAAAATTCACTCATGCAGATCACTGTAATAATTATATTAACCATTGAGGTAAATACAAAGATTTAGTCTGAAGGTGTCATATCAGAAAAGTAGTTCTGTTGGTATTTGAGGAATTTAGGGCCCTGTCTAGAGGTTCTAACAGGTCTATAATGGGCCTAGAGGTGTGGAGATGGTAACTAAAATGGTTACCACCTCATGGTAGCAGCTTGGGTGTAGAAAGTCATTAGAATTTAAGTACAACATGTGCAATATCTGAAACTGTTAAAATACCCTTCTTAGATTTCAGGAAGAATGTATTGAGAAGCAGATGTTTGCATCAAAGTGTCACAGTAAAGCTTTGACACAAGCTTCTATGGTTTATTTTTAGGGTTTTGATACAAATCCCACTTACAATAAGAGCACAGGAAAACCATGTGAAATTATAAGCAAATATATTGTGTTATCTCACTTAAGCTGTCTCATTAAAGATGAGCAATAGTAAATTTGGGAGGCTTTCTGAGCAAGGCCCACCAACTTCAGTTGCTAAAATTAAGCTCTGGAGTGCAGCAGAAAAGCAAGCAAACAAGTTACTGGAATAAAATAAGCAGAAAAGAGATGAGAGAGTGACATGTAGTATGTTGACCTAAAAAATTGCTAAGTAATAGATTTTATTTCTGTGATCTGTAGGTGATCCTCAGTTCATCTGCACATGGTTTTGCTCATAAAAGAAAAAATCCATTTCTCAATCCTGCAAACTAAGCTTAGCAGCTACTCCATCTGCTGAGCTACAGTAGCAGGCGAGGCTGTACTCCGTTGCTGGGTGTTATTTGTATCCAGGGTACAGTGTAAGGTTGCAATTGTAAGCAGTGACCTCTTTTTTGGCTCTCTGCATGGGAATTTGTGCCAGGGACCTCCAGACAGAGGCAACATTTTGTAGGTGGGCCCTGCAATGATTCCTTTTTTCCCCTGGGGGCAGGGTAAAAAAGATCAGTGTGTTGCAAGTGGGTGCTGAATTTCTGTCCTGGGCTGGTCAAGCGATGCTTTGCTTTAGTCCGGGGTACAAAGTCTTGCTTCTCTGCAACTCATCAGACTCCAGTTCAGGTCAACTGCATGACCATAAGCTTCTCTGAGCAATCAAGGGTAGTTATTGCCGATCCCAGGATACCCCGGGTTGGCATTAAGAGTAACCATTTTAGTAATTTAATATAAATCTCAGGTTTGTGCCTGTCTTCAGCTCTGTCCTGCAGAGAAGCATTTAAACTCTTTATGAGTCTCTGCCATTTAATATTATACTATATAGGATCAGCTTGCAAAAAGGAAAGTACATTGGCCACAAGTTTCTTTTTTATCACTGCTAAATATCGCACTGACAAGACAGATAATCTTCCCTGATTACTTCCTTCATGTTTTATTAGAACATGCTCCTGCATTCATTCAGATATTTAATTTCACTATTGATGGCTGCTTCCTAAAACATAAACAATTCTGTCTTTGTATGAAAAAAGGTTTATATGATACCCAATAATTGCCTAAAGTGGCAGCAACCACTAGCTCAATGCATTCTCCAAGGTTACTGGACTCAAGAGCATTTTCAACTACTAATTGTTTTTCTTCATGCTTCTTCATTTTCCTTTAGTTTGGTAATTAATTTCATCATTCCTTCCTCAGGTTTTCATGTTCACACACTAATTTTCTTCCTCAAGCTCCTGAAATCTTTTTATATACCTTAACCTTTAGATAGAGACACCGTCCTCCTGAGCATGCACACCATTTCTTCTGTGGGGTTCTGCTAAATGAGGTAATTCTAGGGCTGCCCTGTCAGACTCAGAAGGGATCCTGCAGATTTACACAGGTATGATTAACTGTGGGTTTAGTTATTCATGGTTAAAATACTTTTTCCCTTGCAGTTCCATTAAGCACTTAGCATTTGATAGTTGGGTGTAATGGTAAGCTCTAAACTTTTTACACTGGCTTCCTGGCTGGCCACTGTCTCATGGGAGAGAGCCTGAGGATCTCTTCCTTTGCTGCTTGAGAAAGGGATTGACAACACCTAAAGGGAAATTCTGAATACTCATAGCATCAGCTGGGTTTACACTCCCTCTGAGAAACAGATAAAGATCTAGGTGCTCTTAAAGAGGATGTAGCAAGGAATTGCAGTGGCTGTCACTCTCGGTGGAAAGAGTGACTCAGTCTCTACGAATGTGGAGGAGCTGGGTGATGGCAGTGAGACACAGCCGCCACTGGCCTCAGGACTCTTATCCCAAAGGTTTTGGCAGCATTAACCTGACAGTTACTCATGCTCATGCAGGAGAGCACAGACATGTCAGAACAAAATGCCTTACCTGTGCCCATCAAAAGCTCTTAGCTGGCAACAGGATCTCATTCTCCCAGCACCATAAACTGCTACTTTTGCCATGACATGTGTTTCCCATAGGTTTTGCAATAGCAGTGTGTAAACATTTTAAAATATTTATGCTGATTTACAAGATGACTGTAGGCAGTAAAAAATCAGAAATGTGAAATTTGTTGACCTGCTCGGATCAGCGCTTAATATAACCTCAAATGCAAAAGTGTGTATTTCTGGAATACAAGATATTTCATTATCACATTTAGAGGGAAAACGTTTGTTATAAAGCATCAGTCTTTGTGGTCCTGGTGACTAGAAGAAAGTCATTTAGTCTGAAGGTTGAAACTACCCATACACTGTAAGCTACCATACATGAGATAGATGGAAAATACACTTTATCTGTTCACTTCAGGATACTAAATTGCATGTACTTGATATAGCAGCTTTAGCTGTCAAATTATCCCATCTTTTGGTGGTGGTGGTGACAGAGGTAATGGTGGTGGTTCTGGCTTTCTAACACTAAGGTAGGGGAAGAAAAGACCTTAGTGAAGCAGAAAGTGCAAACATAACAATGCAGAAATGAAAAAAAGGATGTTCGGGGCAAGTGTAATACCTGAAAGGTGTTGTAATTCAGCTATTGAAATGACCAGGTTTCAGGCTCTCATCATCTTCTTAAAGGATTGAATTCAGTCATCTTTGGTGGCTTAGAAGTCTCTTTTTCTTTACAATGTAATCTTTACAGGCAGCTGCTACAGAATGCACCATAATGAAGGCAGGTGCTGAATACAAGATACATTTATGTTATAAGGTGAATTTCCTACATTTTATTTGAAGTTGATCTATCAATTGCAAACCATGATCTGATGTAGATAAATGAGAGGCCCCATTTTGCTGGTAGGGTGGCAGAATGGAAATTGTAACTTCAGACTGCAGCACCAGAATAGTATTTCAGCACTATGCATACACTTACTGGGGACAAGGAGGCCTGAGCAAACTCTGTTAACTCATTTATTCTGACTGCCTACAGAGGATAAATTACCCCTATATTAAAAACATTCTCTAAAAGCATGTATGCAGATACTTAGAAAGAAAAGACTATCTGAAGGAAAAATCTGGCCCCTATCTCATTTGCTAAATATAATTTATTTCCTTTACTAAACCCTCTCTTCTCTCCCCCATTCCAATGTAAACTGGCAGTTGGTGATAGTAAGACTGATAATTCAGTGACAGCCCGAATTTTTCCATCTTCTTCGTTCCTTTTGATGGTTTGGGGGCAGTCCACTGTAAAAAACTGGTTGTTTCACAGCTGGCTACCAGCGGCTGGCAAGTTAGTCTGCCTGGAAGAAGGGATGTGGCAGTAATTTTGTGTAGGTTCTGGACTGGGAGAAGAGGAATCACAGGTGAAAAATCTGGCTGCAAACACACAGGAGTTTCATGTTGTGGAGCTCTGAACTTCTAGGTTAATAAATCCAAACTGTAGAGAGAGAATGTATTTGCTTCTGTGCCATGTATGGACCTCTGACAGCAGGGTGTCTGCAGGATTTGCTAATAATGGCTTCCCTGTAAGCCACCTAACATATGGAGTATTTTTATCTGTAGATGATCCTGAAAATCCTGACTACTTCAATATATTTGCTTTTGAAAACATAACTTGGCAGTCAGTGTTATTACACTGACACAAGCAGCAACTGTGTACCTCACACCAATTTGAGATTAAGGAAAACAAACAAAAATTCCTGCTATTTTAATTCACTGCTGGAAGTTTCAATTGTTTTTATAAGCTAAGCTCTTTGTAGATGACTTGCGAATCTTGACAAGCAAAGGAACACACAGATACAAAAAGACTTGGGTATAAATGCATCATGTATGCATATAGACTTAAACATGTGTTGATTTTAATATATACAATCAAAAAATAGTTTGATGACAACCAAAAAATGGTCAAGGATGTTCCTATGTGTGTACAGAGCCCACATTTGTTTCAGTTTCTGCTCCTGTCTAAATTAAAATAAAAAGACTGCAAGCTCTGCCGACCAAAACTTCACAGTTTATAAACAATAAAATAAATAATGGTATCTGTGCTTTAGTTCTACAAGTACTGTCAAATATTTTCCATGATGACTGTAAGGTTTTCCTAAGTAATATATTTTGTACCTAAGCATTTAGCTTTAAAGGAGTAATTACAAAGCAGAGCATTTATTTGTAAAGCAAACAAGAGAATAACAGACTGCTTTGTTTATTTTTAGCTGTTTTCCTATAGTAATTAAGACAATTCCAAAAATTACAAAACAGAAACATTAATGCTTTTCCATTTCCAAAATCATATTAAATTCCCAAGCACCACTTTTTTTTTTTTTTTTTTTTTTTTTTTTTTTTTTTTTTTTTTTTTTTTAATACAACAAGTATAAACAACCACTCCATTTGTGCAGCCCAGATCAGGTGTGTACTGGGAAAGGCACCTGAGAATATGTCCCTCAGGGTCACAAGTCCTGCCAGCAAACCTGCTCTAGTGTGGGCTTCTCTCCATGTTTCCACAGGTCCTGCCAGGAAGCTGCTCCAGCACAGGATTCCCATGGGGTCACAATCTCCTTCAGGCATCCAGCTGCTCTGGTGTGGGGTCCTGCACAGGCTGCAGGTGGATTTCTGCTCCACCATGGATCTCCATGGGCTGCAGGGACACAGCTGCCTCACCACGATCTGCACCACGGGCTGCAGGGGAATCTCAGCTCTGGTGCCTGGAGGACCTTCTCCCCCTTCTTCTGCACTGACCTTGCTGTCTGAAGAGCTGTTCCTCTCACGTATTCTCCCTTCTCTGTTTTCCAGCTACAACCTACTCCTGTGAAGTAACTTTTTTCCCCTTCTTTACTCTGTTACCCCAGAAGTGCTACCACTGTCACTGATGGTCTCAGCCTTGGGCAGTGGTGGGACTGTCCTGGAGTCAGTTGACATCAGCCCTGTCAGACATGGGGGAAGCTTCTAGCAGCTTCTCACAGAAGCCATCCCTGTAGTCTGCCTCCCCCTGTCCCCAAATATTCCCTCACATTCCCCTCTCCAGATGTGGAGTAACAGTCTCTAGCAATGAAAGCACTGCATGAATGTATTTGTGGAAGTTCATGATCTGTCCCAAGTTACTTATTAAGTGTTTTTACATTTCATTCTGAAGATGGAAGGGTAGGAAATTATGATACCATCTGGAAAAGATGAGTTTAGTAGCCACAAGCCTAAAGAAGGTCCTGGAGAATGGGTTATTAAAAGCATCCTTGAGAAAGTCACCTTTGTTCAGCAGGTTACAATGAGACAGAGACAGAAAGAGGGTGGCTTGCACTGGATTAATGAGCGATATAAATTCATTGCAGAATTCAAACATAGGGTGAAGGATGATTGCTTCCTATTAAAGGAACAATATGCTGTGTGCTGTGGTTTCCTTGGTAGGAATTTACCATGTAATATTCTCACAAAAAAAGGTAGTGAACTATCCTCTATCCTTTGGGAAAAGAACAAGAAGAAAAGCACATGAAATAAACTATATTGGTTATGAGGAAAAGTTTCCTAAAAATAAAGAAAAACCTTCCTGTGAAACCTAATTACTGAGAGAAAGTAAGCCAAATCCTGGAGAGCATGGTTTATATACAGTTGAGCTGAGCCGAGCCAAGGGAAATTAGCAGGAATCCTGTGAGATGTGTTAGGATTTTATGATCCTGAGGCTCCATCATGGCATTCACTTGCATTTTTTTTTTTACAGCATTTTGCAGCAGTGGAGCCTGAAGGCAGGAGAAACGACTGTGGGTATGCGACAGGAGGGAAATGCCACTGGCTAGAGAATTTTCTGCCATTACCCACATTTCCAGAGTTGCTCCAAGCCTAGTTCCCAGCCTGAGCTGACACAGCTTTTCCAGATCTCTTTCTCTTTGAACAGTCCAACATTAGAGGCATGTTAGTTTTCCCAGGCTACTCTTCCACTTAGTGTGTGAAGTTATACACTTTAGTGTTTGGAAAGCTTGATCATGCTATGCAGAGTTTTATTGCCCATGCATGCTGCTGACTCCCAAATCCATCTCATATCCCAGTCTTATGAAGAGTTTCAAACTCATGAGGATATTCCCAGAATGAGGAGCACAATTCTAAACAATGGCGTGGCTAGGAAAAGGGTTAAGAGAACGAGATGTGCAGCTTTATCTACCCTGCTAGATCTTATGTGAAAGAGCACCACTTGATGGTCAGCTCCATCAAACACTGCTAGCAGATTTAGCCACATTAGCACAGTTAGACTAAAATCTTATATCTAAAAGAAGATGACCCACCAGAGCAATCACCGCTGTCTCGGTGAAATATCTTCATCTAAAAACCCAGCTGTGAGAATTTTTTTTTGCATAAAATAGGCAATAATAAGTTAAGCATCTTGGTTTTGCCCCCTGAAAAACTGTCTTTTGTTTTATATGTACCTCAGCTCCTAGCTAAAGGAAGTGTGTGCTATTTCTTGCAAATCTTAGGCTGGCTAGCATGTGTCCTATATCCAGTATAGAATATTTGACCTCATTTTCCTTAGACTGACACTGTAATAATACCTTGTGAAGGTGCAAAAGCAAGGGACAGTACCCACGCTTGGCCATATGTGGACCACTATACAACAACCAAACTCTTGGGACTAATGTTCACATGAGATTTTGGATAATGTTCTCATCTCTAGCTCTTTTTCTGTCTCTTAAATACTATGGTTGTCAGTCTGCCTAGTATTTATTCTACTTTCCACCTTCATTTGTCTCACAATTTCTCAGAAATTTTTTTTTCTGGCACATATGAATACCATAGTGTCATAATTTGCTCAGTGTTTGATTTCAAGCTGTCAGAATGGGTTCAAGATACATCCATCGGTCTTAATAAGCAATGCAAACATTCAACACATAGTCCAATGCTGATACTGGTGAAGAAAAAAAAAAAATCCCGTTTTATTTCATTCAGTCCTCCTTTAGCTTCAGGACAGCTGCCAGACTGTCATGTCACTGTATTTCGGCTTTTTGTTCCAGGTATTTTAGGGTGCAAGAGGAACCAGAACATTGGAATTACATATTTATGGTGTGGTGTCTTATTTCAACAGATTTTGAATTACTTTGGAGGTATCCCCAGTTTCATTAATCAGTTTGTTTCTCTGTCGATTTATATAGACAGCTTGTCAGCAGATGTTGAATTAATGCAGAGCTCTGCACTGTCAAGCGTGTTGTTGGGAGTAAGGGAATTTTGTTTGTCTCACATTCAGGGGATGTGTAGAGACCAAAGGGCAACATGTAGAATTTACTTCTCTGACATTTAGTAGTCATGTGAAAGATAGTAAAATTGGTCTAAAAGAGGTTTTTGTAAGGGTTTTTTCAGTCTTTGTAATATCAGTTGTAGCTGAGAAATCTAGACACCACAGTAAGGATGGAGAAGATCAGCAGTATCCCTTAGTGAAAATTGGAAGACAACAATGTCACCTTCAAGATCTTTATGGATGCTTTTAAACCATTTAAATCACACAGTTAAGGGTTTTTTTTCAACTCATTTTGTGTGTCAACTGTGATACCAAGAACTGACAGACCAAGGAAACTGTCTCCTGGCTTAGCACTCTGATACAATAGGCTATTGTATTCCAGGAGGCACCATAATCAAGTATTATTTGGTGGAACAAAGATGAATGTTTCCTCTTTAAATTGAGACAAACTAGAAATTACAATGTTACACAGCTTTTACAAACATATTGCAAAAGGCCTGGAAGAATGGGCTTCTTTTTTTTTTTTTTTTTTCAGAGGAACTTCCTCCTTGACAAACCACATTTCAACAGAAACCCTTCTGACACTAATTAAGACTAATTAAGGACTTCATACATCCATTTGTGCTCTGTGATTCTGTGGAGGGTATTCAAACCTCATTTTTGTAGTGAGATGAGACCATTTTGGGGAAAATGTGACCACCTGATTTTTAGATGGGCTATCCAGGAAGACAGCAGAGGACAACTCACACAGGACAGGATCACAAGAAACTTGCAGTCCCACCTACAGCATATGACTGGGTCAGCCATGGGGTCAGGCCAGGTTGCTCAGGGGTCTATCCAGTCTTGTCTTGAAAAGGCTCTGTGCATGGAGCCTTTAAAACTGGATATACCTCCTCTAAGTTATAAATGCATCATATAACAGCATGAATACTCACATAAACCCTGTTCACCCAGAGCTAGGGCAGAGGGAGTAAGAGAAGGGGAGCTAATCTCAACCTTTCCATTCACACCTGTTAATGGGATTCCTCACCAGTCACTCAAATACAGAATTAATTCACTTTTTTTTCAGAAATAAATTTTTCAGGACATCCTAAGGCATTTTGTAGCCCTGCAGCACTTGACAGAGTAGCATCTGCTATTTGAAGAGCATCTCAGAATTGGAGTAAGATAAGGTACCAACCTTCAGAAAAAAAAATTGCTGCTACTGTTTACTTTGGGCTGTCTTCTGAGAACAGGAGCCCATTAGGATAAAATAGCTTCACAGTCAACTCATTGAAGTATTTACGTCAAGTTTTTGAAGACTGCTTAAAAACAAAACTTTGTAAAAGCTGGAGAACCACAGACATTTTGAATTGCCTAATATTTTTGAATGAGCACACAGCTTGGTTAGAAAGGCTTTGATAATTACCCCAGCATACCAGTTACTGAGCAAATGAATTTTATACCAAGTTGCTAGCAGTTTTTTTAAAGAACAAAGCAAATGCCCCATAGCAATGCCCTTGGTAGAGGCAAATTTTAGCCTCCTAACTGAGGAAAGGCGAATATTTTAGGTGGTGTATTTCCAGCTAATTAGCTGAAAATGAAAAAAGCTCAAGGAAATAAAATGAAACTACTTGCTGAATGGTTTGTACCCTGGAGCAAAAGACACCTTCATAATGATAAAACGTTTTTAATCACCAAAGGCTTGTTTAATGGGCTCTGTATTTATATATAACACACTGAAACTATGCCAGTGTGGTCTGTCCTAAAAGTCAGTACAGCAAATGATAACAGCACTTGGAATGAATTCGGCTAATCTAAAAATGTCTCTGAAGGTCTAATCCTTCCCCTTTGGAAAAAGATCAGGCCAAACAGGCCCTGCTACATGAGCCAGGGTTTTTATATTAAGTTTTTCTTTAAATATAAGAATCTCAAATTCTGACTCCTTGCAATGTGTGTATCTGTGCAGATAGCTGCGCTAGCTTTGCAGAAAATTTTGAAAAATGAAAAATGGAAACCTAGGCTGGGTGGAAAGCTCAGCAAGTGAGGGGGGTTTCTTAACAGATTGCAACAATGATATATATGGTTTCTGCCCCATGGTTTGAGCACCCACAAAATTAGGGATGGTACAGAGTGCACAGTCCATGGAGAAGCAGCTCTGGGTGTGGATTACTGTGACCTACCTACCTACCCTCCACACCATATTTCCCTCAATGGCTGTTCCTGAAAATCTACACAGGAAGTGTGAAAAGAGCCTAAATTGGTTTTATTGAAGAGTAAAGGTTGTTTTACTTCAGCAAATTGACCTCTAATTTTTGGCAGGTTGCAGTTTTGATTCACAATCAAAAAAAAAAACTTTCTTCTCTAAGTGCACTGACCACTCCTGTTCCTGTGAGAAGGCATCACCACCTGGCTGCTGTCTCACTGCTTTCAGAAGATGATGCTGCTCCTTTAACTCTTGAGCTACTCATCTACCAGAATTCATGGGAAGCATGCAGAAACCTGCCAAGAACAGAGTTTCTGATGTAGGCGCTGGCTCCACACCAGCCCCGCTGCCACAGACAGACTGCCGCCACCCTTTTGTAATTTGCTTCTTTTTTGCTACACATCAGGCTTCAGAAGGTGCTGATTACAATTACATAGTTGATGAGCTTCCTAATCCAGTGTCTAATTTCACCTGCATGTTGAATTTTTAATCTTTAATCTGGTAAAGATTCTTAAATCAATAGCTGGACTATACTTTTTGCACCAGGACAATCTGTGTGGAACAAGTGTTATCAAAACTAAGTGCACTAGTCTGGAGTTCTTTGTGGTTTTTCTTGTTTGGTTGGGTTTTTTTTTTTACTAAGTTGTAAAACAAGATTTGTATTTATCCCAAAGCAATTAATTTATTCCATTAACTGAAGAAAAATAAAAATAAAGGCATCTGATTTATTCAGTTTTATATATAAGTTTATTTAGTTGATGGATACAGCCTGAGTAGATCAATCTGAAGAAACATGTTTGCTGCATGTACTTACTGAGTGAAATTAAATCTACAACACCCAGAAGGTTAATCTCTATATCCTTACTATAAAGCTTCAGTGACCTTCATTACAATCGTCTGAGTGTATTACATCAGGAAACTAAAATTCAGTTGGCATGTTGTTTTTCTCTAAAATCTCACTGGCCATCAGGGACTAAAAGATCCGTAATTTAAATATGAGTTGTTTTAGTTTTTTTTTTTCTGTTTTTTTTTTGTTTTGTTTTGTTTTGTTGTTTTTTTTTTTTTGTTAAGGCATATGGTTAACATGGGATCACATCCCTGCCAGGTTGTCTAAAAGGGGAAATAGGCTCAGCTCTCCTGATATAGCAAAAAAAATGCCATATTCTACTTCATTCTCTTTCCTCCCCTTTTACTCCTACTAGGCAGCCAGACAAGCTACACATCTGAGTGATAGTCATTACTCACTAGAACTTTAAAATGGATCCATGGTTGGCTTTAATGGAAAAATCTTCTCTCCCTAGGCTTTCTCTGAGCTGCTAGCTCCTATAATGAACTGTGACTAGGGAGACCCTGAAGTGAGATAAACCAGAGAAAACGTATAGCACCACGGTGAGGTTATATGTATTCACACAACCCAAACTAAGCAGGGGCAGGACAGTTTAGCACCTGAATTGAAAATCCAAGGGAACGCTCCTGCACACAGGTCTTGGCTGCCTACGGCTGTTACAGATCCTGGAGCACTTTTCAACGAACATCTAAGCTTTGGACAGGGTAATTAGACTCTCTGCCTAGTTACACCCCCTTGGAAATCTGAGCAGCACCCAGCTCTCTACCCTCTGCTCATAAACACTGGGTTTCAGCTGGCGGGCGTTGTTCAGCTTCCTGCCGAAGGCGGTGCTGCGCTGGCTGGGGACGAGATCCCTGCGTGCTGTCTAAACAGTGTGAGATGATTTGAAACCTGTGGGAGTAAAAGATGTTACAGAAACATAAACGGTTACATTACTGTTACTCTAGGAGAGGCCTCAATGCCGTAAGTGAGCAATGGGGCAGTGAATCTGGGAGCATTTTAGAAGTATCTGTCTGCTGAGGTAGTTCTAGGAACACAGCCCTGCAGCGAGGACACAGAAGTGGTTTGAGCGTGGCTTTAGAAAGTCAGAACTCCTCGGTGCTTGCCTCACCTTTAGCAAGGGCTAAGAGCTATTTCTTCAAGGACTCCCCCGAAGAAATGTAAGCAAAGCGATATTCCCGTTAAGGAGAGGTAATGCCATTTATCTACATGGTTGGTCTATTGTCACAATAAGCAGATAAGGTTTGCAAGGCACACGTGAAGCTCCAATAAGTACTAATTAAACATATTTCTCTGTCATCCTGTTTCCCATAGACGACAATAAAGTTTCTCCACTACCTGTTTTAGTAGCTAATTAAAGCTATGAGTTGCCTCTACCTGGCAGCTTAGACATATTTATTCGCCAACACAGGGAGAGCTACCCCTGGATATGCAGCAGCAAACAAAACCTTTTAGCAAAGCTCTTCATCTACGGGCGGCGGGGAGGGAGCGCGATGTCACGGGCGGAGCGGGCGCACACGGGGGTGGCCGGGGAGACTCACCTGCCCCGCGGGGACCCGCCCGCTGCTGCCGGGGGTGTCCCTGCCCGCCGGGGCCCCTCCCCAGCCCGCCCGGCCCCAAAGTTTGGCGAGGAAAGTTTGTGTGTAGGCGCCGCTGCGGAAGCGCCTCCCGGGAGCGGCGGGAGCGGCGGGCAGGTGAGGGGCTGCCGCCGGGGACCCACCTGGGACGAGCGGGAGGGTGGGCGAGCTTGCGGCCGGATCTCCTCCGCGGCCCCGGCAGCAGCCGCTCCCCGCCGGCGCCGCCCAGCCCCGCGGCGCCGGGACCTGGAGCGGCGGAGCCGGAGGCGGCGGCACGGCCGTCCCGGTACGTTCGGCGCGGACCGGCCCTGGGGGGTGAGGGTCAGCCCCGGCCCCCGGCGTGTCCGCGGCGAGGGGCTCCAGCGCCGGGAGCGGCCCCGAGGGGCTGCGGCTTGTCCCCAGGAGTTGAGGGCATGGCAGAGCTCCCGCTGCGGCACCGCGCGGGCTGCGCTCCGCGCACCCAGCAACTTTTCTGCCGACTCCCTACACCCGCACACACACCCCTCCTTCGTCACACACCGGGAATCGGGAATTCGTGGCACGTCTCCAAAATAAAAAAAATGGACTGTTATTTTGCCCGGGCGTTTTCTAGCAGTAGAGTGAATGATTGGGGTAGGCTACGAGTCTTGTTGGCATGCTGAGAGCCCCTCGGTTCTCTGCAGTCCGTAAATAAGACCATGTCATTTCAACAGTTCAAAAAAAGGGAAGATCTGGCTTTGACACAGTGCTTTTGCTGATGTTCCTTATCCTGACAGTGGGAAGAAATCCCACCTATAATCCTGTAAGAAGACGGAGAGTCATCAAGTTGCTGTCTTGTGAGCAGTGTTTGTTTAACTTCCCCAAATCCAGGCAACTTCCATGGGACTGCTTGCTGATTCCCAGGAGTGCTTCAGGCAGGTAAGAGCTAAGCATGCCAAACCTGCCTTTTTCTGCTGAGGTCCCTCAGTCCTGACTAGCAAATGTTACTGAGAATAATAATGATTTTTCCTTTTTGAAGCAAGATGTCCAGCAGCTGTAGGATGAAACCCTTGAAACTGAATATCCTGGTGAACTGGTGAAGTTCCAGATCTGCTGATTTCAGTGTCTTCTCTGTTCTCTGTAAGTAACCAAAACTTTCCATGATGCTGATGTGTCAACCTGCATACACATGGGTAGGTCAACTTGGCATTTATCTGTTCTTAACACAAGCATAACTTTTGTCTGTCTAAAACTGCAGCTTTAAATTAATCTGCAGGTGTCTATGTGCAAGTTGCTATGTGCATTAAACCAACATGGTCTGAAGTTTAGCAGGATTTATGGTGGAGGAGCAGGACTAGGTAAATGTGTTCTCAGAAGCAGAGTCTAACTTAGGCCCATTGTTTCATTAAATGGATTTTTTTTCCTTTGGAAATACATCAATAGGATAATGAGGAACTAGTGATGTTAATAGATTAAAATGGTGAAATCAAATGCAAACCATATTTTCTTTGCCATGTTATTAATTTTGTATAGCATGTTGTATGCTATAAAGTGCATTTAAAACAAAATGTAATTGCTATAACAACATTATGGTCTGCTATATAACAAGGGAGAGTGAAGCTGAAAAATGTTAAATACATACAAGTTGACTGGGTGGCAAGTTACTTTAGTGATGTTGATGTTTGGAATTTCCTGACTGCTATAAAATTTCAAATTTTTAAGCTCTATTTTTTAAAGGGGCTTTATTGTTTCATGATTGGCAGTAGGTAAGAATACTCACTTTGATAAAAACAGGTCTCTCCTTTGAAGAGAAATCCCTATATATTTCATAAAAAAATATTTCATTATTTGTGTCTTATGGAACTCATACAAAATTCTCTTAACTTGATTTGCGGTGTTGGTAGGTAGTAATCTTCTGTTATTGCCAGTAATAAAAGTTGTGCAGGCCAGATGGTGTCTTCAATTATACTTTTACACAGTCTTCTTATAAGCAACTCTTCAGGTGAAGTTGCTGAGGTGTCAACAGAACTGATGTAACAGTGGGCCCATATGCCGTCTGCATACCCGTACTAAATTTCTATGGAGTGGAAAAAATCCCTTATGGGAATTTTGGTTTGGTTTGGGTTTTGTTGTTTGCTTTAGTGGGGTGTTTGGTGAGGGGTTGGTTGGTTCCGTTTTTAAAATTTTTTACAAAGTTTCTCAGTACCACTGTTTTCTTGATCTCTTGATTACTCACTTAATTCAAATTTCTGTAAGGCCTTTGACTTTACCCAGCCACAACATTTAGTGTCACTTGGTGGAGATAGGAAACAGCAAATACTGTATGTTTATTTCTAGCAACCTCTGTAATAAACCAGAACAAAAAATAGTACTGCCTGATGTGAAGAACTGTGCAAGCATTGTTAAGAGCTGGAGCTCTGCCTTGTGCTAGTCGTTGTGAAGCCAGAAAGTTGAGATGTGGGCAGTGGAAAGGTGATCCTGGAGGATCATCTGCGTGTGAAGTAGGACATGAACTAACAGATGAGAAGTGAGGGAGGAGGGGGAGTGTTGAAGTGAGAAGATATCCTTGCTTCCTTCTACTGACTGAGCTGAAAGTAGTCTGGGCCAGTGTCCAGCAGAACATTCCTCACTGCAAAATTATCTTGCCATGATAACTCCACTGGAGGTATCAGAAAATGTAGTGCTTCTTGAGGTAAGGAAGGAGGGAAGAAAATGAAAAACACCAAAAAAACCTCCAAAATTGTGCAGTTGCAGTAGCTTTCTGTGTTCTTTTTCTCATTTTGTTTTCATTAATTCAGTTGTGTCTAAGGAGATACTGAGTGGGTGGGAATTTTTAGTATCCCACAGTAATATGACTGTTTTGACCATTATAAAGATTGTCTGAGTTTTTTCATCTGTATTTTTCTGGTTAGTCCTGCATCTTGATATTCTTGATTTCCAGGTGAAGGAAAAAAAATCTGAAATTAAAAGGAAAGGTTTCTAAATAGGGGGTAACCTAATGTTTTGCATTTGTATGTCCTTGGTTTTGGAACTGAGGGATGGTGAGGGTTATGGTGGCAAGGAAATCTAAAGTTAACCAAACATACTGACCAGATGCCATTGGTTTTGTGTGGTCTAGAATAGGAAGGAGTCAGGAATGGTACCTGAGTGCTGAGGTGCCTCTCCTCAGCTGCACGTATATTTGATTGAAAGGAAGAAAAAGTTGGATGATGTTCTGAAAGGAGGAATCATGCCAAAAGCAGGAGGTACACTCTTCCCCATTTTGGTGACTGTTGTTTCAAATGCTTTTGTTGGCTCTGTACAGGAATGTACCTATTTGATCCCAAAACACAATGGGGGAAATGCAAGGTTTCTATATCAGTAGAATGAGGATTCTTGAAATTCTTACTATTTGACAAATGTTAAACAATTTGGACTCAGAAGTGAATGACTATAGACCTGTAAAATTTCTAAATTTTTGCTGTGTTTGTCATCTAAGGCACATAGTCCTATTGTCTGACAGATTTACTGCTTCTCCATGATGGATAAGGATATGTAGTAATCTCTCTCCAGTACTCAAAAGAACTTCAAATTTTGGGGTGCATATCTTGAGTTCAAGCAGGTGGGACAGTGGGGTCCGTACATCCCAAAGAGATGGAGGTGACATTGGGCAAAAGCAAGAATCTAGTCCAGCACAGGTGGAAGGCACAGAGCAGTTTCTCAGGCTACATTAGTTCCCTCATGGCAAGAGCCATCCACCAAGGATGGTCAAGGTATCACCCAGGGGAGCCATGTCACCCAGAACTAGAAGCAAAAAAAGGATTCACAGCTTAAGCAGGGATGCTGAACCTCTATCTGGATATGGCTGATCTCTTTTGAAAATACTTGGGTTGAAAGTAACAGCTTCTTGGCTTTTCGCAGCCACGAGAAAGCATTTATCTTGATTAAAGAATATTTGCAGGTATTTTCTCTTGCCCAGGTTGCCTGAGAGTGTAATCCACTATCATTGCTTTTTAATACGAAAGGAGCAAATTTGTCAGTGTTGTGCAGCCATTTTTCAAGTTCTTCTAGAAGACTCACAGGCGCAGACTTTTTTAAATGTCACTGTAATTTTTTCATATGGGGGTTACAAATCACTGTGGTAAATAAATTAAACTACTCATTCAAGCTGAAAAGCCTTTAAAATCTTATAAGGTAGCAGAATAGCTGGGTTTGATGTATTTAGATTCTAACCTGAGCTAAAATCAGTAGTCTTAATTTAAAGTAATGTTACTCTTGTTTAAAACTAATCTTAAAACTTAGTCAACATGTAAATGAAGAACACAGTTTCATATAAATGAAATTTAAATAAATTAAACTAATTGCAAGCAGCATGTAGACTCTTGATACAAAGATAATTACAGTGACTGGGATGGTGGAGTGAATCTGCCTTAGGGTGTGTTTGGTAGTTCAAAATGAAAAAAAATAAAAACACCTTGAACTGCTGTTTCATTTCACAAGCTTCTTTCCACTCAAAACCAAAACTAACCTGGTAGAAAAACATCTGTTTTCTTATTAACAGATCAAATTGCTTAAAAGTGCTCCTTATTTTACTGTGCATTTTCATCATCACCTTTCAGGGCTTGTAGGTGGTGCTGCAGGCAACCATGATGGTGTTTGGGCAAGGTCAGCTCTATATCCTATGCTGTCATGGGTCATGGATGTATGTGACAGCAGCTACTGCTAAAGGAAAAACCATTGGCACTGTTCCTTGGGTAAATTCTTTGTGGGCTGTAATTTGGTTAAACTTGGTCAGAAAGTGTTCATGATGGTGGCAAGAACTGGGCAAACAGGGAGAATGAGAGCAAGTGGCTGGAGAGAGCAGCAGTGCCAGCCTACAGGTGTCAGAAGTGTTCATGGAGATGTGGTGTGAAGTACCTTCCTTTCAGCATCATCCATGTTGCCTGAGAAAACTTTCCTTGCCCACTCAAGAATGCTGTTTTTCAGAAAGAAGGGCTGAATATATGGGAGCTTTGTGTAGTCAGAGATAGAAGAAAGCAACATCACAGAAGTGGGCTTATTTGGAAGCATGCACTGTTTATTGTTTGTATCTGGATTCCTCACCTTTTTATTATGAGAGAAACTTGCAAATCCCAAACAGCAAGAAACGGATTCCTGCTTTCTCATACCTCTAATTTAAGTAATTTATCTCAAAGATATATTCAGACCCTCATATCTTTTTATTTGCTGCTTTTTTTTCCTCCTAATCCAGATGCTGTCAATGTCCTGTTACACGAACAACATAGCTTTTGTTTGTGGGAAACAGAAGAGGTTTGTATTCGTCGATTCTATGACTGGTGGTTCTTGAAGGATTGCTTATGCTGGGAAGCTTCTGTCTCATCAGCAGAGTGACTTCTAAAAACATGCAACAGTGCATTTGCTGCAGCCCTGAAGTGAGGTGCAAAGCCCTAGGTAGCTTTGTAGCATAGATAAAGAGCACTGCAAGTCTGAGAGAGTTGAGAGCACTGTAAGGAAAAAAGGTGCAAGTAATAACAGCTAATGAAGAGTGGGTGAAAGGAGACTCCACTACCCACACCTATACAAAAAGCATTTCATACCATTCCCCAAGCAGTTTCTTTGTTTTGGCCCAATTTTCACTGCTTCCTTCCAATCCTGTGCATCATCACAATAGCTGCAAACAGGTACTTGTATCCAACATGTAAGAAATTCCCTCTCTGCAGAATCAAAGTAGAAAGAGCAAGGTTAAGAATAAAGCCTCTATCACCTTCCTTTCATGTGCCTGGTTTGAACCAGTTGCTTCATGACCCTTAGAAAAAAGACTTCAGACAGAACATTTACATTCTGTTAATGTCTAGCTATCTGTCTTCTACAGAACAATTACACATAAAATGATTAATATTTAAACTGTGGCTTACATTTTCTGTAGGCAAGTTTGTGCTTAAGTGTATAGTTTAATGGCACAGAATTGGAAAAACATGAAGAATCCTGAGCAGTTTTGTTGTTCTTGAAATCTTTTGCGTCTTTCTAACATAGTTACTTTGTTCATTCAACAGCTGTTTTTAATGGGAGTTCCTGGTAAGCTGTATGTGTACTGTATTTTTAGAAACTCAGCAATTATAGATGTAACAGTGCTCAGTTATTAAAAAATACAAATTTTTGGAACATGGAGTACTTGTATGATTCAGAATAACCGTTAAGTGGCTGCATTTTCTTTTCTGTGTATTTAATAGATTTATCTTTCAAATATCTTCCAGTAGGATGTATTCCTTTAAAAGCTTGAGTTTTCCCTAGAATTCTATGTGTTAGTTCATCAGACACTTCTGTTATATGTACTGACAACAGTGTCCATTATGTTGAATTTTAAGGCATTTTCTTTTGCTGTGCAGGCCAGTTTCAACAACAGCCCTTAGCTTCTAATAATGCACTTTCAAAGTGAGCACATTCTTATTCAGGTTAAGGAGTTGTCCTCTAGTGATCCATGCTCTGATTTTATTAAATGAATTTTATGACCCCTTTGTGGCACATGCAGGGTATCAGGTAAATTACTTCCTCTGAGCCCACTGCTGTTCAATAAAGAAATCTTTTTGATAAGTTTTTACAGTTGAGTTCATTTCCATTGAACTTTGTGGCAAGAATTGAGTTCCTGACAAGTCCCTCTCCATATTGCAAAACAGAGCTGAATAAAAAGATGAGCCATTAATTAATTTTTTGCTCTTTTACTGGTACCATCTTATGCTGACATTTCCTAATCCTGCAAAACTCAACTTGGATTCTTATTTGAGGGCGAACATCACTGTATGACTCCTTGATGCACAGGCTGAACCAATGCTGGGGCTCTGTGAGCAGAGTTATTGTATTGTGGGGTGACCCATCCTTAAGGACACATGATTATACAGTCCAGAAGCAGATATGCTGGGTCCAGAAGCAGATATGCCAGCCCACTCTGATATACCCATCAGAGTGGGCTGGCAGCCTCTTGGAGTGTGACCCAGCCGCCTGGGAGGCTCCAGCTGCGTTGCTGTAGCTTCCCAGCTGTGATGGTTGGTGGGCAGAGTGGGGCATTGATGTGACAACCAATGACCTCATTTGGGTCATTACCTCCCTCTGTTATGACAGCAGGTGATGTTTTCTCTTCTGGAGGTGGAATGGTCTTTCCAGCCACTTTAAGAAACGCATCTGCTTGGAACTCATCAGGGGTAGAAAGAACATCGAGACTGTGAGCAGAAATATAAGCATTGAAAGCAATAGCTTGTAAGAGTTACAGCTTGTATATAGTGTGTTGTTAACACAGTCTCTGATGAAGAATAAAAGTATAACACAAGAACAACCTCCCTCTCTTGTTATTCCAGGTTAGAGTCTCTGGGGAAGACACCAAAGAAGATGCAGGCATGAAGACTTCAGAAAAGTGAGCAATGAGTCTTTCTGAAAGCTGAAGAGAAGCGCCCTTGTAGGGTCATGAACCTAAGACAAGTCTTCGTGTCTGTACTGCTGTTTGGAGTAGCTGGTCTACTCCTCTTCATGTATCTGCAAGCTTGGATTGAAGAACAACATACAGGTACACTAGGCTTTCTCTCTTGGCCTTTTTTTTTTTTTTTTTTTTTTTTTTACCATAGTTGCATCTATTATTTTAAGATGACCATAAAACCTATTTAGGACAGTTGAGGGTGGAGTCACGATTCCCCCACCCCCACTTTGGAAGTAAAATGGCGTTGAAAATAGACTTGTTTTAATCGCTACACTTCATTAAGAAATTTCTTCAGTCACATGAAAAGATGCCCCCAGCTACCTAATTGTATTGTATCAGCTTCATTTGCAAAAGCAAGTGTTGCAAAAGCATTCTGCACATCCAATATAGAAATTATTCTCAATGATGGTTTGTTGCGGGGTTTGTACATTACATTCTTTGTAGTAAAGAAATTTTTGGAGAAAAACTGCTGTGTTTTGTAGAACAAAGCGGTCTTCTAAGCAGCAGTGCTCACGGAGTCATCCTTTCTCTTTCTTTTTATTTATTGTTTGTTTGAGACTGGGCTTAGAAGTCTTTTTATATCTAGCATCAGAATCATCTAGCAACTTCAGATAAATCTGTATTAGCACTGGCTCAGGATTACACTTCTGAATTGTATTTCTGTTGTTTCCCATTTGTGATGTTTTGGGTTGAACCCCAGCTTAATCTAGATTCTCTTACAGACTAAACTAAACAAGGTTACTTACCTCAATCCCTACTGGAAGCTCAGTAACCTTCCACAAAATGTCAGTAAGGTCCTTCATGGTTTTGCTCTGCAGGTCCACTTCTGTTATGTCATCTCATTGAGGGCATACCCTTGATTTTACCTGTATACTTGTATTGGGGGGGGTTAGGGTTTTGTTTTCGAGGTTGGGTTTGGTTGGGGGTTTTTGGGGTTTTTTTGATTGTTTGGTATATGTGCTTGGGGTTTTGTTGTCAGTGGCTTTTTGTTTGTTTGCTTCCAACTTGTTGAGTCTTGACTTTTAGATCTTCTCATCTCTCTCACTCAGCTTCCATTTCCTCTGTAAAACTCCTATTTTATAGTATGTTGATACCATTGTGAAGAAATATATCTGTAAAACCACATTAGTCTCTGGCTTTATTGATTTGTACTGTTATTCCATGAGCTGTTAGGCTCCTGTATGTTTTAGAGAGCAGTGTTGAGGAGGAAATATAGTGCATCATTGCTGCAGTTGTTTGACAATGACCTTGAGGTTTTTTTCAACTAAGTGCAATGATCACAGCATTAATTCTGGCTTGTTAATTTTCCTGGGCTGTCCCAAAGTATTCACAAGCTTGTATTAATAAAACTGTTGTAAGAGGTAATACAGGCTCCCTTTGGAAAGGTCCCCTTTGTTGTTGACAGAAGGGTGCTGGCAGAAACTGAGCATGAAGCAAAGGGGGGTCTTCCTTGAAAATCTCTGCTGTTGTCAGGAATGTTAAGGGTAGATATCCTTGCTTTCAAGGTAGTTCAGGAATGTAGATGATGACTGTGGATTATTGATTTATTTACTTGCTGACATTCTTCACATTCCTTGCATCTTTACTTGTGCCGTAATTAACCTTTCTTTCCTTGCAGTGCTCCTTGTTGCTGTTTCTCACTGCAGTTTTTTTGACTCCTTTCTTTTGTATGTATCTCTCTACCATTAAAAAGAAACAAGAAAAATAAAATAGAGGTTGAACTAGGACAGACTCTGTTCTTTAGGCCAACCAGTTGCTTTCTTTGGGGTTTTCTTTGATATATTGCTATAATCTTCTTCAGGAGAGAGGCTTCTCCTCGCACACATAAGTCATTTCCATGTGGAAACATTTCTCTAATAAAATGGAAGCTATCAGAGAATAACAGAATGGTTAGTGAGCTTAAAGTGTGACTGCAGTTTTGACTGCCCTTTTATCTCACTGGACTGCTATTGTGACAGCACTTCATCAAGATCCAAAAAAAAAAAAAAATTTTGGCATTCTCTACAGTAGCAGTAGGGAATGTATATGGTCATGCACATTGGCAAGAGCATGGAAAAAACTCATTCTTTGGTGTCTGCTCTTGCTTCTTCTTCCAATTTAACATTTAGAGAGCCATTCTTTTTTATTTCAAACACCTGTATCTCCCCTAAACCTTCTGTGGCGCAGTTCTCTAATGCTCCCCTCCTGTATGCTGCTTTAGAGTTGGTATGAAATAGTACATATTTGCATATTCACAATATACATTAGTTTAGTTATGGGCATTTTGCAAATTTTTTTTTCCCTCTTCTGCTCTGTTTTTCATATTGCCATGTGTTGTATACTGTGGCTGTTTTGGGGATAAGCTGTATCTGGAGAATGCTAAGCTGACAAATATCTTTGCAAGGATTTTATGTGTTCCTTTAGTCCTCTCACTAGCTGCACAGCTGTAAGACAGCTAGTTTTAATCTGCAAGTGGCTGAGCATGTGAGGTGAAGTTCTGTTAGGAAATGGAAAGTGCACCTCGTGCTTCTCAATTGCTGTGCTCAGAGTCTGTAGAGACAAGTGTTTGTTGTAGGCAGAATTATTTTTATCTTCCATGGTGCCCTGCTCAAGACCTACAGCATTCATGTTTGCATTTGGTTGCTGAAGTGATGGAAAGTTGGATGTGTTTGAGTTAAGGAAAGTATCTGTTTTGCACCTGTGAAATGCTTCTCCTTACCACCCCATTCTTCTGAATATCCGGAGCCTTTATAAATCACAATCTCTGGAAAAGATAGTGAATTTTACTTTTTTGTCTTTTGCAGTGTTCAGGCTTATTTCTCAGGCTCTCCTAACTGTGGTGTGAATTATTCCCAATGAGATGTAGATTTTTTTGGGGGGGAACTAGAAAATTATGTGATAGTTTTCAGTTTTATTAATGTTTTAAAGTTGGACTGTTTTCTTTCACACCTGCCATTCTTATTGCCACTTTTTCTAGCTATTCATAATTTTTCACACTAGATTCAATGCCAGTTTTTATTCATAGTTTGCCTTCTCTCTTTTTGGGTCTCTTATTTCTACTTCCTGTTCCCATCACTGAGATCTCAACTGTGATTTCATTCCCCTGTTTGTCTTATTTTGCTCTAGACTGATCTTATCCAAGCATGTTTTTCTCTGATTTATTTTTACAAACTTCCCTCATTACTCAAATGCATCCAGCCCAGGAACACCTCTAATTTTTCATCCTGTCCATCTACTCCAGATGCACCTGCAGGCTCAGCAGCTGGATGCATTTCTCAGCACAGCCATGTCTTCTGCTCCCTCCCACTGTGCTTGGACTCTTCAGAATATTTCTAGTCATGTTTATCATCCCTATACCTTTAAAAAGGGAAAGTCTTTCATTTAAAGATGTCTAAGAAACAGCTGCTAGCTACGTGGTGGTCCTCTCTGATGGCTTTCAGAGACATCAGCAGACAGAGAGAACAGGGGAGTTTCTTGGTTTGGCTCTGGGCATGGAGTGTATAAAGACAGGATGATACATTTTTACTTCAGTTGGGTAGCTTCAGTTCAGCTCAGTGGAGTAATTGGGAACAGACTTTGTCAATAGTCCAATGTGAGCATCAATATGTACAGACTACATCTGGATGAAAATTTAATTGACAACATTGATAATGTGGTGTATATGGAACACTTCATGTTCTTCATATAGAAATATATTCATTGTATATAAATTCACATAAATGAATGAAGCTTGATGTGAATTCAGCTGGATCCTAGAGCTTTACTTGACAGTTCTCCACATGGTCTTGCATTATGCAGTGCAAGCATCAAATATTGTGGCACTGATTAAGAAGCAGTCACTATTTGTTACATGCTTAGAAATTTCCAGCACTGTTGATCTTATTCAGATGAAGCAAACTGCTGGGTGTCATGGCTGATGCTGAGTTCTGTACCATGAGTTACCTGAATTAGAGGGTTGTGGGGTACAAAGGACACTTGCAATTTAATCCTGAAATATTAGAGATATGAATTGGAGTTTTAAGATAGGGGTTCTAATTTTTTACTGTAAAACCCTTCCTTTTTAGGGGGACCAATGTGATTTAGTGTGACTGATGACTACAAAATAATCTGAGAATATCTTTGAGGTTAGAACTGTATGCTGGGTTTGTTGTTTGGGGTTTTGCCATGTGTTGTTCTTTTCCCTTCTCTCAAGGTTTTTTTAATTATTTTTTCTGATGTGTGCCTAGTAAATCCATGATTATGAAGGACTACTTTAGAATAGTGTAGTCTTACCACTAATTAAAAGGTTGCACCGCTCTCCCATAGATTTCTGGTTCCCAAGGGTGAAAAAGTCTGCGTCTCCTCTTTCCAGCAGTTCTGTATCTCACCTTAGGGATAATGAGATTTTCCTGTGTGCTTTCCCTTCCCTTTGCAGAGTATCAGTTCTGTAGCATCAGTGGTTGCACAGGCCTCCTTCTGCAGTCAGTGTGCTTTCCTGCAATTTTGTGCATCTACCTCCTGAAAAGCTTCACAACACAGACTTTATAGCCATTCCTCAGGCCACAGGTGTTCCTTTTGTAAACAAAATAAAAATTTAGATAAAAATCACATTTTAAAAAAAGCTTGTGCTTTCATGCAATTCTTTGCATGAGCTTTCACAATTTAATCTGCTATTGCTGCAGCCATCTGGATTGTATCCATTATACACATTCCTTGGCATACATGGGTGGGCTTTTTTCCCCACCTTGCCAGATTTGGTAATCCAAGGGGGTATTTTGGGTCCTTTAGTAATCTAGTGAGATATTTTGAGTCCATGGAGTTCCTTTCTTCTTTATCTTGGAACTCTAAGTAGCAATTGAATGTGTGTGTACACATGATAATATTTACTCTGTTGTTTTTGTGGGTTGGTTTTTATTTAAACTTTGTCTAAGTGAAGAAACATTGATGTGGCTTAAAGAACCATTCATCTGTGATGATTTGCAAAGGCACCTGTTTTATGGAAGTCATAGTTTTTCTAGGCAATCATCATAAAATACATTAAAGTAATATGTAGAGGTTTATAGATAAAGGTGAAAAGAACACTGCTCAGCAATCGTTATTAATTATGAATAATTTAATTCTTCTAGTAAGATTGAAATATTTCTGCTGTCAAAGTCCTGAGGAGTTCATGGGAGTCTTCCTAAGTCTGGTGGAACATCACTGGTATGGCAAACAAATATTCAGGTTTACAACGCCCAGTCACTAATGAGGCTGTTCTAATGAGTCTGGGTGTACTTAGGTTTTACCCTTCTGGTTGGAAATGCTGTGTTTTGTGTGGGAAATGTTTCTTTGTTTTGTTTTATTTTTTAAATCTGCCCCATTATTGGACTGAAGCACAAAAGAAAGAAGATTCAATAGGATCAGCAAATGATGCTTGCTGAACAATTACACAGGTATTGGAATCCCAGAAATGCTACTAAGTTTTACTAGGTGAATTTCTCCATTGCAACATAGAATGGATTTCCTTTCTCCACACCCAGCTTTCAGTAGATGGAAGCTGTAGGGGGAGAACAATTGCTTTTGCAGGAAAAAAAGCTAATAAGAAACAGGTGGAAATTTATATTTTCTTAAACCATAATGATCTAAAAACACAAGTAAAAGTTGAATATAAGAGAAGATGGTTTTCTGTCTTCTGCAGTTGCAAACCCCAGAAGCTTTAAGGAAAAAATGCTAAAATTTCAAATTTTATAACACTTAAGGCTCTATTTATCTATTTCTGAGGATATTCTTACCAGGTCTG
Organism: Motacilla alba alba; assembly: GCF_015832195.1. NCBI lineage: Eukaryota > Metazoa > Chordata > Aves > Passeriformes > Motacillidae > Motacilla > Motacilla alba. Next base: position 106,760,222 of record NC_052017.1, on the reverse strand, counting down.
GCTGTTTAGCAGCCATTTCATTCATTTTTTCATTCAGTCATTTTCATCTTCATTTTAGGTTTATCATTCCTATAGCTAAATCCCATTTAATTTTAGAAATCCTTCTGCTTTAGAAGAAATTCCACCTTCCACATTCTGGTGGTATAAAACAAACTAAATGGAATGAGGTTTTGGAGCTCCTCTTAGCTATACATTCAATTTCATGTTTGAGTGGTGGCTGATGACATTTCATGTATTATTGTGTGTAAGCTTTGAACAGCCCACACAACCTTGTTCATACCTAGACCACAGAGATCTACTCCTAGAGAGGTGCAGTACATACTTTAATTATACTAAGGTCACCTGAATATACTCTTTCTTACCTGTTTTCAAACAGAACTTTAAGAAGAGGATTCTGTAACTTTCTTGTATCTATGGGCATGTAACCAAATTCACTTCAACATCTGAATTGTATTTACCCCTGGAGGGCTCTTTGGCTTGATTAGTGAAACCCTTTTGAGTTGTGGTATCCTCCTTCCTGGAAAGGCTGAGTAACAGTAATGCTGTTTCCAAAATGCTCTTTTGAATTGGATAGAAAATATGTAGCAGGTGCTCTTCATGCTGTTTTCCAGTTAGTCAGACCCTCAGAGTGGAATATCTGGCTGGTGTTCGGAAATGTGATTTTACATACTCCTTAGCAGTCATTCTTTCTGTTAAGTAGCTACACTTTTCTTTTTTTAACATGATATATGAGTTTTGCTTTATTTTCCAACTATTTTTTTTTAATTTTCTGAAAGATGTGCTCTTGTTGAGGGAAGTGGTTAGTTTTCAGTTGTTGTCCACCATTGTTACTGCTTTTAATAACATTTGGTTCATGGCACTTCTTCAGTTCCAAAGTGTCCTTTCCTTAAAAGCTTGTCATTTGGATAGTACAGCCCTGCAGTCTTGTCTCTTCTGGGCATGGACTATATGATGCAGTACCCTTTAAGACAAACATACAGTCTTACAAAGCAAGAAGGGTGGAGAGGTATTTTTCACCTTGCAAATCATCGTTTAGATGTAACAGTAGAAAAAAACTGAGATCACAGAATCATTGAGTTTGGGAAAGACCTATAAGATCATCAAGTTTGACCTTTGGCTAATAACCACATGGTCAGTTAAACCATAGCATTTAGTGCCATGTCCAGTCTTTCTTGAGCACCTCCAAGATGATGACTTCACCACCTCCCTGGGCAGTCAGTTCCAATTCTAAAATACCCTTTCAATGAAGAAATTTTTCCTGATGTCCAGCCTGAATGCCCCTGGTACAGCTTGTGGCCATATCCTCTAAATCTGTCACTGCTTGCCTGGGAGAAGAGATCGATCCCCATCTGCTACACTCTCAGGGAGCTGTAGAGAGCAACAAGGTCTCCCCTGAGCCTCCTTTTCTCCAGGATAAACAAACCCAGCTCCCTCAGCTGCTCCTCATATGGCTTACTATCTAGGAATTATGATGAAAAGATGAATGTTGTTATTTTCCTGGCTTGTTCCATTTTCCTTACGTGCAGTGCACATTTTCAGAGGAGCTGAAAGTGTTTGCTGTTGAAAGTGAAGCTGAAGTGGTTGCTGCTGGAGTATATTTAAGGCTGCTTACCTCTGTATCTGATGTTGAATTTATTTGATATGTTGCTTGATTGCAAACAGTCATGGTAAAACATGTGATGTGGTCTCTGCAAAATTCCAAAGAAAAGCTTTGGTTTCTTACTGGAATTAAATTAGAAATTCTGATGTTTGTTTTAAGTGTGAGTATATACATATAGGTATGCATATATATATTTATTTAAAGTATCCCCTTTCTTTTTTTTTTTTTTTTTTTTTTTTTTTGTGGGAGCAGAGACTGCTGGTAGAAGAAATATTTTAGATGGAAACCTATCTCCTAACCACAGTCAGCTGCTGGGGTACATGGAGATCAGTTTATATGGAAGAATTTTTTTGGTATTCACACTCTAGAGCCTTTGTTTCTGTCTTTTTCATTTTACTCATTTGGTCTTGCTGTAAACAAGTTATTGCTATTAATTTGGGATACTTCTGGATCATCTTGCAATGTGTGAAACAAGCATTTAAGGGTCAGGAGGCTGAGAGGTTTCAGGTAATGGAAACCATTTTAGTGTACAAGGGGTTCATGTCTGACAGATGCTGTGTATGATTTAGCTAGAAAAAAACCATGATTTGTGTCAAGGAGAAAAAGATTCAAGGAAGAAGAGAAGTGCCTTTAACTTCCTTTTTTTAATGTGAAAGAAAGTGGTTTTATTTTTAGTTCTTTTTTTATTTTTAAAGCTAATAATTATTTCACAGCAGCATGAATATTGGCTGGGCTTTCAAGTTTGGGTCCCTACTTCTTCAGACAAGTGTCTCACTTTTTGCATTTTAAAAAAATTATATTAATAGCATATTCAAAGAAAAAGAATGTTTCTACATTCTATAGTATTCCCGCGCAAGACATTTCCTATCTGTCAGTTTGATACTGGGAAGATGCTTGACACATCAGCATACAGAGTTTTTCTTTGCAGCTCCTTCAACCTTGAGCCTTGTGGCTGTATGTGTGGGAGGGAATGTTGCTGTCTTCAGCCACAAAGAAGGGAGGGCAGCTGGGTGCTATCAAATGTTTAAACAAAAAAAAAACTAAAATAAACAAACAAGCCCCTTCGAAAAGTCCCAAATTTGCTCATTTCTGTTGAAAGTCAGAGTCAATAATCAAATCAGCTTGAAGATTCTGCTGTTTGTAAAACACTAAATATTCGTTACCCAGGAAAACTGAAAAATATGCTGTATTTTAAGCATTGCCCTGTATATTGACGAAACCGTTCCCAGGCATGTATGAGCTTCACTTGATGTAAAGTGATGGGGAATAGAATATCACACACATCCATTGGCTTTGGATTTTGTTTGGTTTGATCTTGAATTAGTGAAGATGTGCAGTGGCTGGAAAGTCTGGAAAGCCATACTTGGCAGCAAGTGCAACGTAGAAAATATTATTGCCTGCAGTAATTCTTTAGGAACTCTCACTCCCCCCAGTCCCACTCAAATCACCAAAAATGGTTGTTTCCTTATCGCTTGAGACCCTCCTCATGGTAACAAGATCCAAGACTATCGTGGACATCTATTAAACCTGTGTGAAACTTCTGTGCTAGAAGTACAAGTTGTCCCTCACAGCTTTGTTGTTTCAAATGGTTTTGTTTATATTGACCACTCAGCTTTCCATCACACAATCCTGCCAGGAATTCGCAGCACATAGCTCTAGCAAAATCAGGCTCAGTAGGCACAGATTTTGTCTCTTGGCACCATCTACAAGGGAAAATGACATGAGTTATCAAAATATTTGGGGAATGAGAGACTTTCTTTTTTTTTTTCTGGACAATGGTAATAATAATTTTCCTGTTTACAGTTCCATAATATTCTAATTAAAAGCAAATAAACAAACAACGCTTAGTCAATGTTAGACTTTTCCAAATGAGCAATGATTCCTTTTTGTTTGCTTGAGTTTTTTGATTGGTTTGATGGTTGGCTGGGGTATTTTTATTGTTGTTCAGGGATGCTGAAACACAGAAGGTCCTGGAATGGCAGGGATGGGATACAGTGTTGAGTCAATGCTTGCGAGCAGTTCATTTCCCACGGACAAAAACTCCTATGAGCCAAGCAGACAATGACAGGTGAAGGAGGGGAGGAGCTCTTAAGAAAGTCATTGGCTTTGGAAAATTGACTTTCTTAAGTAACAGCGATAGTGAGGCAAAACTTGTCTCTTAGTGAAGAAATTAATTGCCCTAGAACATAATGGATGATGGCCTAAAAGCCACAAATTCTGACACGGGCATCAGGGGATGTTTTCTGCATGTCACAGGCACTGGGTAACATCCAGGAAAGTAACTGAAGATCAGCAGTCTAAGATTAAGAATAATCAGAAATAATATTAAATTTCACTGTGGGTGCATGCCACATGCATGAAAGACAAGGTGTTAACTGATTTTATATTTAATGTGATTGGAATGGAGCAGGTAATTTCAGTACTAATATATTCTAACAATGGAAGTACTTGCACATCTTTGTGTACATGTGTAAGGGCATAGATGGAGGAAGAAGCTGTTAAAGGTTTGCAATACTTTCTGTGACAGATGTCTTATAATCTAGGCCTAATACAAGCATGCACTTAGGATCAGCTCAAGTGAACTTGGGGTTGTTTAGTCATGTTGTTGGGCCCTGGATGTGGGCATACTGCCTCTCAGTAAATTATATGCAAGAGAAATGAGGGTTTGGAGGTGTTTGGTTTTGATTATGGTCAGCTAGGGAGAGATGTGCGTGAGTTCTGCTAGCTGCAGCTGGAACTGTTAAACAGGAAAATATCAGTGCCTGATGCTTTACCATTCATCCACAAAATAGCTCTGTTAAGAAAAGAAAATATGTCCAACAGGAAATAATAAGTATAGCAAATGTTTGCAGAGACAGTTTTGATTATACTTTATATTCTTGCTTAAATTTTTTAAAAGATCTGCTTCTTCCTAGGAAGAGTGGAAAACAGTTTTTCCAGAATAGTTGCCATACCGCCATAATGCTTCTGTTGTTCAGAGGTGTATGTCATGAGAGGTTACTTTGACTATGGCCTTACAACAATGGCAGGGGAGAAGGATCTTTAGTTAGCAAAAGCCAAATAGAACTGGGTAAATAGAATTTCACTTTCTGGTCCATTCGTCTGTGCAAAATATTTTTTTTATTCCTGGAAGAACACTTAGTGGCCAAATAATGCAGTGGAATCTGTTGCAATATTGTTATTCCATCAAAAAAAAAAAAACCTACAATATATTTCACACTACAATTTTTGAATGAATTCTGGCAATACAAATTAGGAAAATACATAGATGCATTTAATTTCTTTTTCTTTTTTTCTGGCTCTTTCTTGCTCTCATTAAATAGTCATTAATGCACAGTCTGCCTTGTCCACTTCTAAGAACTAACAGGGTACCATCTGTTACTACAGGTCATGGTATTTGAATTGTGTGTAAAATGCAGCCTGTTACTTTAAATATTATGCATATAATTAATTAAATGTCATTTCTTTAAGATGATTCTGTACTTGCAGTCAAGAATTATGGAGCACTTTCCAGAAAGCACTTCTGTTCTTCATGTTGGGCCAAAGAATTAGACTTTTCATGAACTTCAGCTTGATTTATAAACTATTTGGAAATACCCAAGTTAAGTAGCTCTACAAGACAGTTGTTAATAGAGGTGACAGATATTTATTTTTCCTTAGAAACTGAAATTTCTGTGGGAATATAAGATTCTCAAGTTCTCTAACCTTTTCTACCTGCCAGCAGTCCTCAAAGAGGTCATCAAATATGTAAAATTCTAACACTGGTGAAGAACAAAATCTGTCATGTTCTGTGATGGGAAGGAAAGAAGCAGCTCAGGCAGGCTGGTAGAGGGATAGGAATTTATTTGGACGTGTTTTTATCTTTTTTTCTCTTTTGCTGTGGGAGCTGCTGAATTACTAATGCAATAATAAAGTCCATTGGATATGAACAGACTCCTAATCACTAAAGAAATTACTTGTAGGATCAGAATCATTAGAGTGAGAGTTGGCTGACTGGCCCCCAATTAAATTATATCCAATGAAGCAACAAACTGTAAAAAAAATACACTATTTTTTTTCAGTAAGTATTTGATGAGTTTTCTTCTTCCTCTGTGAAATTTTATGTTAAGGGTTTGCTATTGCAGTCTGATGGCAGGTAGAAGACAATGAAAAACATCTCAGAAAAACCCCTGGCATTGCTCCTGGATTCCAAATTAGTTTCATGGGATGGGGGCCAGCACAAAGTAATGTGAAATACAACAAATAATATTGTCTTTGGGGATTTTTTTAAAATTTGCTTTATCCTCTTACAGATGGCAAAATTAATTTCACCCTACTTATTTTCTGTTGCAATCTTTCCACTTCAGCGTGCCTATTTTGAAGACAAATAGGCGGGTGAGTCTGGGCTTACGTAGGCTGAGGTAGTTGCAGTGAGGTATAAATACTTCATGATTTATTTAACCTTTGAGCAGAAATTTCTTTCTGGTAGAATTAATCTACAAATAGCTGAGGTGTGCTACCACTTGAGTTATGATTGATCATGCAATATAACAAAACTCTATTGGCATGAGGCTTAGGACTGATGTACACATAAATATAATGCAGATAAAGCTGCCAGATGCTGTGACTGACAGGTGGGTTCAAGGTGTTCTTGGAAAGAAGACTCAGCCTTGACTCTCCAGCTAATAGAATGTGCATATTGGACAGCTTGTATTAATATTCTGTAAATAAAATACAGTTGAATGACAGTTGGGAAGCAGTTTAAGCAAAGTCTAGTCTGTGATGACCAATGCACACACAAACTATTAACTGATTTTCTGGAAAGTTAGAAGTTAATTTAAAATGATCTAATCCATGTGGACTAGTATCCACTTAAGGCAATCATATTAATTACTTGGGGGAGGTCAGATGTTTATTTGTAAAACATTGCTGTCCTTTCAGTTTTCATTTGGGGCTGAGGACCAGGTATTTTACCTGGGTCAGAGGGCTGCCAGAATGTCTAGCTCTAGAGCTGGTAGAAAAGCATCTTTTTGGTTTTGTCTCTCCATAAGAGCCAAAGACCACATAAATGATCAAAACCATTTATTCATTCTGTTCAATGTGTTTCTTGAAGCTGACACATTCACTAACAAATGTGCTTTGTTACTGTGTATCCCCTAAGGTAAGCCATAAGAAAACAAGAGCGACTGATAAAAAATGGCAGAGTAAAGCAAATGGTTTCTGGAACCTTGATGACAGGAAAGGAGAGCATGCCACAGATGTTTGATTCTAACTTCTGTTATGACTTCTGTTACAAGAAATGTACTGAAGTTACTTTTTATTATTACATATTTGTTGTACACGTTTATATTTTTCATGGGTATGTTTTACTTTTCTCGAACCACTGCTTGGCAGCTCCTATTACTAAAATAGTTTTGTCCTTTAAGTATGTTGTTTCTCACATATCAATCATTAGTTAAACTCTCTATCATAAAATCATTTTTTGGTGACACCATCTAAAGAAGGCTGGCATCACACAATCAGCCATTCATTATGAGTATCCTGGCCACAACTGTGCTTTTGCCTAAAAAAACTTCTGACATTTAAGGTTTTTCCAGAACTCTGGTTCCCACTGATATTTCTTTTCTTACCCTCCAAATATCTGGAAGCAGCTAACGTGGCTGCAGTCTGCAGAAGTTTTAAATGGGTGGATTTGTAGCAATAGTAGCTCCTTTTATAGTGCAATTTAAAACTATCTTCCTCATGTTAAGATAACCCTTAGCCAAAAAGAACTGTGCTTCAGAGAATCAGTAGAATTAATGAAGTTTTTGTGTGTGTGAGGAACACTGAAGTTTGACCAATTGAAAGTACCCAAGTGTCTGTTCTTGCCTTTTTTTTTTCCTAAATAGTATTTTTCTTTGTCTTTTGATGTTTTCCTCTGATGTGATATTGCACTTGCACAACTGTGTTCGTGGCATAGAGTTAATGTTTCAGGTAGTTCTATTGCAACAGACAGTCACATTTTGTTTTTCAATAAATAGCCATAAAACTGAGCAAATAAGTATGTTTGCATTTGCAAATACTGTATTATCAAAAATGTTCACTTGAAAC